>NC_082652.1:42804595-43444345 GCF_028023285.1 Balaenoptera ricei | reverse complement strand
ACAGCAGGAAGGCGGCTTGTACACAGGGCGCCCTCTCCCAGATCCCTGTGCTGAGAATGGGACCTGCCGCATCCTGCCCACCTGGCTGCCTTAGCTTCCTGCCTTGTCCTCTTCCTTTTTCCCACTAAATCCGGCCACAGAGGACCATCGCCTGACATAGCACCTTGCCCTTTGCCATCTCGGCTACAGCCGTGGGCCACTGGTGAGTTCAGAAGCCAGCCTCGTAACATCTTTATCAATTTGTGAGTTTCTCCCCCTTTGGGATACTTGTCATTTCTCCCCCAGGGCACCCTCGCTGCCCTGCTCCAACTGCTGTTTTTGTCTCTTCCTCTAGGGAGTGTGATGTCATTGTCCTCCCAGCTGGGGTTTTTCCCAATTACATGATTCATTTAGAGGAGTTCACTGGGGCAAGGGACCGCTGGGGACAGGGCTGGCTGGTCCCCTTCTGGAGCCACCTAGGCTTGGGCAGAAAATGGGTTTTTCTTTCCAACTCTGAAGCAAATCCCCGTGTCAAACCAGGGGCTGAGCCGAAATCCTAAAGGTCAGGGCGGCATTCCTCTGGTCCTTGTTGGTACAGCATGTCTCCACTGCCCAACCAGCTGGACCCGGGCTCCTGGGGACTGTAAGTGACTGGGGTCGGGGGGTCGGGGGGGGGGAAGTGAGGGGAAGGGCCCGTGCTCCGTAGCCCGTCAGAGGGAAAGCTGCAATAATTCTAATCTGTTAAAATACCTGGCTCTCTTGTCTAACCCTTTTCACAGTCCCCTGGGATTAGAGTCTCCGCTAAATGCTCTCTCCACGCTCCTCCCCTCCCGCACTATCACAGACGAAGGATAAGGGCAAATGTCTTGAATAATGGGGTAACTGGGGCCATTGCCTCCCAAGGGGAATCCTAGCCATTTCTTGCCATTAATATCCTCAAACCCCATCCCTTCTCAGCTCTAAAGATCCAAAGACATTAAGAGGAAGAAAGGGTCTTCCATCCCAAAGGCTGCCTCGCTGCCCTACCCATCCTCCCCCCTCCCCCCAGCCCACAGGCGCGCAAGCTCCCCCCCCCCACGCCCCCTCCCCGCCCCAGGAAGAGGCACCAGCAGAATTTAGAGAAGGCCGTCCAGAAGACACTAGAGAAAAACCGCTCTCCGGAGCCTCCTGCTTTGAGGGCCACGGTCTCCCTGGCCACACTCTCCTCGCCCACCGGCCTGCCGCAGCTCTGCCCAAGTCTCTCTCCCCCGCACTTGGCGGGCAGGGTGCCTGGGGCGCCACTGGTACACACTGGCCTCCAGGATCCCCTTTGGGAGGTTTTATCTGAGAGGTAAACGTCAAGGGGTGGAGAGTCAGGCCCAAGAGGGGATGGTCCCTCAACCCTGCAAAAGTACGCGGAGGCCAGGATGCACTTTCCCGGGTGAGGTGCCTGCGCCTGGTACCCAGCGGGCGGGGCCGCTGCGTCTGTGCACCTGGCGCTGCCTGGAGCCCGCCCCGCCCAGGTGGCCGGTCCCCGCCCTCGGAGAGGCGCTCCGGGGCCCCTGGGGCCTGCGGTTGACACGGCTCCGCGCCGCCTCCGGACCCGGTCGGGCTCCCGGACTCCTCCCGCTGGCCGGGGAGAGCATGGCAGCGTCCCCTTCCCAGTCCCGGGTCCCAGCTGCGGCCCTGACTGTCCCCTCCGCCCCTGCCAGTCACCACGAGTTCCCCTCCCGCCAAACAAGATTCACCTTCTCCAAAGACAGCCTTCCAGCCTTCCAGCCTTCCTGGCTTCCTAGCAGGACTCGCCTTCATCCAGAAACTCCAATGGGGGGAGAGAAGGGAGAGCCAGCTCTACAAATCCATTTCCAGAATGCCATTTGAACCATAAAGGACAAAACTGGAAAAGACCTCCCTTTTTTATGGCTGTAGGTTCCAAATAGAAATGACATGTAAAAAGCACCTTGAAACGTAAAAACTTGCTCTGAGGGAATTGACCCCAAGGTAAATATACTTTATTCTTAATTCTTTAAGGAACTTGATTTAGACATTTTCCTTTCTAGGGACAATTCAGATAATTTTCCAGTGAAACTGGATGATCTTTGGATATTAACTCAAAGGAGATTAGAATAACAATCTCAATAGAATAACATCACAATATTTACTGTTAAAATAACCATAACAGTAATTACTTAATTATCTCCTTAAGAGATAATTAAGTAATTAAGGAGATTTTCCAGAAGCATTCTTTCTCTGTATGCAAATAACTTTTGGCCGGGTGGCCTCCCTACTGTGGGGCAAGACTGCGGGCCTGGACATCTTCACCTAAAGGCATAAACCTTGGATTGGTAGCTTCTGATGCCGATTTGTTTTTCCTTTCAGTAAGTGTGGAACTTTGTGTAGAAGAGAGAGTATCATGGTGGCCTTCAAAGGGGTCTGGACTCAAGCTTTCTGGAAGGCAGTCACAGCGGAATTTCTGGCTATGCTTATTTTTGTCCTGCTCAGCCTGGGATCCACCATCAACTGGGGTGGAGCAGAAAAGCCCTTACCGGTCGACATGGTTCTCATCTCCCTCTGCTTCGGACTCAGCATCGCAACTATGGTCCAGTGCTTTGGCCACATCAGTGGTGGCCACATCAACCCCGCCGTGACGGTGGCCATGGTGTGCACGAGGAGGATTAGCATTGCCAAGTCCATCTTCTACATCACAGCCCAGTGCCTGGGTGCCATCATTGGAGCCGGGATTCTCTATCTGGTCACGCCTCCCAGTGTGGTGGGAGGCCTGGGAGTCACAACGGTACCATCTTTAGCTCTTGTTTTCAAACTCCGACTCTAGGCTTCTTATAGACTACCAAGTGACAACTGGTGGCTTAAGAGACCTTCCTAAAATTGCTAATTTATTCCCAGGGAATGTCTGATGACTCTTTTTTTTTTATGACATTTTAATCCACATATTTTTTCAAATTAATTAATTAATTAATTTACTTATGGCTGTGTTGGGTCTTCGTTTCTGTGCGAGGGCTTTCTCTAGTTGCGGCAAGTGGGGCCCACTCTTCATCGCGGTGCACGAGCCTCTCACTATCGCGGCCTCTCTTGTTGCGGAGCACGGGCTCCAGACGCGCAGGCTCAGTAGTTGTGGCACACGGGCTTAGTTGCTCCGCGGCATGTGGGATCTTCCCAGACCAGGGCTCGAACCCGTGTCCCTCGCATTGGCAGGCAGATTCTCAACCACTGCGCCACCAGGGAAGCCCCCTCTGATGACTCTTGATAGGGGTGAAAACTGATTCCAGCCACGCTGACTACATCATATGAAATCATTATGTGCTATTGAGTAACTTGAATAGCACTAAGTCTGGGTAGCACAAAAATTGTGTTGGTGTTTTTCCTCTCTCCCTCTATCCCAGTGACTATATTGACTATATATTTAACTTAAGGCATTTTTGTTACAATTATTTGTTGGTTCACTAGCAGAAGGAACAATTTTGTTTCTTGTCATGTGCCTGAGATTTAAAATGATCTGCATCGAGGGTCACACTTAAAAAAATAAACTGACGTTTGATCCTAGTTTTGTTCTTAGCTGATTAGGAGTATCATTTGTTAGCTCAGCACCAGGGTTGATTAAAAAACCACACACGGTTTAAATTTTAATTGAAATATATATTAATTAATTTAAACCTAATTAATGGATTTAATCATTGCCTTATAAAATTACAAGACTCTAAAGAAACTCTTCTGTAAGTTAAGTGCAGCGGTGGCATATTTTGCTTCCTTTGTAGAAAAGGACATTCAGCACAAACTCCCTCTTGGTCATTGTAAGCGTAATTAATTATCTGTGATGGCCCAAAATGAGTAGAAATTTATTTCTTCTTTTTTGAGGGGGCAGGAGTGCAAGTGTCTCAACTAGGGGTGGGAAAGAAGACTCAAACTAGTCATCAGTTTTTGCAGGGATAAAATGTGCCTTTCACAGTGATATGTTATCATAGAAAATGTTCCCTTGCCTTAATTCAGATGGAGTATTTTTCTCTCTCCAGGTTCATGGAAATCTTAGCGCTGGTCACGGTCTCCTGGTGGAGTTGATAATCACATTTCAGTTGGTGTTTACTATTTTTGCCAGCTGTGATTCCAAACGGACTGATGTCACTGGTTCCATAGCTTTAGCAATTGGATTCTCTGTTGCAATTGGACATTTATTTGCAGTAAGTTTCCAAGCCCGTTTAAGCAATTGATCCATGTTGTTTATCCTCACCCTAGAGCTGGATGAAGATGTTATGTTTCACAGCTGTAGTTCTTTAGTATCCAGCTACGTCTGTCCATTTTAGGTGATTTTTCTGCTAACTTTGTGATGAGAACATTGATATGGCTTCTAACATCTGGACAGTTCCTCTAACTGACTTGGCAAATGGTAGCACATTGCAATGAAGTCTACCTGTTAGTAGCCCTGTTTCAGCAGTGTCTGAAGTTGTGTTCTTTTTCCCTATAGATCAATTACACTGGTGCCAGCATGAACCCCGCCCGATCCTTTGGACCTGCCGTTATCATGGGAAATTGGGAAAACCACTGGGTAACCACCATGTTCATTGTGCCTGTTTTCCTACAGTTGAGGACAATTACCCAGAGAGCTCTTTTTTTCCCATTATTTTGCTCACTAGTTTCTCTTCCTCCCAACTCTGAACCCCTAATTTATTACATCTTGCATAGAGACTAGGGAGAGACTAGGACAGATCTGCTACAAAACATCTCATATCAGTTCTGGGCCTTCAGAGACAGTCTTTTTTTTTTTTTTAAAGCACTGCTCTGGGCACTGTATCTGACAGACTTCAGCAGAATATATTGAACATGGAGTTTGCCTATATGGAACAAGTTAAAATCAGGGTGGTGAAGTGAATATGGTGTTTAAATAATTGAAAGTAAATCCTTCCCAGCAGTAACGTAAAATACGCTTGCAAAAAAAAAAAGAAGAAGAAGAAGAAGAGAAAGAGAAATGCTTAAAAGCATAGCCCATTGCAAAAGTATTTACCTTTTTTTGTTTACAAAAGCATGAACCCAGTTAATAGTATGGGAGTTGGAAGCATTTGAACTGCAGATGATGAGAAATAATTAGTGCAAATATTTATGCTATTATCACCATAACCATAGCTGGAAAAAGAAATGACTTTCAGAAAAGACACACTTCTCAGCCTCATGCCTACCCTACTTATTAACGTGAGGACAGTGCTTCCAGAGAGCAGTGGTATCCATTGTTAAATACCACAGTCAATTTCTTTTCAATTGTCTCTTACCAAAAAGAAATTTAAATCCGTTAAATGAATAATGTGGCAGTTTTGAAGACCTCTTACACACTAATTTACAATAACCAGTAAAAATAGGTGTATGTCAGCCAGCTTCAAATGGAGCTTTTCTTTTCATGTATATGTTGTGAATGCTCTTTTACATCTTTTATTTTTAAGTCATGAATGTAAGAATATGTCACTTATGTTTTTAATTTATGTTCTTATTGTAGTGTAGTGGATTTACAATGTTATGTTAGTTTCAGGTGTACAGCAAACTGATTCAGTTATACATACTCAGATTCTTTTCCATTGTAGGTGTCGCTTATGTTTTAATCTCACGCATACAGTGGTTATTGACACAGTCACACGCACTCAACCTTGATGTACGTTGCAAATGAGAAGAAATTGCCCCACTGCTATATGCATTCACTTCTAAGAAAAGTGTACCTATCTATTCCATTAAAGTAATCTATCCCATTAAATAACAGCATGAGAGTCAGTGATCAAAAGCAAGATTTTGGACCCAGACATGAAAAACTTAGTCAACAATACCACCCATGAGATTGGTTACTTTGCCACTGATATTTGCATGTATGTCTCTAAGGATTTGCCATATTAATGGGAATACAAATTTGTAACAGGCAATGTATAGATCTTATGATAAAAGTACAACTTTTAGGTCATCTTATTCAAACAATTTTTGTAAATAAAATTTAGAAAAATGACAACTTTTAATCCATGAGGACTTTAATATGTGAATGAAAATATATGTTTTTATTAATTACTTGAGTTGTGGTACACTAGTTAAAATTTAAGTAGCAAGAAAATCCTTAGCTGTTGATTGAATCCAAGGTTTCCCGTTGTTGCTATTTTATAACAAACTTAATCCTACAGAAAATGGATGTCCATTTTGTAGCAAAGCTTGTGTGAAATTAACAACTAATTTAAAGTATGTCTGTAGATAGATGGATAGACAATAAATAACAAGATATTAATGATGAATTTTGTGTGTAGTGTAATCACATTTTTTAGTCTTCTTTTCTGGATTTCTATATTTTTAGCAGTAGAACTTCTTTACCTTTATGAATTTTAAAAGTTACTTTAAAGGGCATTCTGAGTTTGGGAATAACAACTTGAAACTGAGATTTGTTTATTTTTGAGAGCATGTGGCTAGACATCTTCTTCGTAGGTGTTTTGGGGGAAATGTCATAATGATTTAGCAGTCCCTTTTCTCCCTTGCGGGATTTGTAGCTTGTGGAATAGAACATACCAAATGAGATCTTACCAAAGGAACAAAGCGCAAAGACATTTAGAGGAGGGCTCTCATTTCTCCTTTGAAAGGGCATAGAGAAGGTAAACTCTGACATGGTTTCTTTCATGTTCAAGATAAGGAACCTGAACATAAGGTTCTTGTAGCCACTTTGTCAACAATTTCCCTGTACAGTGTATGTGTTCAGTTTCAGCTTAAAGTTTGAATTTTCTTTAGATTTTGCAATGAGGACGCTAGGTGAGCTTCGTTTCCAGAGAGTGTTTTAAGCCAGAAGCATTCATCAGACTTTTTTCAAATGAGAGAAGTGTAGCATCATAGAAAACAGTATAATGGTTCAAAAGAGAGGTCTGAAATCAGACAGACCTGAAATCCCAGCTCAACCACTTGCTAAGCATGAAGTCTTAAGCAAGCTTCTCATCCTCTCTGCGTGTCCATTTTCTTACCCATAAAATGGAATAATAATAATATCTATCTCAAAGGTCATCATTCGAATTAAATGAGTTAATACAAGAAAAGCACTGAGTATAGCCAGCTGAGAAAGAGTGCTCAATAGACAGGGTTTTTGTTGCTCAAGTCTATCTGTTGAATGAATGTCTAATATTCTACAGCCTACGTGTGCTCTAAAGCAAGTGTTGAAGTTTATCCAAACTCAAAACTTGTTTTATTCTAGACACATAACTAATATGATAGAAACTTCCAGTTATTGAAATAAAATCCTATGGAATGGCTAATCCTCAACTAACCATCATCCATAAATGCAGTACAGATTTTTCCACCAAGTCATCAGTGTAAGAACCATGAAAGCACTCTGCAAGAAGATTAATGGGCAAACCATGAGGTTTTCTCTTAAATCAAATCACCAAACTTGAGAGAGGAAATCATGTAACATAAGGAAAGTGACTTATAGCCAGCCTAGTCCCATACATCTTTAAATTGTCTAGGAAACAATGGAATGGAGCAAGTTACAATGAAATTGGAACTATGAAGTACTTTACAAGTATTATTTCAATTTAATCCTGACAACCCATGAGGTATGTATTATTATTATCCCTGTTTTGCAGATGAGGAAATTAAGGTTTAGGAAGTTATGTAACAGATTCAAGCAGTAACAAGATTGCTAAGTGGTCGAGCTCATATTCCATTTATCATGCTGTACTGAATAATTAAAGCCCCAAGTGATACAATCTGTACTATGGTTGTGATTATGCAAAAGACCAATGTAAGATGGCAATATTAAGAAAAAAAGTACTCTCCAGAAAATTTTTCCTCTATTTCAGCTGAAGAAGTCGTACCCCCAAAGAGGACCTATCTTTACTGTAAGGATTATCAGAAAATGGAAAGAACATAATTAATGAAAGCAGGAAAAGAGAAGAGGAAACAGTCTTTTCTTATTTTCTGTTCAAATGTTATTTAGCAATATATGGATCTCTGATGTAGATTTAATGTATTCTCTTATTTTCTTTCCATTTCTCTCTCCTTTTTTAAAATGCATGACTCATTTGCTCTCTCTCTTTTTTAAAAAATAACCGCTTATGTCTTTTTTTTTTTTTTTTTTTTTTTGGCTGTGTTGTGTCTTCATTGCTGCACATGGGCTTTTCTCTGGTTGCGGCGAACGGGGGCTACTCTTCGTTGCAGTGTGGTGGCTTCTCTTGTTGTGGAGCACGGGCTCTAGGCACGCGGGCTTCAGTCATTGTGGCTTGTGGGCTGAGTAGCTGTGGCTCGTGGGCTCTAGAGCTCAGGCTCAGTAGTTGTGGCACACGGGTTTAGTTGCTCCGTGGCATGTGGGATCTTCCCGGACCAGGGCTCGAACCCATGTCCCCTGCATTGGCAGGCGGATTCTTAACCACTGTGCCACCAGGGAAGCCCCACATTTGCTCTCTTAATTTAAACCAGCTAAGTTCTATATCCGTGCCTTGTTCAAAGGAATGGTTTTACTCTACTTACACTCTATAACTCTTCCATCTTTCCCCCAGATATATTGGGTTGGACCAATAATAGGAGCTGTCCTCGCTGGTGGCCTTTATGAGTATGTCTTTTGTCCAGATGTTGAACTCAAACGTCGTTTTAAAGAAGCCTTCAACAAAGCTGCCCAGCAAACAAAAGGGAGCTACATGGAGGTGGAGGACAACAGGAGCCAGGTAGAGACCGATGACTTGATTCTAAAACCTGGAGTGGTGCACGTGATCGACATTGACCGGGGTGAGGAAAAGAAGGGGAAAGACCCATCCGGAGAGGTGTTGTCTTCAGTATGACTAGAAGCTAGCACTGAAAGCAGACAAGAGCCCTTAGAACGGTCCTCAGATTTTCTTCCGCCCATTAAGGAAACAGATTTGTTATAAATTAGACATGTGCAGGTTTGTTGTTTCATGTCATATTACTCAGTCTAGACAGTAAATATTTCATTATTTACCAAGGAGGAATGAAAGAAACCTATCATGAATTTCAAATCTAAAAAAAAAAAAAAATCTTTTTGAAGTATCCCCAAAGCCAATGTGTATCTCATTTATCTATTTGCTATTTATTAATAATCAATTTAAAATGTGTATCAAGATTTTATTAAGGCTTGCCTGACAACTTACAGACATACCTATCAGCTTACTCCTCCTCTCCCACGAAACCAGTATTGTCAATCCTCATTTGAGTATTTATTCTGTTAAATCAAGTTAATCAATGGCAAAACACAGAGTATGTCATAGAGTCATGCACATTCAAGAGAGCAAATACAACAAGCTCTTTTATAACCAGCTCCCCTAGGTTAAACTACCTCGGCAAAAGAATATTAACAAGAGTCATTGCTAGTGAATTGTTTTCATTTATATTTCAAATATCCAACTTTCAACCCAAACTCCAATTCATAATATTCCTTCCTCCTCCTCACTGCCCAAGGTAATATGGAACTAAAGCCCAGAAATTCAAAGAATGTTCAGAAATCCTATATGTGTTCCACCTAATAAAACATCCACATCATAAGGCACCTATTGAGATTCAGGACAAACAGACTTGTAAGATCTTATGGGGGTGGGTGGAAATTTACCATCATACAAAAATCATAAGGAAAAAGGAAATCTGCATGCTGGTTTCAAATAGTTGATCTGTTTTCAGTGCACATCCTCAAATACACCGCATGAGGTTAACAATCTAAGCTTTTAACCACTTAACCATTTTGCTTATTTTTTTAATTTATTGGCAAAACTGGGGGTTTTGTTTGTTTGTCATTTTGGTTAACTATATTTAAACATTAGCTGAGACATATTTTTGATAGCAAGAACATAACTAGTTGAGTCCTGACTTTTTGTTAATTATTAAGCTCTGCTCGTTCTAGAAGGTGTAAACTGGCCCTGCCAGTCCCAATCATTGCTACTCTCCCACTTTTCATGACACTTGTTGATAATCTTCATTGTGTGCGTCAATATTTTAATGAATTAAAATGCATGAGAGACAAGGAACGACATGACCGCAAAGTAAAAGGGCTGGGGCATCAAAACGCTCTGTATTCAAAGCTGACTAGATGACCAATCTTTCATTTGTAGAGATACTGTAGGTTTTTTTAAGCATTTTCATTACTGACTCATTTATTTGTCAAAATAACTTGTTTTTTTCATATACTGCTTTGCCTTCTGTCAGTAAAATGGTCTCTGGAAACCCCAGTTTCTATCATCTTAACTGTCTAGTCTAGCTTTTATCTTAAAGAGCTGAAAAAGTCAATTTCACTGAACAAAAGCTAATAGTAAAGCAAAATCCTATCACTGCAAAGAGTGGCTTGTAAATAGCTGATAATCAAGGGCTGTCTTCTCCTACTCACAGTTCCAACTGTGTGCCACTTTTTAGTGTTAACGGCAGTTGTGTGTATGTGGCAGTGAGATAATGGACCACTATTAAATCTGATTCTCTTCGGTGCTAAGAAAGTAATGAACGAGGTTCCCAGAGAGACAGCACACCAGTGGGGTCCCTGGGAGTCCCCCTGACATCTTTTTGGCAGGTGCCTAAATCCCAGGCCCCTTTGGTGGCTGGCGACACCCTCCACCGCTGAGGCACATTGCTTCCTGTTTGGGGCACCATCTATAGGAACTAGGGTGTATTTCTAATGATGGATCTTTTCAAATGTTTGCACAATATACCCTTAAAGGCTTAAAACTGGGGGTGGTTGAGCTCAAAAGATAATGCTATCAACCATCAGCAAACATGTCAGTTCAAAAATAAGTTAGCAAGGAAAAAACTGAAACATTTTCCAAATACGCTTACAATTTACTAGTTTATGATCATTTTTATTCAGCCATAAGGTTTACTTCTAATACCCTCACTTTTATACTCACTTCAGTTAGAGCATTCAATAAGTTAGTGCTGGGGAAAAAAAAAAAAAAACCCTCATGAATGACGTTTTTGCCATTTGTTTTCCAGCATTGAGCAGAGTGCCTGGCACATAGTAGGTATTCAAAGCAAGTGTGTTAGTTAAGAAAATATATATATATAAATTTCATTTGTGATTTAAGGAGATACAAAATTTTCTTTTAATCTTTATTTTGCTCCATATTTAATAAAAGCATGAGTTCAAGGACTACTAAGGAAGGCCATATAAATGTAAAAACCATAAAATATATTTTTGCATTCTACTCTTTTAGGGGCATGCAGACAATGAAAGCTTTTGCACTTTTCTTTCCCTGCATATGAGACAACATATTTTGTATTTCACTCAAGGCTCTACCAGTAAAAAGTAATGAAATTGTACCTTTCTAATGACATCTATGCAGCAGGGGTCTTTTGCCTTGTGGATGGCACCAAATTATCCAAGTGTATTAGGAGACTGGGGCTTTTTCCTTTAATCCCCTCTTATTAATGAAGTGCATTGTGCTGCTCCCAGGAGAGTGCTGCTGACAGATATACAGAAAAGAGATCAGAGAGAAAACACTGGAAGGACATAAATGAATTATACCCAGCCAGGAAACGATGCCAGCCGTCTCTTCCCTAAGGAAAAGTACAACAAGCACCCCCCAAATTGTAAGGTGGTCCCTGCACTGCAAATGTATATAGTTTGTCAAAAGAGTACAAAGGATAAACATCATTTTTAAGTTTTCAGGGCTTTCTTTAAAATTGGGAGCCCAGAATTTGAATGCATGTTTCCGTGATAGAAGACGACATTTTCTTCAAAGAGTCCTCAACTTTTACACTGGAAGGAAGTATTTTCTGGTATCTAAATAGTTGCTTAAATGTAAGATTCTTACACTTTGTTTCTTCCACTTGATGTTTTCATAAATTCTTATACTTTCTATCGTCTGACCCTTTTCCTAATGCAGTTGGTAGGTGCTGGCTTAAACTGTGGCTCAGTCTTGAAGATTTTACAAGATGAGAAATATCTCGCTAACATGTATGATGGAATTAAGCTATCTAATTAGTAGAGGTCTGATTCCAAACTGCAGAGAATATTCTTCTCAGGTCATGAAACCAAGCAACTCACTTATCGGTTTAAACTCCATAATGAACCAGAAAATTCCAAAATAGAATAGCAAATTCAAATGCTAGAATCAATCCCAGTGATCTATTGTAGCCTGTTGACACTGTTCCCACATGTTGTGAACATTTGAAAGAGAAATTGCCTTTGTGAAAGCTGAAGATGACAGTGCAAGCTCAGCAGACAAACTTATCAGACAAAAGAAAGCCAATGTAAATTCTCATCATAAGCATTATAGAATATGCAAACAATATTTTATACCTGAAAGTAATTTTGTCTTTCCTAATATGATTATGGCATCAAAATTATTAGAAAGATGTATTTACTGTCTGGAAAGTGTAACATAACAAAACTCACTCTCTTTACCCCAAATCATGTTAATTGCATTGGTGTTGTAATACTTTACAGATCACCCCAAAATAGCAGTAACTTTTGAAACCCTCTCTAAAATACATGGAAGACATTTAATTCAGGGCTTAAAAACTGTGGCCACTCACTTTGGCAAATGACAATAACCTATGAAAATAGATGTCAAATAAATCTTATACAACCTGTACAGTAAACATTAAACTTAAGAGCAATTATAGTGTTACCTATGCATGTTAAAATCCAAGAGCTAAAAAATACACTGAATTTATATAACCCATCGGAATGTATTTCTAGATTCTCTTCAGGATTAATTAAATAAACATGCAATTTATGAAACTATATAAACAATTATTTATCACTTTTATGACCCAAATCACAATAAAATTGTAATTCATGATAAACTAGTGAGAATAAACTGAACATATGGTCATATTCACAATTCTTTATTAACTGAAATGTTATTCCAGCGTTAGAGCTAACGTTAAGGAGATTGAAACTGTAATGTTTAATATTTGGAATAATCTATTAAAGTCTTAGCATTGTGGTTGATTTCCATGCATTATGTTGTATCTCATATTACTAAGCTTGTGCAAATAAACTGTTTAATGTTTTAAAATGTGTTTGATGATTTTGAAAATTCATTCAGAGCTTTTGCAAGTCCCATCCTAGAAGCGTCATTTAGAAGGACCAGAGGTTTAGATATTCGAGTACAATCAACACCAAATGAAATGGTGGTGGAATCCATATAATAAAACAAAGTTTTGAGAGCCTGCAGAGTGCACAGTGTGGTAGGTCCTCATATCGACAGTGAAAATTGTGTTTTCGTGGGCTTAATTCTAAATGTTCACATCTATGCAAAATAGACCATTGAATATCGACTGTCATTGTAGAGTCAAAAAGTGAAGACTGGGCTTCCCTGGTGGCGCAGTGGTTGAGAATCTGCCTGCTAATGCAGGGGACACGGGTTCGAGCCCTGGTCTGGGAAGATCCCACATGCCGCGGAGCAACTAGGCCCGTGAGCCACAGCTACTGAGCCTGCGCGTCTGGAGCCTGTGCTCCGCAACAAGAGAGGCCACGATAGTGAGAGGCCCGCACACCGCGATGAAGAGTGGCCCCCGCTTGCCGCAACTAGAGAAAGCCCTCGCACAGAAACGAAGACCCAACACAGCCAAAAATACATAAATAAATAAATTTTTTTTAAAAAAGTGAAGACTTAAACAACTGTGACTCAAATGAGGCTGGTATTACTAAATAGATGACCCATCCTTAGGGCATTTGGCAAGTTCTGCCTACCCAGATGGATAATGTAGGCTCAATGAGCACTGGTTTACTCCCTTGGGTTCTCGGTTTAAACCTCTCAATTTTGAGAGGTTACAGACCCACAGGGAAGGATTGAGGACAATCATTTATGTAACATGCAACCCATTGGAAGAGTGGAGAATGCTGCCTTAGGAGCCAGGTGGATGTGTACCTCTCTTATCACCTTTGTCACATTGTAGTGAAGTCATTTGTGTAGGTTTCTGTCTCCCCTAGTAGGTTTTAAACTCCTTAAGGGCTAAGACTGTGTCTTATTTATTCTGTATCCTCCACTCTCGGCACTGAGAACTAGGTTTGACATTTTTCTCAATAAATGCTTGTTGCATAAATGAATAAACAACGTATGGAATACCTCACAATCATTAGGAAATACCACAAAGCAATATACCTTAATCTAGTTGGTTTTTACTCTATAGGTGTGTGCAAAATATTTGAATGCATGTAGTTCCAGTTAGGAGCCCAAAATTAGCTCAAGCACTAAAGAAAATAAAAGGGAAAATGCGCGGAGAGAATGAAACACTAATTGGCTTTCTAAAATTTATACCTAACGTGTAAGCAACAAGACATGTTTTCATTGCTATATTTATACGATAGCCAGATGTTAGATGAAATTTAGCTCAATAACGATTTCAGCAAGAAAAGTATTTTAACAAGCATGGGAAGCTAGTGAATAAATGTCAGCCTGATTTTATAGTTATCCTGCTGGAAAATGTCCAAAACAATATGTCACCTGAATTAAATCTTACTATTTTCTAGTTTTTTCTAGCTCTTTACTCCTTGGGTTTAAGGAAGACATAAAAGACCCTAAAAAGCCAGGTTGAGTTCTGTTACCTCCACATATTCAGAAGTCTCTGAGAAACCATGACCATGATGTTTGCAACCTTTGTGCATAGCACAATGACAGCACATAGCTAGGGCTCAATAAATGCAAGATGGATGGGTGGATGGATAATGGATGGATGGATGGATGGATGGATGGAAGAAACTCTCCAGTCTGGAAGAAGTAAGTTAATCTGTGAACAGATGGAGATCATAGCCTGTATTCCTTCTTCCCTTATAAAAGTATTGGCCAAGGAGCAGAATGCTAGAGGAGGAATGTGTAGATTAGAATAATTACCAATTATGAGTATATATGGGGTTTTAGAATTTATAAATATTAGTCTTAATCGGTTAATTTTCAAAGCTCATTGTGGGGCATGCATTGCTGTCATTCCCATTTCCAAAGATGAGGAAAGCAAGTGTCAAAGAGATTAAGTAAATTACCCAGAACTATACCTAGTGCTAAAGCAAAAACTGGAAGCCACATCCCAATTAATCCCAATCCCTTACGTTATTTCCCTAAATCACACAAAGTTCTCCCATTCATCCATCAGCCTAATTTCCCATCAGGCACCTTTCCTTAAGTGGCAAGAAATATATTCTATCCATACTAGGGGAAATCTTTATATACAACACCAACAAAGGGCAATAAATTAAGTACTACAGATCAGGAGTAGGTACTGTAAAGCTTAGAAAAGATCCCAAGTAAGAGAATAGGGTTGAAGGCTACAATGGGTTGACTTTAGGATACTTTGGATAATTTAGGAAATTTTTTATTGACTTTTCTTTAGGAAAACATTATAAAGACCACTATTGAAGATAATTTTCATTTGGTCCATAAGAGAGAGTTGAGGATTAATTGCAAAGGTACTGATAATGTTTTCCACATTTCAGTAATAATAATAACTTTAACCCTCAATTATTGAACATGCATTGTGCACCAGACATATACTTTACACTGTATAAAGAAACTTTATGAAGTAGATACTGCTATTTATTCCCACTTTACAGGTGAGAAAACTGAGGTCTAAGACAAGTAAGTAAATAGTTCAAAGTCAGCTACTAAGTGGGGGAAGTGAGATTTGAACCCAGGCAGTCTGTCCACAGACTCTAGTCTTAGCCACTGTCCTGTGTTGTCTCTTACCTGGGGTGCTTTAGGCCCCCAGTCATTCCAATGTTCATATCTGCTTTTTCCAAGCCTTTGATTCTTTCATACCCGATACAGATTGCAGCGTGTTTGAACCTCTCAGTTGTTCACGACTTGACCTCTGGTTATCATTTTGACCACCTACAAAGGAAGATTTAAACTCTCAAGTGCAAATGCCACAAAGATAAATCAGCCAAACTTAAAGTATTTTTGAAAGGGACTTTGAATGGCCAAGAAAACACTTTCTTTTCTTGAGCAGGGTTATGGCAGAAACTTGTTACACAATATACCTTCCACTTTTTAACTCAAATTCTTAGCTGGTCTTTAAGTTACCTAATTTGACAATTTCTCTCTGCCCTACATTGAGACAAGTAATATGTATTTTAATTCTTCTTTACCTATTAATCACCCAATCAATATATATGCTTAAGCACCTATTTTGTTCAAGGCTCTATAGAAAATTTTAATAAATTACATTTATTTATTAATTTTATTTAAACAAAATAAAATTTTAATAAGGGAAGCAATAAAACGGTGTTTGGCAATAAATTGAACTAGTGCATGATAACTTATCCTAGATCAGCCTATAGAGTTGACAGACTCTATTTGTAAAAAAATAAAATAAAGGTGGGAATTCCCTGGCAGTCCAGTGGTTGGGACTCGGCGCTTTCACTGCTGGGGGGCCAGGTTCAATCCCTGGTTGGGGAACTAAGATCCTGCAAACAAACAAATAAATGAATAAACGTAATAATGAGTGGGCCAAGTACTAACATTGTTACAATGGCAACAGCTTTGGAAAATGATTGAATAGAATGATAGTTGCCAGTACTTACCTCCTTGTGCCCAAACTATAGCTTCAGTCCCCATGTATTTTGACTCAGACTCTCAGAAGACAAAAATCTTTTAAAATACAGTATAGAGATGTACAACCAATGACTGGGGAACTATTTGTTTAAATTTGGGGCTCCCAGAGGGGAAAGAAAAAAAAAAAGAGGAGGATGGGTGAAGGAGGGGAGGCAGGAGTCCCTCAGTAGCAGCAAAGTAAGAGGACGGGAGCTCCTAGCTTTCCTGCTCCCACCCAACACAGGAGTTGCCAGGACAGCCTCTGCCCCTTTGCAGAGAAGAGTCCCTGTCCTGAGTTAGTGTGTTCTTATCATCGTATATGGTAATCAGTGCCCCAAAGAGACCTGGGCTGTGCATCGTACAAACTTAAGCCCTCATCTCAATTTTAATCGTCAAAACCTCACACTAAAGGGAAATAGACTCCTCCCGTGGAATTAAAGGACTCACTGAATCTTGATTTTCAGCAAAAAATGCCGGATGGAAGCAGGATCTCCCCCATCTCATCAAGAAACCTTGCCTTTAAAATGTATTTCTTTCAAAAGGAAAAATTATGAGCCTCATTTTAGCACAGGGTTCTTGGAGACGATTCGCCATATTAAAGCTACTCCAGGATTTCAGTGTCAAAACTTATCACAAAGGATGTAAGTTTGATCTTGCTGTTTCAAAAGCCGATCTTATGGAAATGGTGGCAGGAGAACAGAAGGAGGAGAACGGCTGGGATTTCTCCAGTGATCCGCAAGAAAGAGTTGAGAAAAACTGGTACAGAGTATTCAGCTCTGTGGTGTTGGTATATTGTAGTTAAATCATTCATATTCTTTGAACTCTAATAAAAAATTCTCATCAAACAATGATGACATTTTCATCTCATCCAAGTTTAATCACAAGAGTATTGTAATTCTGATTTTCTTCACCTCAGTTCAAATTGAAAGTAATTGTCAGACGTCATTTTAATTCTAGCCACTACATCCCTTCTTACATGTTCTCTCTCACATTATTATGGCCCATTTTGTTCTATAAGAGGCATGACATTTTTTTTTCTATTATTCAAGCACTTTTAAAAGAGCTTTGTCACCCACCTACAAATATGACATTTAAGGCTTATTTTAAAAAGAACTTACGATAGCAAATTAACATAAATGGAAAACTTTTCCTTGAAACACTGAGAGACACGAGGGGTAATAAATTCTGACTACTGAATTTCCTGATGTTGGTAAAACACTTAATTGCCTGAATTTTTTTTTTTAAATAATTATTTATTTATTTATTTTTGGCTGCGTTGGGTCTTTGTTGCTGCACGCAGGCTTTCTCTAGTTGCGGCGAGAGGGTTTCTCATTGCGGTGGCGTCTCTTGTTGCGGAGCACGGGCTCTAGGTGCATGGGTTTCAGTAGTTGTGGCGCATGGGCTTAGTTGCTCCGCGGCATGTGGGATCTTCCCAGACCAGAGATCGAATCTGTGTCCCCTGCATTGGCAGGCGGATTCTTAACGACTGCACCACCAGGGAAGTCCATGCCTGAATTCTTGATTATTTCAATTTTTTTGTTTCTTAGCAAACCCTAGAATGTACACATTTTGGCTTAAAATGCACAAAAGCAGAGAGGTGAATACAGCAAGTTCATTTCATTTTCTTCTATTGCCATTTTGGAGAAATAACTCTGCTTTTGTCGTGAAGCACCCTGGGATCTGGGGTGAGAAGTGAGAGCAAGTTTACCTCAATTGAGACAGAAAGGGGTGGCTCCTTCCTGGGGATGACAAGTGAGCCCTAATCACCATCTCCAAGGATATGTGGAAACCTAGCAAGAAAATCCAAGAAGACTGTAGGATTTGGGATCATACGTGTGTTGTATTTTCTATGTTTTCCACAAAGGACATGTACTACTGTCAGAATCAGAAGGGGTAAAAAAATGAATGATACATTTAAAAAGACCGAAGAGGTCTGACTTAAGTATATGGGTCTGAGTGGGGAACAGAGGATATAATGCGGAGCCTTTTAGAAGGTAATGGTTCCCATGTCTGTGTCTATGTCCAAGAGCAGAAAGGTCCAACCAACGCAAGGGTTCTACTCTCAAATTCTCACAAAGGGCAGTGGGCAAGTGATGGAAAAGAGTCAAGAAGGTTCTGGGGAGACTGTGACCAACTGGGATAAACCCGGCTCAGCAGATTTGTCATGTAAGCACTTGAGTCCAGTGTGGCCTGAACTTCCAGTATTTTAGACAAGCTTGAAGTTCAAACTTGAATATGAAATCTCCAAATTCTTAAAGGTTGGTTCGTGTGTATTTTTCTAAAACCATAGAGGCCAAGGAAATACATCTGAGGTTGGACCAGGCTCAAGGATTACCAGTTCCAGATATTCACTCTAATGCCTCTTGGACATCTTCATTTATGTTCTTCAAACACGTCAAACTGAGCATGTCCCAAGCTGAACTAATTGCCTTAATTTCTTCCAGCCTGTTTCTCCTCTTGTGTACCCCAAACTATAGAGTTGTCTAAGCCAGAACATGGCAGTCATCCACATGTGGTCCCCCCTTCCCATTCAACTATCTGCCAAATCTAACATCTCTTAAAGCCTTCTTGCCTCCAGCTCTACTGCCTCTATTTTGGTTCAAGCCAATGAAATAATCACCTACATAATTGTATTAGCCTCTGGACCCAGTGGATCTCAACCAGGGGTGACTCAGCCCCCCCCCCCAGATAATAACTGACAATGTCTGGAGGTATATTTGGTTGTGACAACTGTTACATCTAATGAGTAGACACCAGGGATACTTCTAAACATCCTACAATGCAAAGGACAGTCCTCCACACCCTAACAAAGAATTATCTGGCTCAATATCTCAACAGTGCTAAGATTGAGAAACCCTATAACTGGTCTACCTGCCCTCAGTCTTGTTTCCCTCCAAGCAAAAACAATAACTTGCTTTTAAAAATTGAATCATATTTCAAGGTTATCTTTTTAAAATGAAATCATATCTTTTCATCTTTTAAAGGTGATCTTCTAAATTAAATCATTATCTTTTAAAAGTTACCTTTTAAAAATGAAATTATATTTCTTTAGTAAAATCTGGGAGATACTGTTTATTTTTCTATCCAAATCCCACACACATATTTCTTTGCAGTAAGGCTCCTTTTGCTCCAGAGAAGGATGGGTCTTCAGTTCCAGGGAGTCAACTTTTATTAGGCTTACCCAGTCAGGGTAATTTAATCACCTTCTTCAGTGACTGGTTTAGGAAAGGACCTGAGAACAATTTGTTTAACCTCATCTGAGAAAATATTTTCTACTCTTAAAAGGAGGCTGTGATAGATATATTTGCAAAGATGGACATAATAATACCATTCCTATTCCTGTGTACATTCACGATATGACTTTGCTGCTCTTCCCGTCATGGGGTGAAATCTTTTTCTCATCCTTTGAATTTGAGCTGTTCCTGTAACTTGCTTTACCAATAGAATGCAGCAGAGTGGTACTTGGGACTCTTGAGACTAGGCCTCAAGATGCCTTGAGCTTCGGCTCCCATTTCCTTGGGACATTGCCTGGAGACTGCCATGTAAAGCCCAGTCTAGTCAATTGGTTGATGAAAGACCACTTGGAGCAGGAGGTCAGCTGCTCCTGCCATCCTGGCTGAGGCCCCCAACATGTAAGTGAGGTCATCTTAGACTATCCACCTCCAGTTCAGCCACCAATTGACTGACTACAAGTGAATGTGTGAGGTCAGGAGAGAGCAAGCAGCAGAGCTGCCCAGCTAAGCCCAGCCCAAATCCCTGACTCATGGTCATGAGCTCACGGTGACTGTTTTAGGACAAGTGTGATGTGCTTAGTTATGCAACAATAAGTAATTGCTACAGAGACAGAAGGCGGAACATGGCCTTTCCCTTCTGTCTATCCTTCACATGCTATTGGAGGAAGAAGCAATATCCAGCTTTTGCAGCTACTCTGAGAGACATACCCAGCACACTGAGAAGGGCAGAATAGAAAGGAGAAAAGTGGCTGATCCCTCACGATGTCACCGAGCTGCTTAATTACCACCCTACCTCTAGGCTTCTTGTTATGTGATACAACATAGTAAAACTCCCTTAATGTTTAGACTACTTGTATTTGATCTTTCTCTTTCGTGCAGATAAAAGTGGCGTTCATTGGATTTCCTCTGTCTTGAGGATAGAACTGAAATCCGTTCATGCCCTGGTCCCTGTTAATCCTCTGGCTTTTTATCTCAGCACTGCCCACCTTGCCCCTCTCACTCCTCTGCTCACCACCTTACCTGGACCTTCTTTCAGCTCCTCAAATGAGCCATGTTCTGTCTCTGTCTTGCTCAGGGCCTTCACATGGCCTTTTGTTCCGCCTGGAGCTCTCTATTCACCCAACCACCACAGTGCCATCACTCCACCTTTCACCTGAAAATAATTTAGTAGTTTTTCATAACCTTGCAGCTTCTCTCTCTAGGAAAAGTAAACCCTCCTCCTCTTGCCAGTGTTGTTGGTCGGTGAGCTGTCAAGGTGATCTGGGAGTCTGACTACTTCAAAAACTAACTTTCAATCAATCCTCTGCATTTTAGTTTTTCTAACTACCCCGCTTTTGGAAGTTAGTAGAAAGGGGACCCATTTCTAAGCTATGGATTCTGAGTAATGAAGCTGGATTTCTTCTTTGGAACTTAGCTTTCAGTTCTCTCTGGTCCTTTATCACTCCCCATCTGCTTTCCAGTTTACAAAATTTTGCAGTTATTGCCTCCTTTTCTATTCTTCTTATGCTTGGGGGCTTAATACTTTTTTAAAAAAAAATAAAATCACTTCAGAATTGTTTCATGGGGATCTTTAATCCGCCATTTAATCTGCACAGAAATCCTCTACTCTCTTCTGCTCTCTGTTTAATGTTACTTCCTTGGAGACCCCCCCCTTGAGCCTACATGATGTACCTCTGCTATGTCTCCCCTGTTACTGCTCTGTGCTCCTCCCATCAGACACGTGGATGGGCGTGTGGATGGGACCAAAACACAAATTTATTTTTGTCTCTTTCTGTCCCTTTAAATTTTCCTTTAGTGGAGATATTCATCCCTTGTTCCTGGAAGGAAATCTGGCACATGTCCATGATTTTCTGCTTACTTACATGAAAAAGACAGTCATGTGAACACTTTAATTCACAAAACCAGATTCACTAACATAGAAAGTGTCCTGCCCAAAATATTAAGCAGTCCCTCAATTTTTATCCCCAGTTAGGAGTGCTTCCCCTCCCCTTTGCTAAGGTCTGTAGTTGGCAGCTGCCTGACTTCCAGAAAGGGGGTGCAACTAGCTTCTGCCCTGTCCTTCCCTGCTCCCCTCTTTCCCTTTGGAGTGGCTCATTGAGCTGTAGGCAGAGGGCAAAGTAAGCAAACAGAGTTGCCAAATTTAACAAATAAAAATACTGGTTAGGTAGCTTTGAGCTCTCTGAACCTGGCAAATGATTACTGCTGACTCTCTCATAGGTTGTATTTTGGCTTTATTTTGTTTTGTTTTTTAATTCTTTGGGATTCCCATCCCTAGGAACTCCTCATCTGTAATGGAGCTGAAGGGGATGTATTCCAGCTTCCAGGCTTGCAGTCAGCCCTCTGTCCTTGGTGCAGTAAGAATTAAGATGGTGCAGCTTGGCCCTTTCTCCCAGGGGAAATATTCCCTGTGAGGCATCAAAGCAGCTACCAGGCTTTCTGTCAGCTTCTAGATTGCCCAAGAAAATCTGGCACCCACGTGTCACCCAGACAGCAATCTGTAAATATTTATTGGCCGATGACCAAATGAATGAATGAATGAACTGGCCATTACTGATTTTCTGCACTGGGCTGTTACACAACAAATTGTCACCAATTCTTTCCCCTCTCTCTACCCAGTAGAGGTATGGGTTTTAGCTTCAATTTGCAGAAAGAACAGAAATGCTAAGTCTTGACAGAAATTACCAGTGAAGATCTTTAAAATGTCTTTTTTGAAAGATTTTAACGTGGGATCACTATCCTTCTATTTCAAGTGGTTGAGTGTTGACCTTGATAGGGAGTCAGATGAAATACGCAACTGGAGAGATGCTCCAACACCATAATTCTATGAAAATACAGTAGCTTTGTCTCATTTCTAAGAAGAAATTGGAACTAGATTAACAAAAATTAAGTTGGTCAGTTTGGTCAAGCCAAGCGAAACATGAAAAGTAAATAATATCCTGTTCTAAAATTCTATGATTCTGGGATATGAATAGTGGAAAACAATTTGTACTTTTCAAATACTTCCAGCAATCATTTTGCAATTTCTAGTTATAAGCATTTGGAACATATTATACTAGAATGTCTGTAGTGAATCATTCCCACAATAATACTGAATTTGCTTTTAGTTATTCACAAAGGAGTGGAGACCTTTATGCAGGGTTATAGAGAAATTTCAAATCACACAAAATTTATCTGACATAAATATCACCTAAAATGTGTTTTCTTTCTAACCTCTTATTATGAAATTCATGAATTTATCATTTGTAGCCCCACCTGCTTCCCAAAAGGATTTGAGGTGGATTTCAACTTTTTAAAAAGATATCCAGGGACACAGGATAAATACAAGAAATAGCAAAGGCTATAGGCAGAATGGTGTTTATTACATCGAGTCAGAGATGAGATATTTGCTACACTTAAGCACTAAATTTAGCTCTAAAGTTTCTGATTTCAAGTCAAAAGAGGAAATGTATTAAATCTGCCATGATGTAAAAAGAAAAATACCAACTCTTTAAGGGTTACTATTTTAGCTTTTGTACTAAATTCCAGGTATAATTTATCCTATGAGTCCTTATAAAATAATAGCTAACATGTATTGAATGTCTATTATGTGCCAGGCATTCTCCTAAAGTCTTTATGTATCAATAATTTAATCGTCATAACTGCACTGTGAGATAGACAGCTAGCCCTGCTGTACAGGTTAGAAAATAAAGGCACAGAGAGATAAGTTGCCCATGGTTACAGCTAGAAAGAAAAAGCCATACTCTGGACCCCCAAAGCTCCTGCTCCTGACGGCCACACTGCATAAAATCTTCGTCAATGGCTCCACAAATGACCTCAAAAGTCTCCTTTTCTTAAATCAATGCTCAGTCAAAACCAGGGGCATAATATTGAACTTAACGAAAGTATTTGTACTATTAAAACTTAGCGAACAGAACCATTGGAACTTAGCTGAAGACATGCAAATTATTCATTACTCAGTTTAGGCGTGAAGAACAGGACACTACAGGAATAAGAATAATTATGATGGTCCATACATATTAAGTGCTTACCATATACCAGGCACTGTGCCAAATCGCTTAAATGCATTATATAATGTAGTCCTTAGTCTTACAAAGGAGGTACTTATTTACCTATTTGCTCAAAAATGTTGATCGTATATCTTTTATGTGACAGACACTATGCTAAACAATGGGCCACAACGGTGAACAAAAGAGTATAGGGCTGGAGGCTTATGTGAATTAAATCATGAGAAATAAACACATAACTACAAACAGAAATGTGGTGAAGAAAAGATACAGCATGTTGTGACATTGTTTACAAGGAGATTGAACCTAATCTGGGAGGACTCCCCCGTGGAAGTGGCATTTGAAATGAGATCGGAAGATTGTGTCAGAATTAATTAGGTGAAAGGGGAGGAGGAAAGGGCTCATGTCCCAGAGCATGAGAAAGCATGAGAAGCATGCTTCAGAAGCATGAGAAAACAAGAAAATGAGAGAGAGAACGAGAGAGATTAACTTGCCCAACATTAAGAATTATTAAGAGAGAGAGCCTGGATTCATATCCAGGTGTCTGTCACATCTGAGTTCACGTTATTAACCGCTACATTACAATGCCTCCCACCCTGAAGGTGTTTCTCTTAGACATTCTTTGAGAGCTAAAATAGTCAGACCAAAACTTAGTTCTTAGAGAGCACTGGCAGTACAAATTGTAGGTGTTTTGCAGGTATTTGGAAAAGATCTTTCCATTGGAGCTGCATCATCCTTTCATTTAATTTTCACAAATTCAACTATAAACACTGGCACTAAAATAAAAAATAGAACAAACATATATTTAATGGCAACCACAGTTGTGGCCAGCTTTCCCCACAATGAATGTATGTGCAAGGACGAGGATGTCCCAAGTCCTAGGATGAGTCCGTGTGAATCAGCTTGTACAGGCAGCTTTCCTCCGTGAGCCTCTCCCATGACAGCCAGGGCCCTGGGGTTTCCGGATACATGTTCTGCAACCTCTTCCCTAGTCATAAACCTCGTTGCCTGAACACACATGTCCTTCCCACCTCCATGCCCAAGTGCAGTCGTCGGTGTCCTCTACCTGGGCTGCCCGCTCCCACCCTTCAGATTCCTTGAGCTTCTGCTCTGAAGCCCTCTTCTCTGTGCTGTCGACTCTATGCCCTTATCAGGCTGCATGAAGTTGCTGGGTTTCACATTGGTTCCCCACTGTACCTTGAGTGCCTCAAGGACACTGACAGTGCTTTAGTGACAGGATGTGTGTCTCCCTGATGCCCAGCATATAGTAGGTCTTCAATAAATTTCTGTGAATTGATGAATAAAAATGTATTTAAATTGATGAACTGTTTATCCAGGGGATTCACTGTCTTCACGTGGGCCAGAGAGAGAAGCTTTGACAGTGCCAGGCACATTGACAATGAGCTTGCTTTTCCCAGCCAGGAAGGATCCCAGTGTTTTAAGGAATTGTCTGTCCATTAACGAGACTCTGGTCAGAAGGTTCATAGTCCAAACTCCAGACTCCGATCAGAGCCTGACAGGGCACACCCACCAGTGTGCTCCCCGTGTGTCGGCATTGGGCACACCCAAGACCCTGTCCCCACCCCATCCTTGCAGTGGGTGAAGAGCAGGCATTAGAAATGACAAAGAACTGCCTGGGAGCTGGGGGTGGACATTTTGGAGTTTGTGATAAGAATGGATACTTTGTGATGAATTTTACACCTAAGAGTTCCCCATCCCAGTCCTCCAGAGGTTGAGATTTTTAAAAAACAGCGAGGGTTGAGCTATCCAGATGCCAAGAGAGAGAAAAAAGAGAAACAACAGTAATAAGTGCCCTCATTCCTTCCCCCTGACAATTGACCAAGACCTGGAGGAAAGGATGCACTCTCTCCTCTCCTAGCAACTGGAAGACCAAGATGGTAAGAGGTGGATCCTGAAGGTAGAGAAAGTGCAGCAGAAAATCTAGGCTGGGAATGATGTTTGCTTTCAATTTACCCTCAAACCCTGATGCCGATGTTAGACTCAAAGAGCTGTCTAGTCCCCAAACTACAAATCCTTTGAAATTTATCCTAATGCAGATGATCCCCCGACCTGGCTGGGCTAGAGTGGGGATGGAATCACGGAGGGGAGGGGAAAGATTGTCCTGCAACGTCCAAGACAGAAGAAGCAACCAGAGATCGAAGGGCGAGGTCTGCCCTTCCCATGTGATGTGTTGACCAACAAAATATTGTCTTTCACTTTTTAAAAATAGCTGCCAGGAACTTCCCTGGTGGTGCAGTGGACACGTGTTCGATTCCTGGTCCGGGAAGATCCCACATGCTGCGGGGCACCTAAGTCCGTGCACCACAACTACTGAGCCCACGTGCCACAACTACTGAAGCCCAAGCACCTAGAGCCCGTGCTCCGCAACAAGAGAAGCCACAGCAATGAGAAGCTCGCGCACCACAACGAAGAGTAGCCCCTGCTCGCCGCAACTAGAGAAAGTCTGCATGCGGCAATGAAGACCCAACGCAGCCAAAATTAAATTACATTTAAAAAATACATTAAAATAGCTGCCAACATTGAAGTTGGGGGAGGGGGAATTTTATAAGCTTCTTAAAAATTGGAAAAGGAGTCATCCCTGGACCTCCATCCTCAATGGCAGCCATAGACTAGAGCGAAGTAGCTTCTGCTCCCTTGGGATGAACTGTCTCTGGACAGGTGCCCTCCCCACTCCGCAGTGTCACTTCCGCCAGATCCCCTAGACTCATGTATGTCGGTCACCTCCCAGGTTCCCGGAGGCTGTGAGAGTGCATTCCCCATGACTAGAAGGCAGACAGGCAAGGCTTCGTGCAGTGAGTTAGAGCAAGCTCTGGTGTACCAAAAAAATTAACCAGTGTCAGGTTTTGTCTTTGTCGCTTATGTGGGAGAGAGTTTGTGTACAGATGGTCCCCAACTTACAACGGTTCCACTTAAGATTTTTTGACTTTAAGATGCTGTGAAAGCGATACACGTTCAGTAGAAATCGTACTTCGCATTTTGACTTTTGATCCTTCCCCGCGCTAGCAATAGGCCCGGCGATGCTCTCTGGTGTCACTGGGCAGCTACAGCTCCCAGTCGGCCACATGATCACAAGGGTGAACAACAGATACGCTTGCAACCAATCTGTACCCAGACAGCCATTCTGGTTTTCACTTTCAGTCCAGTATTCAATCAATTACCCGAGATAGTCAACACTTTAGCATAAAACAGGTTTTGTGTTAGATGATTTTATTCACCTGTAGGCTAATGGAAGTGTTCTGAGCACGTTTAACATAGGTTAGGCTAAGCTGTGATGTTTGGTAGGTTAGGAGGATAAAATGCATTTTCGACTTAACAGTATTTTCGAGTATCAGGGCGTAACCTCATCCCAAGTTGAGAAAGATCTATAATTGATTTGCAGGTGCTGCAAATATATCTATGGGCAAAATGAAACCAAGTGGAGAAAACTGAATTCCTTCAGGGACTGCTGCCTTATGGGAGACAAGGGGAAGAAATTCTTAAGTGTGCTGGTGGAGAGGAAACAGGAAGACAGGAAGAAAGGAGGTGAGAGAGTGGAGCTGGTAGCCAGGTGATGGAAGGCTGTTCCCCTAGTAGGTGACTCCTCCTAGTGACTTACCAAATCCTCGAAGCCCCACCCCGCCCCCCATCAAAAGAGATAGCAAAGGGGGAGTGAAGGAGGGGGGAAAGCCAGAAGGAAGAATGAGTGAAGGAAGGGAGGGAAGGAGGGCAGGAGGGCAAGATGGCAAGCTAGCTTGATAGCAGTTTCTTCTAGAGACTGGTGAAGACACTGAATCCTGCATCCACTGTTTCCCTAAACCTGGCAGGAGCAGCCAGCATCAACACAGGGGCCCAGAGATGCAATGCACAAAAAAGACATCTATGGGGACTTTCAGAAATTAAAATGAGGGTTCTGGACTCTCAAGACTTGGGAGGTAAGGTTTCAAGCCAAGTTTAAGCAGATTTCAAAGGTACAGGGTGTCCCAGCTGACCTGGGGTCTAGCTGACATGTCACCCAAAGGAAGCCTGGTCCCCACTCAGCCTCGAGGAGGGTCACAGGGTTGGTGGCAGCTATAATAAAATCAGTAGATAACTGTTTGTTAAAACTAGGTCCCAAAATAACTAGTTTCCAACGTCTAATGAAAGTTTCCTTTAGTAATATTAGAAAGCTTTGGATGTATAATCCCCCCAACGCACGCACACACACACGTGCACGCATGTACATTCCTTCTCTAAAAACAAAAAGTGGTAGCAACAACCACATACATCTTGGTATTATGACAAACTTATACACATATATTCTGGAAGGATTAGATTGACTTGGTGGGACAATTAAAAAGGAAAGGAAAAAACTAAACCCGATGTGGGATAATCGCCCTTCTGGTAATCCCTTGGAATTTACATTCTGATTTTTTTTTTTCACTTTTCAACTGTTTTGAAAAGATGCTCCTTAGAGGCCAGGTGTTAAGGATCAGAACGTGACAAACTGACAGTCAAAATGATGTTGATGACAAGAAGCAACAATAGTAATCAGAAGAAATCACCGTGATGGTGGCAATAATCCTGGAGGTGTCATCAGAGCAAAATGTTGCCATGGCAACTGTGAAAATGGGGTGGGGGTGTAGAAAATCTCTTACAATGGAATGCTGTGTTCCAGCAACTTCTGAGGATGAGCTTGTATATTGTATCCTAAAGAAGATTCCGATAAATAGCTATCTTTTGTGATTATGCACAGCGGAGTTAAGGATAAAATGACTTGCCGAGATCGGAAAGGATGTGTGGGGTGATGGGTTGATACTTGCCCTCAGGTTGTGCCTCAGAGAAACAGCTGCACTACATCTTTTTAGAGAGAATTCAGACCAGCTGCACAACAAGCAATGCACACAACAAAATGAAAATGTTCCAAGCATGGTATTTCATTTCCATCTTCACAGCTGTCCAGACAGTTCAAGTTTAATAGTGGCACACGTTGCTCTTTAAGGCACAAGAGAGAAACTTTCCAAGTCCCAGGATTGAAATGTGAACGGATATAAAACTCTCTCCAGCCATTTCCAAGACCATAAAGGAAATGTTGGTGCAGAAAGAGGTCAGAAAATCCATCTGGATTGCTTTTGAGCTTGGCAGTTCTGTTTTCGGGGTATATTTTTGTTTAAAAACATTCATCACAATGTTATAAAATTATATAGAAAATCATTCTTCATGTTAGGCCACACCCTGGCAAATACTTGCAAAGAAAATTGTTCTCATTTCTTGGGATGGCCAGCCTGTCCGAATATGGGCTGTGAGAGTGCTTCAGAAAGCAAGCCCATGGAGAAGCTGGACCACAGAAGCTGTGCCAGCCCCTGCCAGCCATGGAATCCACTTCCAAGGGGACCTAAGGAAACCTCACTGAGGCTGGGGGTCTCACCAAGCATTGTTCGCCATTAGCACCCAACAATTGACATTTGCAGTGACCAGGGGGTTGCCAGTTATTGCACAAGCAAGAACAGTCGTCTTTCACTTGACTTTATACTTTATATTATTCTAGAATGTTCTCCCTTCTCCACTCTCCTTCCTCTCTGTGCGACAATAGCTACTAAATTCTCTTCCTTGTCCTTACACTGAATAAATACATTGTGATGATAGAGGTATGACATCTGTTCAGCAGCATGGAAGACGATCTAAGAACACAATAATGAAAAGTATTCACCTTTTCATTTTGCTCTCCTCCCCAAGAATTGAAGAAGTTAGATGGAATATTGTTGTGCTTTCATTTCTCTAACTTGAAATGAATAATACTGAATAAATCTTCCCAGCAACACTCTGAGAGAGCCCCAGAATGAATCCTAGTTAAAACCACCATTCCTGAATCCAGAAAGAACAGCGTTTAAGTCCCAGCTTCACCACTTACCAGTTGTGGAACCTTTATCTTTCTAAATCTATTTTCTTCATTTGTAGAAAGAGGATGATAAAATCACTAAAGATATTGGGGAAATTCACAGAAATATACATGTGCCATGCCTTGTCCATAGGAAGTCCTCAGTATTTTTATTAGAGGTGACAAATGGACATCTGGTAACTTTTGCTGCTGTGAGTCACTGTAAGACCTTTGTTCACTCTGACGGAAAGAATGAAAAGGCTACATCATTCTATAGTTTTATGCTGAAGATTCCTTTTCTAACCAAGAGTAGGCACATCCATCAGAGCTGGACCAGCTCCAGATGGCTTGCAGATGGAGGAAGTAGGTCCTGCATTCCCGGTGCCAGCCCAGCCTGGAGGGGAAGGGTCTTCTACCCTTCCTACATAACCCCCAGTAAACTCTCCAAAGTCACCATCACTTCAAGAATTGCCCCAAAAGTAAATAAGGAAAAAAACCGTCTAAGGACAAGAAGCACTCTTATTGCTGCAGCCCGAGGCATCTGACAACAAAGAATATACATCGCCCCAATTTGAAAATATTCTAGAATCACAGATCTGACTCCAGGTTGCTTCTGAAGTCTCACAAAACAGCCACTTCCTCTGGCCTTCCTGCTGCTCATTTAGAATTCTGCAAACAATCTAGGGCACGGGCCTCAGCCCTCTTCCCCCGTAACGATTCAGTTTTCACATTTATCCCATCAAGTTGCAAGAGGAACCCCTGAAGTAGTATAAAACACATATTCCATTATCAAAGTTTTGCTCCTTGAGTCACTTTGATTTCACTGAAAGCAGTCATTCAAAGGACATCTTGTAAGCGGGTGTCCCAAACAAACAGACTAGCATGAAGCAGGACTGATTTGAATTCTAAGAGATTTTCCCTTGAAATAAGCTTTGTAGTAAAGGTTGTGATGCCAAGAAAAGATAAAAGGGAGCAGAGTTGCAGATAAAGTTCAGAATGACTTAAAAATCAAATATAATCATCAGATGTTAGGAGTTTAGCCAGACAAGCACACGGCATCATCTCAGTCCTCTTTCTGTCCTTAAGATTTCTGTATCGTGTACTCTGAAGGTGGATGTCAAGGGATGAACAAGCATGAGGGGCCCTGGGGGAAGGTTCAGAGGGCTCCCAGCCAAGGTGGTCCTATCATTAGGCAGAACAGGCAGTGGCCTAGAGCTGTGAAACATTAGAGCTGTGAAAACACATAGTGACTGAACATTCTGTGACTGACTGACTGCAGGCTTGCAGGCACCAACATTTTCCAGTCTACCCAGGGCCATAAAAGTCTTCATCTCCACCTCTCAATTCAATCAGGGACATACAGTATTGATTTCCAACCTTAAATTACACTCATGTTTTCTTTTTTACTTTTATTGCTGGCTACAGAGATTTCCCATTGTTTATAACGCATATGTCTTTTCGAAAAAAGAAAGAAAAAAAAACCTAAAAGGAGTTTGAGCTATCCTGCACTCAGAAGTGTTTTAATGCACAGACTCCATTTACTTATACATTTCTATTGCCCAAAGAAAGACACCCTGACTCCCAAAGGCAAGACCAGATTTTAAAGGATGCTACATTGCAATTGTTTAATGATAAGAAGCATTAGCTAAGAGCAACCATTCTGTATGTTGATGCAATAAAAGAATATGGAAGAGTTGATCATTGACCTACAGGGACCTACATATTTGATGATAATATTTCAAAAACCCTCTCTTCACCAGCCTCCATCTCACCAGGAAAAACTAACTGAGGCTCTCATGGCCCTCAGTTAAACATACTGTTTGGTGCCCATGGAACACCAAACTCTCACAACTAGTAGACCACTCATCAGCGTACCCGTACAAGTCTGTCCAGGCCTCTGCTTTGGATGCTTAGCAAGAGGCTGTTCCTAAATCCAGCATTGCCAGTTGTACTCGTTACTGTAATTATGTAATTTCATTGAGGATTCTTAAAACGAATTAATATGAATACAAAGAGCAAAAGATCTCTTTCTACAAAACCACGTCAAATGTGTGGGAAAGAAACAATAAAAACGGGTCACATAGGGGCTTCCCTGGTGGCGCAGTGGTTGAGAATCTGCCTGCCAATGCAGGGTACACGGGTTCGAGCCCTGGGCTGGGAAGATCTCACATGCCGCGGAGCAACTGGGCCCGTGAGCCACAATTACTGAGCCTGCGCGTCTGGAGCCTGTGCTCCGCAACAAGAGAGGCCACGATAGTGAGAGGCCCGCGCACCGCGATGAAGAGTGGCCCCCACTTGCCACAACTAGAGAAAGCCCTCGCACAGAACCGAAGACCCAACACAGCCATAAATAAATAAATAAATAAATAAATAAAATAAACCCCAAAAAAAGTTAAAAAAAAAAATTGAATACATCGCTATACATGGAAAGCAAACGCATGTTTCCAAATATAAAAAAAACAAAAACAAAAACGGGTCACATAAAAAAATGCTTTTGTGTTAAATGTGAGCAAAAGGACTATAAAGGATTGAGGGGAGTAGTCATAAAAATCTAGAAGAATCCTGATCTCAGATTGCCTTGTAACTTTCTGTAAGTTCTCCCTTCATTTAAGAAACTGAAGCTGAACATTGTAAATGATGCTGTGTAGGTGTCACTAGTACACGAGATCCAAGGAAGAACATTCATCAGCAGGACCCAACTCAAAGACAAGATCTTGACATACTTCACAAGTTTGGTGAATTAGTGTATAATTATGGGTTTCAAGTTGAAATAAAGCCTATAAGATTTGTGTAAGCTATTGTTTTTTTATTTTTTATTTTTTTTGAATTTTTGAACTTTATTTTATTTATTTTTTTATACAGAAGGTTCTTATTAGTCATCAATTTCATACACATCAGTGTATACATGTCAATCCCAATCGCCCAATTCATCACACCACCACCACCCCCCACCCCCCCGCCACTTTCCCCCCTTAGTGTCCATAAGTATGTTCTCTACATCTGTGTCTCAATTTCTGCCCTGCAAACCAGTTCATCTGTACCATTTTTCTAGGTTCCACATATATGCATTAATATACAATATTTGTCTTTCTCTTTCTCACTTGCTTCACTCTGTATGACAGTCTCTAGATCCATCCACGTCTCAACAAATGACCCAATTTCGTTCTTTTTTATGGCTGAGTAATATTACATTGTATATATGTACCACATCTTCTTTATCCATTCATCTGTTGATGGGCATTTTGGTTGCTTCCATGACCTGGCTATTGTAAATAGAGCTGCAATGAACATTGGGGTGCATGTGTCTTTTTGAATTGTGGTTTTCTCAGGGTATATGCCCAGTAGTGGGATTGCTGGATCATATGGTAATTCTATTTTTAGTTTTTTAAGGAACCTCCATACTGTTCTCCATAGTGGCTGTATCAATTTACATTCCCACCAACAGTGCAAGAGGGTTCCCTTTTCTCCACACCCTCTCCAGCATTTGTTGTTTGTAGATTTTCTGATGATGCCCATTCTAACTGGTGTGAGGTGATACCTCATTGTAGTTTTGATTTGCATTTCTCTAATAATTAGTGATGTTGAGTAGTTTTTCATGTGCTTCTTGGCCATTTGTATGTCTTCTTTGGAGAAATGTCTGTTTAGGTCTTCTGCCCATTTTTGGATTGGGTTGTTTGTTATTTTAATATTGAGCTGCATGAGCTGTTTATATAGTTTGGAGATTAATCCTTTGTCTGTTGATTCGTTTGCAAATATTTTCTCCCATTCTGAGGGTTGTGTTTTCGTCTTCTTTATGGTTTCCTTTGCTGGGCAAAAGCTTTAAAGTTTCATTAGTTCCCATTTGTTTATTTTTGTTTTTATTTCCATTACTCTAGGAGGTGGATCAAAAAAGATCTTGCTGTGATATATGTCAAAGAGTGTTCTTCCTATGTTTTCCTCTAAGAGTTTTATAATGTCCGGTCTTACGTTTAGGTCTCTCATCCATTTTGAGTTTATTTTTGTGTATGGTGTTAGGGAGTGTTCTAATTTCATTCTTTTACATGTAGCTGTCCAGTTTCCCCAGCACCAATTATTGAAGAGACTGTCTATTCTCCACTGTGTATCCTTGCCTCCTTTGTCATAGATTAGTTGACCATAGGTGTGTGGGTTTATCTCTGGGATTTCTATCTTGTTCCATTGATCTATGTTTCTGTTTTTGTGCCAGTACCATATTGTCTTGATTACTGTAGCTTTGTAGTAGAGTCTGAAGTCAGGGAGTCTGATTCCTCCAGCTCTGTTTTTTTCCCTCAAGACTGCTTTTGCTCTTTGGGGTCTTTTGTGCCTCCATACAAATTTTAAGATTTTTTGTTCTAGTTCTGTAAAAAATGCCATTGGTAATTTGATAGGGATTGCATTGAATCTGTAGATTGCTTTGGGTAGTATAGTCATTTTCACAATATTGATTCTTCCAATCCAAGACCATGGTATATCTCTCCATCTGTTGGTATCATCTTTAATTTCTTTCATCTGTGTCTTATAGTTTTCTACATACAGGTCTTTTGTCTCCCTAGGTAGGTTTATTCCTAGGTATTTTATTCTTTTTGTTGCAGTGGTAAATGGGAGTGTTTCATTAATTTCTCTTTCAGATTTTGCATCATTAGTGTATAGGAATGCAAGAGATTTCTGTGCATTAATTTTGTATCCTGAAACTTTACCAAATTCATTGATTAGCTCCAGTAGTTTTCTGGTGGCATCTTTATGATTCTCTATGTATAGTATCATGTCATCTGCAAACAGTGACAGTTTTACTTCCTCTTTTCCAATTTGGATTCCTTTTATTTCATTTTCTTGTCTGATTGCTGTGGCTAGGACTTCCAAAACTATGTTGAATAATAGTGGTGAGAGTGGACATCCTTGTCTTCTTCCTGATCTTAGAGGAAATGCTTTCAGTTTTTCACCATTGAGAATGATGTTTGCTGTGGGTTTGTCATATATGGCCTTTATTATGTTGAGGTAGGTTCCCTCTATGCCCACTTTCTGGAGAGTTTTTATCATAAATAGGTGTTGAATTTTGTCAAAAGCTTTTTCTGCATCTATTGAGATGATCATATGGTTTTTATTTTTCAATTTGTTAATATGGTGTATCACATTGATTGATTTGCGCATATTGAAGAATCCTTGCATCCCTGGGATAAATCCCACTTGATCATGGTGTATGATCTTTTTAATGTGTTGTTGGATTCTGTTTGCTAGTATTTTGTTGAGGATTTTTGCATCTATGTTCATCAGTGATATTGGTCTGTAATTTTCTTTTTTTGTAGTATCTTTGTCTGGTTTTGGTATCCGGGTGATGGTGGCCTCATAGAATGAGTTTGGGTGTGTTCCTTCCTCCCCAGTTTTTTAGAAGAATTTGGGAAGGATGGGTGTTAGCTCTTCTCTAATGTTTGATAGAATTCACCTGTGAAGCCATCTGGTCCTGGACTTTTGTTTGTTGGAAGATTTTTAATCACAGTTTCAATTTCATTACTTGTGATTGGTCTGTTCATATTTTCTATTTCTTCCTGGTTCAGTCTTGGAAGGTTATACCTTTCTAAGAACTTGTCCATGTCTTCCAGGTTTTCCATTTTATTGGCATAGAGTTGCTTGTAGTAGTCTCTTAGGATGCTTTGTATTTCTGTGGTGTCTGTTGTAACTTCTTTTTGATTTCTAATTTTATTGATTTGAGTTCTCTCCCTCTTTTTCTTTTTTTTTTTTTTAAATTTTATTTATTTGTTTTTTATTTATGGCTGTGTTGGGTCTTCGTTTCTGTGCAAGGGCTTTCTCTAGTTGTGGCAAGCAGGGGCCACTCTTCATCGTGGTGCATGGGCCTTTCACTATCGTGGCCTCTCTTGTAGCGGAGCACAGGCTCCAGACGCGCAGGCTCAGTAATTGTGGCTCACGGGCCCAGTTGCTCCGCGGCATGTGGGATCTTCCCAGACCAGGGCTCGAACCCGTGTCCCCTGTATTGGCAGGCAGATTCTCAACCACTGAGCCACCAGGGAAGCCCCTCCCTCTTTTTCTTGATGAGTCTGGCGAATAGTTTAACAATTTTGTTTATCTTCTCAAAGAACCAGCTTTTAGTTTTATTGATCTTTGTATTGTTTTCTTTGTTTCTATTTCATGTATTTCTGCTCTGATATTTATGATTTCTTTCCTTCTGCTAACTTTGGGTTTTGTTTGTTCTTCTTTCTCTAGTTCCTTTAGGTGTAAGGTTAGATTGTTTATTTGAGATTTTTCTTGTTTCTTGAGGTAGGCTTGTATAGCTATAAACTTCCCTCTTAGAACTGCTTTTGCTGCATCCCGTAGGTTTTGGATCATTGTGTTTTCATTGTCATTTGTCTCTAGGTATTTTTTGATTTCCTCTTTGATTTCTTCAGTGATCTCTTGGTTATTTAGTAACGTATTGTTTAGCCTCCATGTGTTTGTGTTTTTACGTTTTTCCCCCTGTAATTCATTTCTAATCTCATAACGTTGTGATCAGAAAAGATGCTTGATATGATTTCAACTTTCTTAAATTTACTGAGGCTTGATTTGTGACCCAAGATGTGATCTATCCTGGAGAATGTTCCAGGCACACTTGAGACGAAAGTGTAATCTGCTGTTTTGGGATGGAATGTCCTTTAAATATCAATTAAATCTATCTGGTCTATTGTGTCATTTAAAGCTTCTGTTTCCTTATTTATTTTCATTTTTGATGATCTGTCCATTGGTGTAAGTGAGGTGTTAAAGTTCCCCACTATTACTGTGTTACTGTCAATTTCCTCTTTTATAGCTGTTAGCAGTTGCCTTATGTATTGAGGTGCTCCTATGTTGGGTGCATATATATTTATGATTGTTATATATTCTTCTTGGATTGATCCCTTGATCATTATGTAGTGTCCTTCCTTGTCTCTTGTAACATTCTTTATTTTAAAGTCTATTTTATCTGATATGAATATTGCTACTCCAGCTTTCTTTTGATTTCCATTTGCATGGAATATCTTTTTCCATCCCCTCACTTTCAGCCTGTATGTGTCCCTAGGTCCTAAGTGGGTCTCTTGTAGACAGCATATATATGGGTCTTGTTTTTGTATCCATTCAGCAAGCCTGTGTCTTTTGGTTGGAGCATTTAATCCATTCACATTTAAGGTAATTATCGATACGTATGTTCCTATGACCATTTTCTTAATGGTTTTGGATTTGTTTTTGTAGGTCCTTTTCTTCTCTTGTGTTTCCCACTTAGAGAAGTTCCTGTAGCGTTTGTTGTAGAGCTGGTTTGGTGGTGCTGAATTGTCTTAGCCTTTGCTTGTCTGTAAAGCTTTTGATTTCTCCATCGAATCTGAATGAGATCCTTACTGGGTAGAGTAATCTTCGTTGTAGGTTCTTCCCTTTCATCACTTTAAGTATATCATGCCACTCCCTTCTGGTTTGTAGAGATTCTGCTGAGAAATCAGCTGTTAACCTTATGGGAGTTCCCTTGTATGTTATTTGTCATTTTTCGCTTGTTGCTTTCAATAATTTTTCTTTGTCTTTAATTTTTGCCAATTTGATTACTATGTGTCTCAGCATGTTTCTCCTTGGGTTTATCCTGTATGGGACTATCTGCACTTCCTGGACTTGGGTGGCTAATTCCTTTCCCATGTTAGGGAAGTTTTCAACTATAATCTCTTCAAATATTTTCTTGGGCCCTTTCTCTCTCTCTTCTCCTTCTGGGACCCCTATAATGCGAATGTTGTTGCATTTAATGTTGTCCCAGAGGGTCTCTTAGGCGGTCTTCATTTCTTTTCATTCTTTTTTCTTTATTCTTTTCCATGGCAGTGAATTCCACCATTCTGTCTTCCAGGTCACTTATCCGTTATTCTGCCTCAGTTATTCTGCTATTGATTCCTTCTAGTGTAGTTTTCACTTCAGTTATTGTATTGTTCATCTCTGTTTGTTTGTTCTTTAATTCTTCTAGGTCTTTGTTAAACATTTCTTGCATCTTCTCGATCTTTGCCTCCATTCTTTTTCCGAGGTCCTGGATCATCTTCACTATCGTTATTCTGAATTCTTTTTCTGGAAGGTTGCCTATCTCCACTTCATTTAGTTGTTTTTCTGGGGTTTTACCTTGTTCCTTCATCTGGTACATAGTCCTCTGCCTTTTCATCTTGTCTGTCTTTCTGTGAATGTGGATTTTGTTCCACAGGCTGCAGGATTGTAATTCTTCTTGCTTCTGCTGTCTGCCCTCTGGTGGATGAGGCTATCTAAGAGGCTTGTGCAGGTTTCGTGATGGAAAGGACTGGTGGTGGGTAGAGCTGGGTGTTGCTCTGGTAGGCAGAGCTCAGTAAAACTTTAATCTGCTTGACTGCTGATGGGTGGGGCTGGATTCCCTCCCTGTTGGTTGTTTGGCCTGAGGCAACCCAACAGTGGAGCCTACCTGGGCTCTTTGGTGGGGCTAATGGTGGACTCTGGGAGGGCTCATGCCAAGGAGCACCCCCCAGAAACTCCATTGCCAGTGTCCCCATCCCCACGGTGAGCCACAGCCACCCCCCGCCTCTGCAGGAGACCCTCCAACACTAGCAGGTAGGTCTGTTTCAGTCTCCCCTGGGGTCACTGCTCCTTCCCCTGGGTACTGACGTGCACACTACTTTGTGTGTGCCCTCCAAGAGTGGAGTCTCTGTTTCCCCAAGTCCTGTCAAAGTCCTACAATCAAATCCCACTAGCCTTCAAAGTCTGATTCTCTAGGAATTCCTCCTCCTGTTGCTGGACCCTCAGGTTCAGAAGCCTGACGTGGGGCTCAGAACCTTCACTCCAGTGGGTGGACTTCTGTGGTATAAGTGTTCTCTAGTTTGTGAGTCACCCACCCAGCAGTTATGGAATTTGATTTTATTGTGATTGCGCCCCTCCTACTGTCTCATTGTGGCTTCTCCTTTGTCTTTGGATGTGGGGTATCTTTTTTGGTGAGTTCCAGTGTCTTCTTGTCGATGATTGTTCAGCAGTTAGTTGTGATTCTGGTGTTCTCACAAGAGGGAGTGAGAGCACATCCTTCTACTCTGCCATCTTGGTCACTTTTTTTTTTTTTTTTAGCTATTGTTTTATGATCCCCTACTTTAACTGGCTTTTTTCAATTGAGTGACCAACTAAAGTTTCGATTTTCATCAAAGAAGAGTAATGTTATGATATTACATATGAATATGGTATTTGGGGGGTTATATTGAGGTAATTTATCCTTTCTTTTATTGTCAGGGACATCCTCACTTTGAAAGATGTAGAAATACTGTGTATATTCTTGCCAGTGATCTTGCCAGGAGGTGAACATTAGTATCTGTTTCCAGCTCAGATGGCATACAATTCCCTCCTCTGCTAAGAGTTATCATTTCTGTGTCTCTCCCAAAAGATACAATAAAATAAGATGGAATGTGGTCTTTTAATCTTGGAGTCATAAAAAAAATGTTGAGGGATGGGGGCTCAAACCACGCCCAGACAAGCTATCACAAGTTGAGAAGTGATAGAGCATATGGTTTTCCATGTGTGAGGCTTCCCCTTGCAGAACAATAAAGGCAAACCACAGACATGATCAGGAACACCGATTATTGCTTTGGTTTAATCTACTATATCTTAGACGCTAAGAAACAAGACACGGCGACATGCTTCACCCTCCATCTTCATTCAGAGAAGCCGTGACTATTTCTATGTAGAAGATCAGAGACTGTCAGCATATGGTTGTGCGGTTGTCTGGCGGTCACAATGAAAAATGCCCCCATTGCGAATTGATTTCCAAGTAGCCAGTCCTAATGGGTCACTTTCAATTATTAAACAACTGAACTAAACATTGTTCTGTTATAGTAAAGGTGACTGGAGCATGTCAGCCATGTATGATCTGATCACTTACTCATCAAAGAGAAAGTTGATTTGTTTGTTCTAATATCTGTTGCCTGTGTCATGTATATGTTCTAGTGACACATCAGAAAAAAATTATGTTAAATAACTAATCATTTTATAACTTTTCCCAATAAATAGAATAAATTGCTATTATGATGCGCTTAGGAATAGCCAGGTTAAACCACGCCCCCTGCAAACACCTGCTAAGTGTGAGTTCTGTAACACGATCTTACTTTTCCTTGCCTCCATCTCAGGCTTCATCCTCTCTTTTCATACCGATGATCCCTCTGGTTCTATTTAATCAGCAATGATTACTGCATCCGTGTTTCTTAACTTTATGGTCTTGGTCAAACTACTGTCCCTGTAAATTCTAAGAAAGATCCACCCTGAAAAGATGAGCCACCTTGAAACCACACCATTAAGGGGATCACTTCCGGGATCCCCGTAGCTTCCTGCCATGAGACACGGTCATCGTTGTCGCAGCAGAGTTCTCCAAGGCAATCTTAGCACATGCTTGTACTACAGCTCACTGCTGAGAGCTGACAGCCCCTGGAACTCCACTGCTCCTTACCTACTAAAAAGGGGATGGTAGAGAACTAATATATTGGCCACCTGCTTATTTTTATTTTACACTCAGAATTTCCCTGGGAAAACAATGTAATTCCGATGGGAGCTTTCCAAATAGGAATGCTGTCTGATAAAGTTGTGCTCTCAAAGTGGAGGAAAGAAAAAGGATGGAGGGAGGAGAGAAAAAAAGAAAGGGAAGACAAGGAAATAAAAGAAAAACATTGGCATATTTTATACAAACAAATTACTGTTAAAAAGGGAAATATGAAGAAAAGAGGTAGGGGGCCGCTGACTGAACAGCTATAGCTTTCTTGAGGTGATGATTATGTAACACTCTCAGAGAAAACTGTAACAGTTCAGAAGAATGTAAAATAGTGGGGAGTTATGGACTATCTCCCCCCATCACCACACTCCATTGACAGGAGGTTTTTAAATATGTATTAGTCATCCTCTGATTCCTGCTCAAAAACCACAAAGGGTGATCCACAGTGTAATACCGATAAAGGCTTAAATAAATGTTAGGTACTATGCCGCACAATTTTCCTCATGTACAGCAGCACCAATATAAAACAATCCATAGAATGCAAAGATATCTGCATTTGGATGTTAGTTGCAGCAGCACTTCTAACAGCAATAAAAAAGGGAATATTACAAAAATGATCATCGATGGAAAAATGGTGAGATAAATTGTGACACATCTGGGCAACGGAATAGTCTACAATTTTGCGTATAGCCAAAAATGGGTATAGCCAAAATGGTATAGCCATTTTGGGTATTAAAAAAAAGAAAGAAAAGGGACTTCCCTGGGGGTCCAGTGGTTGAGACTCTGCGCTTCCACCGCAGGGGGCACAGGTTCGATCCCTGGTCCGGGAACAAAGATCCCTGCATGCCCCTTGGTACAGCAAGGAAGGAAGGAAGGAAGGAAGGAAGGAAGGAAGGGAGGGAGGGAGGGAAGGAGGGAGGGAGGAAGGGAAAAATGTGTGTGTTACAAAGGCAGAGAAAACAAGACAAAGATTTATAGAACTTCAGGAAATGTAACAATATAGGAAAAGACTTGGAAAGGATACACACCAAACTTAGCAATGTCTACTTCTGATAGAGAATGAAATCAGAAGAATGGACAAGGGATACTTTCTAATTTTCATCGACATAATTCAAAATTTGTAAAATTGTGTACTTTCTTTTTTTGTGACATATGAGGGGTTTTTTTAATTTAAAAATGTAGATATTTTGCAACCATAATCCTAGGCCCACTCTGTGTAGAAACCACAACTTCCAACATCCCATGGGGTTTTAGTCTAGAACTCTAGACACAAAGGGTGTTCCCTTTATAGATCAGCAAGCCCTAGCAGAAGGTGAGATAAGAATTTGTGAGCATACCTAATCTCTTGGGGTCTTCAAGCGGGAAAGCTGCCTAAGACAATTCCTGGAGTTGTGACCATGTCAGGCTAAAATGCCTAGCGTGTGAAGGTCAGAATTGAAAGGCAGAGTACCAAAGATTGCACTTCCTTCCCAAGAATACACCATGTGGAGGAGTTTTTAGAAGCTAGTCACAAAATACGTCAGAAAGTTGCATTGCTTCTTTAAATCAAAATTTGTGGATTTCATGGGGTAAATAAGGCTACTCTCCAAAATGGTAAGAGAAACTGCACAAACTGCTTTTAGTAACTTTTTACTCTGCCCGCTCTCAAGAGCATTTAGGAGGATTGCAAAGTAGTATGTCCTATGCAGCAATATATAATGGAGAACAAAATCTTTAATCTTCCGTTAAGGAGTCATTTGGAAACAAGGGGAGTTTGAGAGTATGTTCTTAATACAAACTGTTGCTGTGGTTGTTTCTACAGTTTCTATTTTGTGCTAACAAGGTAACTTCTATAACACCTGCCCTTGCAACAGACTGTCTGATTATGTATCATATTTGTCAATACTCATGTATGTCGTATCACAGAAACACCCGCCTCTTTTCATAAACTAACTTTGATGTGCTTTCTCTACGTTATCAAAAGTCAATGTCTATTAGTCAATTTTCTCTCCGTACAGTACTTCATGTATTCATTCAGCAACTTTTTTTGAGTGCTGATTGACTAGATTCCAGGAACTCTGATATGTGAAAATTCTTTGGGTTTTCTTTTTGTTTGTTTTTAATTTATCTTTTTTTTTTTTGAAGTTTGGTTGATCTACAATGTCGGGTTAATTTCTATTAAAAGTGATTCAGGGCTTCCCTGGTGGCGCAGTGGTTGAGAGTCTGCCTGCTAATGCAGGGGACACGGGTTCGAGCCCTGGTCTGGGAAGATCCCACATGCTGCGGAGCAACTAAGCCCGTCAGCCACAACTACTGAGCCTGCGCGTCTGGAGCCTGTGCTCCGCAACAAGAGAGGCCGCGATAGTGAGAGGCCCGTGCACCGCGATGAAGAGTGGCCCCCGCTTGCCGCAACTAGAGAAAAGCCCTCGCACAGAAACGAAGACCCAACACAGCCAAAAATAAATAAATTAATTAATTTTTTTAAAAAAAGTGATTCAGTTACACACATATAAACATTCTTTTTCTATATAGATTTTTTTCCATGATGGTTTATCACAGGCTATTGAATATAGTTCCCTGTGCGACACAGTAAGACCTTGTTGTTACCTGATATGTGAAAATTCTTTGTAATGTGGAAAGTGTGTTCAAATATCAATGGTGGTTTTCAGTCCGATCAGACACTCCCAGTCTGCCACTTCCTCAGAACAGTTATTGGCTACTCTAGAGAAAGAAAAAAAAAGAGAGAGAGAGAGAGAGAGAATCTGATAAGTTTCACAGAGGTGATAGAGATATCTCAGCCACTTCCACCTTTAAAAAGATTATTATATAATATTGTACCACATTAAGGGCAAAAGGACTCATGTCGGCGTCCTAATAGAGTGGGCAGTGTTGATTGGGCAACATCACCTAATGGTTGCTGGACAGAGCTTGTGTCCTTTACCTGGGGAACACGGGCTGCTGTGTCACTTTCTCCCGGATGGGTTTTAGATACGGGCAATGTAAGTGGCAACCCTTTTATTTGTGCCAAGGTCAAAAGAGACCTACTACCTGGACCACCTCCTTAAATGCTGCTAGAAAGATAGGTAGACACTTTCCAGCTTATTTAGAATCAATGGTACCACTCAGCCTACCCAAAGCCCATAAACTCAGGGCACCACAACTCATACGACAGCAACTTGTGTTCTGTTTAAAGGTACCTCTTTTGATTCCTGCTACAGCCAAGGAAAGAAGAAATAAAAACTTAAGGGGAAAAAGATCCTGCTATAACTTACCATATGTCTAAAAAAGAACTTCAGGGAAAATTCACACTGAGATTCTATTTCCCAAGATTAAATTCAAAGAACATCATGATTGAGATGAAGGATAATGTCCCCTCCTTTCTCACTGTTACACATAGATCCAGACGAGATGCTCTCTTCATTGCTTTCTGCTCTGTGAGTTATTATCACCAGGAAACAGTGACGTATACTTGTGCACCAAAAATACAAAGAGATGTTATTTATTGGGTTAATCCATGAAAACATCCAACTTCATTACTTCCACATTTTTTTCTGGGAAGGAAAAAGAAGAAAGACTGAATCTGAAGAACACACCAAACTTTCCACCTCTCCTATCCTCTCTCACCTCTGCTGAATCTGGTCTTTGTCTTTGAGGCTTTCAGTTCCTTCTTCTTTACAGTGTCACTCAATCCCTTACTTCTCTTGCTCCATTTTTTCAGACGTACTTTCAAGATGCGGGTTTTCAGGAAGCCATTCATCCTTCATCTTTTCTACACCCTCCCTTCCAATTTGTAATCTCACATGATTCCAGTGACCATTTTGCTTTTGATCCCTGTTTTGATCATTGAGCATTGTTGGGGGGAAGGGGAGAGGGAGTCACATAACGGAGTAGGTCAGATCTCGACACACATCTCTGCCTTCTAATTCCACCTCACCTGCGTCCACTGAGCAACACTGTCAATGTCTCTACTGATCCCTAGTGAGTTTCTGGTGAGTTTCTGGTTCTTTTCCACCTTTCTCGGACCCCCACCAATCCACCGCCACGTTGCTTGTTATCTATATCACTGAGAGGATAGGTGACCCCCGTTTGAACTCCCTCAACTGTCCTCCCTTAAACCTCAAATTTCCCTGCTTTTCATGGTTTTCCCTTTTTTGTCCTCATTCAACCAGAAGTGTCCTCTAAGACTAATTTTCCCCCCAGGGTTTTATCCCCCTTCTTCCCTTTCAGGTATTTAATCTATGGATTATCGCCTCTGTTCACATCTTCCAGTTCTCCTTCGCCTTGGGCATCTTCCTTCCTTGGTTTAAAAACACAACTTCTCCCTTGAACATTTTTTGCCCTCGAGATCAAGTCCCATCCTGTCTCTCTTCTTTGCCAAACTTCTGCAAACAGTAAGCATAACTCGTCACCACGTTCTAACTTCTCTTTAACTTCTAATCACTGACTATCAGGTTTTTCTGCCACTTTCCAATGACATTCGGGCTCTCTGAGGCACCAATATCCTCCTAAGTACCAAATCCAATGATTTTTCCTTGGGTCTCACCTCTTTCTATCTTTCCTCAGAATCCAGCCTTGTTCACCATCTCTTTCATGAAACCCCTTCCTGCATTGTCTTCCAGGACCATCCCCCAACTTATTCTCCTTCTACTTTTCCAATCATTCCTGCCCACCATCTCTGCTTCCTTTACCTTGGAGATCCCTCCAACTAACTATGTGCCCAGTACATGGGATACATCAGGGAACAGTGCAAATAAAAATCTCTGTCCCTGTGAAGCTCACACTCTAGGGGGATACAGAAATTAACACAGTCATTAGGCAGATTATTTCATACATTAGACGATGAAGCAGATATGATTATTATCTCTATCTTAAGATGAGGAGGTAGAAGCCTAAAGAGAGTAAATAATTTGCACAAGTACTCATGATCTGCATTGGGATTGCTCCAGCCCAAGACTCTGACTTCCAAACACCTACTCTTATCCACTGTGCTACACAAAATCTCTGATGCCTAAGCGAAGGCCTTTGGAAGAGGAACCCCAGGTAGAAAAGGATTCTGTGCAGCAGATGCTGACTTCTCCCCCAGGTTTTGCTTTCCCATAGTGCTAGTTTCCTTTCTGGACCCTGCTACCACCATGCTTAGCCCCTGCAGTATGATGCTCTCCATATAAACTTCCAACTCAAGAAAGAAAAGAATCTAAAGGTGGTCTTGTTTTCCTTCTCTTACCTAGCAAAGACAGACTGGGATTTGAAAAATGTCAACACCTAAGGAAAAAGTTAACTTGAAAGTACAAAGAAAATACAAGAAGTATAAATACATTTAATCTTATAAATTACAGGTTCCTGACTTAGACATAAATACCTAAGTGACTCATTCAGCTCCCGTTCCATCCCTCCCCCTGCTTTTGGAAAATGTCTGTATATAAGATCTCTGCGGCTTTTGTGTTCATCATCTACTTCCAGGCTGAGAGACCCAGCAGAGGGCAGGTGGACACCCTCGGCACCTCCATGAGTGGCCCTTACAGATCGAGGCTATGAGCTCCACCCCCCCATGGAAGAGTTATTCTGTCTCCACCCCTACATCCCATCCCTGTGAAACTAGTAGTCTTACTAAAGTCTACCAGTTAGAGTTCCCAATACAATGACAACTCAACTGTGTGGGAATTCATGAAAGTCTGTTTAGTTCAGCTTAACAAACAATTGTTGAGCTTCTACAACATGCCAGGCTCTGAGCCTGGTGCAGAGTGGGCATTTAGTCAATATTGGGTGAATGAATGAATGAATGAGCAAATAAATGCTTTGCTTTGTGCTGAGGCTGAGGTGAGTGAGACATATTCCAGTCTTGAAGGAGCAAGTTTAGTTCTCTTGCTGAACATGTACACATATCAAATTCAACATATTCAAAAACAAGTTCTTCCTCTTCTTATGAAATTAGATCATGTCCCCTTTCCTTACTTCCTGTAGGTTCCTTATTGCTTTTTTTTGGCTGCGTGGTATGTGGGATCTAGTTCCCCAACCAGGGATCAGACCCACACCCCCTGCATTGGAAGCGCAGAGTCTTAACCACTGGACCACCAGGGAAGCCCCCGTTCCTCATTGCCTTTAACCTCAGAGTTACTTGTACCGCCCTCTCCCTGGGCCCCTTACACATCCGGAGTCCACAACCTCCTTGTCCTTTCCACGATCACTTTCCTAGGTCATGGTCTTACCAGCTCTCATCTGAGTGATTGCAGTAGCTTCCAGACAGGGCCCTCCAGCTCCCATCCGTCCTGACCCCCGCCTCCCACCCATGCCACCCATTCTCCACTCTGCCTCCAGAATTCTCTTCCTAAAATCAGTATAACCACATCAACTCCATTTTTCAAAGATGTTGACTGGCTTCCCATCTTCCTCTGATCTGGCAGTCATAGCCATCCATGGCCAAGCCCAGCCTCCAGCTCCAATCTCCCCTAAGCCACACCCTCTCATCTTACCTGACCTCCACACCCCAACACCTGGTCTCATTGGATGATTCTCTGATCTGGAACAGGCCCTGCTCTCTCCAGCCTCTGTGTCTATGTTCAGGCTGTTCTCTCCTCCTGAAACGCCCTCTCCCTAGTCTGTGTCTGTTACGAGTCTACATCTCCTCCGAGACCCATCTGATCCCTTCCTCCTCCAGATGCTTCCCAAGTTGGAGACCTCCTTTCTCTCCTTTATTTCTTGTAATGAAATCCATTCATCCTTTTATTATAGCACATTTCATAGTCTTTCTCATGTTAGAATCACTCCTTTCTGTCTCCCCTGTGGGATTTTGAGATTGCCAGCTCTATCTAACTCATCTTTATAATTCCCATAGTACTCAGCTCAGTGGTGGCTGATTGACTTGGGAGTGAAACGTTTCGTCTATAACAAAAATGAGCATAGCATGGTACTATTGAGGAATGACTGAGGTTAAATCTGATCTAAAAAAAAAAAAGAAGAAGAAGAAGAAGAAAAAGAAGAAAAGCAGCTTTGCATGAAGAGAAGTTAGTCCCCCAATTATAGACTGTGTCTCAATCTTATCAGTCCTCCAGCAAATATATACTCTTCCAGGAAACCTCTGTAATTTCTCCACAGGTGCAAAGACATATTCACAGGGGAGACTGGTGAGAGGATTTCATTAACTCAAGCTTAATTCATCACACTACTATAAATAAAACTCAACGTACATGCCCTGCAGACGGTAGGTCAATAACATCAACTCACATGAAGGATGACCCTAGGAAAGCACAGACTAGGCTGGAAAAAAATACGAAAACAAACTTTTAACTGGTCCAATGTCAGTTTCTGAACCATACCAGAATATGGCCTCTTGATGACTGGAAGAAATTGGAAGGGGAGTAGGAAGAGGGGAATTTCAACTTCGAGGGGATTGAGACAAAGGGGAGGACACACTGCCACCTGCTGGTCCCCAGCCAGGGACTTACCATGTTCTGCAACCAGATATTTGCTTCCTGGATGCTTCAGTGGGCCCCTTCACATCTTCCTGTCTTGGCCTGTAATTTCTCCATCCCATCCTTGGCTACACACACTGATGTTTGGCTTGTTCCTTTCCTGGATAACTATGTATTAGTTTGCTAAAGCTGCCATAACAAAGTGCCACAGACTGAATGGCTTAAACAACAGAAATGTATTTTCTCATAGTCTGGAGACTAAAAAGTCTAAGACCAAAGTGTCTACAAGGTTGTTTCTTCTGAGGTCTCTTTCCTTGGCTTACAGACAGCTGTCTTCTTTCTTGGTCTTCACATCATCTTCCCTCTGCACTTGTCTGTCCTAATTTCCTTTTCTTATAAGGACCCAATTCATATTGGATTAAGGCCCACCCTAATGACCTCATTTTTATTTAACTACTTCTTTAAAGAACCTATTTTCAAATACAGTCACATTCTGAGGTGCTGGCAGTAAGAACTTCAACATATGAATTTGAGGGGAGACACAATCCAGCCCATAACACTCCATGAGATGTTATGTTGTCCCCTGATCTCTGACTCTGGCTATTAATCATATCTCTGATGGGAATAAAGGAACTACTGGCTTTGATCCCAAATGCCTATAGAGGACTGTTAAGTCCTCTACAGCTTATCAGTCTAGTAGTGAAAAGGAACTAGAAAGGATGAACCTAGAGAAAATACTGCCAAGAACAGTATGTATTTGCTGGATGTGTTCCCTCCGTGTCAAACTCTACATAACCAACCAGAGTTGGCTGCAGCCACAGGATGTGTGAAGATCTGGAAATGCTGGGCCATCATTCTACGAAAGAAACATGACAAGAATGGACCATGGCTCCTACTTGCTGGATGCCCTGCCATCAACATCCAGCTCATTCCTTGAATTCACTGCCACTGGTCAGCTTGGGTCATTTCTGAGGCTTTATACAATCAAACTTCACCTCCAATATAACCTCATCATTGCCAATGCCAGGTCCCTTTTGTCCCATATTTTCCCTAACGTCCATTTTGGATCTTGTCCCACGTTAGTAATTTTACTGTGCAATTACAGATGTCAGTGTTTAAATGGCTTATAAAAACATTTGTTTTCCTTAAGAAGAGTCCAGCTATCCAAAATCATTACTAAACTTTTTGCACAAATTATTTTTTAAAGGAAAAGTCCAAGGACAATGAAAACTAGTAAATACTGGAGTTTTTGAAAAATAAACTTCTAGAAAATATCCCAGGATCAATCCACATTTAGCCCAATTTCCTTAATTTCTCTATGTAAAATATTGTACAATGAGAATTTATACTCTGATAACCCTGAGGCACTGTAAAATTCTTAATCATCAAAAATGCAATTATGCTCACTATACTGTAATTACTAAGGAAAGAAAGTGCATTTATATATTTTACAAAGATTTTCTACAGAGAGGAACTAGTAGGTTATGTGTGTTGAAGGGCAGAGTTTTAATTAACTTTCAGTTAATCAGAAATTCAAGTAGCCAGAAAACCTCATTTCTTAGACATTCCATGAGTACAAGCTATGTGCCACACGTTGAATTACTTTACTTTAGAAAAGTTGAAGAAGGGCCATTTCCTAATTGATAGATGGAACATCTTTCTGGAAGTACAATTTAACAAATGACTCCACTCTAGATCTGCATATCAAGAGAGGTCATATGTAAATATACAAAGCTTTGAAATGTTTAGATATTTTAAGCATCTAAATACAAATGAAATAGCAATAATAGTTTTCAAATTTGATTTTAGGAAACCATGAAGTGTTTCTCCCTGCCATAGGAATGTTTTAAATAAGATGCAGAGTTTCAGTAGGGACAGACCTTTTATGGTGCAAGTGACCAAAAGCTCAACTCAGATTGATTCAATAAAGGAAATTTGTATGGGACTTCCCTGGCGGTCCAGTGGTTAAGACTTCGCCTTCCAATGCAGGGGGTACAGGTTCGATCCCTGGTCAGGCAGCTAAGATCACACGTGCCTCAGGGCCAAAAAACCAAAACATAAAACAGCAATATTGTAACAAATTCAATAAAGACTTCAAAAATGGTCCACATTAAAAGAAAAAAAAATCTTTAAAGGAAATTTGTTGAGTTGTAGCTGAAAAAGCCAGAGGAAACTGCGGCAAAGTTGGATCCGCAGCTGGAAAGATACTGCCAAGCGCCGAGTTCTACCTGTCTTTCTCTGGCGCTGACTTCCTCCAAAAGTTGCCAAATTCCTGATCTCACATCTTCCTGCCTCATCATCCAGAGGAAGAGAGAAGGTCTTTTCCTATAGCGTTTGGGAAGAAGTGTTACATTTTTCTTTCCCAGAAACCCCAGCAAATGTCTCTCCGCCCTCATTGGTTTAAAAGTCCTTCCCTGAAACAATCACAGTGGTCAGAGGAGATGGAGAAATCTGATGCCTTAGGCCAATCAGGGCTACCCTGGAACCAGAGGTGTTTTTTTTTTTTTTTATATATATATACAATTTTTAAAGGTTACTTTCCATTTACAGTTATTACAAAATATTGGCTCTATTCCTCATGCTGTACAGTACATCCCTGAGCCAATACACAATAGTCTGTGGCTCCCAATACCCACCTCTATATTGTCCCTCCCCCCTCCCCACTGGTAACCACTAGTTTGTTCTCTGTATCTGTGAGCCTGCTTCTTTTTTGTTTCATTCACTAGTTTGTTGTATTTTTTAGATTGCACATATAAGTGATACCATACAGTATTTGTCTTTCTCTGTCTGACTCATTTCACTTAGCATAATGCCCTCCAAGTCCATCCATGTTGCTGCAAATGGTAAAATTTCGTTCTTTTTTATGGCTGAGTAGTATTTCATTGTATATATGTACCACATCTTCTTTATCCATTCACCTGTTGATGGACACTTAGGTTGCTTCCATATCTTGGCAATTATAAATAATGCTGCTATGAACATTGGGGTGAGTGTGTCTTTTAGTGTTTTTAGGGTTTTTTTTGATGTATACCCAGGAGTAGAATCGCTGGGTCACATGGCAGTTCTATTTTTAGTTGTTAGAGAAAACTCCATCCTATTTTCCACAGTGGCTGCACCAATTTACATTCCCACCAACAATGTACAAGGGTTCCCTTTTCTCCACATTGTCGCCAACATTTGTTATTTATGTTCTTTTTGATGATAGCCATTCTGACAGGTGTGAGGTGACATATCATTGTGGTTTTGATTTGCATTTCCCAGAGGTAGTTTTAAGCCTACCCAACCCCACGTGGCTGAGAATGGGAGAAAGTGGTTTCCCAAAGGAAATTCAGGGTACACTTAGGAAGGAAAAAGGGGGACTGGTGGCTAAAACATAAACAAATGGATGTCTAACTCGATCCACAAATACAAAGCAAACTCTGAGGGTTTTGTTCTTGCAGTCTTGGCCCCAGATCAATAGTAACTTTCCTATCAATAGTTTCGAAACATGTTTATTTCAAGGTAATTTCATGAGTGAGAAGTGGGAGGGTAGACCTAGCAACTTAGAGCTGCCCACACTCCTCTAAAATTCTGATTTATGAATCAGAACATCAGACATCCTGAGCATAAGTCTCAACTGGCTTTTTGGAAAAATAGGAACTATTGGTCAGTACCTGTAATATAAAGATCAAAACTTTCTAATAATAATAAAAGTTGGGTGTGCGCTTACTGTGAGCCAGGCCCTGTTCTCAGCCCATCACACGCATTGAATCATTTAATCCTCACAACAACTCTGGAAAGTTGATCCTGTGCTTACCCCCCATACTGTAAATGAGGAAACTGAGGCAGAGAGAGGTTAAGTAACTTACCCAAGATCCTTGAACTTGGGCCATATAGCTACAGAAAGAAGAAGTCATGACTCAAGCGGCAATGGCTTTATTCTTGCCTGTTGGTGGCAAGGGACACTTTTGAGTTTGATAACTGGTGCCGCCGCTTAAATCTGCTCCAATCCAGCTTCGGGGGATGTGCTCCAATTCCTAGAATGAGAGGGGTATAAGATCCTGAAAGTCCGCGGTCTCCCTCCCAGGCACCCAGCAAGAATACCTTCAATGATAGGAGCAGCAGGTTCATTACGGGCAGCAGAGAAGTCTCTTCTCTGAGTGAGAACCTGGAGTAAAGGATGCCAGGTGGAGAGAAACCGTACTGGCCTCCAAGGAAAGGAGCCAGTGCGGCCAGAAACTGCCAGGAGTAGGGCAGGCAACTCAAAGACGATGCTTGCCACCCTGATTATTGTCAACTGCACTTTGGAATTTGTCCCTCTAGCCAGGATGACCCGGGAAAGTAAAGGTTACACATTATAGAACATGATTAAAGGAAAAGTGTTACATTAGCAGATGCTGAGAATCCTAGTAATTACCATGATTTCATCTTTTAACTATTCTTTTCTACTTTTGCCCAACGTTGAGAGGCAGGGATAGGATTCTAGTAGAGCACTTGTTCACAAAACACAGCCTCCCATTTAGACTCATTCTCCTGCCCCACTGCAAATGTTGCAAATACAAAAAATAGAGACTTCAGTCTAAATTGAGTGCAGGTTTTGACATGTATGGTGCAGCTGCCAATGCAAATCCTGAGGCTGAAAGGAAAGCTAAGGAAGCAGGGGGGCAGCCGGCTCAGAAACCGCAGGGGGGCCAAGAGAAGCAGTCCGTGCAGCTAAAAACCAAATGTTAAAACAAACAGTGTCAGAGGCGCATAAAAACTCCTGCTGCTGGTTTCTACACAGACCGTCTCCTACAATCTTAAATGGTTAAAAGGAAGGTGGAAGAAAGGGTCCAGGAGTTTCTGCCTTGGTGGCACCGCTTGCTTCCGTCCAGCCTAAGTGATCGGTGGCTGCAGTGCGCCACCTAATGGTGACACCGGTTGCTTCTGATTTAAAGAGCCTGATTTTTAAAAAATCTCGTTTCCCTTCTCTAATTTAAATGCAATGATAAATGCATAAACACCCTTATCACAGTTACAAAGACTAGCCTTGCTTTCATTTTTTTCATGGCTCTAGTGAAGATCTTGAGTATGCTTCTAAATATTAAAATCCCGATTAAGTATCAACTAGATACGATGACAGCTAAAAAGTGAGTAAGTACACTGCTATGCTTAATGAATAAAAACTGAAAAAGGCTGGGCTTACTTGACTGCGTCCCTTCAAATCCAGGAATTTTAGGCTAAATTTCCTGACACCTTTCTTTTCTCCATCAATCCTGTATTTTTTAACTAAGGACTGCACAAAGTTTTAAAACCAAACTTGTTAAAGTGAACAGTCCTCCCCTAAGAAACACAATTTCTGCATCATCGTTTTCTCTGACCACTTAGTTCTCTACATTTCATGCACATGTCTTGTCAACATAGGTTCTTTGAGGGCTGAGTCTTTAAGCATCTGTCCCCACCAAGATCTTATATCACAGTGTGAACTGTGAAGGAATTTATACCCATTTATAATCAGGGTACATTTACCAGGAAAGAAAAGGTCTAAGAACCTAATACTAAATAAGGAAAAGTGGTAAAAGGTAGTACTATCCATGCCTAGATCATGGATAAATGCAATACTGATGGGATGGGAAAAGATATATCTCTTATGTATAAAATAGACAACCAACAAGGACCTACTATATAGCACAAGGAATTTTACTCATTATTTTGCAATAACCTATAAGGGAAAATAATCTGAAAAAGAATATATGTGTGTGTGTGTGTGTTTGTAACTGAATCACTGTGCTGTACACCTAAAACTAACACAACATTGTAAATCAACTATACTTCAATTAAAAAAAAAAAAAGTGGATCTGCCTAGATCCTGGATAAATGCAGTCCTGATGGGATGGAAAAACACAGTACCACCCGTGGTCTGTGGTTCTGCAGCTCCACCCCTTGGCAGGTGTTGAAAGTAAGTGATTTCTGCATCAACAACCCTGATTTTTCTTTTTTTTTTTACATTATATGTGTCTGTGGGGTGTGTGTGTGTGTGTGTGTGTGTATGTGTGTAAAATTTTAAGTTTCACGGGGCGGAGGATGAATAAAAGGGTGGTGAATCTATTTTTCTGGCAAAGGGATGACCACAGAAACATTGTGAAAGGAGACACCCTGATGTGTTCCTTTCACAGTGTGATTTCCTGTACAGTTGTTTTCACAGCAACTGCAATGACACTAAATTAGATGCCTCAAATTAGTGAGATGATGAGGTCAAGAGATGGTAAAATCAAGCAACTTAACCACAAGCAGGTTTTTCATCCTTGCACTTTCCGGGATTTTTCTGCCACTCTGGCAAACACTAAATGCTCACATCCCTGCCAGGCACTTTTTAGCTTCTGGATGTCTGATAAACTAAGCAAATCACCCAACACGTGCAAGATCCACAGTGACATCACACAAGAGTCTCATTAGTAAGTTTGTATGCAACATCCCTAGAGGTGGGAGAAATGATATTTAAGGAAAATAATGCCTTGATTGAAAATAATGATTGGTGTTTCCAACAAATAAAGGAACTAAGGCCAATGGGGGGAGGGGAGTAGCAGAGGGAGAGGAGAGGTGGGAGCTGTGTGCCCACGTCTGCCTGCAGCTACAGGCAGCCCTGGTCGAATCTGTTCCCCACCTTCCGGAAGCAAAGAAGGCTAGGCTGCTGTGCCCGTCCTTAAATCCAGAGGCTGGGGAGGGAGGTGCGGTCAACCAGCCACCCCATCGCTATGTGCTTCTCCAAGTCACCGCTTATCTTCCTACCCTTCCAGTTGTGAAAAGTAGACTGTTGGAGCCTACGATGTGTCTTCCATGAGCTTAAGAAGGCTTTGTATGTGGATGGCACTGGGCTTAAGGGTGATGAGACTTGCCATCTGGCCTTACTTGTGACATTATTTCATAAAGACATTTTTGAGAATTTTAATTGTCAGTTGCTTCAAAGGTTGTTCTTGAGGTCTAGCTTGGAAATATTTGTCTTTTCAACCCTTAATTGTTTGAAGTTTAGATTTCAGACCTTTTTGGTACTTGGGAAATTCACTGTTATATTATAATTTGAGTCCGTTGAAGGGCTTTTTGTAATGCAGGTTATGAATGGCAACTCAAGGGAAATAGTCTAATGGAATGTCTAAAGCCCAGATAAGGAGGTTAGCAGTTTGGAGGGGGCCTGTCCCCCTCCAAAGTCCCCTACAGATCTTCAACAGGGAGATTCACACCGTCTTCTTGATATAAGAGATTGCCCTTTGATTGCAGGCGCTAGGGGTGTTTTAACACTTAAATTTTAAAATATGTACAATCCATAGTCCCCAGTAACTCAGGGAAACCCTTCAGGAACTGCCTTCATCCACTCACCTCCCATCTGCCCACCTGTTGGATCCTCTCCTCCATCCACCTCTTCCCCGTGGGAAGACGCTCACAAAGTTTAAACAACTAGGCTTCAACCCTAGCTGCACATCAAAATCACGCGGGAGCTTTTACAAACTATTGACACTTGCTCCCACCCTAAGAGATTCTGATTTTAATCGTCAAGGGTGGAGCCAGACATCTGGATTTTTTTTTCTAATATCCTCAGATATATCTATTGTGCAGCCAGGGTTGTGACACCTAATTTTAAACACCTAATTCACACACTCACATGACATCTTTCAAGCCTAACCTGAGGGTTCAATAAGGTGTTACCACTGAGTCCAAGAAGGGCCTGTTACTCCCTCAACTGAATCTGTGAGCGGTCACAGATTCCCTTGTGCCCACAAGTCTCCCCTGAGGTTTACACGTGGCTGGCAGAGGAAGATTCCATTTCTTAAGGCACTGGAGACCTCCTTATGCTAACTTGCCTCCGTAATAGTTTTGTAAAATTTGGTTCTATTTTCTATTAGGACAAAGCTTTAAAAGGACTTTTGCACAGTTTGCTATATTCCTGTTCCTCCTTCTCATCCTGAGAGCAAAGGGAAACCAGGTGTCACAGTCATTTCCTGGAGGGTTTTGAGGATAAACACTAAAAAAGCTGCAACTTCTACTGACACAATAAAAACTTTACTATGTTAATAATAATAATAGCAAGTCCCTCAAGACTCCTAATAATAAGAAATGGACCACACAACTAACAGATCAACCTTCCAGGTTCCTCCAATTTATTTTTGAAGGACTGTCTTGAGAAACAGGAGCCAATGCAAGAGGGTCTTCGGTCTTTGGCGTGTGTTCTGGAAACAAACAGGCCAGACAAAGCTTCACATCCTTGGATTGAATTTTAACTCACAAACTGAGTCTCCTTTCCTTTGCTGTAAAATGGGGGACAAAAGATTGGCCTGCTGGCCTTCCAGGGGACCAAACTCATCTAATGGGTGTAAGAGGGTGTCGTCAAATCTGAAGCCACAAAAGGCTTTTGTGTGGGGCAATAAGAAAAGACACCAAATACCAGCAGACACCAATGACTGATCAGAGGCTACACCAGGGATGGTTCCAGCTCCCTCACATATGTTTCACAAACTATTACTTGTACATCACATAAGATAGTCTACAAGACAGGTATTAGAAGCCAAGTTTATTCCAAATACTCAAAATGAAGCTTCATAAATCTTCTAGATAATTCATACTAATTCATTTTTAGGAACATAATATCAATAATCAGAGACGTGCAGAAAGATTGTATCTTGTAATTTATTCATCAAACACTTATCCAGCACCCACTATGTGATAAATATTGCTTACACCCACAGTGCTGGTTATAAAATTATTTATGATACCAAAAGTATGGGAACAATCAAGATGTCAAATATTATAGGAATAATTAGATAAAGTTATGATATATCTAAGTTATCAAATATTATGCAGTAACTCTAAATAATGTTTTAAAAAATATTAGAGAAATGGGAAAATGTTTATGAGATAATGTAAGTAAAAATCAATATACTAAATGAAAGTACATAAGCAATCTCAATTTTTTTAATATACATATGATTGAAGGAAGATATATAGATATATATAAATGTTTTTAAATTACTCGGAGGGATAGGATTATTTTTTCATTCTCTTTATTATATTTTCTGCATTTTTCAATTTTTCTATACTAAGCGTGCATCACCATTGTAATTCCCAAATGAGCAGTATCTTATTTTTTCAGTAAATAAATAGTGTTTTAAAATTAACATAAATTATTGTTCTTATTAAACATGATGGTGAAGCCTCACTAATGCTCTTATTTGGCATTTTCCCACATTATATCGTTTCCAATTTATATTCACTCAGAAAAGTTTAAAGAGATTCTCCTGTATTTAAATGACATCTTTATAAAGTTAGCCATTTCTTTGTGTGTATATTTAAGCTCTTAGAACTACCTTTTAAATTGAAGTACAGTCATTCCAACTGAGGTCTTCTGGTTGCTATGACAATTTATTTCTTATCTCTGCTACCCTGTGATCCCATCACTTCAGCATTTGGCAGCATCTTACTTGAATTGTTTGTGTAGTGATGCAGAGAAGCTTTGAACATTCTTGCCTTTATATAATATTCTTTAGTAAAGAACTAGTCCTTTGCAATGTACCCTTTGAAGAAAGTTCGGAGGGGGGGAAGATAAATAATTCATAAGAAGTAACAAGAGAACCACCATGCCTAGATAGTTCTGAGCATAGACATATATGCCACAGCTAAGCTGTAAATAGGATTTGAGTAGCAGAGTTGGTGTGGATTCTAGGAAGCAGCAAGCCTAGGTTTATCTTTTGAAATATACAGAAAAATAATGCTACCATTCCATCCTTCATGTATTCATTTGTTCATGAGATATTTAAAGATCACCTCTTCTGCACAAGGCCTGTGCTATTTGTATAATGGGGGACACAAAGGACAAGACAGACCCTGCCTGGAAGAAGCTAACACTTGGGGCAGGGTGGAGGGTACAGAATGATGTCACTGGGAAATGTCTGCCCAGCCCAGATGACATTTTCAAGCCAACCTTGAATCCAGAGGTGGCCATGTGCTACTCACCACTGAAATGAGAACGGCTGTCATATGTCACTTTCAGATCAGTGTTTTTAAGAAGCTGGTGTGCCTTCTCCATGCTTTCACCTTCCATCTGCTGGACGCTAAAGAATCTAGGCCCCAGCAGATGGCAGAGCCCCACAAAATTGAAGGAGTGTGGGTCCCATGCTCTGGTGGTTTTAAAATAGGTCCACAGGGAATTACCTGGTGGCCCAGTGGTTGTGATTCTGCACTTTCACTGTCAAGGGCCTGGGTTCAATCCCTGGTTGGGGAACTAAGACCCCACGAGCCCGCAGCCAAAAAAAAAGAAAAATATGTCCACAGAATCTTTGATACCCCTCCCTTGAAAGTTGGAGCTTAATCCTCACCCCCTTGAGAGTGAGCTGGACTTAGTGACTCACTTCTGGAATGGAATCAAACAGGCTCTATCTTGTTCTCTCTTTGGTTTCTCCTTCTGGAGGAAGCCAGCTATTATGCCCTAAGGACACTCAATGGGCAGGGGGTAGGGGCTGTGAATGAGTCATCTTGGAAGTGGATCCACCAGCCACAGTCAAGCCTTCAGGTGACTGCAGCCCCAGCCAACAGCTTGACTACAACCTCATGCGAAACCCGAAGATTAGAACCTCTCAGCTAAATGGCTCCCAAATCCCTGACCCATAGCATTTGTGAAATAATCAATGTTTTCCTAAGACAACAGGTATGGGGCTAATTTCTAATGCAGCTAACTTGTTATCTATATTATAGACAACTAATAGGGAAAATAGACAGATAAACCTAAAGTTGACAGATAAAACTAACAAAGTCCTGAATCACCAAGGAGAGAAGAGCTTCCAGCCAACCAGTAACACCAGGCTGGCCTGTCATGTTAAATCACTAAACTTTGTGGGTTTGTTTCCTAGAGTAGCTAACATATCCTTAACTAACATGAGGAGGTTACATATGTTCACATTCAACCTCCCATGTACTCCAATGTTTAGCACTTTTAGGTATTCAATTAATATTTATTGAAGGAATAAATGATTATATTTTTAAAATCACACATGACCTAAAAGAGATACAAACCAATCACAAGAGACACTCAGAGGATAGAGTTTGTCTTCATTTGTGAGAAGAGAAAATTTTTCATGAAACTGGTGACATTTGAGCAGTGCCTTGAAATGGAAGAATGCTGAGAGACAGAATTGGGAAAAGGTGTTCCTATCAGGGGTCTCACATCAGAGCAACAGATGCAGAGGTAAGAAAAAAACTGGAAACAATTTGAGGCCTATTGGATCATCCAATTTGATTGAAACATTGAGTAATAAGGAGGATTAGGAGTCAAAATCAGAAGGAAAACCCAGGGTCAGACCCAGAAGACGTTAAATACAAAGAACTGGGTTTTCATCTCAGGGTCACTGATTAAAGTGACCTGAGTAGAGCTACAACTGGTCGTCTTGTGTGAAATGATTAGGGTGAGAAGAGTCTAAAAACTGCAAGTATTAGGAGACTAGTGAAATGAGAAGTGAAAGGTCACAGGGTCTTTCCTCCCAGAATGGAAAGAAGGAACAGGTGTAAGAAGAGCAGGACCGGCTTAGGCTCTGTCCATGGTTTCCCAGAGGTGCTGGTGTCTCTGTCTTGGGCAGTCCATCATACACTATTTCTCTTTGTGAGTAAATCCTCTGAACATGGAAGACATTTTCTTCTACATAAAGTTAAACCACCAGATTTCAAAAACATTTACTTTGGTCTCATGAGCATCAGGTTCTAACCAACTAACTAGTCTTTGAGAAAGACCACACCTGCCTCTTGGGCTGGTCTAATAAAGGGAAGCCAAATATCCATTAGCCAGCGCTGCTCACTGCTGAGCCCCAAAGCATCAGCTGTTCTGTTGAAGCAATGGACCCCGGGGAGTGGGAACTGGATTGGTACACTACACTGGATTGTTCTGAGAAATTCAAGCTTCCATTTGGCCCAGGTAACAGAGGCAATCTGGTCTCCTCAAACAAGTGATCTGTGAAGTCCTATAGGAATATGGGAGAGTGGCAGGCAAGACGGGGGGAAAAGTCATCTCCGGGTATAAGGCATCCTGGTGCATCTTTAGACAAAGTCCTTTCCTCAGATATTCTCTTGTCTGCCTCAGCCTTTCCTTTCCAGGTCCTTCTCTCACCTGTGTGCCTTTGTTTACTCTCTTATTGACACGTGGGACCGTTCCCTGTGCTGAAACTCTTCCTAAAGCTTTGATCTTCCTGGAAGATGGACTAATTTCGTCCAGCAAAGCTTCCTTCCCTCTCTGTTTTGGTCCTAAGGAATTCCTCCCCATGCCTCTTCCATCTCTCTTTTGGGGGCAGGAGGAACCCAAGCCCACACTCCGGGATCCTGCAGCACACAGAAGGAGATGAGAAAGTTGCTGGTGTATTTCAGCTTGCTTCGTTAAAAAACAACTCTAGGCACTAAAAAGCATGTGTTATTAATATGCATATGTGATATCTTTGAGGCAGAGCTGCCTTCAAGGTGTATTTTCAGCAGGACATTTTCCCACGTGAGGCAGAGAACAACAGGGAATCATATGTGTGGGAGGGAAAAGCCTGTGGGCTGTGTACAATGCTTATTCCCTTTGTGTCTCGCTTCCCTCTCCCCCTCGCCCCCTCCCACCCATTTTATTAATGGTTTCTGCAATTACTGGTAACAGTGCATTGCCAGGAAAGAAAAATCGGTGACTGTGTGACAGATTGGTGGAAGGAGGGGCAAGAGAGATATTGTCTGTGAAGAGAAACAAGGAGATTGCCACTGCAAAATGGAGTTTCTCAAGCCAGGAAACTCCAGGATACGTGGAGGTCAGAGTTAGGTATAGGATTCTCTGTGTTATAGCACCTGACATTTTCTAATGAAAAGGGAGATTTCAGAACAGGAGTGGTCACCCTGAGAGCACATCTAACCTTATCTGAGATGATGCTTCTCAAGGGATTCCAAATGGGAAGCCCCAAGAAATTTAGTGGCACATATTTTTATACCTCTATTATAGGTTAAAAGAGACATGTATTAAGTGAATGCAGTGGTTTAAACATCCAAGGAATAGATTTTTTTTCTCTTTTATTTATTACTCAGTGTACAAAAGAAGGATTTCCTATTACAGCCAGAAATGGAAAGAGTAGCCACTAAAAGAAATGTCACATTAAATAAGTAAACAAATAGATATATAGTCCCTAAGAGGAGTATCAAGAAATGTTGTTACAACTTGGTTTGGGTTAGCAGATTTGACAAGGGAAATGTCAGCCCAGCTAAATACAATGGATTCTTATTCAACATGGTCTAGCAGAATTCCAAAATGCACAGAAGTTAAAATAAATTCAAATGGTTTTGCCCATCAAAATGACTCTATTACACCTGAAACCAAAAGCTAATATTGAGATTCGGTAGAAGAAGAAGATTTCTACTTATTTGTCTTCTATTAGTTGACATCCATCAAGTGTTCAGCAGATACTACCTTTTTTTATGTTTTAAAAATGTTTTGAAAGGGAACTGTTGGTCATAGGAGATATTTGTACTTGAAAAGGCAGATCTCCATCCTATTTTGTGCATGCAGCAATTATATCTTATTTTTTATTTAAGTGAGAACACGGTAATCATTATCATGATAACAAGTTGATATTTTTTCAACCTACTATGCTTAGAGTTTTTAGGATATGTGTGAATACAGTACTGAAATTTGATGGACTCCATTTGGTTCCATCACAAAGTTTTGTCAGGTTCAGGAAAACACATCAACCTCTCTGACAGGACTTCAGAAATGACTCAAGTCCTTTATTCTATTTCTCAGTGAACCATAAAAGAATGCATGAGTCATGACAATATTACTAGAATCTTCCTTCCCCTTCAATTCTCTTGCTTCCCAAATCTGTGATGACTGACTAACTCCAGAAATTTCTCTCATCTGTACTCTTCCTTCACAGATACCTCTTCCTCATACACACACAAGTATACACACAGGCACATATACACATACACACATAGGTGCACACACATGGGTCCTCCTGCATGATGTTCTCCAACTGGTGATGACCCCCACAGCTCACAATCCCTTTAGCAGAGCGAATACTTTCACTATTTCTCTTGGAAGAATAAATCTGTAAGCCTGCATCACTTCATCCTTTCCTTTCCTTTCCTGCTCCCCTACTCCCCTACATGGGAACTGTAATAATATTAACAGGTCAATATGTTTGTTCTTCATAACACACAACGTACACAAACAATTGTGAGATATAGATAGATATAGGTGATATATAGATTAAATATATAGACATAGGTGAAAAGATACAGATAATGTAGATACAGACAGAAGGATGTATATACACATACACAGAGAGAGAGAAAGCACACAAGCCTCCTTCACTCTGGTCCCTGGCTCTCTCAGACGATCCATTCTATAAAATCCAATCTAGCTCTAAAATTCTGTTGCTCTAACTTCTATGGAGTTTCTGGTAAATGCAATTCAACAAGCAATGTTGCAAAACCTACCCTGAGTCCCATCCCCATGATAAAGCAAAGAAATGGAAAGTCACATATCATCTTATACCCACTAGATTGTTTAAGGGAAAAAAAGCTAAGTCTGCCAATAGCAAGGGCTGTAGAGAGAGCAGACCCTTGGGGAATCGCGTAGCTGGCTGGTGGGAGAATAAGTGCTAATCCACTTTGGAAAACAGTTTGGCATTGTCTGGCCAAGTTAAACACTTGCAAACCCTATTCCTAAGTGGATACACCTCCAAATAACTGTTTTTGGTTCATACCAGTAAAGTGTCATAGCAAAAACAATAAACAAGCCAAATGCCCATCAACAAGAAAATGAAAAAAACAGTTGCAGTATTTTCACACCATAGAATATTATGTAGCAATGAAAATTAATGAATTACAACTGCATGCAACAACATGAATACATTTTGGAAAGGTAACTTTAAGTAGAGAAAAGAAAGTTCCAGAAACATAAATGCAAGATGACAGGATTTTTTAAATAAAACCAAATACAACTAAATAGTACATTGTGTAAGCATATACACATTGAGATAAAACTGTACTTAAGATGAAATGCAATGGACTAATAAACATGAATGTTAAGAGAACTGTTATCTGTGGGACATAAGCAGGCTTTGGGGGAGGAGAAAAATATACAGCAAAATGGAAGTTTTTAATAACATTATAGCTCTTGGATTAGGTGGTTCATGATTTTTAAACTGTCATTTTTTACGTAGTAACGTTTTACAAATATAAAATAATAGGATAAAATTAAGTAAAATAATGTTAAAAATTAAATGTTCTTGATTTTTTAAATTAGTATATAAAATTAAAGCACTTATGAAACAATAGTTTTATTGAAAATGTACTATTATTGTTTTTTAAAAACACCTAATCAGCATAAGGCATTGTGCTAGGCATTTTAGAAATTCAAAAACAAGAGGTGTCTTTGAAGAATCAACCATCTATTGACAGGATGGCAACATCAAAGCAGAGGCAGGAACGTGGACATCACTGTAGTAACGGGGGTGCGTGGATTTGCTCATTCTGCTCATATGGTGTCAGGCACCCAGGGATGCATGAGATAAAACCCCTCTGTTGGAGGACTCCGCAGATCAGTGTGGTTGAAAGGGTTTGGGAGATAAAGGAGGAGAGACATGACACCCATTCAATCTGAGAAACTTTACACAGAGAAGGATGTCACAGTCTTTCAACATGCAAGATGCCACTCAGAATTCTGACCTATTTTCCTGGTACCCTGAGCTGGCCTCATCCTCCAGCCTTTCTCCTTTCATACCTTCAGCACTTGGAGGTTAAATGTTTGCTAACAACCCTAAAGAGTCAACTTCTTCCTCAGAGCCTAGCTGTGCCCAAGAGCACTAAGGATTCTGAGGAGACATCCACTTAAAAATGCCCTGGCAGGGTTCCACAGCCAACCCCTCCACCAGAAAGGCATCTTCCACACATCATGACATGGCCAGTTCCTTCCCCGGGGTGGCGTCGGGAGTGATCTCCAGCTCTTGAAAATGCAAGAGGTATTCAAAGTTGACCTGCTTTCTCTCCCATCCTTTCAATCCCAGTCTACACAACTCAACTCCAGCATCTGGAGAGTGCCTTCTGCACTAAGTACAGCAGGAGACACACAGATGATGTGAGGTCAGCCCCACCCTCAGGGAGTGTGAATTTCAGCAAAGGAGATGAAGAATAATGAGGAATAATATCTAAGGCAAAATGAGGCACTGAACCCTCTAGGAGTTCCAGGGAGAGAGAGTCCATCTTCAGGATAATGGGAGAAAGCTTTGTGGACAAAAATGACATTGGAAATAGGCCTTGAAAAAAGGCCTTTGGCTCTCCCCAAACCCATCTAAATCTACATGTGAAGATTCAAGAACATCTGTATTCAAGCACATCTGTATTCAAGCCACACTCTATAGGGAAGAAGTCTTCACCACGAAATTTGCCAGAGAGAGGATGTTTTGTTAATTTTTCTAAAAACCCCAGATGTCTGCTTTCCAAACCTACCTCTCCTCTCTTTTATAGTCATAGACTCCACAGTCTTCCGTTTAAATGACGCTTTCATTCGTTTTCACACTCTTTCCTTCTATTCATCCCTCCAGTACCCCAACATCCAGAGACTGTCATCTACCGAGCTATCCTTTCCTTGAAATGGTAGGAAAAGTTGTGTCTCCACAAAAGGGTTAAGGGGGCCGGGAGAGGAACTTTGCCATTGGCTTTGTTTCCAAGGACTGGCCTTCCAGTAAAATTAACAGCCCTGCGATTACAGAGAAAGCACAAAAGTATCCACGAAATGCCAACCCAACACCTGAAAATCAGGTCAAATTTTATTTGTACATAAAACTTCTACCATTAATGTACATCCATGCCTACTAAAAAGGCCAAGAGGAGCAATCATTAAGTAGATTGACAGAGTCGCTGCCAAGAATGGACAGAGAGGGACTTACAGATACATCTGGTACCCAGGAACCCAAGTGCCACGCATGGATCCACACCAGCCAAGCGCTACTAGCACGAACTGCCTATCGGGGGTGAACGTAATTGAGCTGGATATGATCAGGACACTTGTTTAAACGAAAAGAACAGTGTCTAATTTAAATTGGTCCCACATCAAGTCACACGACATTTAAACCTATGTAAGAGGAATCGGGAAAAATACCCTGAAAAACTGTGTATGGAAAAAAGTCACTTGCAACTTATTTGCATATCTCTTAGTCCTTGTGGAAAAAAAAAAAAATGTTAATTCTCTGATGAATGAACATAGCTGAAAACAGTCAGCCAGATATCCCAAAGACTCTGAAGAACCTGGATTAAAAAGGTAAGCATTTTGGTATTTGAGATATTGAACTGTGGGAATTTCTGCTGCCCTGTGGAACATGGTAACACAGATTCCTGGAATAAGCATTCCATCTTTTCTCCCTTTTGTATTATCAATTTCCAAAAACTAATGTTTTCCAATAACATCTATCAGAGTTTCTTGACCTAGTCTTGCAAAGAAGTGCTACAGAATCCAAATACACTTCACATAATTAGAAATTATCAAAAGATGTCTTTCTTGTTTTGTGGAGAGGAACCTCACCAGTACCCCTACAGGAAACTGTCAGTTCAGGGGAAAAGGGGAAACCTATTGAAGCAGATTCCATTCAAGTCAACTCAGCAGGAATTTGCCAAATACTCACTTGTAACTGCCTTAGTGCTTTGCTACCCGGAAAAAATATTTAAGATGGTCCCTTCTCTCTCTGAGATGATGATGAAAAACAGTTCTGAGATTTGGGTGCAAATGGACCTCCATAAGTGATAACTGTTAAATTTTCTGAGAGCTCAGACATTGCCCAAGCTCACCGCTGAAAAAAGTGATGCCCTTGCTTCATGCCATAGACTGGTTCCACTCAGTAGGTCCAGCACAGGAGTGGAAATCCCTACGCAGAAGGACATTTGTCAAAGACACTAGATTCAGGAAAACTACTAAGAGTAGCCTAGCCTGTTTAAGCTTAATGAGGAAACAAAATTACCAATGTTGTGTTGACCTCAAGCTTTCTTTTAAAGGGATGGAGGGCCCCAAATGGATCTAGACATCATACCAAAGAATTTTAGTTTTAGTACATAAGCTACGATTTGGGGTTTGGTTTTGTTTTTTTAATTTCATAAAGCAAATGAAAATGACTCCAGTCGTAGAATACAAATTCAATAATTAATAAAGAAAGAGCTTGAGGGGAATGATAGAATCTGAAAGAGATAAGACCTAGGACCAGGTGTAAGATGGATGCTATAGAAAGGAAGAATTCAACACATGGGAAAATGTCCTAAAGGTATAAAATCACTTAAAAACAGAATGGGCTGCATTATTAGGTGATGAACTCCTCATCATTAGAAACATGCAAGGCGAGACAGCCCTTGTCAGGGATCCATGAGGTGATTCCTACGTTGAGGTGGGAGGCGGTACCAGATGACCTCTAAGGGCTGGGTGGGTAGTGGCAGGGTGGGCTCTGTTTCACGTCTCCTTCCTGGCCCTCGGAAAGATGCTGCATGTGCGTGGATAAGCACAGCTATATCAAACCAGGAGGTGCTAAACCATTATCCCAGAGAGCGTGTTAATTCTGAATAGCACAGGGACCTTGGAGATTAGTGAATAATAAATAAAGCATTTCTTCTTTTGTTGGTAGCGTCTGTCCCTGTTCATTAACTCTCTCTTTCTGGGCAGCCAAGGGGGTTCTGGGAGGCTTGATGCCTTTGGATATTCTTACTGCTGAGTAGAACCCCTAAACAGCTTGGAGCAGGCTGTCTCCATTCCCCAAGGGGAAGATCCAGAGTCTTTGTCTTTTTCCCACCCCTCATTCCTCACTCGTCCTCTCTCTCGATCAACCATGATATCAACTATGATATCCATAATCTATCTACACGCTCACAGCCCCCCTATCCATTGGCGTTCATTTGTAAATGACTTTAAACACTGGAAAGATAGCTAATTATGGCCTCATTTGTAAGTTATTCGTTTTCTTTTTCAAGCTTGTATTGTAGAATGTCATTTTTTCATGGGTCTGACTTGAAATTTCAGAATCAAGAGGCTGTTTTTCTCCTCAGAAAGCAAATGAGTCTATCTGGTTTTCACTGCAACCATTTTGTGTTTTGATAGATGAGAAAGGACTCGAGTGAGCGCAGGAGAAGAGCTCGCAGTAACTTCGTCAGCACCATTCATTCACGACCCACCGGCCACTAGACCACCACCCGGGTTACAGACAAGCCACGCCCCCGAGGGTTCCTTCTCAGCCCCGAGGCTCCGGCCTCTGCCCCCGCAGCATTTTGCACGCAGACCCCTCCTCCGTGAAACTCTCTTTCTTGGCTTCTGTACCACTGAGTTCTGAATCTCCTCTTATTTCTCTGATGCTAATTCTATGCCTCTTTCGTAGGTTTCAAATTCTCTTTTAATCTAAATATCCCTCTCCCTTTTCTTTCCATATGCCTCGCTCGCCCTCAAGTCCTCCTTGAAAATTATTCTCAGAATTGTGCTTCTGTCCCTGACCTCTCTCCTCAGCCTCAGACCTGCTTGTAAACTGCCCGCTGGACTTCTCCACCTGGACACCCCGCTGACCTCAGAATCACGACAGCTCACTAACTAGTCAGGTAGTTGTCACAGGTCGGTTCCTTTAGGGCCTTCTCTACTGGAAAACAAACAGAACCGAATTATCTTCAGCGTTCCTGCTGAATCTATAAGATGGCGATTGTATCAGGTATTGAATTCATCCTTTCTCCCATAATTAGCTCTTTTTCTTGTCTTCTGCTGGACTCCTCCCCCATCGCAAGTAGACTCAGAACCCCAAAGACCTGTAGGCACGGCTGAAAACAGAAAAACCAAAGCTGAACCAGGTCCCGCCTCCAGCTCGGGGTCCTTCACGTCTTACTTACCCCACCTCCGCATTCGTCCGTCTGCCTCTTAAGCTCTGCGTTCTCCTGGACGCGTGACGCTCCAGCGCTCGCTCAGGTGGTGCGCTCGCAGCTCCTGAATACCTGCTCCCCAGTTTCACGCCTCTGTGGCTGTTCTCATGCTTCTCCTCCTCCTCAGACACCACCTTTCACTCCCAAATTCCTCTGCCTACTGGAATCACACCCACTTTTCAGGGTTCTTCTCAAACGCCATCTCAGCCTCTTCTGCTCCCAACCAAGCCAAAGTGTCTCTTGGACATCTCTTGGTCGCTCTTTGCCAGTGGTTCTTAACCTTGGCTGTGCCTTTGAATCACCTGGAGAGCTTTTCTGAAATCCCAGTCCCCTGGCTGCACCCTTGACCAATTAAATCAGGACCTCTGGGGAGGAACCTCTGGTGTTTTTCTAGCTCCCCGGGTGATTCCAATCTGCAGTCAAGGTCGATAACCACTGCATTGCACCATTTATCACTTTCTTCCTTGTAGTTGTAATTACGCTGTATTTGTCTTATTCCCACTACTAAATTTGAAACTCCCTGAGGGCACAGACCATCTTACCACATCTGCTTATCCCCTGCAGTTCTTAGTGAATGAGAGAGGCAATAAATATTGTTGAATTGAATTTGGAAACTTAAAATTAACCATAAACTTCAGTTTTAGATCTTGCATATAATTTTAGAAGAGGAATCAATTAATGAAGGACTAATCTGAATTTGTTTTTAAAAAGTGCGGTTTGCCATTGCCAAAAATATTCTGGTATGACTTTGAAATCAGAATAGCTCTCGTTCAAGACCGATGACCTGCAAATATGTGTATGGCTGATGCATCCTTTGCTTTTTACACTTTCTTTTCTGAACTCTTCACAAATAAAATGAATATTCTATGATGCTTTGAGAAGTGGCTGCAAAATGTGACTCTGTGTGTGTGTGTGTGTGTGTGTGTGTATACTCATGTCTCATTGAAATAAAAGAAGTTAGTGACTTGCACAACGATCTGCCTTCCCCAGCTTTGAGACAGAAGGTACCACAAAGCAAAACTGCAATGTGAACTTAACACAGAGCATCTGACCTCCTTTCAGGAACCGCAGAAAATGAAATGAAAAATGAGACAAGGAATGCTTGCCAGCCTTTCATACGCTACAGTTGCTAAGGAAACGGCTTTCTTAGCTTCAACCTGTCCAGTCCAGCCCGTTTCACACATTCTTCTGGGTTTTTGAAAATAAGGAAATCAAAGAGGGAAAAGATGATAGAGAATAAAATTCAGGGTTGCGCTAGTCCATACAGAGCCTCATGCCGTTTCTCCCTGCTACACTCTTTCCCACTCACCTAGAATATTTGCCACCTGGCAAAACCCTCCTGGACCTAAAATCACAGAATTAGCCGAGGAGGTAAACAAAACAATAGGAAGCCCTATTTGACATGCAACAGTGGCTAAAAAACCGCTTCCTCACCCCAACCGGGCTGTCTTTCCTGCTGGGGAAGTAGAAGGCAACTCTTAACACAGCACGAGAAGTGCCTCAGCCCTCCCCTGCCCCACATCTTGGGAGAAAGTGCCACCATGAGTACGACCCCGGAGCAGAGACAGCATCCGAATTGCATACGTGGGAAGATGCAGGAAGGGAACTCCAAACTCTCCAAGTCAAGGGAGGGTAGGTTATCGGCTGTTCAGGGAGCAGGGAAGTCAAAGGTCAGGAGGCCCAGCTTGCCTAATTCTACATCTCACAGAGGATGTAGAAACAGGAGATAGCACACGGGGACATGTGATGTATAAGAAAGACAGCATCCCATCAACAACCAATTAAATGAGCAACTATTTCTTCAGCATCTCCTGACGAGGCACTATGCTGGAGAAGCCATTGATAGAGATTTCAAAAAGTCATTTGGCCGGACTTCCCTGGCAGTCCAGCAGTTAAGACTCCGTGCTCCCCATGCAGGGGGTACAGGCCTGATCCCTGGTCGGGGAACTAAGATCCCACATGCTGCACAGCACGGCAAAAAAAAAGTCATTTGGCAATAAATATTGCTGTACTCATATTCACAGATGATGTCCCTGAGAGGTGGGGGAGGGGGAATTGGAGCAAGGCTGTCAAAAGCTTATAACAAACTTCCAGTTATAAGTAAGTACCAATGTACAACATGATAAATGTTAACACTGCTGTATGTTACATATAAAAGTTAAGAGAATAAATCCTAACAGTTCTCACCACAAGGAAAAACTTTTTCTTCTATTTCTTTAATTGTGTATCTATATGAGAAGATAGATGCTCACTAAATTTGTGATAATCACATCATGATATATGTAAATCAAATCATTATGCTGTATACCTTAAACGTATACAGTGCTGTATGTCAATTGTGTCTCAATAAAACTAGAAGAAAAAAAACCAAAGATTATGCCATTTTCTTTCTCCATTTGCCACCAAACACTTTTTCTTTTTTTTTTTTGCTCTTAGTGAGAATGAGCTTCTTCATCCTCCAATTCTACCTAAATACACTATAAATAAAAGTTCTCTTTACAAAAGACTAGTAGCACTGTTCAAACCGAGGAGGGGGAAGTGGGTAGCTGGGAGAGGAGGGGAAAGAAAGCTGGTTGCTGTTAACCATTTGCATCTTTTGAATTTTGAACCATGTGCGTATTTGAAAATAAGTAAATAATATTTTCAAATCAAATTAAATGCTGCTTACTTAAAATGTCCAAACTGTACTGTGGATAATTTTTAGGATGTCATAGGGGACATGTGTATTGATTTTTCTCAAATTTATAGGATCCAGATAATATGTGCAATGTTGTCATCTAGTCACTAATCCTATGAAAGGCAATTATAAATATTTTTATTCTATTTTATATAATATGTATTAATATATCACACATGGAACTTTTACAATGTGGGAGTCTATTATATTATGCAACATAGCTTAATAAATTCTTTTTATTCAGACTCCTGGGATAATACAAATGAGCCAGAAATAATGCCCTAAGATCTGAAGACACTTTGGGTTTTCTCAGTCCTTATGTCAAAAAGCTTTTTTCCTGAGGCTTGGGCAGAGAGCCGTGTGATACTAAGGAAAAGGACTCACCGTGATCTAAAACTATGAACAGGCTGGTCCAATCATAACCAGATAACTCTGACCAAGTTACGCGCGTACTTGCACACCCTCCGCTAAAAAAAGAAAAAAGAGAAAAAACAAGAAGCACAATATCATCATGGTCACTTGAAAAGGATAATCAATGACCAGTGGGATTCTCTCAGATGGAGAGTGAAACTCATCCAAACATTGATTATATTTGGTTTTCTCGTCATTTACAGGTGAATGAAAAGATGCCAATATGTTTTCTCAGATGTGTGTCTCCTGACGAGGGGAGTTGGTGCGAATGTTACATCACCCACTAAACCTGAAGATTTCCACGTGGCCACGTCAGATGGGACAAGCGTTTCTAACATGTCTGGAGACCTGCTCCACAAAATCAATAGGTGAAACGGATTTCCTGTATCTAAAAAGCGTGATGGTAAAATACACGGTAAAATTTCAAGAAATCCTCTTGCAATACTGTATTAAGAGCATATTATAATCTGGCTTGAACCCAGAGTTCTGCCCCTCATTCTCACCTCTAGGCCCAGCAGGAATGATGCATGAAGCAGGTGAGGACAGCCTGTAGATGTCAGGGCTCCTTAGCCCTGCCTGAATGTTGGAGCCACTCAAGGAGCAAGGACAGAACAACCCAAGCCCCAGACCCGCTTCTGAACAATTAAACCAAAGTCTCTAAGTGTGAGGCCCTGGTGCTTCCCAGCCTGACAGTCACCGGCTTATGGGAATTTCAAAACATGATTAGTCAAAGGTAAAAATCTTTCTGAATGCAAGTACCATCTTAAGAAGGTATTATGGTACTAGTTGTTGGGATATTAGCTATGGTCCCAAGGTAGGCAGGTGTGTGCGTGTGCATGTGTGGTTTACACAGTAATGTATTCCCTAATGTTACTGTTCTTTCGTCTGTTTGCTTGTGTTCACAAAACTTCCTTAGCTGATAAAAACCTGGGGCAACCTGAACACAGAAAAGCATCCATCAAAGAAGTAAAGATGCAGCTTCCCACTGGGGAATGCTTTTGTTGCCTAGGTGCCAACGACTTTGCCTGCCTAAAGAATGCACACTCCCATATAAAACCTTGGCCAACCCTTCCCGAGTTGGCTGAAAGATTCTACTGTGGGCCAGGAAGCATTTTCTGTTCCCCGCAGCGACCAGTTGGCAAAGACTTTGCTCACGCACGCGATTCTCCCTCTCAGGTCCCGTGGCCAGGAGCTTTTTGGGCACTCCAAGCAAAACTTCTCCTTGCAGGCTTCTCTGTCTCCAGAATGCGCATCTATGTGCTCTACACACATATGTATCTTGGCAGGGGAAGAGACTTCCTTTAGGATTTCCTTTGAGGATGCATTTAAAGCGCTGGCTTCAGGCCAAGCCAAAGTGACCTGTGGACAGAGGCGTCTGCAGGGAACCTATGTGTTCTTTCCACCTCACGTGAAATGTGATAGAGCATCTTTGGGTCTGGGGGAAAGAAGGTGGGTGGAGAGCTGAGGAATGTCTTCATTTCCTTTCCTGTCATGAAGCCCCTCCATAGCCGGGGCCTTGTCAGCTCCAGGCAGACTCCCATCTCCAATGTGAGGCCAGCCTGCTTTGATTTCACTTTGTTTGGGATCTAACTCAACCTTGTTATATGCCAAATACCCTCCAGGGTGTCCTACTTTTCTGGATCTTCTCTTGTGTCAGGGCTCCCGGTGGCTTCATCTTTCTGTCCTTCAGGAGAGAAGCACCCCTGCCGTCACCCCAACCCTTCCCAGAGAGAGGACCCCAGGCTGCTGTTGAAACACCCGGCAAAGGCATTTGGCGATTTTAAGTGAAGATTGTGAAAACGTGAATTACTGTGACGAAATTATACCAGCCAGGTTTGAAAATAAATGGAGCATGCTCTGAATTTGATTGAAAGAAAAAAAAAAAGGATTCAAAAATCATTTGAAAATTGGGCTGCGGAAAAGAAATCCCCTTTCTCTGTTCCCTGCCCAGAGTTTTCTTGGTTCTTTTCTTCCCTCCCTGTCCAAATGCAGCTTATTTCCACTTCCAGTGATTTCTTAAGTCTGAGAAACTAACGGAGGTGGAAGTAGGTTTGTTTTGAGAAACCAAAAATATTCCAAACCATACAGGCTCCAGAAGAAATTGTGGTGCACTGGATTTTCTAGAGTTAGGTTGAGGATTAGATTCTTTTTTTTTTAAACTTTTCTCCTTTAACACTGTTATTTCTTTCAGTTTTCCGGGAAATATTGCTGTGGCAGCATGATCTACTAAAGCAGATTGCCCCATACATTTAGTTGTCGTCATAGACACTGTATTTACTTTTTAAAAAATTGAAATATAGTTGATGTACCATATCATATGTTACAGGCGTATAACATAGTGATTCACAATTTTTAAAGGTTATACTCCATTTAAAGTTATTATAAAATATTGGCATATTCCTTGTGATGTACAACATAGCCTTGTAGCTTATTTATTTTATACATAAGAGTTTGTATCTCTTACTCCCTTACCCCTATCTTGCCCCTCCCTCTTCCCTATCCCCACTGGTAACCACTAATTTGTTCTCTATATCTGTGACTCTGTTTCCTTTTTGTTATATTTGCTCGTTTGTCTTATTTTTTAGATTCTACATGTAAGTGATATCACACAGTGTTTGTATTTCTCTGTCTGATTTATTTCACTTAACATAATACCCTCCAGGTGCTTCCATGTTGCTGCAAATGGCAAACTTTCATTCTTTTTTATGGCTGAGTAGTGTTCCATTGTATATATATATATATATATATATATATATATATATATACCACATCTTCTTTATCCTTTCATCTGTTGATGAACACTTAGGTTGCTTCCATACCTTTGGCAATTGTAAAGAATGCTGCTATGAATATTGGGGTGCATGTATCTTTTCAAATCAGTGTTTTTGTTTTTTTCAGATAAATAAGGCTTAGGTTCTTGATCAGCTACACAATAACCACGTACCAAGTGAAATTACATGACATATTGGTGTTCATGAAATATTACCTTTGAAAGATGCAAATTGGTTAAGAGTGAGATCTTTAGAGTTCATCTTCCGTCTTTGGAACTCACTGGCGATATAACCTGGGGCAAATTATTTAACCCCTCTAAGCTCCAGATTTTTCAAATATATTAAATAGAAGTTTAAAGTTTAGCTCACAGTATAAGGCAAATTCTAACTACTCAAAAAGTCATAATTTTAGAAAACATTATTTTAAACCACTTTCAGGTTTATAAAGATAATTATCATATTTTTCTATTAACAAATATATAACTCTACCTCAAAGTATTTGTTTTACTGGTTTATGGGGAATTTGCTTAAAAAAAAAATGTGTTTATGTTTAGTTATCCAGTTCCTTTTAGCTGGAGTGTTTGTTTGGAGCAATTGAATTAAGGATAACATTGTACTGGTCAATAAGACATGACCACAAAAATATTTCTGTCCCCAAATATAACTAAACCATGTCACCCTACACAAGAAAATCAGCTGCTCCACAGGTCCCTGGTGAGGCTTCTAAGAGCCAAAGTCAACAAGAGAGAGGTCTCGGTGCAATTAGGATTCTGGCGGGCCAGTGGGAAGCTTGCCTGGTTCTGATGGGAGCCTGGGGGTGGGTGTGGAGGTGAGGGGGAAGTGAGCGCTGTAGGAGCCCCCATCCCAACCAGGGGACCAAGACCAGACAGCCATGGCGGGGGCAGCCTGCCCCATCAGCCGGCGCCCGGAGACCCAGTCCGCCCCATGGCTTTCTGTTAGCAGAGACACAATAATGACAGGCCGTGAGCCAACGTTACCTGTACCTCAGCCGCATTCACCCCAAGACGGAGCATGCTCAAGAGGTAAGAGAGTCTGGTCCTGGGAACAGAAGCAGGAGACTGGGAGACAGCTAGTGGCAATCCCTCTTCTTTTCTTTTATTTACTTGTCTGGTGTCAAGAGTTTGCATTTTGGTTGATACCCACGGATAAATGAGATCAAAGTGTGCAACATTAGGCAACATCTGTAAAGAATGAATTTCATGTGATGTTAAAGAAACCCTGGATTCTGCAAAGTAGGAATTTTATGTTATTATTTTCAGGGAGGAACTGAAAATTGAAGCACCGAGGCTCTCCCTCGTTCCTGAGTCAAGGGCACTCAACTCATCCAACCCTCTTTCTCTGTACCGCGTGCCCTTGGCCGCCCGGGAAACTGTGCACACGCACACACATACGCTCACACACGTGCACACAGACACACCCTTTCAGCAACTCTCCTCAACCACCTCAGGTCAACAGTGGCCTATTTTACCTTTCCTACGAGGCTAATAATTCCAGGTAGCACCATCTCCATTCTCTTACTGTCATCCACGGGGCACATGGTGGCCCCTGCCCTCTGTGACATGTTTATTAAAGCAGGAACTAGCACTTGCTTGCTGTTATTCCGTGGGCTTGTACTCTGCCTGACACACAGTAGGCATTGATTAAAGCAGGGTGGGAAGGAGGAAAAGGGAGGCAGGGAGGGGAGGAAGGAAAAGTTTTACAGTGTAATTAACATTAACTGCCTCAACATCAGTCATTATCTTGTTTCTTTTCTCATTTTTGTTCTAATTCCAATTTCCCAAGGGGAACAAGAGAGTCAAAAGTAAGATCAAATACTTTATTGCTCAAAATAAATGTATTTCTAAAAGAAAGTCTACAGACATAAAAATAGATGCTATATTATCCATATTCATATGAACTATAAAAGTCAGAATTCTGTTTCAATTACACCACAAAATACTGGCTGAGTAAATATGTACAGTAGACAACTGCACCACTTTAAAATAAAAACTGTTTTAATAGAATATTCAACTGCATGGAAAAATTCTCACAATATATCTTTAAGTGAAAAAAAGCAGATTGTACAACAAAATGTATAGTAGATCCCAATTTTAAATACATATATGAAATATATATATGAAAGAATGGAAGGGTGTATCCCAGAATGTTAATAATAATTATTTCTGGGTAATGAATGATAAGTGATTTTTATTTTATCTTTATCCTTTATACACCTTCCCCAAATTCTTGCAAAATTTGCATGTATTAAATTTATAATCAAAAAGGAAACTATTACAAGAAAATAAAAGCCATATGAATATTAAAATGAGAAAGAAATGATTTAAGAAAATCTCTGCCTGCAAGTCAAGATTCCCAGAATGTGATGGTTAGTACCAGATACTGTAAAGGCAAGAAGGGTTGTTATAATTATTGTTTTCCAGACCAAGATTCCCAGAAACTTCCATTCCTGGTTGAGTGATTTCTGATTCCTCTCTACAACAAACCAAGCTCTTAATTTTACCGCTCATTTTCCAAGCAAAGCTGACCATGATCTAGGGAAAGAAGAGGACTTTATACTTCTGCAAACTGCAGCGCCACCACAGCTAGTTTTGTTGCTTTTGTTGTTGTTGTTGTTATTGTCTGCTTATTTGTATGTTTGTGAGCCTCACAAAGGGACAGGAAGCCATTAAAATAGCGACTTCACTGTTTGGAACCGCAGGAAGACACGTCTCTGGGTATCCCGTGATAACATCTGCTTCTAATTGAGATGATTTATCAAAGTGGCTATCAGCAGGACGGGTCAGCAAGAGCATAAATCTAATACAAACACTTTCGGCTCTGAGCCTGGAAACAAAAGTCTGGTCTTATTCCTGAGGTTAAGTCGCTGGCTGGCTGAGCCCACGTAAATCAATTAATCTCTTCATAACTCAGTCTCTCCATCTGCAAAGTGGAATTCATATTAGATGTTGATTACCAGTTTGTATCTCTGGTCACAGAGACACTTCTCTTCCACTCATTGATTCTTCCAATAACTGTAGATTGAGGGCTTCCCATGTGCCAGGAATTAATCCTCCAAGCCCCCTGTATCCAACATTCTTCTCTCCCCACAGACAGGCTGCCTGAGGACTCCTGGGCCCCCACTAACCCTGTGCTCACACTGTCTGTCCCTTAGGCCACCAAGGTGGAAATAGAGGAGGAAAGGGAACACGGGAGAAAAGCACAGGAGGTGCCTGACACTTGCTGGGCGTGTAATAACTCAACAGATGACCGTAGTTAGGTAGAACAGGGCTGGTTTTTCACACATCACCGTATAAGCTGAGAGTCATGTTACCATCAGGGTGGTCGTACCTGGAAATGATTAAAGTCTTTCTTTTGTTTTCTTTTGCATCCGTTTGTTTGTTTAATTTCCTTGTCTTTGTTTTGGCTATGTCACTAGGACCAACTGAAGGTCAAAAGCAAATACACGATAAACAAAAAGATGACCCCACAAGCTGCAGCAGGGTCAAAAGAGGGATGACTTGGCTTCTTTTCAAAAATGTTAAAAATACCTCCCTGGTCTCACCAGCAGGAGATGAGAAGTTTCGCTCTCCTCAGGAGGTTCAGCTGCACAAGGAGATGCTGACATTCCCCAAGCAATGAGGCACCTGCAAATACTGGTACCCATGGCTTAATAGCTCAAGAGAACCCTGGTCTTCAGATTTTAAAAACAAATCAATTCTGAGATCTCTGAATTCTTTATAACAGAACTGGGGCTGCCATATGAGCTCTGAGTCATAGCATCAGAGCAGCGAGAGCCCTCTCCTTGTAAACAACGTGGAAGTTTGATACCAGTTCAAATGGCGACACATAGCCTGGCCCAGGGTGGAGCAAGCTGCATCTCCAGGATGTGTCTGAAGCAAGTAGGACTGTGGCCTGTTTGAAGTTTGTCTCATTTTTCTTTTTTGGGCAAATCCAACCCAAGCAGGCAATTCCCAAGCTTTAATTATAAGCAGTAAGGACTCTTCCCAAATATTTCCCTGAATAAGGGGACGGGAACACAGGTGGAAGAGCAGCATTCACATGTGTTGTGTACACCAGTTCCTAGAAGCAGGAAAGACTTCATGTAGTGATGCAGGCAGAACAATGGGAAACAAAAATGGATCACTACAGATGGTGGCCAGCACTGATCCTTACATGAAAAGAACTGAGCTAAGAGTTACACCAGCATGTAATAACAGTCTACACTACTAGAAAGCAAAATGTGTACATCTGTGTTCAAACAGCTTTGTTCACAATAGCCAAAAGGTAGAGGCAACCCAAATGTCCACCACCAAATAGATAGATAAAGAAAATGTGGTATAGACATTCCAATACAATGGAATGTTATTCAGTCCTAAAAAGGCACGAAATTGTAACACATGCCACACTAAGGATGAAACTTGAGGACATTACGTTAAGTAAAATAAGCCAGTCACAAAAAAACAAATGCTGTATAATTCCACTTATAAAGATGCCTAGAGTATTTAAATTCATAGAGACAGAAAGTAGATTGGTGGTTGCCAGGGAAGGGGAGAATGCAGAGTTATTGTTTAATGGGAACAGAGTTTCAGTTGGTACAAAAAAGTTCTGGGAATGGATGATAGTGATTGTTGTACAACAACATGAATGCACTTAATGCCACAGAATTGTACACTTAAAATAGTTAAAATGGTAAATTTTACCTTATGTACATCTATCACAATAGAAAAACTTGATAGTCATAGAACATCTTTACCCAAAGTTAGAGTAATAAATTCTTTAAAAAAAAAAAATTCTTTTGACCATGAAGATTTCTGTAAACAAAGACAGTCCTCAATGATAATCATGTGTTGCCTGTAGCAATGATGTATTTGTATCTGTTCATCTACATGCTTTCATACAATCAGGGTGAAAAGGTGTGAAATGACCAACCAGGACGAAGGGTGAAGTCTCTGGCCATAAAGGAAAAAGGAATTCTTTGTTCCTAAAAACTTGAAGCCATCCCATGCCCAAGAAGACTGAATCTCTGATATTCATTGGTTTCTTTGCACCACATACTACTATTCAACCACCATTATCATCAAGCAGCATTGAATGAGCACCTACAGTATACAAGCCACTGGTTTAACCACAGTGGAAATTATAAACAGACATGAAATACAGTCCCTGCCTTCTAAGACGTAACAGAGTACTTGAGACGATGAAAGACATATGAAATGATAAATACCAATAAAGGATAGCATCTAATAAGCCCGAATCAACTAAGCAACTCTGAGAAATCATAAGAATTTATAAAATGGGAGGGGGGAGCTAAATATCTTCTCCAAGGTCATATAATAAGACTATATGCACTACATTTATTTTTGCACTAATAATATCTAATATTTATTGAATCTGTCCTGTGCCAGGGACTGTGGCAGTTATGAGGTTATCTCATTTATTCCACATCAGAACCTGTCTAGGTAGTTGTTATTATCCAATACTACAGATGAGGAAAAAAAGGTTCAGTGAGGTTAAATAACTGAGGCACACAGCATAAATGGGAAAACTGGGTTCCCACCCAAGTCCCACTCCATGTCCTGTGCCCTTAACTTCCACTCCCTACGGAACTTGTAGCATCATGCTGTAAATCTGATTTCCGTTTTTACACCTTTTAAATGTGACTTTGAAAAAAAAAAAATGTGAGTTTGAATTGCCGTTTGGCTACACAAAATATAAAATATTTGGCAGTTATAATTGCTGAGTGTGTAAACTTATGTTAGTCGTCTAGAGCGAATGATGTTTGGATTTGGATACCCAGTTACATACGGAGAAAAAAAAGAAACAAAAATCCCTAGCTTGTGATTTTGTACCATAGAATGGCAATTAGCATTCCAGGAATCACCCCCTGCTAATTAATCATGTATGTCTCTGATTGCTTTAGGACACATGGATAAGAAACTGCTTTTAATATCCAATTCCATATTAAGGGTAGTCCTCTTCATGATTCTAGGAGAAAAGATAGATATGAATATCTTTATAATGACATCTATTTACAGTAGCGTATAGAGATAGCCTACCATTTGGAAGTTGGAATGCTGACTTTAAAAGGTCTCTGGAGACTGGCCTCTTGCTTTCAAAAGATTCAGTCTAAGGTTTCTGGATTCCTACATCTCACCACCAAGAAGAGTGAGCATTCTTTCACAGCAGCTTTTTACTCTTAACATGATTATCATCAGCAGTGATCACTAGAATATGCAATTTTGGTCATTTTTGTAACAGTGAGCGTCCACTTGTGCTGATTCATCCACAGATTTTCCGGCCAGATGCCCCATTGGCAAAGCCCTGGAGCCTTCCCCTCATTAGTCCTCCGCTCCAGCCATCCGAGGTAATTCCTTCCTCTCCTCTCTCCTGAGCTGCCGGTTGCAAACAGAATCTACCCAAGGAATAAACAAACCTTTGGGAATGAATTAACCAGGCTGCTCTGAGGTACATGTGGGAAGGGTCTGCAAAGGTCAGAGCTTGACCTTGGGAGGGGGCTGCCTTCTTCGGCCCCTGATGCCTTCCCTTGGGCAGGGCTGAAAGCAGGAAGGACGAGGTCACCAACGAAAGGAAGAAAATAAGGGAAACACTTGCTACTGTGGAGAAAAACCATCTATGTGTTGCAAAATCTATTTCTGTTCCAATTTGGTTTAAGTACTTGGTTTAGTTTTTTATTGTAGTAGGATTCAGAGACAAGTTTTTAAGTGAGCTAGACTTTGAGTCTCACTGCTAAGTGAACAAAGGGAGAAATAATGCAATGTGTGTCTGTGCAGCCATGCGTGAAAATTTTTTTTAATCAGTAAAATCATGTTTTAGCCCCAAAGGTTTCAAAGGTCATCAGGGATTGGAGGGTGATAGTGAAGTGAGGAGTGTTGAAAATATGCTACCATGCCTTGCATTGTTGTCTTGCAACTTTGCCATGAAAGATACTAGGGGGTCGGATGGAGCCTGGAGAAGAGAAAGGAAACCAACTTGCAGTGAGTACTTACTGTGTACACAGGTGATTCACTTAAGGTAGTGTATTACATCCCCCAAAACACCTTTCAAGTTAGTATTGTTATCTCCATTTTCTGGTTGTGGAAATGGAATCCCAGGAAGGTTAACATATCCAATGATCCATGGAAAGTAAGTGGTTTAGAAGGAATTTAAACCAAGTGTTTCCACCTTCACCCAGCAGGGGGAGGCTAATTAAACAGGAAGAGAGAGAAAGCCAAAAAAGATGTCCGCTCCTCGGTTAACAACTCAGCAAACTAAGCATGACTTTTCTTAACATGCCTTTGACAATCATAGTCAAAGAAAGCACTTCAGAGGGCTCTGAATATGAAGTCTGGCAGGATTACAATCTCCTAGGACATGTAAAATCCCCATAAGATTCAGTACCTGATGACAGAACAAGGGTTAATTAAGGGACTATTCATTTTTTTTTATTTTAAATATACAGAATCCATACGTAATTTTACAAAGAGACATATTTGATATCTGACTTTTTATTTTTAGTTATTTAATAAAGAGGTCTTTTTTAAAGAAAATACATAAGCAAGGGAGAAACATGATAATCTGTTAATAATCCTCATGTATTAGTCAAGCCATAAATTCACACCTAAGCCAGCACCTCCAATGTGCTACAGTGTCAACACACCCTAATTATAGGAAAAATCTGCAGGCAAAAATAAATCTTCTCTAGGGCACTGGACTTAAAGATAGAAACTTATAAAATGACAGCTTGTGATAGATAAAAGATGGCCACTTTTATTTTTTCCTTTTACATTCTTCCCATCAAGAGTTGGGCTTATGACCACTCTTGGACTAGAGTCCCTTGAATCTAGGTGGACTTGACTGCTTGACCAATAGAATATGGCAGAAGTGGCTCTGTGTACATTCCTCAGCCCAGACCTTAAAAAGACTGACAGTTTCTTGGAACCTAGTCACCATGCTGTGAGGAAGCCCAAGCAGCCCCGTGCAGAGGCTCAAGTAGAGAAAAGATGAGGCCCTCAGCCACAACCCCAGCTGAGCTCCCAAAGGACAACCCATGTCAAGTATGTGGCAGTCACCTTAGAAGTGGATTCTTCGACCCCATCAAGCCACCTCAGCTGATGCTGTGTTCAGCAGAGATAAGTCACTCCCACTGAGTCCTACCCAAATGGCAGATTTGTGAGAAAAATAAATGACTGTGATTGTTTGAAGCCACTGAATTTCTGTGTGAATTATAATTCAGCAATAGATAACAAAAACACATTTCATTGCATCCTTAGCATTTAATAAAATTTGAAATTACATAGATAATTGTTTTTATCTTGTTTATCATCTGTCTCTCCCACTAGAGCATCAGCGGCATAAGGACAGGAACTGTGTCTATTTGGTTCATCTCTCTATACACAGCAACAAGCACTGTGTTCTACCCAGAAGAGCTGTTCAGTAAAGTCGTTGTTAACCGAATAAATGAATGAATAAAGCCTCTCTTCTGGGAATCTTCTGGTGTGTCAATGATCCTTGTAGAGTGTGTTAGCCAGTACTGGGTCAGTTCACTAGGTGATATCAGAGCAAGATTTTCTGCAAATACTTTCCCCATCTATCAGTACAGTCCAAGATCAAGTGAGCTGTTTCGGCAACCACATTCTAAGCTTGACTCTCGTCATGCTTTCAACTCAAATCCCTGAGCCTTTTTTTCTATATGCTACTCCTAGATGTAGTTTCCCCTTTCTGTGTTTATGCTAGTCCACACCTGGCAGGTGCCTTTAACTGTTCCCTCCCCACCCTTGCGTAAGGTCATTGCAACAGATAAAAGCCGTGCAGCAACCATCAGTACCGGAACTGCCCCGGGCTCTGCCTGCAACATGCCTCCTGCACCCTCTTCAAGGATTCTCTGTCACAGATCTCTATCTGGCTGGCTTTGTAGCCAGATGCTCCCTCTCTCCCTAACCTCTTTGCATATTACTCTGTGGAATGGTTTGGCCAACTTTTGATTCATTATCTCCCTGAGACAAGGTCACCCTGCCCTCTACAACCCCATCCCCCATGCCTGAATACCACACTCAAGTCCTGGCTTCAGAACCCAACCCTCCCTCTTCTAGGAGACAAGAACTACCAATAGTTCAGGGGTGTGTGTGTGTGTGTGTGTGTGTGTGTGTGTTTATTGGACTCAAGTGTGAGACTTTGCATTTACCCTTTTTGAAATCTATCTTGTTAGATTTCACCCACTGTTCCAATACTTCTGGATTTTTATTCTGTCATTCAATATATTTGCTAAACTCATCCTGCTTCCCATAATCAACTAAGGTGATCAGTGTGCCATGAATCATCTCATCCAAATCACTGATAACAGATATTGAACAGTACAGATTAAAGACAGACCCTCTTCAAACATCTTCCAGGATGAGGAAGATTCTTTAACCAGCGATCTCCAGGAACTAGTGGTTCCAACTATACTGCCGAAACACAGGATCATCCAATCCACATGATCCCTCAAATTCACAAAAGAATTTGCCAACTGTCTTACTGAAATGTAGCAGTTTGATTGCTCATGTAGTTCTTGCACCATGCGTACAGGCAGCACAGAGTTAGGAATTGGAAATAGTTCTGTGAGAATTGGGACCACCATTAACTTTACCCCCATCTACCCACTAGGAAAGAATGTGGCCAGAGATCAAGGTTCAGAATAGTGTGTCCTGAGCTGTCTAGACTAAAGAGGGGTCTCTGGCGACACCTGGAAACAATCACTGCCTGCTCGATCCTGACAAGCTCTCACCCACCTCTCAGAGAGCCACGGAGCATCCAGATGGATTCCCCTGCCTGCTCTGGTTGGATTTCTTGAGGACGACAGATTGATCACATACTCATATGGCTGCAGTTCAAAGCAGTGAGTGAAGCAGCAAGGTGCCTGAGGGAGAGCATGCCTTTCTGCCAGAGCAAGAACACAGGCAGCTATAAACTTCGAAGTAGGAACCCCAAAATGCTACTATAATGGAGTAGAAATGGGGAAAACCATTCAGGGAAGTAAGTAGTAGCATTTGAAAGCATCTTGCACTATAAAGGAAGGAAAGATAAAGGAAAAGATTACTTCCTCTAGAGAAGAGTGGGAAGGCCACCTTTAATCTGACCTTCCTGGGCCTCTGTCTCTAAAAGAGATGCCTCTAAAAGCTGAGAAATGAGAAAGAAAACAAAAAGCAAACTATTAATTATATTATGGCTTATTGGTTTTATATTGACATTTTTATTGATTTTTCCCCATTGACTAGGTCATACTGGTTAATGATTGATACATGTTTTTCTTAACAAAGATATCAACAGCCAAAGAAAAAGACTAGAACATTCTTCTACTGTTTGAGGAGTTAAAGACTTAACATACTACAAATGCATCTTCTTCTTAGGTGACCAGCTATGGTGACCATTTGGGGTGAACAGTATGAAAAGTGTGGGCAAAGACAGTCAGAAAATGATCAGGACCCAGAATCTGTAGCCCAAATATATTTTATCTCACTTTCTATGGTACATTCAATTTGGCTCTTAATTAAACCTACAAAAAGTAGGACCGTTCATTCTCCAAATTCCTAGAAAAAATAACTGCAATGTTTTGTGGGAAAAAATCAATTTTTCTTTATTAACTGAGAAGAAATAAGCATGAATCTTTTAACTACACAAACATGGAAGAATTATAGATACCAAACATCAGAAGGCATGAATCCAAACCACTTTCTGAAAATATCAAGGACAAACATACCTCTGTTCATTCATTCAATAAGTACTTAGTGGGCATTTATATATGAAAAATCCATCACTAAATGCTTTGAGGGGGATGCCAAGGCATACAAGAAATCATCCTTCTTCTCCAGAATTGTAAAATATTTTTATAGAGGTAAGATAAACCCAAACATCTATAACAATAGAAGAATTGTAAATGATAGCATAATGTTATCAAATGATGTTGGTATTATTTATCTACTGCTATACAAAAAATTGCCACTAACTTAGCCCCTTAAAACAACACACATTTGTTATCTCATAGTTTTTGTGGGTCAGGAATCTGGGCATCACTTAACTGGGCCCTCTAATCCAGGGTCTCTGACAAGGCTGCAATCATGGCTGGGTTCTCATCTGAAAGCTCATTTGGGGAAGAATCTGCTTCTCAGTTTACCTATGTGGTAGATGGCAGGATTCAATTCCTTTTGGGCTGTTGGACTGAGGGGCTCAGTTTCTAGCTGGCTGTTGACTGGAGGCCACCCTCAACTCCTTGCCATATGGGCTTCCCAAACTGGGAGACTTGTTTCATTGAGCCTGCAAGGAAGCATGTCTTCTAGCAAGATAGAAGTCACAAGCTCTTGTAATCTGATCATGGAACAGACAACCCCTCAAGATTGAGATATCCTATTTTTTAGAAGCAAGTTACTCCAGGAGAGGAGATTACACAAGACAGTGAATATCAGGAGACAGGCATCGTGAAAGGCCACCTTAGAAACTACCTACCACAATGAAAAACTGCAAATGTAAGTAATAAAAAAAAAAAAAAATCTGCCATTCAAGTGTGGTCAACATTTTTTCCATATTACATAAGGTGTTTAAATACAGGAGAAAACGAGGAAAATCTTAGTAATCTTTGTTGCCCGCTGGTATTGGAAAGACAAGGATCACAGTTGTCCTAGAGGTGGCCTCACAAGGGGGAAAAAACAGGAAGGAAAGGACTGGGGGTGGGGAGGAACAAGCCTTTACTGGTGCTGCTCAGACCAGGTACTATAGAAGCACAGAAACCACCACCTGTCCACACAGCTCAGCAAGAGCATCCCCATGGACTTGACCCCGTAAAGCATCTACTAGATGTAAGAAAATGGAAGCACTTCATTGCATTGTTAGAAAAGTAAACATTTGGATTGAAAATGAGAGGCCAGGACACTTTCCAAAGCCATCAGAGGATAAAAACCATCTACCATCTTCAACCTAGAGCAGTCATTTCCACCTAAAAAGACATATGTTGCGTAGACTTCTCACGACAATTCCTTGGTGTTATTGTCAACAACTGAGTCTTGTGAAAATACAAAATTCAGAGGAATACTTATATTTTCATTTCATCTTACTATGTCTACTATTTCAATGAATAACACTTGGTCCCCTATACACTGCTTCTTTGAAATTTGTATTTTAAAACCTAACCTCTCCATCTCACTGGCTGCTTTCAGGAGTTCTAGCATGTATGCAATGAAGAAGGGGTGGAGTTGGATGGATATGACAAGCCAGATCCACAAGTAACAAGTTGAAAGCAGCTACTCCTCTATTTCCTTTAGAGGAGAATGTAAGGGGGAAGCCTTTGTTTCCCTTCCTTCTCTTCTGCTCCAAGGGGAACATGTTAACAGAGAATAATGCCTCACTGCACTAACTATACCAATGAATTACTAGTGTCAGGTTGCCACTTGAGCATCTTATCCAGGTCTGAAAGGAGAAATCCTTCTGTTGGCTCCCCTTTCTCTACCAGATTTCCCGAAGGATGAAGATTTTTATCTGCAAAGAGTAGTAAGTCTTGGGCTTCCCTGGTGACGCAGTAGTTGAGAATCTGCCTGCCAATGCAGGGTACACGGGTTCGAGCCCTGGTCTGGGAAGATCCCACATGCCACGGAGCAACTAGGCCCGTGAGCCACAACTACTGAGCCTGCGCGTCTGGAGCCTGTGCTCCGCAACAAGAGAGGCCGCGACACTGAGAGTCCCGTGCACCGCGATGAAGAGTGGCCCTTGCTTGCCGCAACTAGAGAAAGCCCTCGCACAGAAACGAAGACCCAACACCACAGCCAGAAATAAATTTAAAAAAATTAAAAAAAAAAAAAACGTAGTAAGTCTTGACTGTCCCTTCACATCGTGACAATTATTATCAAATGCAAGGGTCAGTGAAACATGCAGTGAAAGCAATTTCCCACAACTTATTTTTAGTGTCACGAAATGGAACCTAAATCCATTATTGGTAATATTCCCATGAAGGGTCATATGTAATTTTGTTTCTCCTTCTGTTTCTCCCCTTTCTGTTCTCCCAGACTCTCTCCTTCGTTCTCTCCTGACAATCTTTAAGACACAGTATCATTCTCCCCAAAGAGTGATGATGGCCCACGAAGGCTGCCATGCAGGGCGATGCAGAGAGGTCGTTGTGTCCTTTAACTACTAGGGTATAGGTCCAGGAATCAGTATTTTTTTCTTTGTTTATTTTTTTCTTTCTTTTTGGGAAATCGGTATTTTTTAAGTTTCCTGAGTAATGATTCTACTGTGTGGCCAGGGTCAAGAGCATCTTCCATACTTGGTATGATTCTCTGTGTTTGGTCTCTGTATTTGAAGGAGTAGAAAGAGGAAAAAGTTATGAATGTCAGAAAGACACCAACTATACCGATTTATCCTTCATACGGTGGGTTCAGTGAGAGCTGTGGATGTCAAACAGGCACATATTAGCATCACCTAAGGAAGTGTTTTAAACCCTATGTCCTGCCCCACCCCAGCCCCATCAGGTGGGAACCTTAGGAAACGGGACCCAGGTTATTCTCCCAGGATGGCTCCCAAACAGACCTGTTCCTCTTCCTCTTCCTCTAAGACCAACTTCCCCTCAGTACTTTGTAAAGATCTCCAGGTGACTGTGAAGTGCAGCAAGGCTGAGAACTACTAACTGAGGACCATTTCACTTTACGATCTAACCAAGCATGACATTTTGAATCAAGTCTATCTACTTGAACATAAATGCTAACAACTGCCTAGCCTTCAGTTCTGTGCACTTCAACAAACTTCTACAGGACTCAGTACCAGTGTGTCAGGAGATGGGGTTGCAAAAATGATTATGACAGCCTCTGCCTTCTAGAAACTTAGAGTCTAGGAAAGGAGACAGACATAAATACATTGTGGTAAATGCTTTGATAGACAATAAACAGGGACTTAGGGAATACAGAGAGAGGTACTCAGTTCAAGGTGGTGATGACAGGGGAGAGGAAAAAAGAATGGCAGTAAAAGAACAACTTTTAAAAAAAATTTTATACAATTTTTAAAGGTTACTTTCCATTCACAGTTATTACAAAATTTTGGCTATTCCCTGTGTTGTACAATGCATTCTTGGGTCTAACTTACACCCAATAGTTTGTGGCTCTCATTCCCCCACCCCTATATTGCCCCCCCAATTGGTAACCGCTAGTGTGTTCTCTGTATCAGTGAACCTGCTTCTTTTCTGTTTCATTCACTAGTTTGTTGTATTTTTTAGATTCCACATATAAGTTATATCATACAGTATTTGTCTTTCTCTGTCTGACTTATTTCACTTACCATAATGCCCTCCAAGTCCATCTATGTTGCTGCCAAGTGGCAAAATTTCATTCTTTTTTATGGCTGAGTAGTATTCCATTGTATATATATACCACATCTTCTTTATCCATTCATCTGTTGATGGACACTTAGGTTGCTTTCATATCTTGGCAATTGTAAGTAATGCTGCTATGAACATTGGGGTGCATGTATCTTTTCGAATGAGTGTTTTTCTTTTTTCTGGATATATACCCAGGAGTGGAATTAGCTTCTTCAGGACAACTACCTGGAGTTTTCAAGCTGGCCACACACAGAGGGTGTCCTAGGTAGAGGGAACAGCTTGAAGGAGCCAGGAGGTGTGGAAGTCCGTGATGCAGAAACCTCCAGAATGTGGTGTAAGGCTGCAGAGAATAGAAATGGGGCCAGAGTGGGAGGCAAAGCCTTAGTTAGAAAGCAAATAACAGGCCATACGCAAGGGCTGGGCTTTATCCATTGGAAAAGGGTGCACAGAACGTGCAGGGGAGGGCTGGGATCAAGTCTTGATTTTAAAGAGGAGACTCTAGCGGCATCTTGTTGGAATTTGAGGATCATGACGACCAGCAAGAGATAAATTACAAGGGCTGAACTATGCCCATGGCAGCAGGAAGAGAGAGGAGAGGGTACCTGGAGATCTTAGGATTTGTAGCTGACTCAATGTGTCCTGACTTTCTGGACTGAGCAACAAGGTGAATCAGTGGTGAATTGTGTGTTAAGTGAAGAAGGGCATCTCTGAGGGGTGCTGGTCCGAGGAAGACATGAAGCCTGTGCACCTTCTTAGAAGAACTTCATGATTATCCCAGTTATAACACGTGACTGATTTTCAGAGACACCCCAAGGCCTGAGTGGCAGCTGCTACTGCAGAGAGCTTGGCTGAGTGCCTCTTTATCTCCTTGACTCTGAAACAAAACCATAGAGCCATGTTGGGTGGCTACTGGAATTCTTGATTATGTTTTAGGATGACCATCCTTTTTTCAACCAGAACTCAGATGAGCCAAAATAAAATTGATCCTTCGATGATGCTGGAATGTTGCTTTACATCTTGTCCCTAATCTCAGAGTTCTAGGACCCAGGGCTCCTGTGATTCTCATCCAAAGAGAGGTTTTAGACTTTATGACCCCCCAGCCCAGGGGAAAAGCAGGAGGCCTATTGGGCTCTGGATCACAGCTGGGTCCACGTTATTTCTAGAGTAGAACTTGGTGGCTTTGGCAGAGGAGAGAGAGAATGGGGAGCCCGAGAGTCATACACTTACATCTTTAGATCCTTCTCCAAAGACTGGTTCTCTGGAGACAAGTTACCTTGAGCTGGATCAGACAGCCCCAGACCAGTCAGTAACCCTATTTCATCTGGAGATCACCAACCACCCTCTCCTCCAGGAAAACAACGAGAATGGTGATTTAAAATGCTAGAAAGTGAATTAACTGCTCCCCAAATTCCATGCAACTTTCACATTCTGTGGTCACGTTGTGTGTGTATGGTTGCTTTTTTTTTTTTTTTCTGACAAATGCTAAAAATTTTGTCAAGGCAGAGAGAATTACAATTATGCCTTGTTACACTGACATTATTCACACTAGCTAATGATTAACTCCCTTTGACACTGTAATGTTGTAGACAGCAGAGTTGAACAAATAGCTTCAGGGGGCCCAGAAATGAGTTCCACTACACTGGGCCAACCGACTTGGAAGAGCTCCAGTGCTATTTCCCTAGTTTAGACTTGTCCTAAGGGGCATTTCCATTTGGGGACCTGAAGTTCTGGAATTTCTTCCTCTTCCTGGTTCAACAAAACTCTAATTTATTGACCTTCAGGGCACAGTATAAGACATCTGTTAAGTCTGGCATTTCCTTGACCTACACAGAGAATTCTACTGGATAAAACAGTTCGCCTTTTTAAATTCCAGGTTTTGTATTTACCATGTACATGCATCTAGGCTCTGATCCAAAGGGGGTGCCTTTTTATAAACCCAGGAAACAAAAACATGTTGCTTCTTTGTGTCAAAGCTGCACCCTTTGAAGTAGCACCTCAATGCAGTCCTCTCTTTCAGTGTGACAAAACTTTGGACAAATAACCAAGAATCCTTCTTGTACTGTACTTGGGGAAGAGATGAAAATTTATTGAACAGCAAATATTTTGTACTTTGCATGCAAAAAAATCAGCCCTGCAAGAATCTGAGAAAATTCCTGTATACAAGCCAAACAGTTGTTTCCTGAGCACTGCCTAAGAGCTCATGCTCACCCTGGATGAAAAAGATAATGAAACGTAAACAAGGAAAGGAAATAGAAACGCTTACAAAGCTCCCACCCTGCACATGCTCCAGCCTGAAACTGACAGCTGGGCAATGTCAGTCTCAGAGACAGAGGAAAGACAGGCTAAAGGTAATATACCACTGTATGTATGTACCACATCTTCTTTATCCATTCCTCTGTTGATGGACATTTAGGTTGCTTCCATGTCCTGGTTACTGTAAATAGTGCTGTAATGAACATTGGGGTGCATGTGTCTTTTTGAATTATGGTTTTATCTGGGTATATGTCCAGGAGTGGGATTGCAGGATCATATGGTAGTTCTATTTTTAGTTTTTTGAGGAACTTCCACACTGTTCTCCATAGTGGCTGTATCAATTTACATTCCCACCAAGAGTGCAAGAGGGTTCCCTTTTCTCCACACCCTCTCCAGCATTTATTGTTTGTAGATTTTTTGATGATGGCCATTCTGACCAGTGTGAGGTGATACCTCATTTTAATTTTGATTTGCATTTCTCTAATAATTAACTCCAAATGAGGGGTCACCTGTGTAACACAATATTGTTTCTGGTTCCCTGTCACCTGCCTTTGCCAGAGTGGGGAATGTCCATTGGATTTAAGCTAAGAGAGGCCTGGGGTTAGATTTCTACAGTCCTTCCTTCAGCTAAAGAAAGAAGTGGGAAACTTGCAGGGCTGGTGGACTCCCCATCCCACTGTTTTATCAGGAACAAGCTTCACTAACTTCAAAAAAAAAAAAAAAAAGCCAAGTTTTTGTCCCAAAATGAGAGATTTATTTTTTAGTATATCCAGATCAAAAGGGGAAATAATTCCAATTTGTTTATAGAAAATGCAGACATGCCTGGGGGTAACGATAAACTGAGATCTCGGTTTCATGTGGGATTTGAGCCTGCACAGCTTACAATAATGCCAGACTGTTTTCAATGTCTTTAATACAGACAATGTCCTCAGACCTTTCAAAGCCAGTATAACTGAAAATCACAGGCAGGAGAAGATTAAGCTGTTTGATCAAGGATAGAAAGAGATACATTTTCATTGAAGTTTAAAGGAGACAGGAAGTTGAAAAAGATGGCAAAAAGTAGACTTATGACTACATATAAGAATTTCAGGAGTGAACACATAACCCTCTTCATGCAACGTGTTCATTATCTAATCATCTAAACTATGGATTGCATCAATGTTTGAAGAAAGAAGGAAGATATCTTGAGATAGTTTGATTTCTTCTATATGTCAGTATTGAAAAAAACCAAAATTATATACTCTTTTTTTTTCAAAATTATATATTCTTAAATAAAACGTGATTATATATGTTTTGCATGTTTTCTAAAGTACAAGATAGAATCCATGGAGAAAGAAGAAAGAGAGCCTGTTGTGGTTCACATTAAATCACTAACAATAATAAAAAGTATTAAACTTAGTAAAGGGTCAAAGATACTGTCCCAGTGGGCCATTTTCTTTTAGATTTCCAACAGCGGCAATGCAATTGCATTGACCTGCCCCTGCTATTTTTTTCTAAGAGCAACTGCAAAGATTGGCTACAATCTACAGAGAGAACAGCGGCTAACTTGCCCTGCCCAGATCCGAACCATCAGATTGGTTTTCACGGGCATCCTTAATTACACCAGAGTCATCCATCAAAACAGAGCAGAGCACTTCCTCTCTCTCTCTCTCTCTCTCTCTCTCTCTCTCTCTCTCTCTCTCTCTCTCTCTCTCTCGTGTGGTTTTTGCTGATCGAATGCAAAGCAGTGCCAGGTCCTTCTTAAATAGTTTAGCCTAAACCTTGTAACCATTTACAGTGGTAAGAAAAGATTTGAAGCCAAGATTCATCTCACTTTCAGAGTTGTTTCAACTTTGTATGTTCTGCTCCAAATAGCAAGTTTTGGGTGGGATCAAGTTTTGGCTGCAAAAGGAATGAAAACAAGGAGGAATCTGATTGTGATAGGAAAAATTCCGTGAAAAATCCACAGATGTCTCATTGGCTACAGCTGCCATAGCACAGACCTGTGGCTTAAACAACAGAAATTGATTTTCTCACATTTCTGGAAGGTGGAAGTTCAAGATCGAGGTGTCTGCAGGGTTGGTTCCTTCTGAGTCATATTTCCTTGGCTTGTAGATGACAGTCTTCTCCCTGGGTCTTCACATGGTCTTCTCTCTGAGTGTGTCTGTGTCCTAACCTTCTCTTCTTCTAAGGGCCCCAGGCATACTGGATCAAGGCCACCCTAATGAGCTCCTTTTAACTGAACCACCTCTTTAAAGACCCTAACTCCAAACACAGTCACATTCTTAAGTACTGGGGTCTAAGACTTCAACACATACATTTGGAGGGGATGCATTTCAGGCCAGAACAACAGTTAAATAACTCTAATATCTCCACCAGGGACTACTGCAAGCAAGAAAGAGAATCACAGACACAAAAACTTGAAAAACTGCATGTGATTTCTTTGAAACAATTCAATATGCCATGCATGTAGCTAAAAGTTACCTGCACTGAGATGGAAAAATTCAAGAGCACTGCTTCCCACACTCCACCCCCGCCCCAGAAAGCCTTAAATAAATCCCTGAAATTATATTAGAGATTTTCCGAATGAGACAGGGCCACAAAGAATCATGCTGCATCCTTTCTCCAGGTAAAGGAGGTAAGAGTTTGTTGATCTACACAGATACCTTCTTATGGCCCTTGAGAAACATGAATGACACCTAGCCTAGTACCCGTCATGTAGAGGCCCCCTCAGTAAAATTTAATGGCATCATAAGTATCTGGTTTGAAACAAACATGGGCTTTGTAATCACAAATATTACAAATAAATTGTTTCTAAGAACCTAGAAAATCTGTGCCTCCCGAAGTTCAGATGACTGAAACCCGTTTCAATTTCCTTCCCTGCTTCCCCTTTTACTATTAATTTACCAAATAAACATGTATCCAACATCTACTAAATTCCAGAAACCACCCTAGACACTGAAGATGGTCACAGCCTAGGAGACAAGGCAGACAGAAAAACACATGGTAAACCAGCCACAGACAAAAGCTATAAGACAGGTGTGATAGTTACTTTTGTGTGTCAGCTTGGCTGGGCCACAGCTTCCAGATATTGAGTTAAACATTATTCTACATCTTTCTGGGAAGGTATTTTGGGGATGGAATTAACATTTAAATCAATTGACTTTAAGTAACACAGATTACTCTCCATAATGTGGGTGGGCCTCATCCAATCAGTTGAAGGCCTTAATAGAACAAAGACGACCTCCCCCTTAGCGACAAGAAGGAATTCTTCCAGCAGATGGCCTTTGATTCAAAGTGCTCTTTTCTCAGTCTCCAACCTGCAGGCCTATCCATCAGATTTGGGGCTCATCAGCCTCCACAATGGTGCGAGCCAATTGCTTACAATTAATCTCTTTCTCTCTCTCTCTCTCTCTCTCTCTGGAGAATCCTGACTAATTAGGTAGATTTAATTTTTTTAACCCCTTCCCCCAAAATTACATGAGGTTTCACAGAGAAACTAAGATCTGAGTTGGATCTGTAGAAGAGAATACTTTCTAAAACCAGCTAGTTATAAATTTGATTGCAGACTAAGCCAAGTAGTAGTATTTCTAAAACCAGTTTCTATCAACCAGACAAATATTCTGGAATCCAGAGATCTCCATAAGGATTGTTTCCATTTTGTAACCTTTATAAATATTAATGTGAGCATTCTTGGTATCACCCAGATAACTGCATAATAGTAGAGCACTTTCATGTAATTTTAGCATCTCCAATCGCATTTATGTCTATGAAAACTTTGCAAGAAATGACATTAAAACGGGATCTATAAATGATGTGATAGGAGAATTTAGACACCACATGGCACACCCTGTACTGCTTTGCTCAGTAGTTAGATTAAGGAAAGCAGAGGTACATGCATATAAACACACACACACACACACACACACACACACAGATTCATTCACATGGGTTTTTTAAAAATTACTTTGATATTTCAATGTCTAGAAAATAGTAGATTAAACGAAAACAGAAATCCTTCACCTGCAGAACCTAGAAATGCTGCATAAAAATTGCATAGTTGAGCTTTGAAAGAAAAAAAAGAGAAACAAAAATGAGAGAGGGAGGAAGAAGGAAGGAAGGAAAGAAAGGAAGGATTTTAAACAAAATGGTAAAGATATTGATTATTTGTAGATTTTGTCTGATCAAATGGTCATTTTAAAAATTTAAGGATAGCCACTAAACAAATAGAAATCATATATGTAACAGAGGATAAAGTGAGGAATTTTAAAAAGTAGGAAAGCTAGTAAAAAATAAAGAAAAAGCAGGCAGAAAGCATAAAAGCAGACAGTAGAAATAAATTTTAAATATCAGTAATCTCATCCACATAGTAAATATCACCTACTAATCAATGTAAATGGATCAAACTCACCAGTTAAAAGACAGAAACTCTCAGGGACTTCCTTGGCTGGTTGGTGGTTGAGAATCCACCTGCCAATTCAGGGGACACGGGTTGGTCCAGGAAGATCCCACATGTCACAGAGCAACTAAGCCTGTGCACCACAACTACTGAGCCTGCTCTCTAGAGCCCGTGAGCCACAACTACTGAGCCAGTATGCCGCAACTACTGAAGCCTGCGCGCCTAGAGCCTGTGCTCCGCAACAAGAGAAGCTGCCGCAATGAGAAGCCCGCACACCGCAACAAAGAGTAGCCCCACTCACCGCAACTAGAGAAAGCCCGCATGCAGCAACGAAGACCCAACACAGCCAATAATTAATTAATTAATTAATTAATTAATTAATTAATTGTTTAAAAAGACGGAAACTCTCAAGTGGATAAATTTCACTCAAAGGAAATACAGGGCATTGTAGAACAAGATAAATGATATCACAAAGGAAAACACAGACTTCAAAAGTGCAGAATACGAGGCATTCTACAGGAAACTAACTTGTTTCTGAAATAAGTCAAGAGCATGAAAGAAAAGCGAACTGCTCTATATTAAAAGAGACCTAAGAGACATAATAACCAAGTTAAATACATCGACCTTGTTTAGATCCTGATTCAAACTACCAACTGTAAGAAAGCATGAGAAAATTGGAGGAATTAAATTGTATATTGGGTATATATGACACTAAAGGATTATTATTAGTTTCCTTGAATGTATTAATGGTATTTTGTTAGGTAAGAAAGAAAACGTTCATATTATTTAGAGACATATGAAATACTTAGGGTGAAATGACATGATACCTGGCAAGTGCTTTAAAATATTTTTGCAAAGAAAAGAAACATTTTTAAAGGGTTAGGGGAAGCAAATGTGATATAATCCTGATAATTAATGGATCTGGTTAATGGATGCATGGGCGTGCATTGTACGGTATTCTCTACTTCTGAATAAGTTTTTATACAGTTTTAGTTCAACTATAAACTGTTCTCAAAAAACACTTCTAAAAGTAAATAAAACACAAAAATTTTAAATAAACTGATAGAAAGTGATATAACATATTAATTAACACCCACCCAAAGGAAGCTGGAAAAACTATATTCATATCAGACAACTAGATCTTAAAGCAAACAACAAAAAATAGGGGGGAGAGCATAAAGAAGGTCTTTTATAATAATAAAAAGAACAGTTAACGGGGGAGATGCTGAACCTGTAAGTACCTAATAACATCACCCCAAAAGTACATGAAAGAAATATTGGCAGAGGCATGAGAAGTTGAAAACTGATAGGCAGAGTAGGAAACTTTAATACACTGTAGTGGGTTAAATCAAGACCTCCAAAAGACATGTCCCCATCCTGCCCCCCAAAATTTGTAAACGTGACCTTATTTGGAAAAAGAGTCTGTGCAGATGTAATTAAGTTAAGGATGAGATCATTCCGGATTATCTGGATGGGTCCTAAATTCAGTGAGAGGTGTTCTTATAAAATACAAGAGAGAAGACACAGACACAGACGAAAAGGCCATGTGAAGATGGAGTCAGTGGTCAAAGTGATGCAGCCACAAGCTAAGGCAGGAGCCACCAGAAGCTGGAAGAGGCAAGGAAGGATTCTTCCCTACAGGCTTTGGAGGAAGCAGAGCCCTGCCATCACCTTGATTTCGGACTTCCGGCCTCCAGAACTATAAACAAATAAATTTCTGTTGTTTTAAGCCACCAAATTAATGGATATTTGTTACTGTAGCCCTAGAAAACCAATACCTCTATCAATGGTTGGCAGATTAAGCAGACCAAAAATAATGAAAATATAGAAGAGATTTGAACACTATAATTAGCCATTTTTGTCTAATGGGCATCTGTGCAATCCTGCACACAATTATCCTTAAAAATACACATGCTTCTTAATTGCACAGGAACTGTCTATATGAATTTGAGCAATATTGTAACAGAAAATAATTTAAGTCAATATTGTAGAGCTGAAATCATTTTTGCCCTCAAAAAGAGCAGGTGCATTGCCCAAGTGTGAGAAAAATTGGCTTAGAACTTTCTGACCCTTTAATCTGCTGGAGACAGCTTGAATTCTTTGTGCTTAGAAGGGAGTATAGTTCACTAATTAGCTACAAAGAAACAACTACACCCAGGCTCTTAGTTTTATCTATTTTGAACGACTCTTACAGGAATTAAAATGTTCAAGGACACATAGATTCCATTGTTATTTCAAAGTAAGCACTCATGCTGGATTCATTGTCATCATTACTAGCAGGATAATTACTCTTAAAGTAACAGTCCCCAGAAGCAAGAAGGTTCTTTTTCTTTTTTCCTTCCTGGTGTCACTGATCAACCCTGAGCTTTCATAAGTAAATACATACAAAGTTAACATGCTTAAATAAATTGTGCATGAATCAGATCATACCTTTTATATGCCTCTCACAAAACAAGGTAGGTTAACAAGTGTAACACATCGGACATCTGGGGGTGGGGAAGTAAAGATAATTTTCAGAAAATCACCATATCTATCTTTCTTAACTACTATACCAACATGAAGCAAGAATCAAAACAGAGCAGCATGATGTGAGGGTACCGAATGTGACTGCCTTTTCCTTTCTTCTTGCATTGCATCATTTATACTGTTACCTCCTCGGGGCAAGGACTAGGTTGTTATTTTTTAGGGCACAATTCTTTTTAACCATGCAATGCGTGTATACTTTCAGCTTGTAGAAATATTAGATGATAATTTTATTAAAGGAAAAACACTCTTCGCCACTTCTGCAACCTATTGCGTCTCCTGGCCCCCAGTAAGGGAAGATATCTTTAGAGCTGAATCCATTTGGAAGGGAGGATGTTTGCCCAGTGAAGCATGAAGTGTGTCCTAGGATATCTAGGAGAAAGGTCACTGTGCCAGGGTTTCCATTTCATCAGCTGTACACTGTCACGGCATTTCCTGGAGGGATTTTGTAATGTTTTTGGACGAAGACCTCTCTGGTTGCCCACTGTTCGTGAATAGTAAGCTTTGGAAGGGACAGGGAAGGCAGAAAAAGACAATTCCTTAGGGCAGCTTTGCAGACAGAGCCACGAAGTCTGATGGACCCATAAAATACTTTAAGTTCTAACCAGCTCTTGCACAGAGAAGTGTCAGAATCACATCTAACAGCGTGAGCCACGTCTGCCAACAGACGACACGTGAGGGGTTCCAAACTTCTCTTTATTTCTCACTCTTCCTCACATTGTGGTTTCTTTTCAAACTAGATTGATTGCTTTTGAATCCTGAGCCTAGAGACTTACGCTAATGTGCGTGGCTGCCTTAAAGGAGTGGGACGATACCTGCTGAGAAGCCATCTCAAATGTTAGGGAAAATCAAACATCTTGTGCCAAACGTTCAGAACAGAAAGGCAGTGCTCTAACTGCCCTTTCTGAAAACAGTGAATTGGTAAAAAATTATTTTTTCTTTTTTAAGAGATTGTCCCGGGCAATGGCTAAACAGCTGATTACAAACTGATATGTAAATGCTATTCCTTGATTTTTCAAGGAATGGAGCAGTTAGAACCAAAATCTTGAATTAATTACAGCATGTAAATGTTTCATGGATACACAGAAGCACATTCCTTTAGAGGCAGACATTATAAGCCAGGTGATGTTGATGGGTAAAGAGAAATGCCTAGAGCTTGTGCTGGGAGGAACAAGTGTAAAGGGCTGGCCCACCCCTCGAATGTTCTATAGACCCGTGGCTGCAGGGGTCATCCCTGCCCACCCCTCATCTGGACCCTTACAATGTTCTTCTCCAGTAGATTCTCAATATCACTGCCAAAGGCTGTCTTCCCCATTGTTTTCAACTATCCTCATCTTTCCGAAAGCTTTACATTCATTTCCCATGGCCCTACGCATCAAGACTTCCATCTCTCTTTCAAGAAACTGGGCCCTACCATTCTACAGAGATTTACAACCAAAATACCCTACACTTCAAAGCCCCTCAAGGGCCTTTCAGTGGGTTTCCTCCCCTTGTCTCCTCCCTTTCTTTGCCTGTTCTGTGCTCCCGCTAGCTTTCCCACCCAAAAAAACGGAGACAAAAAAAAGATGTGAAGCATCCATCAGACATGTTTAAGCCACACTAACCTTGAACCACCAGCTTATAGGCTAGCCCAGCCCTCTCCAAAGGTAAATCGTTTCTGAATCCTCTCTGTCCTCTTTGCTTCCTTTGTCAACTCCCTGAGAGCTTCTGCAGCCCCACCACACACTTGCTAGTCCCCTGTTATATTCCCATCTCACTCCCACCCCACTGGCTTTCCCTATTCTTCAGCTGTTCAGCGGGGACTAGCGGAGTGCCGGGGGTGGTCTCCACATTCATAAGATAAACATGGCGTATCTCCCACGGGGGACAATGTGTCTTCAACCAAAGACGGGTGGAATGAGGGGGAGGAATTCAGTAATTTATCTAAGTAATTTGAAACACTATTTCTGTATTAAAACAAACACGCATGTGTTATGGATTAGAATGCAAAAGCCACATTAATTTTTAAAATGAAAATGAGACTTCAAAGAAGTTTAGCATCTGTGGAAGGTGGCTCCTGCCGACACCGGTAGATCTCTCTGCTTATCCATTCTCACTTTCTTCTACCTGCCATGTGAGCCAAGACACTGGAAAACATCTGCCCAAATCCCAGGCTGCTCTCAATTTATTATCAATTTCTTCATTCCTCACATTGAGCACCTACTATGTGCCAGACCTTGTGAATATAAATATGGCTTAAACACAGCCCCTACCTTCAAGCAGCTCATAATTTAGAGAGACCAACATAAATAAGTAGCTATGAGAGAATGTAGTAAATTTTATAATAAAAGTATGTCCAAAAAGTTATAGTATCACACATAAGGTAGCAATTCACCACTTTGGACAGAACCAAAGAAGAATTCGAAGTCTGGCAATCTGGCTATATTCTTTAAATTGTGCATATTTTTCTACCTTATCTTCTACCATCAGCAAAGCGTGCCTTAGGCATTACATTCCTGTGTCTAGCTAATTTACTTTGCATAGTACAAAATGCATATGGACCCTAATGTATTATTTTGATGCTGGGAAATGGTATTGGTTAAACACATCATGTGTTGAACTGCATTTCTCCCAAAAAAGATATGTTATAATCCTAAACCCCAGTGCCTCAGAATATGACTTTATCTGGAAATAGGGTCTTCACAGAGGTAATCAAGTTAAAAATGAGGTCCTTAGAGTGACCCTAACCTAATATGACTGGTGTCCCTATAAAAGGGAGAATTGTGGACCCAGACACGCAGAGAAAAGATAACAGGAAGAGAAACTGGGAGAAGATGGTGATGGGACTGGAGTGATGTATCTACAAGGCAAGTAACACCAAGTATTGCAGGCAAACACTGGAAACTAGAAGAGGCGAGGAAGGATTCCCTCCTAGAGCTGTCAGACAGAGCACAGCCCTGCTGACACCTTGATCTCAGACCTCCAGCCTCCAGAACTGTGAGACAGTAAGTTTCTGTGGTTTTAAGCTGCCCAGTTTTGGGTTCCTGCTACAGCAGCCCTAGGAAACTAACACACACATGTTCTCCATTTCAGAGTAAGTTTATAACCTCTTTTCTGAAAGTAAACCTCAGCTTTGTCTTCCTCGGCAACATTCTCTGCTTGAAGCTAGCCTCCAAGTAAATGTCTCTACGGCAGTGGTTCTCGAAGTGCCGTCTCTGGACCAGCAGCAAGGGCATCAGCCGGGAACCTGTTAAGAAAAGCAAACATGTCCTTCCCACCCCAGATCTACTAAAATCAGAAACAGTTTGAAGAAGCCACCTGGGTGAATCTGGTTTGAGAACCATTGCTCTACTGCATGTGCCAGCCAGTTTCACTTTGACCCTGAATCCTATTCTGTTCCAGGTATTAAGGATTATGAGATATTAGTTCTTGTCTTCTGAAATATCGTAAGAATAAAAAATGACTACAGCTCTCATATGATTTTCTCCCAACTGAACCCGCAAAGACCCAACAGAGTTTCTCTGGAAGGCCTTTAATTCTGCGATAGACAAAACTGGCAAGTGAATGATGTGTAGAGATTTTTGTGATTTTTCCCACACTTGGAACTGGCCTCCCAGGTGCCCTTGTACCCAGCATCCTCATCTACAGCACAGGTATCCAAATTCACCAGACCTCCCCATCCAACCCTCTCTTTTCCCGTGATATCCATGATCCAAAATCCCCTTCTCTCTCTCCCTCTGTAAAGTGTCCATTCACTCAGAAAACTGCTCTCAATGATGTGGAGGAAACTATTGATTAATTTATAATTAAAATATGAATGACTAACAGCCTTTCCTCTTTAATTAGCCCAGGTTGTCTGATTTTATTTTAAAGGTGATGTTTCAGCCAAAAGAACTCTACTTGGGCAGAGCTCTATTTGAAAAAGCGCAATGTAGAAACAAAATAAAAATCTGCTTGTTGTATTTATTTTTAAGGGTGGGTTTGAGGAGTGGATGGCCAGTGCCCTTTAAATTACAGCAAGTTCATGAACAAACACTCGGCTCACATGAGGCCAGTCCTGTTTGGCAGCTCCTACCCATTCCTGGTCACCAGCCTGCCAGCTTGTTGACCTTGAAGAAATGGCACCAGGCCTATCCTTCTACTTTTGCTACATTCCATATTGGGTTTTGGTTTTTGGGGGGTTTTTGGGGTTTTTTTTTTTGATATTTCAATTTCTTTTTTTGTTTTGATTTTCTTTTTTTTTTTTTTTTTGGCTGCGTTGGGTCTTCATTGCTGCTTGTGGGCTTTCTCTAGTTGAGGCGAGCAGGGGCTACTCTTCATTGCAGTACACGGGCTTCTCACTGGGGTGGCTTCTCTTGTTGCGGAGCATGGGCTCTAGGTGAGCGGGCTTCAGTAGTTGTGGCACGCGGGCTCAGTATTTGCGGCTCGCGGGCTTTAGAGCGCACGGTCAGTAGTTGTGGCACACTGGCTTAGTTCCTCCGCGGCATGTGGGATCTTCACGGACCAGGGCTCGAACCCGTGTCCCCTGCACCAGCAGGCGGATTCTTAACCACTGTGCCACCAGGGAAGCCCGATATTTCAGTTTCTTAACAGGAAATTTTAGCTGCTGGTTTGAATCTAATTGAAGCATTTTGTGTGCACACCCTAAGACCCTGAGGCTAGGGTGTATTTTTTAATAAATCAAACAAATAAATTCCAAGCTTTGTACTAACTGAAATGTCCTCATGCCTTTAATGGTGGCCCCTGAAATGGAAATACTAAGAAAGGCAGGAATAATGTCTCTTTAGTGGCAAACAGATCTAATGAAGTGGGGGCGGGAAGTGGCCCAAGTTTAAAAGGAGAATGAAATTCATGGCATCAATTGTCCTGGAAATTGGCTCCCAGTTCTCAGCTTGCAGAGATCAGTCTGAACCTAAGGCAATGGATGGGGGAAAGGGAAATTAATGCGTAATGAACATTGCACCAGGTGTTTTACTTCTATTATGGGACAGTTGGTTTAAGAGACTTCAACCAATCGATACAGTCCCCTGAAGAGCAGCCCCAGTTCTTGGTCAAACTTTAGGACTGATTTAGGTTTGCCTATATAAGGGATCAGCTAAGGTTAAATCATGACTAGATTCGCTCCCAAACTAGCTCCTTATTCTCAAACCTGAATGGAAAGCAAACCAGCCAACAGAGGGAGGGAATCCAGGCCATTGTATCAGTTAGACTATTGTTTTAAATCATAAGAGCCCAAGTTTGTGGGCTCCTATAGTTAGAATGTCAGTGGGCAGATAGGTTTCAGGGTCTGTTTGATTGAGCAAAAAGAGGGAGGAGATTTTTCCCCAGAATGCCCCAGAAAAACTTTTTTTTCTTTATTCATTCAATATTTATTGAGGACCTACCACGTGGCAGGCAGTTGGGGTTCACCAGAAAACAAAACAAAACTTTCTGCCCTCATAAAGCTTAGGTTCTAGCAGAAGCTTACATTTTAGTGTCCCTTGATCTCATTGGAACTGTTCCATGAGCTCTTAGGTTCTAGTAACCTCCCTCACTTCTTCACTTCTGTCCCCCAGCCTCAGGTGTGGTAGCTGCTTCTGTTAGCTCCTGGCCTCTGGTTAGCTGGGTGCCCCCCTTTTGCTCTTTCGACCTTGGAACATCTGTGTAACCAATCCCCCTTATTAACCCCCCCTCTGTTTGAAGTAACAAGTATGCATCTCCTTTCTTGATGGGACCCTGACTGATAGAGAATGAAAACCTACACAAAGACTTGGTTACCACTGGAAAAATTGTGAAAGTGAGAGCAAATTCTATGTAGGCACCCAGTTGCTGTCTGTTATCACATTATTTTTCACCAACTGGAAGACTTCTGAGCAAAAAACCATGAGTCAACACATTGAAGAGGAATTTCTGATTTCTGTAAAGGCGGCATATATCTGGGCATAACTGGTGAATTGACCTCCAGGCGTCGATCTGCACGAATTGATTTGAGTTCAACGGAAGGAAACATTCTAGAAAACAGTTTCTGAGTAGGTACCTAGAGGCAGAGAAGGTACCAGAAGAGGGAAAGAATTGTAGGAAGACAGCATGGTGATGCTTTCTCTGTCCAGACGCACGGTCTAGTTCAGTGCCCCGTGGAGAGACAGGGTGCACGCCACCATCGGGGTCAAACTCGAAGCTCAGGTGACAGTTGACTGGAACATTCTCTGACTCTGTATAGAACTCAGTGAGCTCTGGCTCTTTCTCTCTTGGGTCACCCTCTAACCAGGCTTGCCTCCCCATCATTCCACCGAAACTGCTCTTGTGAAGGTCACAAGTGACCTCTGTGTTGCCAAATGTCAGTTCTCATCCTACTTCAGTATCAACATCACCAATCTTTTGTGTTCTTTTCCAAAAGCTTTCACTTTACAGACTTTCAGCTGCTCTGAATGAATGCCAGCCAGCTAAAGGAAAATGAATCCATCTAATAACTCGACTGATAAGAATGATGACGACAATAATAACTCACATTGTTGAGCATTTACCATGGGCCAGACACTAGTCTAAGCACCTTCTGTGGATTTAGTCCTCAGTGCCATCCTGTGAGATGAATACTGTAATCTTCATTTTTACAGATGAGGACCCTCAGGCACAGAAAGCTTGAGTATTTGCCTAAGGTCGCACTGTCCACGTGCAGACTCAGTGGTAGGGTCAGGCAGTCTTTGTGTTTCCATGATTTGACCTCCAGCAGATCAAATTCTATATCAGAATTTGTAAAGTGTCACCCAGATTTGGTCATATCTATATCAGAAAGCTAGAGAACTGAGCTTAAGGAGGTCAGGTTCTTGGAAAGGTCTCCGCGCTACTTTGCTTCCCCATGTTACCAGCATAGCTCAGGCCACGGTGTCCTCCCTCACCTGCAGACCGGGGGACAGGGGGCAGAGCACCAGACACAGGAGCCAGGAGGGGCATGCAGTCCAGCAGGGAGGAAGGAGGTCTGTGGATGGCCATCAACGTTCAAGATGCCCAGGGTTCCCAGAGCGGGGCTGAAGGAAGCCTCAGCAGCGACTGATGCTCTGATCAAAGGCCAGGGGAGAAATCGCTGGAGGGTCACAGGGACCCAGACATGAGGTTGGGGTTCAGTGGTAGAGATCTTATCCCTGAAGAAGGAACTGGGAAAACAAAACAAGACAGTAGCACTAAAAAAGATTTTTTCGGCAGGTTACAAAAATTGAGAATCAGGAGCAGTGAACAAAACACAAAACTATGGGCTCCTGGGGGCGGGGGGAGGGATAAATTAGAAATTTGGGATTAACAGGTACACACTACTATATATAAATAGATAACCAACAAGGACAGTAGCACAGTATCAGTATCTTGTAGCACAGTATAAGTATCTTGTAATAACCTATAATGGAAAAGAAACTGAAAAAGAATATATATATATGTATATAACTGAATCACTTTGCTGTACACCTGAAACGTTGTAAATCAATTATACTTCAATAAAAAATGTTTTTTAATTTTAAAAAAGCTGCATGAAAAATGTTAGGTTTTTTTCCTTTTTAAGCTTGATTTGATTTGAATATTTGTGGTAAGTACATTATGAAAATCAACACATATTTTCCAAATAAGGAAATGTATTTTTAATTAAAAAAAAAAAATATAGGCCCCTGAAAGGCAGGAAACCCCTTTGTCCTGCGCCATCATGACCCACACACCCCAAACTGTTCAGTGGGTTCCGGTTATCTAATCTCAAGCCAAAGATCTGACATTTACGGTATGTTCAAGTTCATAGTCAGTGGACATGGAGTATATACACAGGTTCCCTCATACTGAATCATACTGAGTGTTGGGCTACAATTTCCTGACCCTCTCCAGCCTAAGAATATATGAGTACTAATGAGTAACAACTCATATAGTACTAATATGAGTACTGTGTGAGTACTAAAGACCAGATTGAGGCTAGGTCTGCAGTTTGGGGGTTTAGCAGACAAGAATGAAGGAATGTGAATGACAGAAAGTAGATAGGCTGAACAATTCTCCATTCTCCTTTATCATGAATATTCCTCGTATTTCTAAATTTCCATGTAATTGTTCATTCAAGTCATACTACTAACAGAAAGCTAAATGTATTACCAAGCGCTCCCCAAGTCTGATAAAAACTGATGGGATAATCTGATAATTTTTGAATAACCTTAGCAATGGAATCAATTAAGATCAGAAGCAGATTATTTCCAAAAATCCATTTTTCCCCTGTAAATACCCTTTATTTATTGATTTTAACTGGTTAAAATGTTACTTAGACATTTTTGACTCGTTGGAATTCTCTACACAAATGACTAAATACTAAAACCAAATGGCATCAGTGCTCAAAACCAAATCAAGCAAATGAAAAGGGGCTCATTCCCAAGAGTACAGAGGTAACCTTTGTTTTTGTTAACATATTGACCTGTTATCCAAAAATGCGGAATTGTGCAAAACTATGAATTCGTTACAATACAACTTTCCAGGGCTCCTAAAATATATTTTGTTTCCTTCTGACAATGGTGTATCTCCCTTTCTTATAGTTTTGTCATCCCATGAACCATAAAGTCTCTGTCTCAATTATCAAAACTTTAATTCCATCAAGCCCCTGCATCATCAGAAACCTCATGTCACTCAAAAGATGGCATTTAGAGTAAACTGTTCTTGCTCATATTCCATTTTAACATTTCTCTCTTACCAAGAAAACTTCTATCGTAAAGAATGACAAAAGAAAGGAATAGATCCAAAAGGTGGAGTAAAAATCCTGCAGTCCTAAATTTGAATTGGAACTAACAGTATAAATTCAGTATAAACAAAAAGACTAGGGGCTTCCCTGGTGGTGCAGTGGTTGAGAATCCGCCTGCCAATGCAGGGGACACGGGTTCGAGCCCTGGTCTGGGAAGATCCCACATGCCGCGGAGCAACTAGACCCGTGAGCCACAACTACTGAACCTGCGCGTCTGGAGCCTGTGCTCCGCAACAAGAGAGGCCCGCGCACCGCGATGAAGAGTGGCCCCCGCTTGCCGCAACTAGAGAAAGCCCTCGCACAGAAATGAAGACCCAACACAGCAAAAATAAATTAATTAATTAATAATTTTTTAAAAAGACTATAAAGAAAATTATGAAACAATTAGAAATACAAACGCTGACTGGATAGTTGACAATATTAAGTAATTAATGCTAAACTTCTTGGTGTGATACGATATTCCAGTCACGTTTTTTAAAATAGCCTTTTTCTTTCAGAAAACTATACAAAACATTTTCCCATAAAATGATATGATGTCTGCGATTTTCTTAAAAACACTGCACAAGTGGAGGAAGCAGGTGTTGAATTTGGACGATGCGTATATGAGATGTTAATGGTACTAATCGGTCTAGCTTTGTCTATGTTTGAAGTATTCAGTGTAAATTACTGGAGGGTCAGACCTAACTTGCCTTGTAACTCAACAATGTTTTTCTTGAGAAAATGCTCTTTGCATTTCTTTGCAAATTAAGATACTAAATTCTCTTGCTTTTAAGTGAGTTATCATAGGGTTTCCTGTCACAGATTTATATCCACCTCTTCCACTCATGGGGAGAAGAATCCAACTGAATCCGAATAAAGAGGGCCAAATTAGAGAGCAATCCAAAAGGAAGTCAGTTAGACATGTTGTTTTGGGGATGGAGCAGTAGTAAAACACAGGATTATTTTTTTTACTTTCTAAGGAACTTACTGTTTATTACCGGTCTTCAATACTGGGAAAAAACCTTGACCACCATATAGCCTAAGAGAGCCCTAAATATTCTTTGCATCTGGGAAAATGTTAGTTCTACAAACTCTATGGGTCAAAAGGCTAAGGAACATTACCATGCCTTTTGCTGCACTTCCAGAACTTTCCTCCCAATTCCCCTGAGGTACCAACAGTTAGCATTCATTAAGAAAAATAAATGCCAAGGCAAGTTTCAGAGGACTAACCTCGGTCACTCTGGAAGGAAATAATAATAATGATAGAAATTATTTCCAGTTTATATATATATAAGGAAACTAATGCTGGAGAAGATTAAGTAATTTTTCCAAAAAATCCAATAACTAGTGAGAAACAGAGTCAGGATTTGAACCCGGGTCTCATTCAGGCTATTCTAGGCCTGTTCCCAGCTGCTGAATGTCACCAGGAAGAGCTCACATTCCTGTTTCCTCTTTAAATTCATGACCACAAATCCTCAATGGGTGCTCAACTCTTCTGGGAAATCCTGCTATACTCCTTTATTTAGTTCACTCTCCCATGTTCCAAAAAGACGACTTCACTCCTTTTCCTTGCTGCTCTAATGTCCAGCAACCCCTTCCCATCCCTTCTCTCATAACAGGTGACTTTGCCTCATGATTCTTTGGGAAAATAAAAGCCATCAGAAAGACATTCCACTGTCTCCCCCAAACAAATATGGCAGCCTGCCCACATCTGTGCCATTGATCCCTGCCCTCTCTCCTGTTACCAAGGGAAACTCCTATTGTGCATGAACAAACTCTCCTTCACCGTCTCCACTTCTGGAGGAGATTGTCCTTAATAATCACTTCCCCCTGCATCTCAAAGACTCTCTGCTAAAGCAGCCCATCAGCGCAGAAACATGCTCTATTATCCATCATCTATAGCAAACAAATTAACAACACTGCTCTTTCCCACACATCCCCCTTCAGCTACTGCCCCATTTCTCCGCTCTCCTTCATAACAAAATGAATGGAAAGCGTTGCCTCTCCTCCTTTTCTCTCCTCCACCCACTACAATGAAGCTTCCACTCCCACCAGGAAAACTGCTATTGTCAGAGGCTCCAGTGACCTGAAGTTAGCGTGTGAGTCTCTTAACCAACATACTCATACCCTCAATAACTCTCGGCACAGCTGGCCGTGTCCTCCTTCTTGAAACACTCTTCTCTTAACCTCCATGATTCCAAACCCTTGTGTACCCAGGCAGGGATGAGGTAGGCATATTCAAGGAGCAGACAGAAAACCAGTGTGGCTGGAGTGTACTGAGTTACGGCAGAGGAGGATGATATGAGGTTGGAATGCCAAGGGGACACGGCACCATGTAAGATTTTTAGAGGGGAAGGAGTTCGGGAGATTTTTAGGGGATTTTAAACAGGTGATCAACATGCTCGTAACTTAAGTTTTTACAGGTCACTCCGGCTGTCGGTGGAAAGTGGACTGCGCAGGCGTGAGAGTAGGCTTTGGTACAACAATTAGAAGTCTCCTCATAAATTCCAAATAAGTGTTTGTTGGCTCTAATTAAATTGGGAAGAAGAAAGGAAGGCTCCAATAGGCAGACACGTCTGGAGGACAGAAACAGAACCAAAGAACAAAACTCCAGGGAACAGATAAAGAGCGCTTACAATTAGTGAGGAGACGATTTGGCCCGTGGGATTTGGCCCAGTTCCCAGCAAACGCAAGAAATTATCAAATCAGGCCCCCCATCCAGACGTGCCCGTTGAGCACACCCATGGCTCCTCCAAGTGGTGAACCCGCAGCCTTCTTCGGCATCTCCCATTCCTATCAGGCCATGGATGTTCTGCACTGGGGAGAATCTGACTCATTCTCTTCCACTCCGTCTGTCATGTCATGTTACTTTTCGGGTCCTGACAGAACACTCTAGACGCGTGATGCACTATGCTTGACACCAGTTACCTAGTGCCGTGGTTCATTAAAGGGAGCAGGAAGGGCACGAGCGAGGGGTAACTCACTTTGTACTACCCCTACTCTCTCCACGACTTCATTAGTCTCTTGATCTTGGTTGTCATTAGAGGCTCAGAGTTTTATGTGCTGGTCAATTTCCAAATGACAGCTTTTAGTGTCAAAGTGATCAAGGAGAGCTGCTTTCCCCTCCCTGCAGAGACAGCAGCAGACAATCACAGGAAATTGATCATGTTGGATAAACTCACCTGATCCTAAAAATGATATTGGCTTCATGCTCCAGGGCAGGACAAAAACAACTGAAAAATAATTGCCAGTATACCCCAGAGGGAAATTCTTTCCCTTCCCCAAATTTGACAATCAATCTAACCCGGTGCACGTGACTAAAAATCATTGCTATAAAGAACGTAATTCCATTTACACACCAAAACACCGTGGCAATTTGGTTTGAATTGGGGGTCATTCTGCCTGGGTTTTTTATTTTTTTCTTATGAAAGACTATATTTATAAGAGCAGCAGGATGTACGATACAAAAACGACAACCATATCTAGAACAAATAAACATGTCCTGCCGGTTAGATTATCAACAGATTATCTAACCAAATATCAATCCTGGTTAGATTAACTAATCTCTAGCCATCTTTTGATTATTCCCTCTCAATTTTTAAAACATTTTTTAAACTGTGGCACACTGTAATGTTCTTTTCAACCTAGTCTCTGAGTTAAATGTGCTAACTATCTTCAGAAAACACACGACATTTTGTATTAATTTAGTCTTTCTCATATGGGAAGTCTCTAGAATGGGTTTATTCATCTCTCTAGAAGCGAGGGGTCCAGCCTGACCAGTATGATTCAGAGAGGCTTTCAGTCACCAGAAAAAATAGTTTGCATTCCTTTACATTTAATTTTCAAATGCAAGCTGGGCTTTTAATCTTTGCATCCTTTGAATTTTTAGGGAAGTGCTGGGGAAGGCTCTTTGGGTAAAGTCGCTCTCTGAATTAGTAAAAGAGCCTGCAGGGTTAGGTTGTGGCTCTGTGGAGTGTGCTGTCCTTTGAAGATCTTGAACTAATTAGGACATGTCTGCTCACCACTTACAGTACCTGACCTTCCATGGCAAAATGACCTGGCACTCATTTGCATGTTATTTTGAATATGCTCAATTTGTAGTTTTCTCTCTGTAGGCTCTGCTCTCTCCCCAAGCCCTTCAAAGACCAGAGATCCTCAATCACCATGCTTTCTTCTATTGAGGCACGGCCGGCCGTGCCAATTCGCCTTTACGCGTCTTACCTGGGTATTTCCAACTAGGAAAATGACACACGGTATGTGGCATCTTAGTTCCCCGATCAGGGATGGAACCCAAGCCCCCTGCAGTGGAAGCACAGAGTCTTACCCACTGCACCGCCAGGGAATTCCCTTGAAAAAAAAAAGCCATGTTCAGAGTCCTAGCAAACGAACCCGGATCAAATGTCAGAACTATGTTTCCTAGACTCTGTGTTATTTTAATAGTTGGAAGGAGATTCAGAAGCCAGTAAACATACAAGAAACTCTAAAATTGCTCAATAAGAAGATTAATTGATAAAGGACAGGGAGACACCAGAAGACAAATGACAAGCTTGCTCCACGTCATTCAAGGACAGCAACTGGCTGTGAGCCCTTGTGCCAGCAGTATTTCCCATCCACTAAATGTGTTCTATTTATTTATCTACATATCTATCTACGTATCTAGTTATTTACAAGATGGATATCTCCGTTTTTCTTCACATCTTTTCCTGAATGTATAACAAAGGCCATAAAACTTAGAAAATAAGAACTACAATTGAAACTTGTGTGATGTAAGTGGTTTATTGATTTGTATTAGAGGGCTTTGTGGTCAAGTATTTTGGACAAATCTGAGGTTAAATCTACCTGTCTACAGGATGATCTAAGATCTCAGGATGAATGAAGTTATGTCAACTAGTTGGACAGTATGGCTCAGGTAGAATCCCAGCTCCACTACTGATTTATCACCGTGTTTACTTTGGACGGGCTTCCTAATCCCCCTGCATCTCAGTTTCATTAACTTTCACTGGGCCAATAACAACACTCATAGTTTATTGAGAGGATTTAATGAATAATATATGTAAAGCAACTAATACAGTTCCTGGTACATTTAAGGTGATCAATAATACTAGTTCTTCTCCCTTTTACCTCCAGTTAGATCTCTAGAGATAACACATCAGTCTATAAAGCTCTTAGAAGTTCATCCTTACATTTTAATACGATCTGTAACAAACTTGAACATAACTATGAAGTGTTTACCTTTATTCTAGATCCCAGTTTATACCTTCCCCTTGCCTATTTGAGGACTAAAGCCGAAATGTCCATGCCATCCGGGACAGTAGCCACACGTGGCTATTGAGCACTTGGAAAGTGGCTTGTACAATTCGAGACGTGCCATAAGTATAAAATACATACCAGATTTCCGAGACTTGATGCCCCCCAAATGTACAATATCCCTTTAATAAATTTTATATTTATTACATTTTTAAATGATAATGTTTTTATGTGTTGAGTTAAATAAAACAGATCATTAAAATAGACCTGAGGGGTTTTTTCCCCTTTTTAATGTGGCCACAGGAAAATTTTAAATTTTATATGTGGTCCACATTATATTTCTATTGGACAGTGTTCATCTACAGGATAAAGACCCAGAGATAACCCAGAGGATCACGAAAAGTGAGTTGTTTGCCAAGTTCACCAACATCTTCAGGGCCAGCCTCAGAGAATTCAGGGTCCATATACTTATTTACCTCAGATCCCTATGGCACCCACGCATGACAAAAAGTGCTCTGCCTCTGGCACAGCTGACCCTTCCCCTTCCTTTCCTGCTTTTTCTGCTGATGACAAGTAAAAGACCACTCCAGAAGAAGGGCTAAGCAGTGCTGTCTCTCAGTCTGGATGAGCCACATTGTCAGTGACCAATGGCCACAGACCATTAATGACTACTGTATTGCATAGCTCAGCTGCAAAGTATAATTCCTATACTATATTACATTATGTTATATATTATACTATACTATATATATACTCTATTTCCTTATGTATGATCATTGGAGTGAATTGTCAAAACAACAGAAATATAGTCTCCCCAAGAGGACTAATCTCAAGCTAGTCCCTTAATCCTAATCAAACTCTACATTTTCAGAGGTTACAATAAAAACCTTTATTTAAACAGTGGCCTCTATTCAATAGCGTTGGGTTGGCCTGGCAATGAGAAGTGTTTGTCCCATAGTAGGTTTTCAAAGCAGAAAGATACACATTCTAAGAGCAAGCAACTTAATCTTCCACAGATGCATTTTAACCCGTGAAGAATTCAGAGGCATACACCTTGATTAATTGCGAATTGGGTATGAGACTAACACGGAAAAGATTAGCCACATGAGGAGTCTTGAATCAAAGGGTCTTTTTAAAGATTTAGCTGCTACTCCTGCCTTGCACTAAATGACAAAAGCCTTGTAAAAATCACAGAACACCATGCAGTGTGCTTCACAGTTTTCTGAGGCCCCATTGGTAGAGTAGTTCTGAGTCTGAAATGGCATGTAGTCTATATGACCCCGGCAGTTTACTTTGCACTGAAGATTGTATTGGTATATATAATTTCAAAGTAACACCTTCAAAACGCTGGAAAAACACAAGTTAACTCCATACAGAATTCTGGTAAGAAATCTTGCAAAGGCATTAATTATTTACTATCCTGGGGCAAACGTACTGTGAGATTTTTCCCCCAAAGAGAGAAAATTCAAGGAGAGGAAGAACAAGGAAGCTATTGTGAACTACTGCTGGGTTCGGCTCTGAGGACTAACTTTATGGCTCCCCATTTTTTTAATTTGACCAAATATCTTAAATTGATTTATCCACTTCATGAAATGTATTCACTTTAGAAAGGCAAATCTGTAATTTTTTTTCAAGAGCAGATGTCACTTAGTTGAGTTATTGGACCACACAGGAAGCACAACGGGAAGAGCAGTGGGATTAGGGGGACTGTCGTCTTCACCATCTCTCAACCCTCCCCAGGTAACCACGGACTAATCACTTAACCCTCTGGGTCTCTGTTTCCCATCAGTAAATTGAAAGTAATGACTCCAACTCTTCTCTACTGCACAAAGACATTTAGATGGCTACAGAAATAAGAGTTTGACTCATTCCTCTGCCTTAGCCACAGAAGGAATGTAGACTTGACTACCCACCCCATCCCCTAGTCCCCCTCCCCCTCCTGCCAACCTATCTAGCTCCAGGAAAGAGGCAGAGACTGTACAGCAAGACTCAACGGGAAAAAGTAGTGAACTGAAATCAATTAATCCTTAATGGTTTCAAGAAAATTCAAAATTCTTAGCTAACTTGATGTCACTTCATAAGTCACTAAATGCCCAGTGCCTCTTCTGTCTCCAGCACGATAGTGGCCTCTGGAGCCAATGCAAGAGACCCTCCAGACATGGTCATCACACATTGTTCATTATCTTGTCATGGAGAAGATACTCATTCATGAAGCCAGCAGAGCAGGTATGGGCAACTTTTGGAAAATGAGGTAGCGAGTTGTCTGCCCCTGCCCTGCTGGGATGCCAAGGAAGGAGAAAGTAATCACCATGCCTGACCTCACATCTGGTAGACAGAGATGGAGAATGTTCTGTATAGGCCAGCTCTTGAAATTTGTTGTGTGCTGATAGAGAAGCACGATACCGTGGTGCATTCACACCCTGAATAGGAAGAATATATTATTTCAAAATATAAAAAGTATACAATTAAATTCATGAATTTTTAAATATAAAATAGCAGATTTCAACAACATGTTCATAGCTTGCAGCTTCAATTTATCCTGCTCAAGGGGACATGTTAACTTCCTTTTGCCCTTGAGAGTTCTTTGGCGTACATTTCTGAGAACTTAATTTCTTGCATTTTTCTGATACTGCAAGTGATACTTGTCAGCCAAGTGTTTCAACAGAGGATCCTCGTGGAGGCACAGGGAGAAAATGTTAACCTTCATTCTTCTGAGAAACAAATGCAGACAAATCAAGCCAAAGAATATGACCAGCCTCTGTGAAGTCCTCCGAAGCATCCGGCTGGGCTATGGGGTGTTTATGGAGATAAGTAGCACACATCCATGGGGAATTCAGCGTGCAATAAACATACTCAATTCATCTTTTTTATTTTCAATCTACTTGTCAATAGAACTGAGTTCAAAAAGTCCTGGAGTTCTGGTAGGCAAATGGGTTACACTGGAGATTCTGTTTGGAAGCAAAGAGATGGAAGATAAAGGATTTGCCTCTGAACTTGTTATTTTTCCAACTTTTGGTAAGAGGAAATAACACACAAGACAGGACTTCTGCTTATAAATGAAATAACAGAAACTGAATTTATCCTCCCACTTTTAACAACAACAGCAACAACAAAAAAAAACAGGACAAAACTTATGACTGGTTTTCAGACATTAAGCAATAGGCAGGGTGAGACTGTGAACCGTGAGAGAATGGTGACTGACTACAACTGATGAAGGCAGTTTTCAGGCTGCAGAGGCCAGCCAGCAGTCCTGCTAGGTTGAAAAGACAGAGATCAGAGTTCAGAGAAGCCAAGACAGCTATAACTTGAGGGACAGAGAACCAGGGGTAAGGGAACCACAGAGTGAGAGAGCTCCAGGTATTTGTAGGAAGGTCTCCTTGACACTTTGGTTCAGTACTGATCTTCACATGCAAGAGAAGAAATTATCAGAGTTGAGAAAAAGAATCACCAGCAATGAATACACTGAACAATTTCTGAAGCTCACACAAGGCTGAGAATAGTCTGTGTCCCCCACCCCCGATGAAGTGGAAAGATATTGTAATACGGGGCACGAGGTAGAATCCATGAAAGGGTACTACCTTAGTAAGGGATTAAATTAGACCTACACTAAAAGCTGCTCTGGACCAGCCATAACAAAGTTTATAAACAAATCAAAAAGACAAACTGATTTCAAGTTGCTTAGCAGTGAACCAGAACAAAATACAACAATATTTTTAAAAATACAACAAAATCCAAAATTCATAATGTAATGTATCCAATAAAAAAATTACAAGTCATGAAAAGAAGTAAGGAAATATGTTCTATAACAAAAGAAAAATAGAAACAAGCCAAGAAATAACAGAGATGATGGGGTTAGCCAATAAGGATGTTAAAACCAATAAAATATAATAACAAAGTGAAAAAGTATAGCTAATAAGTAAAAAGTAAAGATAAAATGTAATCTAAAAATTTAATCTAAAAGTAGGCAGGGAAAGAAGATAAAAGGAAAAAAGAACAGATGAGATAAATAGAAAACAAATAGCAAGATGGAAGTTTTAGACTCAATCAAATAATTACATTAAATATAAATGATCTAAACACTTAAATACAGATTCTCAGATTAAATAAAAAAGCAAGATCCAATTATATGCTATCTACAAGAAACCTACTTTAAATATAAAGATACAGGTAAGTTAAAAATTTTAAAGGATGAAAAATTATATACATTAAAAATACTAATCAAGTATTTGATAATCAATACTATGAAAAAAGTTGTAATGACTATATCAGACAAAGTAGATTTTAGAACAAAGAATATTATTTGGGATAAAGAGAGAAATTTCATGATAAAGCAGTCAACTCATCAAGAGGACGTAACAATCCTAAATGTATGTACCTAGTAACAGAATTTCAAAATATATGAAGCAAAATTGATAAAATTCAAAAGAAAAATAAACAAATCCACAATTAAAGTTGGAGAGTTCAACTCTCTTCTCACAGTAATTGATCCAACAAGGAGACGGAAAATTGGTACAGATAGAGAAGATTTAAACAATCTTATCAATGAACCTGACCTAATTGACATTTATAGAACACTCCACTCAACAGCACCTAGAACAGTCACCAAGATAGGATACATTATGGGCCATAAAAAACAGTCTGTGTATGTGTGTGTGTGTGTATACATATACAATTTTATATAATATAAAATTGAAAGCAGAAATACTGTAAAAATAAAAGTTGATTTTTTGGAAAGATGAACAAAATTGATAAACCTCTTGCCTAACTGATGACAAATAAAGGAGAAGAGACACAAATCACTGTCAAGAAAGGAAGATAGGATATCAGTATAGATCCCATAGCTGTTAAAAAGATAACAAAGGAATATTTTGAGTTGGATGTCAATAAATTTGACAGCTTATATGGAATGGAAAAATTATTTGAAAGGCACAAACAACCAAAGCTCATTTGAGAAATAGATAACCTGAACAACCTTATTTACAATAAAGAAATTCAATCCATAGTTTAAAACCTTCACATGAAGAAAACTCCAGAAAATTTGACACAAGGAATTCACTAATGAATTCTCCCAAACATACAAAGAATAAATAATACAAATTCTATGCTAATATTTTCTTAAGAATAAAAGAGAAGTGAACACTTCCTATCTCATTTTATGAGACCCATGTTACCTTGATACCAAAACCAGAGAGGCTATTACAAAAAAAAATAATTACAGACCAATTTCCCTCATAGACATAAGCATTAAAATCTTTAACCAACTTTTAGAAAATCAAATTGAGCAATACATAAAAAAGATAATACCTTATGGCCAAGTTGAATTCATCCCAGGAATGTAAGACTGATTTAGTATTCAAGACCGATTGATGTAACTTACCATCTTAACAAACTCAAAAAGAGAAACCACAAGTTCATCTCAGTACATTCAGAAAGAGCATTTGACATAATTCAACATCCATTCATGAGAAAAGCTCTCAGCAAACTTGGAATAGAAAGAAAATTCCTCAACTGGATAAAAAGCTGCTACAAAAACCCTACAGCAAACATTACACTTAATGGCAAAAGACTAAATGCTTTCACCCTAAAGTTGGGAACAAGGTAGACTTCTTTCTTTCACAGACTGAAAGAAAATACTTGCAAAATCTATATTGGAAAAAGGCCTTGTATCTTTAAAACTCAGTAAGAAGAAGAAAAACAAAGCAGCTGAAAAACAGGACAAAAAATTGTTAAACACTTCACTAAAAGAAGGTATACAAATGGCAAATAAACACAGGAAAAGATGTTTAACATCGGTAGTCTTAAGGAAAGGCACATTAAATCCACAGTGAGATACCATTACATGCCCTTAGAATGGCTAAAAATTTAAAAGTATGCTGACTAGGATGTGAGACAGATGTGGAAAAACTAGAGCACTCATTCATTGCTAATGGGAATGCAAAATGGTAGAACGCCATTGGAAAACAGTTTGGCAGTTTTTCATAAAAGTTAATAATACACATACCATATGACTCAGCAATCCCTTTCAGATATTTATTGAAAAGAAATGAAAATATACATTTACACAAACTCTTATACTCAAATGTTCATAGCAGTTTTATTCATAATAATCAAAAACTAGAAACAATACAAATGCCCATCAGCTGCTGAATGGATAAACAAATTGCAGTATATTCATTTAATGGACTACTACTCATCAATAAAAAGGAACACACTAGTGCTACATAAAAAAATACGGATAAGATTCATAAATGTATGACAAACAAAAGAACCCCATCATAAAAGACTGCATACTGTATGATTTTGTTTATATGAAACTCTAGAAAAGACAAAACTATAGTGACAAAAAACAAATCAGTGATTGTCCTATAAGAGGTAGGAAAAGAAGAATGCTTACAAAGGGGTACAAGGGAAATTTGAGGGGTGATTAAAAGGAAACTTCTGGGGTGATGCTGCTATGGGCATTTGTGTCAAAGTTTTTGTGTGAACATATTTTCATTTCTCTTGGGTATATCCCTGGGAGCAGAATTGCTGGGGGATTTTTTGTGTTTTAATTGGAGTATAATTGCTTTACAATGTTGGGTTAGTTTCTGCTATACAATGAAGTGAATCAGCTATAAGTATACCTATATCCCTATATCTATACCATGATCACAGCGGTGGTTACACGCTGTATACATTTGTCAGAACTCATTGAATTGGATGCTTAAATTGGGTCAGTTTTATTGCATGTAAATTATAATGCAATAGAGTTAGTTTTTAAAGCAAAAACAAAAAAAGTGGGATCAAACAGAAAAAAAATCATAATTAATCCTGAATTACACACTTTACTGATGCACAGTGCTCAGATTAACAGGGTACTTCCAAATCTCTGTTCACTGTGTGCCGTGTAGACAGAGCCAAGTCCAAAGACTCCTGTGCCTGTTTAAGAAGTGTGACAGGAACACAGGCATTCGAGAGAAAAGGCCTAGGTTTCACTCCTGGAGCCATCACCTACCACCAGACGGGTACGTGGTATCGCTCCAAACCCCCTCTGCTTCAAGTACCTTCCACCTCCACTTGGCTCCTCTCTGTGAGCATTTCAGATTGGGGTTTCCTTTCTTCTGTTTTCCATCTTTCCAGGATTCCTCAGAGTTTATGGTCACTGAGAAGATTTCTACTCTTGTCTTTGATGTGTGTGTGTGTTTTCTAGGTCTGCAACAGAACTCTGTGTGCTTAGTCTACCTTCTTGTATCTCTCAAAACTCAGTCTTCTGATCTATAAATTATAATATAGCCTTCTCCTCTCAATTTTGTTGGAAGAACCAAATACCATGATGATGTAAAAGAACTGTGTAAAAGGAAAGCCAACAAAAGGCTTATAATTAAAGCCAATGTGTTCTCTAGAGTGAGTTAAAAACCAAACATGAGATTTCCTACTAAGAATTTAACTCTTTTTACTAATAAATTTTTCTTGTCTACATATGTTCTACTTAAGGTCTTCCACTTTTCCCAGGAAAATCTTACAGTGTATTGACCCAGAAAAAATTAAATGAGTGCTAGATTTTTAGAAAGATGGATAGCTAGCTAGCTAGATGACAGATAGAAAGAAAGAAAGATAGATACATAGATGCATAGATAGATAGAAAAAGTTGTTTATTTTCCAATGTTTTTAAAGGAATATGAAAAATACTCATATGTGTTTTTATTTTAAAATGATGAAACTGAAGTCCTTTCCCTTTCCCTGAGTGATCTTCTAAAACTCTGCCTTAAAGTATAAATGGAAATGCATCTGTCATCTTTCCTCTACCATAAAACACAGATTCAAAATTCTCAGAAGCTCGTCTAGCTTCTCTTAGCAAATTGAAGTGGGTTCTCTGCTCCCAGTTACACAAAATGGCACCACAAACACTCACCTGATGGTGTCTGCTCAGTCAGGCCTGAAGTTGCCCAGCCAGAGGTTTTCTCAGGACAAGAGAAAGTGCCAGAAGAGAAGGGACTGGCAGGGAGCCAACGTCAGACACCAAGACAAGAATGACCTTGTGGGCAGACCCAAGTCACCCTTGCACCACCCCAAAGTATGGGTTCCCAAGAGACACGAACCATTTCGAATGTTAACAAGTACAACTTGTCATGCACAAAAGCATGCAAAGATCAGGTCTAAATGCCAAACATATTTAGCTAACAAAGGGAAGGTTGAACTTGGCCAGAATTATCAAACACGAAAAACCAATTTGAAATCATTTCAACATTCCAGCAGATGTTGGACAGAGCCCCCAACCAGGAGACAAAACACGGTTAGTAACTCACACCTCTGCCCCACTTCCGAGGGCTGAGCCCATCAAGTTGAAGTGAGAGGGCAGCTGTGACCAAGACATTTGCTCACAGGGCTTCCAATGCAATAGAGACGCACGCGAAGATCAAGTAATAGAGAGTGACATTCCTTATGTTGTGTCAGCTTTAAAATCCAGCGAGACGGAGATATAGATGTCAGCTCTGAGGACAGGCCAGCTTCAATGCCCAGGGACATCACACAGCCAGCACCTGTCCACTCAGCAGGTTGTATGCCTTGAAGTGGAGGAATATGCATGATTCCACCCCCGCCTCTCCTCCGTGGGCTGCAGTAGCCGTAAAGGAGCGCCTCCCCTCACTCTGTGCCAGCACGTGGAGAGCGGTCGGGGGAGACGGCACCTAGTTATTTGATGCAGATGGTCACTTCATTAGCATATACGCCACGCAGCCGCAGCCCGTTACAGGGTGTCGCTGTGCCTACCAACCCCTCCCCCTGCACAAGCTCTCAGGCAATGTATTTTAAGCAAAGAAAAGCCTCTCTCACCACCACGGAGGCCCATTTTGTGAGACAGGCAGAGGTGTTGCAGGACACCCCAAGAGAATGACAAGTTCCTGGGTTTGTGTGACGTAAAAGGCAGATGAAGATGTGAAGCTCGCCCATTCCTAAATGAGTGTGGAACTTGCATCAGAGCTGGTAGGTTTCTTAGCCCCAGTCCCATGGGTTTAGACCATGTGAACCGTAGCAGGTTCTGAATTGTAGGAGCATGCCCTCATTACGACACTGAGCTAAAACTCATCTCCAAAACTCATCAGCACAAAAAAAGGAAACCAGGTGCCCCAGAACGGCTGGAGATTCAGGTCTCTATATTCTAAAGTGAGAAGGGGGACTTCCCTGGCGGTCCAGTGGTTAAGACTCTACCCTTCCACTGCAGGGGACTCGGGTTCGATCCCTGGTCAGGGAACTAAGATCTCGCATGCTACGTGGCAAGGCCTAAATAAATAAATAAAATAAAGTGAGAAGGGAACTTGAGACGCACCAGGCCAGTGATTCTTCAAACGTGTTTGAGTAGCACAATTCATTTGCAGGTAACACCTCTGAGTGAGTGCCCGTGTACAGAACAGGAAAAGCAAAATGGCTTTGAAGGAGGGTTTGGGGCCCAGAGCCCAGGAAGCAACAGGAGAGCTCTCAGAGGAAACCTAGGTCTGCTCAGAGCGCAATTTGGAAAACACTGATCAGAGACGATGCTCTTATTGTGGACAAGGAATGGGGTCCCGGGGAAAAAACCCTCATGGCCTGTAATCTCATCTCCCTCTCCTGCCTGGCAGGTCCTCCATACTGACCCATGGACTCGGAAGGGTTATAGCAAAAGTGCAGTGACCTTCTCGAACAGAGAGCAATTCGGTTTACCCTTAGCCCTGAGTTTTCTCATACACACAGAATGGGGTCCCCCCTGAGGGGTTACAACATACAGATCATCCAGCACAGCCTGCAAAGCCCCTCAGAAAGACACCTTAACCTCACCACCTGCCCTGATTTCCAGCTCCAAGCCACCAGGAGCACACACACCCAGCCTATGCTATGAATTTTGTGGCTAATCTATAAGCAGGTCCCACCTTCTCAGGGAAAAAGAATTGTGCAGGCAGGCATCTGAACCCGATCAATAAGGACAGACCATCTCGAAGAATCTATGGCCCCCCCACTCCTTCCCACCCTCCCCTCAGCAGGATTTTGCTCCCTGAGTTATCTAAATAATTGCACTCTGCCTGATCTTCCATAGACACAGCTGAAAAAATTCATTCCTGTTCAGAACAGAAATTTCCTCGGATTCTTATCTCTCTTCTGTGCATTTTAAAATCTTTTAACAAAAACTTGCACCCTTCTTAAAAAGTGCCAGCTATCTGGAAAGCATATCTTCATCTCAGAGTACAAGGTTGATTTATATTCTCGGGCGATCATGACTAAGATACCGTTGTCCCATTTATTTAGTGGTTCACATAAGGCTCCTCGCTCAACTCAGTCACCATGCATCTTTCCACCAGTCAAGTCAACATCAGTGTCTTTTTAAAAACACAGTCCATCTCTTTGATTGGGACTCGAGGCTGGAATCATTCAATTTGTGTTCAACTAAACTGTCTTATCTCCTCATGTGCCAGGCTGTCCCTGGCATGTCTGGAACTGCATCCTGGCATGGCCTGGGATGCCAGTGCATGGAAACCGCAAACAGGAGCATTCAAGCAAGACAGACAGGCTCTCTCTGGCCCTCCCACTACTGGGATCCCAGTGATGACAGACAGGAAAAGGTCATGTAATCATTACTCTAAAAATAAGAAGGCTGTTCCTCCCATACAGAGACAGACAGCGGCCTGAGCACGGATCTATTAATTTCAAAAAGGAAGAGACAGCTGCACATATGCTGCCTGTGAGTGATCTTAGGGAGAGCTTCCCAAATGCCAGGAAAAATATTTCTGTTGGAAACTTTTTTTTTAAGAAGAGCAATTTTCCTGCCCTTTTAAGTTTCTTTTTTTTTCTTTTTTGCTCTTTCATTCTATCATCTGACATCTATTGAACACCTACTACATGCAGGTTGCACATGGATGCATTTACTCATTCCCTCATTCACTCATTTAACAACCAAGTACTGAACAAATTTTAATGTCAGGAACCCTGCCAAGTGCTGGGTACAGAGAGCAGAGACACTACCCCTCTCCTGGACAAGGTCAAGGGCATTAGTGCTGAGTCAATGGCTGCTGAGTGCCAAGCTTTTGCCAAGAGCTCTATGGCCATCATCTCATTTGTGGTTCACAGCAATCCTGGGCTAATTTTACAGATGAGAACTCTAAGGACTCAGAAAATTGAAGGCACCATCCCTGGACTTTCTGATTTCAAAGCTGAAACTCCTTCCAGCTCACTGACTAGAGCACAAGAGGAAAAGGAACGTACTATAAGAGAAATACATAAAGAAAAACATCATAGCACCATCCTTTCCTTCCGAAGACAGCATGTGGTTATCATATGATATCACTCATATGTGGAATCTAATTTTTAAAAATGATACAAATGAACTTATTTGCAAAACAGAAACAGACTCACAGATATCGAAAACACACTTATGCTTACTAAAGGGGAAACGTGGCGGGGAGGGATAAATCAGGGGCTTGGTATTAACATACACACACTACTATATATAAAATAGATAACCAACAAGGACCTACTGTATAGCACAAGGAACTATACTCAATATTCTGTAATAATCTATGTGGGGAAAAATCTGAAAAAGAATGAATATATGTATATGTATAACTGAATCACTTTGTTGTGCACCTGAAACTAACACAACATTGTAAATCAACTATACTCTAATAAAATTTAAAACATATATATATATAGAGAGAGAGAGAGAGAAAGAAAGGACAACCCCTCCCCCCAAAAAAGATGGCCTGTGGTTAAAAAGAGATAAATGATGTGGGAAAAGGAGGTTTGGCAATTTCTCAAAAAGTTAAACATAATTACCATATGGCCCAGCAATCCCGCTCCTAGGAATATACCCAGAGAAATGAAAACATTTCTTTATAAAGATGTGTCCGTGAATGTCTATAACAGCACTGTTTATAATAGCCCCAAAGTGGAAACAACCCAAACATTCATCAAATGCTGAATAAATACAAAACGTGGTATGTCCATCCAATGGAATATTTTTCATCCATCAAAAAGAACGAAGTACTGATACATCCTACAAGAGGGATGAACCTTGAAAACACTATGCTGAGTGAAAGAAGCCAGACACGAAAGGCCAGCTGATCTATGACTCTATTTATATGAAATGTCCAGAGTAGGGCAAATTATCCATAGAGACAGAAAGCAGATGAGTGGTTGCCAGGGGCTGGGGGGATGGGGTAAGGGAGAGTAACTGCTAATCGTTACAGGGTTTCTTTGGGGGGGATGAAAACGTTCTACAATTAGTGGTTTTGGTTGCACAATTAGTGGTTTTGGTTGCACAATCTCAGGAATATACTAGAAACCACTGAACTATACACTTTAAAATGGTGGCTTCTATGACATGTAAATGACATCTCGGTTTAGAGAGAGAGAGAGACTAGGCTGTAAAGAGTCAAGATGCTGGTGAGGGTTCTGCTTCCTCCTCTCCTCTGAGCCCACGAAGAGCTTCGCTAAAGGGCCCCTCTGCCAGCTCCTGCTGCAGGGGACGGAAGTCACTTTTGGGGGAACCTCCCCCATCCACAATGCAGAGTCACTGGGAGCGCGGCCCTTGGCAGGGTTAGGAAGCGGATGATGTTTATCTCCGGCTCTCAACTGTCCTTTCCCTGAGCCGGCCCTGGACCAAGTGTCAGCAGATTTTGACCCTGATCTCAGCCCAGCCACTAACTTGCTTTTGACTTCAGACAAGCCTTAGTGCCCCTTTTAATGGGATCATTCTTCCATTTTTTGCCTTAAATAAATGAATGGGAACGTGGGGGAGATCATCCTTATCCATGTTTTTTCTCTTCTCATACAATGACAGCTGCCTATTTGACCTTGGCTAAGACTGAAAATCAAGGAAACAGCCACTGGATATGAATGAAAGCCCACTGGCACTCCGTGTGCCAGTGCTAAGGTGGACCAGCCGCAGACCTGGAAATTTCTTGCCAAGGAAATTCACCTCCCTCAGGGGCACCCAGGAAGCTGAGAAACTCACACCGGCCCAGAAGGGCCAGTTGGGTGCTTCAATTCATTGTCATAGATCTTCTGAGCTGGCATGGTCTTCCAGAACATTTAATTTAGGCCCTTCATTTTATAAATGAGAATGCTGAGCCCTGAGTACTTAAAGTCCTCACCCCCGAGTCACAAGCTAATAGAGGCATAACCCCATTCTCTCCTGCCTCCTGCCGGGGGCTCTTTTTTTTTTTTTTTTTTTTAATTTATTTACTTATTTATGGCTGTGTTGGGTCTTCGTTTCTGTGCGAGGGCTTTCTCCAGTTGCGGCAAGTGGGGGCCACCCTTCATCACGGTGCACGGACCTCTCACCATCGCGGCCCCTCCCGTTGCGGAGCACAGGCTCCAGACGCGCAGGCTCAGTAATGTGGCCCACCGGCCCAGCCGCTCCGCGGCATGCGGGATCCTCCCGGACCAGGGCTCGAACCCGCGTCCCCTGCATTGGCAGGCAGACTCTCAACCACTGCGCCACCAGGAAAGCCCCCGGGGGCTCTTTTTACCCAGCTCACTGCTTCTCTAGAGTCATCGCTTATCTGTGGAAGTCCTGAGCCCAGGGTGGCCAAAATACATTTGTCCTAACACCTGTGTCAAATCCAACCCTCTCTCAACCCGTGGTAGCCCAGACATGAAATTTCACTCATTTAGAGCTTGTTTGCAGGTTCAAACAAAATAGGACTCCAATTATATGAAAGTCAAAAAAAAAAAAAGGCACATCATTTAAGAGAAAATAAATGCTGCCCCTAAAATCCTCATCTTAATTGTGAAAGTCTTAATCCATGAAAATATTCTTCATCATCATAACATCTGTTTCATGGGTTAAGCCTATGCTTTTTTTATATACTGTGACTCTTAGAAGTCTTGACTGAAAGTGAGAGAAAACGCAGCTCATGTTCACTTATGAAAAAAAAGGAAATTTATTAGTGCACAGAGGTAGACTTTAGGCAAGCTTTGATCCAGGCTTCCAAAATGTCACCAAAGATTCGGTGTCCCTTTCTCTAGCTCCTGACTCTACTCTCCTCTGTGTTCACTCCATACTCGTGGAGACTCACCCCATTCCAGAACTTTCACACTCTACCTTCAAGACCAGCGGAGAAGAGTAAACATTCATTTCCCTGAGAACTCCAACAAATTGAGTTTCACTGCCTCCAACTGGCCCAGCAGAGATTATTTTTCTCCTTCCATAGAAATATTGTCTTATTTTCATTCTCTCTGTGATACTGCAGACTAATTAATAATGGGCCATTAAACATGGAAAAGAATTCTGCTACCATTTGGCCTATATTTGTTAGTAATGATAACTCTTCAGACCCCAACTTCTGAAGAGTGACTTTCTCACTCAACTTGGACACCAAAAACCCATTAAAGAAAAAAGAAGAAGCAGCAGCTTACAAGAATCCTCTACAAGGTCCACACGATATTTTCTTTAGATTCAGAGATTATTCTCTGGAGGTTGGCATTGCTAATTATAATACACAGTTTGAGACCTTGGAATTGATCTAGTATGAAAGCAGACTAAAGCCTCCTGCTATCTGGGATGATTCATCAAAGCCAGAAAGTGTGCCATGTCACCCCACCCCCCAACAAGAGGAAACTGCTGGAAAACACATTATTTTTATAGAGTCATTTGGCTCAGCAAATACATTTGTGTTAGTCAGGGTCAGCCCCTGGGAAAATGAAGTCGGATCCTCACTATTAGCAATACTTTTTACCCCAGTCTCCTTTTTGAATAAAAGTTTTCTCACCTTTCAGTAGCCTTGACCATTCCCACACCCCCAATAGTGCCCCTATGTTGCCCCTTGGATGCCCAGACTTCTGCTCTTTGGAGCTCAGGTATCCCCTCTCTTGGAAATACTTCATCATCATAATCAACAAACATTGGTAGAATATCTAGAATGTGAACACATTTATGCGGTGAGTTGGACGTCTGTTACTTTTTTGGCTACCCTGCATCACTTTCTTTGGGGAGCAGGCCTTGGACTGGTTGAACAGCTAGACTTGCTGTCCGCAAATCGGATCATTCTCCACTGATCTAATTCTGTCAGAGTCTCAGCCAGGCCAGAACCTGATACCTAGTGTCCGGACAGAACCAGAACCTGTCTTTTTATGGCCAAAGAGGGAGGCAGAGTCATAGTGATTTCCACGGTGGTACCTTTATCCGTTGCACAGACCCGCCTACCAGAACAGAGGCACAATGACCCCAGCTGGCAGAATGGCCCGGCAATGATTCAGTGCTTGATGGGTAGCAACTTATGTGGCGTCTGGATCGAGAGACTGAGGACTCTCTGGACAGTAAAAACCAAAACCAAAGCCGGGAAGTCATCAAGCTAAAGGGAAGAAGCAGAGGGCAGAATCCAGGTAAAAGCATCACAACAGAAGTCGGAACGCTGCGTAGACAAGCAGCAGCCACTGCCTCTCCCCGCTACCCAAATTATCCTCTCTCTTCCTCCGGGTCACTCACCTGGTTTCTGAGCGCAGCTGACACCAAAGTTGGTAACTTAGATGTGTATAAATGCAAAAATGACTACAACAAAGACAAGACTTGAAACATGAATGATACAGGTAACGAAAGTCAGGAATTCAGATAGGAAGAGGTCACATCTTCCCAGGTAGCTCAGAAAATCGTGCAGGAGAAAGAAAAGAACTGAAGTGGACAGCGAGATAGAGTTGAATTGCAATGACAGCAAGGGTACATTTAAAGCAACAGAATATGCATTCACAAAGTCACACGGTCAAGACAGCAGAGGGCCTATTGAAAATACTTTTCCCCAGCCCCTTTTGCCAATCAAACTAGACCTCCTATCTCCCATTCCTTGGGGCCCTATTCTCTTTCCTTCCATCTGATAAACTAATCCTTGCTAAGGTGCAGATGGATTGATGAGTTGCATATTTGCATTTTAATAAGGACCTTCTAGACATAGGGCCTTAAACCGAAGAAATGGCTACAAATACTTGTCATTTCTGGTACTATGATGAATTCGTAGGGGAGAAATTATAGGGCAGGTAAGTCTTCATTTTCCTTCAAATCACTCTTTTTACGTGTAGAGTGGGTGCTCATCTCAGCATTCAGAGTTTAATAAAATTCACTTTGGTAAGTCACATTTCTCATGGGAATACCAGTGTTCATGTACCAGGCACCCAAAGCATAGCTATCTAAGTAAAGTTCACTCACCAACCGCTGGTATTTTCCTAAACGCTCCATAGGACAAATGATAACTTTATATTGGCCAGAGTTGTCCTTTGTGTCATGGACTTGTCATCCCTGTTCAGCAGGATGGGAAAACCCCTTAACTACTTGAAACACTATAAATATAACATGTTGCTTTGGGATTTCTTGATTCTAAATGCTCTCAAGTTTGGGAAATCTTGTGGTGCAGCGGTTAAGCAATAAACATAAATCACAAAGGAAGTTTTTCAATTATTAAAAAAATTATAAATAGCAACAAGCTACTTTAATTCTCTTTCTTTCTTTCTTTCTTTCAAGTTGTAGTAGTAGCATTACTTTGGAAAGGCTGTTTTATCCAGAAGCATTACATGGGAGTTAACTATGATTGTATTTACAATTTTCTTACACTAGCTCCTGTTTGTTTCTTTTAAACACAGGTACTTGTCATCAAACCAAAGTTAAATACTAAAATATCACTGATACAGAACTAAACACATTGGTGACCCACAAATCACACAGGACTCTCAGAGTCTATGGCAGAAGAACGCATGAGTTGATTTTTGATACAGGAGAAAACGGTTGGTTTGGACCCTACCTCAACTTCTTTTGTGACATGAGTAAGTTCGTAATGTTTCTGGACTTTACTCTTCCCCTTAGCAAAATGTAAAATGTAGACAATTCCTGGTCAACCACAAAGTAGTATTATAATAGCTTCTTTTTTGAAAACTCAACTAAATACAATGTTTAAAGTATTAATTATTTTGTATTATTTCACTCATTACGATTCAGCTTTAAAATATAAGGGAATATATACAAGGTTACTTTTTTAGGCACTCTATAAAGACTTCAAAACCAAAGGATATAATTAAGTATATAATTAACTTTTACCACATCCATATGATAGAAAAATTAGCCTCCTCCAGTGGCCTTTATTGGAACAGTGATTAAAGTCGAGCCCTAAATGGCTCTTGTTGGCTACAGAGCAGCACCTGATATTATATCAAACGTCCCTGGTTCTCAACATGGTGATACTTTTAAAGAATTTTTTTTTAGTTCCCAGAAGAGCCACTGTAGGTTTCTTACTTCCTCTGGAGTTTCACGTGCGTACGATTTCAGACCAAACACATTTCTTCTAAAAACCCACACATCAAAATTTTGCACTCCATCTCCATGCCGTCTGTGCCCCAGTATGTAATTTGTTTGGGGTTTGCTGTTGCTTTTTTGTTGTTGCCTTACTTTGAATAAAGAAATTAACCAATGGATGCCTAAGGACACACAGCACATGTTCAGGGTTTGTGACACAGGAGGGCATAAAAGCAAGGATGGTAATATCTGCTAATAGAACTTCCCATCCTATAGGGGGCTTTCATTTCTTTTGTTTGCACAATTTAAATCGGCAAAGCTACCCCTTTAAATGACACGAACCTTTTGTCCCGATGAGATTTCAGTTACCAGGCCACAGTCTGTCAGTTTGAAACCATTTCCTTCCCCATTAGCTTGCAGTGGGGTGGCGTGTCCTGCTGCTTTGCAGTTCCTCTGCCTTCATTTGACCTTCATCATTGTCTGCAGTGCTCTCTGCTTTAGCACCAAAAATCACAGACACCTGGTGTGTCTGCTCAAGAACTTTGTGCTTGAAATCTCACAGCAAGAGAGGACTGGGAGACTGTGGTTTGTATGTAGTTGAAGTTTTCCTTGGTGACCAGGATGCTTTCTCTTCCTGGGCCTCCAGGGAATGAAAACCCAGGAAAATCTCCCAGCCATTTCAGGCATTAACAGCAGTGCAAGGAAAAACACCTTTATCGGAAGATTCTATCTCTTCAACCCTTATCTTGTTTAAACTGAGATTTGGGCTGCCTATTTCCCCTGAAGTCAATCCTCTCTAGCTATTCCCCAGTCCCTTCCTTCCTGTTCCAGAATGATTGCCTGCAGACAGAATACAACGACCTAAACATCCTTCTCACACTCTCCTCTCTCTTCACACCGCCATCCAATTCTAAAATGCAACCGACCAAGTTGCTAAGAGAGTTGATCTTAAAAGTTCTCATCAGGAGAAAAAAAGTTTTTTTGTAAATTTGGTGACAGGTAGATGGTAACTAGACTTATTGTGGTGATCGTTTTGCAGTGTATACAAATACTGACTCATTAAGTTGTATACCTGAAACTAACATAACGTTATATGTCAATTATACTTCAATAAAATAGAATAAAACTAGACAGAATAGAATAACAACATAAGTGGGGGAAAAAAATCCAGTGCAAAGGCCCCATCTGTCCAAAAAGATCCCAGAGCCAATGCAAAACAAATAGCCAGCTCACCCAGCACCTATGCAGTTTGAGGTAGAATCCTTCTACCAGTATAGCTGCTACATCTGATAAGAGTCAAGGGCATAATTAAGGAAAGCTTTAAGTCAAAATAAAAAAGAAAGACCTGTTTCCATGAATATATAAGGGTATCATTAAGGTGCTAGAGGGGATGTAGGAAATATTATAGGATCACTTCTAATTTAAAAAAATTTTAAGTAGAATCTTTACCTTAAAGCTCTGAAAAAATCCTTCTAAACAAAACAGAAATTTGTTTCGAAGAAATTTGCCTGTCTTTTTGAAACTTCAAAAAGACCTAAGACCTTAAATATCATTTGTTTCATCCTTGCTGTTCTACGAGGGAGGAAACTGAGGCCCCCAAAAGTCAAGGCAGCCACTCAAGATGAATACAGTGACCCAGCAGCCTGGCCACGCAGCTAAGTGCTAAGGGCAGCTCTCCCCACTCCTGGCTCATTGCTTTTTTGTTGTTGTTTGTTTGTGTTTGTTTTTCATATTGTTCTGTGGGATTCAGAAGAGCCTGGAGAAGTAACAGTGCCAGAAAAGAGAGGTCTAAGTCTTCAGAATTGTTTATTCTGCCTTTTATTGGGAGTCTGCCTCTTTTGATCATCAACCTTTCTCTGGGTGAAAACTCCGAAAAGGAAGAGAAATTGCGATCTGGCCTGAGACATTTGACAAAGAAGTAAAGCTAAGAAATGTCACAAGGGTTAAAGCTGAGCATCCAGGCTACATAAAGTAGCCCTAAGTGAGCTTATTGTCCTGGGAGCATGAGCCTGAAAATCGGTACTGCCCCGAGCACTTCCATCTGTCAATCAGAAAGCATTAGGGCGGGAACTCAGAAAGCGGAAGTGATGAGTTTCCAAGTGAACTCTACGGAATATCTCCTATAATTTGTGCTAGAGCGCAATATATCACTCCATCAGAACCATCATCGTTGCTGTCAATGACACTGTTCTCCCTGACACCCACCAGAATGAATGGCTCCATTTAAAAAGACAGATAACACCAAACACTGGCAAGGAAATGGATGGACCAGGATTATCATGCATTGTTGATGAATCGAAAAAATGGGGCAACCACTTTGAAAAAAGTTCTGATGTACATCTACCCTGTGACCCAGCAATGCTTCTCCCAGGCATTTACCCGAGAGCAACAAAAACATATTCATAAAAAGACCTGTACAAGAATATTCAGAGCAGCTTTACTTACTCATGAAACCCGAAAACTGAGGAAAGCCCATCTGTAGGAAAATGGATAAACAAAGTATAGCATAGTCATACAAGGAAATACCACTCAACTATAAAAAGGAACAAACTACCGATATGCACCACAACATAGATGACCCTCAAAAACATTACACTGAGTGGAAGAAGCCTCACTCAAGAGTACACTGGTGGGAAAATCTGAATAGTGGTGGTCTCCGCCCATGGGGGAGGGGAGGCAGGAAGTGACTGGGAAGAGGTATGAGGGAAATTTCTGAGGCAGTGGTACTATTTTGTATCTTTTTTTTTTTATAAATTTATGTATTTATTTTTGGCTGCATTGGGTCTTCGTTGCTGCGCTGGGCTTTCTCTAGTTGCAGTGAGCAGGGGCTACTCTTCATTGCGGTGCACGGGCTTCTCATTGCAGTGGCTTCTCTTGTTGTGGAGCACAGGCTCTAGGTGCACAGGCGTCTGTAGTTGTGGCACATGGACTCAGTAGTTGTGGCTCGCAGGCTCAGTAGTTGTGACCCATGGGCTTAGTTGCTCTGCGGCATGTGGGATCTTCCAGGGCCTGGGCTCAAACCCGTGTCCCCTGCAACGGCAGGTGGATTCTTAAACACTGCGCCACCAGGGAAGTCCACTATTTTATATCTTGAGTGGGGTTTGGGTTACACAGATATCTGTATTTATCAAAACACAGCAAATGTGCACTTAGGACCTAGGTATTTCATGGCATATAAATCTTGCATCAAAAGGAAAGAGATGTAAACAAATACTAAACTTTAATTAAATATGTGTGTTATGAAGTATTTAGGGAGGAGTATACTCATGTCTGCAGTTTACTTTGAAATGCCTCAAACTCATAGACTCATAGGTAATAGAGGGATAGATAGATAGATAGATGATAAAACAAGTATAGTGAAATTTTTTTAAATTGGGGTATAGCTGTTTTACAAGTATAGTAAAATATTAATGGCAGAATGTAGGTGGTAAGTATACAAGTGATCACTATAAAATTCTTTCAACTTTGTTGTATTATAAAAAGTTTTATAATAAAATGTGTGAGACATCTCAAATCCTTTGAGATTTAGGACTGTGCTCAGTCTGTATTAGCAAATCTCTCTCCCTTTCACTCACCTTACCTTGTGGTCTAGGCATCTCCAATCCCAGGTGTAAAGTTCACTACTTTGAACTCTAAGGGTCCTGAGAGCACGCACAGGAGGAAATAGAATGGCCCTGCGGCACTGTGGTGCCGTCTGACCAGCTTGGGCTTGCATCCTGGATCTACTACTTAGAAGAAGTCGTCTAAGCTCTCTTTCCATCTATAAAATGGCTCGTCATCACCCACTTATGCGAGTTGGGATGAGGGTCAGAGAGGACCATGTAAAGCATCATCGGGTCCCTGACCCCTACGACGTGCTCAGCATATGGACCTCTCATTGGGTTGGCCGCTCAACAAGCAATGCTCAATTTAGTTTGATGACAGGTTACCTTCAACACACTAGATAGTTCTTCATGTAGGGAGAACTATGCTTGAGAAACGCCCTCTTTGGAAACACGCTGTTTTAACATCCGAACCTCCTTCAGAGCTTTTCAGGTACAGCAATCTGGCAGCGGTGTGGGGCTCGGATGAGAAGGAATGTCAGTGTGCTTTGTACATAGCACAGCACTATGTAAAGCAAAGCACAGAAAACAACACGGTCAAGCCGGGCGCGGTCTGAGTGCTAGCGTTCCTTGTTGGTTTCTGTAATTTTTCTAATTTTAAACACACACATGGGCACATGCATACCATTGCCTTCACACTGTCGGAAGGATGTCTTGAAGGGCAGGCTAAGCACTCTTATCCATTTGCTCTCTTCTTTTCTCCTGAGGACCTGCCACCCCTCACCCTTCCACAGAGTAACTACTTCATCAGCATTTCCTCGGCTGGCACAGGGCCCTGACTTGCTAAACAATAAGTGCTCTGTTTCTCACAACTGTGCTCCTGCCAAAAAGAAAAAAGAAAGAAAAAAAAAAAAGCCCTTTATACCATGCCAAGGTTAAAACCTTCCCCTCATTTTACTCGAATGCCTGTTTCAACATTATGAATTCTTGGAGGAAACCATAATCAAGATAGTCCAAATTGTATATAGTCATCATATATATATTACACTTTATGAGGAACTGTACTGAAAAACTGTTGTCCCTGGAGATTCTGCTGCCATCCTCTCTCCTGCAAAGCCAGAGGACCCCTAAGCAATAAAGCCTGGCGTATCGGCAATCATAGACAAAGCCACAAGCATGCTCTGATTAACCCTCGTTGCCTGGTAAGAACATTCCCTTGGCAGTTTCATAAATAGTCCACATTGCCTTAAGACCACTGCCTCCGATTGAAGGAGTTTGATTATGGTTTCAAAGGACAGCCCATAATAAGGAAGTCTGAGAACTGAGAACCGAGGTAGTTTGGGGTTGCCAACGAAATAGGTGACTCACGAGCTGAATATAAAGCTGCATGTTACACGAGGGTGTAGCTGGCTGTCTCTAGAGGAGACCCTGTAACCCTACTGTCCCAGTTCAGCGGTGGGCCTGAGTCATCCTCTCTGCTGGGGAGCTGAACCATAGCAGACATCATACTTGACTCCAGCATGCCCAGCCCACCTCCCGGCACAGAGAAAGTCCTTGATAAAAGTGGCCTAGACTAAATGATGAGGCTGCAGAATGGAAGCAGGATGGTGCAGTGTTTGCATGTACAGAATCTAGAGATATCTAAGCTCAAATCCTGGCTCAGCTACTTATTAGCTATGGAAACCTGGACAAGCTACTTACCTCTTGATTCCTACAAGTATACAGCCAGGGAGCAAGACCCGTATCTGGACCAGTGTCCAGAACACCCCGCATTGCTTGCTCCTCGCATATCTGAGGTGCTGCCCTATCACCCCAGCTCTGGGCTTGTGGGTCTGTAAGCTGGATCTTGATGCCCTTTGCTCACCCGTCCTGCCTGGTGACTTGTGTGTGTGTGTGTGTGTCTCTGTGTGTCATCCTTGGATATCAGGACTTGGATTTCTCTAGACTGCACGCAAGCTAGCCCTTTGCCTCCCAGCTCCTGCCCTGCCCAGTAGAAACTCCCTGCTCGAGGCTGATTCTCTCAGAAACAGCAACTAGCACAGGGGCTGCCACAGAGCAGGAACTCAGTAACCCCGGGTGAATGAAGGAATGTCTTTGGGGGTAACGCGTGTACCTCTTTCCTGAGCTCCCATCCATGCAGAGGGGGCTGCACCAGCCCCAACATGCTTCACCTCCCTGCTTGTTCTCTCTCATCCTCACCAGGAGAGAACAGCTAAAGCATCTCACTGGAAATTCAGGGGAAATCATCTGATGACGGTGACTTAGCCCCTCACTCTCCGCCATCTGGTGAAAGGGTCTGCCTGAGGCGGGGAGGCCTGCTTTTTTCCAGAGATGCCTGTGCTGGATGGGTAGGTTTGGCAAACCCCGAGTTTCAGGATTTGCAAGCCCATTTGCCCACAGAATAAAGCCATGCTCTCCAAGGTCAGCTTCTGCATCCCAGCACCTACTCAGCAGTCGATGGAGGGAGGAATTCTCCAGCTCCACTCTGAAAACTACAGTGGCCAGGAATGTACAGACATACAAGGAGAGCTCTTTTTCTTTATAACCCCATGGCAAAATGACCTACAACTCTTCATTTTTAAGGGATGATTTCATCTGTCAATTATATTAATCATGCTCATTCTGAAACCAGTTGGAGGACCAAGACCAAGACATGAGTCTCTTGGCTTTCATTTCTTGAATAAACCTCTGGACCAAGCACACGTCCTCCTTGTTTACATGGCACAAAGGAGGGGAGCACTTCATGTAGACACCATGGGAGAAAGGGAGATGAGAGGGAGGTGCTGCCATTGTGTTCAAGTCAGTAAGGAAGAGTATGATGGGATCAAACAGGGCTGCAAGATCCAGAAAGTAAACTACCTGGACAACGTCCCTCCCACACCTCCCCTGGGACACTTGTGCTTCAGAGTAAAATCAAGGTGTTGGTTTAGAGAGGAAGGACTGATCTTTCTACAATTAACATGTCCCTGAAATGTATTTGTCTCCTCTGAGGATCACTGCCCCTGCCATAATCCCAGAACACATAAGCTCTTCCTTGGAGAAGCGGTTCTCAAACTCTTTGGTCTCGGGACCCCTTTACATTCTTCCCAATATTGAGAACCCCAGAGAGCTCTGGTTTATGTGCGTAATATCCAGCTATACCAACCATATTAGAAATTAGGGCAGAAATTTTGTAAATATTCATGTAGTAGTTTATTTAAAAAAAAAAATAAACCCGTGACATGTTAACACAAATGACACTAAATAACAGAAATGGCATTTTCTAAATTTTATTTGAAAAAAATGTATTTTCCGAAACAAAAAAAAAATTAGTGAGTGGAGTAACGCTGTTTTACATTCTTGTAAATCTCCTTAATGTCTGTCTTAATAAGAGATAACTAGATTCTCATATCTGCCTCTGCCTTCAGTTTGTTGCAATATGTTGTTTTAATTGATGGATTTGAAGAAAATCCAGCCTCACACAAATAGGTCATTGGAAAAGGGAGGGCCTCATAGACCCCCAAGATTGTCTCGGGGATCTTCAGAGGCCCCAGACCACACGTGAGAACCACAACATCAGTGCACTCTTGAAGTCATGCAGGAGAGGACTGAGGCAGGGTTCCCTCTCCCACCATCTCTCCTCTGCACTGTACTCTTTTTTTTTTTTTTTTTTTAATTTATTTATGGCTGTGCTGGGTCTTCGTTTCTGTGCAAGGGCTTTCTCTAGTTGTGGCAAGCGGGGGCCACTCTTCATCACGTTGCGCTGGCCTCTCACTGTCGTGGCCTCTCTTGTTGCGGAGCACAGGCTCCAGACCCGCAGGCTCAGTAGTTGTGGCTCACGGGCTTAGTTGCTCCGCGGCATGTGGCATCTTCCCAGACCAGGGCTCGAACCCGTGTCCCCTGCACTGGCAGGCAGACTCTCAACCACTGCGCCACCAGGGAAGCCCTGCACTGTACTCTTTAAGCTCCATCCCTTTCTGCTTGGCCCTCTTCCTTCTCAAATGTAGGCAGTGAGGAAAAGTCACATCTAAGGGTGTTTTCCACTTGGAGGCCTTCCCAACCCATCCACTGCTGAACTGCCAAGGAGAGCGTCGGTAAAACTAAACCAGCACTTTGCCTGGAATTTTCTCTGCAACGAACATCCCCTGGGAAGCAAGGGCAACAGCAGGCAGCTTATTGCATATTCAACCATCTGTACACAGGCTTTGTCTTTCCATCAGAGGTGTCATTTCTTTTCCTCATCTGCTTTTCCTCTCTTAGTATCACCCAACAGTCTCCCCCGATGTGCCTGTGGGACATGTGATGTTACAGCATCTAAGAGCCCCTGGATGAGACTCACCTGAAGAGGTCAAGAAAGTTCCCCAGAAAGAGATACAGAAACCACCCTCGGAGATGTTAAGCAGAAGCAAAAGTCAAGGATCCAGGAGGAGATAAAAAGGAAAGAAGCCCTTTGTTTGTGTGTGTGTGAATTATTCATGTGTTCCATTATAATTTCAAAGGAATTATCTTGAAAATATTAATTTTCAATAGGAAATATTTTGGGCCCAGAGTGGGAATAAAATTCCACTTAAGAATTATAATATTCATGGCAGGGACCATTCCATCTTATAAATAAGCAATCTGTATTGATTTCACAGATAACCCTTGCCAAAAGTTAGCCAGTGAACAACCAAGTCATGTGGATTTCCACCAGCATCTCCTAACGCTAGAGTGGGTGTCTATGTCTGTTGGAAGTTATTACTGATTTCCAGAGACCTGAGGATGCCTGGCTTTCCCTTTTTATCGAATATTTAGCTGAATGACTAAAAGATACTCAAATACCTCACACAAGGCAATCAGTCCCTGCCTCAAATTCTCAGATTCCCCATGTAGTATAGTACGATTGCTGCGCTAGCAGAAGTACGTGTGCACCAGCTCGTAGCGGTGGTTTTGATTGCACGCACCTCACCCCTCACCATGATCAAACTCTAAATTGTGTGCGCTCACATAGACCTCCAGCCATACATCCTTGCTTTCTCAGAGAAGAGGAAGAAGTAGCTTTCCTCCTCCTGCACCCATTTCATCCCAATCCTGTTAGAATGTCTCTCGTTTGTATCCTCTTCTTTAGAGCCCGGAAGGTTTAATCTTATAAAGAATTGCTTAGGGACACCCTCCCCAGTGTCTGCCCCAGAAAGAAGTTTTTAAACTCTCAGTAAATTGTGAAAAAGCCAGGCATAGGAGGTTGGAGCTAATTCTGTCACCTTGCACCACCGCTAAGCTCAATCACTGAAGAGAATATTATCAACACCAAAGGGGGACTCACTTCCTCTCTCCCTCTCTCTCTCTCTCTCTCTCTCTCTCTCATCCCCTCCCGCTTCTTCTCTAGCTGCAAGTCATCAGAATTAAACCCTTCTTCATCCTGGTTTGTGGATGAAGATGTACATTACACATACTTGGATGCAGGCATCAACGTGCAAGCATTCCAATTATTTTTCTATTACATCCTACTCAGATGCGGGGGGCGGCCCCAGAGTCCCTGTGCCTCCCTTAGTAGCCAGCCCCACACCCTCCAGGAGAGGAGAAAAGCCCCTCCTGCAGCCCTGCTCTCACCCCACACGTGATACCTCATTAGAAGGGCATTCAAAGAGGAACATTAGCTGACGGGCTCTTGGAAGAATTTTCTTCCATTCCCAGAAGAGTGTTTTCCCAAAGGGAGAGTCCGATCACCGCCTCGGTTTGTTTAGTGCTTTCACTTTAGTTTGCAGCTAACCCTTTGCAGGAAATCAATCAGCAAATATTTAATCAGCACCTACTATGTATCTATCACTTGGAGAGGCTCCGAGTGAGAAACAAGGGGGACTAAAGCATAATCTTCGCCCTCAAGGAGACCGTGACCTATTTAAGAAGAAAAAGCTAACACAAAACAATTAAATGCTACACCGGGTGGATCTAAATAAGGGAGAGAGTAGTAGGAAACTATATCCTAGAAGAGATAAAATTTGTCTCAGGACTTGAAAGATGTATTGGATTTAAGCAAGGAGAGAAGAGAGGTCACTAAAAGCAAGAGGAGACGGTATAATTAGGGGTGCTAAGGAGACCACACCAATTAGGAAGAAGATAACACTCCGGGAAGTCTTGGGAAATAGGGTGATTAGAGACCAGAGTGTGGAAAGTCAGAGACTTCAGTAAAATTGAACACAATCTTGGCATTTTTCTGCACTTCATAATTTTTCATTTTCCCTTAGATTCTTTCCCTGGAAAACAGGGCATATTATCACTAGGTTGTGGTGACTGAGATTTCTGGAATGATGTGATGTACACTTTACCTGAAATTCCATTTAGAGCTGTGAACATTGCCCTTAAAAAAAAAAAAAAAAAAAAAAGCATTATTAAAACAATCAAACGGCAAAGAGTAAAGACATTCATTTTAATGATTCTTCAGGGCGATTGTTTTCACCCTGGCTCCTCCAGCCCTCGGGATTCCACAGAGAGGCCTCCTCCAGGGCAGCCTTGGGAGATGAGACAGAGATAAAGCAACGAGGGCCTAGATGCCTGAGAGCAACCAGGCTTTGATCCCCTTGGTATCCGGTTTCCATTTAGGATTTTCAAACAAACACATAAATAAATCCCTGATGCAAAGAAATCTCTGGTGACCAGTCATTTGTGTGTCATCAAAAGTACTTATGGATGTATTGGGGTTGAATTCTCCTTTTAAGGAAACACCCACACACACAAACACACACTTGTTAAGTATGATGTTATTGATGGATTCATTCTCTTGTTTCTCAGGAGCTTGTTAAGCTCCTGCTGTGTACTTTGCACCCACTCGTCAACATCACATAAGGGGTGAAGCCAGACTGGTGGACTTCAGCCTTGAATGCCAGGATAAGGAAACGGATGTGAGGAGACTGACTGATGACGACGATGGTGACGCCAATGATGATGATGATGATGCCGCCACCGAGCTCTTCCTATGTGTCAAGCAGGTGCACCATGTAATTGTCTAAATTTAATTTTTGCTACAATGTTACAAGATACTACTAAACTGAACCTGATGGAGGTTTAAGATATCTGCCCACAGTCATGCAGCTAGAAAAAGGCAGAAACTAACCTCACCGGTCAGGCTGTGAGTCACAAGGATTACCTGACAAGGCTTTACAACAAAGACAAGTGACCAGGAACATTCGTTTGTTCTTTCAATATTATTTGACGTATGTAGGCATTTTCTGAATATTTTCCCTACACACTCTCTCAGACTTCCAGGTTAAATAACCATCCTCTGGGCCCCTAACCAGGGAAGGACGCTCCCACCGTATTTCTCCTCGCCTTGCCTTACCCTCCTGCTCCAGTGGGAGACAACAAATTCAAACAAGAAAATGGGGACAAGATTGAAGACTACTTTTAGAGAAAATAAGAATTACCAGACCCGAACACTGTACAGTCTTCAAAACATGTGACTATTAACTTCATCTCATCGCTGGTGACACACAACCTGTAACACTGTTAGTCCAAAACCCAAGCTCAGAAATCACATTATTTGCTAACAGGATTTGGGTACTTGCTGTTGTCACACTGCAATAAAAAAAAGAAGCATCTGTAAATTGCTCCTGGAAGAGGGGGTTTCTCACAAAATTGCCCGGTTGCCCCATAAGTAACCATTACTCTTACAATCACTAGGAACAAAATCAGGCATACTTTGCAGAAGTCAGCAAAATTAACTGGGCCCTAAGCAACTTCTTATTTGTTGGTTTTAGAAATACATTATCAACAGCGGCAAGAGGAGGAAAGTGAGACGATAGGACGCCACCAAGATGTTTCATTGCTGGAGTTATTCCAGTACACTGTCAATTCCACCAGAGAGCTTTCAGAACATTTGCCTTTCTCCTGTGAATCAGGTTGTATAGCATTAAAACAAAACCAAACAGGAGTGCATGATTAGCATAAAACAATATTAGCATAAATAAACAAACAGGAGAATGGGATTTTGAGGGGTGGGAGAAAACAGCTCTGTCTAAGGGGCCTACACATTTCAGTTGACTTCACTGTAGCTGATAAACTGTGAAATTTCCATAATAACATAGAGTACAGAAAACAAACAGCAATTTTATTTGATAGGGAAATTGCATCCTGTTACTGGATATAAAATTCTACAGCACGTTCAATGGTATTTTCAAAGCATTGAGAATCTAGACATATGTTTTCATTTTTAAATGCAGTTATAATGTAAATAATAAATCCACCACAATTTGGCTGGTCCAGAGGCTGCTGGCATCATTAACTCAGAAACCCGGAGATGCAAACGCTCTACTTATCTTGCTAGGCCCTCCGCCAGAAGTCCCCTATAACTCTGTGGATGTTAATATATGCCCTCTGCTTCATCTACATTTCTGCCTTGCTTAAGGGTCTTCTGCAGTTCCCTATTGTTATTTGTATCACATTTTAACCACTCATTGCTCTTTGATGCCCTTCTTTTTCCCTTGCCTGTGTCCTTTTTTATTTTCTTCCTACTTCTCTGCTCACTCATTCAACAACAAATCAAAGCCTATCTTCCCTCAGCTCCTCAACAGAGTCCATTCTGGTCAATTGATTGAGAAATGGCCACACTCCTCCCTGCCCTGTATCCTTGCCTTTAGAAATTGGACTTTGCAGCCCCTGTCATCAAGCAGGTTAGCCTCGTTGTTGGCTTGGGCCAGTAAGCATGCAGTGGATGTAACAGAAGACTAGACCAAGACGGACCCTCAGGAGGCCTCACGTGTTTCCACCTGCTCCTGACACTCTGCCATTGTTGTGGGAATCAGCTCATGATAGCCTTCGAGAGGATGAGAGACCAGGTGGAGGAGAGTCAGCCAACCTCCAGAAAACCCACCTGGTCATCCCTGGTGTTGCAATAGACACATGAGGAAGAGTAAACCAAGACAACCAAGACTGAGCCTGGCCTAAATTGCCAACACCCAGAATCATATGCTAAGTAGATGGTCGTTGTTTTAAGCCTCTAAGTTTTACAGCGGTTCATTATACAGCAATGGCAAATGGATACATCTGTATTGTCTTGTTCTCCTCTTATGTCTCTGCAGTACTCACACCTGACGGTACACTTAACTCTTCCAGAAATTCCAGCACACCTTGGAAAATAATACTCACTAACCAAACAAATCATATCCACCACTAACACCCATTTATGAAGGTGTAGTAGTCACCAAGCTAAAGGGATTCAGATGCTATTCCCAACTTTTCCCACTACCAACCCCCATGCATGGTCTTCTTCCGTTTTCTTTTTCTGCCTCAGTATCTTTCAGCATGGAATAGATATTTTATTTATCTGCTATGGACAAATTACTAAAGAAAACTATTTTAAAATCCTTCATAGATTACATGACATTCATTAAGCTTCCTAATTTTAAAGCTGAAAAATATTTACTCTTGTTCAAATTCACCCAGCAATGTAAAGTACCTCTGTGAGGCAAATAGAATTGAATCCATTGATTTCCATGTAATTTATTAATTTCAGCCCTGGCAAATACCTGCAGAATCTGAATCACAGCTATTGTGAGACAGGGGTTCTCAGGCAGTGTTTATACCATTATAAACAACATTTATCCAAACTGCAATATACATAACACCTTGCTTCTCATTCCCTTCCTAAAATACTCCAAAATTTTATCTTCAAACACATGATTTAATTGGTTTGTGACTCTAAATTAAATGTGTGTGTGTTACACTCACACCTTTATCATTGACAAACCCCATTGGCTTAGCACAGCACTGGGCACATAGGAAGAACTGAATCCTTTTGGTTTGCATTGAACTTAACTTGAATATGGTTACAATTATTTATATAATATATATTGAAAGATTGTATCAACATCTTATGGACTTTGCATACTTTAACTGTACTCATTTTCAGTTTCATGGATAATCAAAAAGATTGAAAATATAATTTAGTTTCTTATAAAACATATTCTTAGAACTACCATCAAGAAATAATAGGAGAGGGACTTCCCTGGTGGCGCAGTGGTTAAGGATCTGCCTGCCAATGCAGGGGACATGGGTTTGAGTCCTGGTCCGGGAAGATCCCACATGCCGCGGAGCAACTAAGCCCGTGAGCCACAACTACTGAGCCTGTGCAACTACTGAAGCCCACACTCCTAGAGCCTGTGCCCAGCAACAAGAGAACAAGAGCAACAAGAGAAGCCACTGTAACGAGAAGCCCACGCACCACAACAAAGAGTAGCCCCCTACTCGCCGCAACTAGAGAAAGCTCGCGCGCAGCAACGAAGACCCAACATAGCCAAAAAAAAATAATAAATAAATAAAATTTTTAAAAAGAGAAATAATAGGAGAAAGCTTGACACTAACGGTGACTTAAAGAAGGTAGAGGTTTATTTCTTTCTCAAGTAAAAATTCAGGTGTAGGCTAACGACGTCTGTAAAATGGCTTGCTCCCCGAAGTCCTTAGGGACCCAGGCTCCTTTCAGCTCATAGCTCTGCCATTTGAGCCCCGGCCTCACAGTACAAGATGGTAGTTAAATTTCCAGCTATCACATCCACATTTCAGGCAGCAGGATGAAGAAAGAAAAAAAGGCAAAGGGTACATGCCAGCTATCTTTTAAGAAAATTACCTGGAGGAGCTGCCTAAATTAAATCCCATTGGCTAGAGTTTAGTCTCATGGCCACATTGAATCACAAAGACATCTGACAGTCTTTTTTAAAAGTTGGTCATATGACCAGTTACAATCAGGAGTTTAAGAGGGAAGAACAAATGTCAGAATAGGTAACTAGCAACTTCTCCAGAATGTGCTCTATGTTGGGGAGATTGTCTTTAAATTTTCTCAAAGTATAAAATTGCCCATAATGTGCCAGTTTTCCATTTTTGTCCTTGTTTTGCATAATAACCTCTTAATGGACAAGCTCTATCTATAACTCCCCTGGCATAGAATGGTGGAAAGAGATCCTTCCCCAATTAGGATGCTCTTCTGTTGAACATGAGAAGACAACCCACCAAAATTGGCTTAAGCCATAAGAGCATTTATGGGCTCACTTAATTAAAAAGTCAAAAATGGTTTGATTTAGGCTCCATTGTTGTCATCAAGACCCACTTTTGCCCATCTTTCAGCTGGGCTCTGCATTCTTCCACTCAATGGCCTAATTCTGGGTCTACATATGTTAGCAAGGTGGTAACAGTAGCGTCAGTCCACGTGTTTCCAGGTTCAGGCCCCCTTGGGAAAGAACAACAGTCTCATTGTACGTAGCTCTGATTGGGTCACACAGCCAGTGGGTGAACCCATCGCTGTAACCAAGGAGAAAGTAGCATGCTGATCTCTTTAGGCCAATCAGCACCCACCCCTGCTGCTAGGGTTGGATATGATACCTTTTAAACCATGTGGCCTGAGAATGCGTGGTTTCCCAAAGGGAACTTGGATTATCATTTTACCTTAAAAATAGTAAGTGGAAATTGGGCAAAAAACAAACCTCTGTCATGGAGACATATTTCACACACAATGTGGGATCCAACGGGTGTTTTTCATGACTCAAGATATAAACACTTCCCACGATATTCGCAGGACCATGAGGCTAAAAATAAAACCAAGTTCACAGGCTTGATATGATGGTTAAATGATTTAACACACTTGAAAATATATAGTATAATATCTCTAAGCAGGAATAAAGATACCATTCTGTGACTGTGACTGTCACCTGCTCCACCGGATTAGGCCACTAGAAAGTTGTCATCATCATTACTGTTACCGGTATTCAGTGGTGCTCAATTAGGGAACTGGTGAAACCTTAAGCCAGGTCTTTTTTGCCTTTCCCTGTATTCTATTCTCATTTCATCATCTGAAGTCTATTTCACCTGCTGAGCCTTTTCTGTATCCTACTCTGTTACATCCCTTTTATGAAAAAATTTACACTAAATATTAGAGAATTATTAGCCCCTCTGTCTTCAGGGGCCCAAAGTTCTCATTTCCTGTACAAAGTTTTCATCACATGACTTTCTAGGTAAATTTGCTGTCTTCCAACACAGAGTCTCTGGGAAAATACTAGCTGTAGCAGTTATCTGGGATGGCTTCCCTCTGTAATTCCTACACATTCTTTCTCTCTCTGTCTCCTCCCAGAAGGAGCTCTGGGAGAGGTCTTACAGGCCCCAGGTTTGGGCAGGAAGTGAGCAGTTTTCAGCAGTTTTCTGTGCACCTCAGGAATTCCCCAATATTTCCTCAGCAGCAGTGAGTGTCCCAGCTCTCCACTGCTTCTCCTTTTCATGTGCACCACTTGTGAGTTCGACAGCTATTTGTAAATGGTGAATGATAATAATTATTATCTATCCCAAGCACTTCTTGCATATTGTTCATTTTTCTCTCCAACCCAGCCGATTTACAATGTATTATTCCCACATCACAGGCAAAGAAACTGAGCTCAGAGACATTCAAGTTTTGCCAAACATCCTATAAAGGTGAAAATGAAACCGATTTGAAACCAGGATTGTCTGATTCCAAAGTCTCTGCTTTCTCCACTCTGATATGCTGCTATTAAAAAGCTATTTCTTAAGCAGACTTAACAGGTACAGAGAACAAGCTAGTGTTTACCGGAGGTGGCGGGTAACATAGGGGTGGGGGAGTGAGAAGTACAAACAATTGGGTGTAAGATAGGCAACAAGGATGTATTGTACATCATGGGGAATATAGCCAATATTTTGTAGTAACTGTAAATGGAGTGTAACCTTTAAAAATTGTATTAAAAATTTTAAGCTAATTCTTAAAAATACTGATTAGGTGGAAAGCAATTTTAGTTTTACATCTGATAAATTATTTCAAATAGAATTGTAGTTATGTGTGGCGATTTTTCATAGGCTTACTGTCTCAATACAAATCAGGATCTACTACGGAGTGAATAAGTATGCTTCAAAGATGCCTTTGACCAAGCAAAGAAGGTCAGGGATTGGGAGGCCTTACATTTGGGAGCCCGTTTTAGTTTGGGCTGAGCTCCGGGACATCATGAAGAGGAGAGGATGCAAACCGCATGAAATAAAGAGTAGATAGAGCGGTATTGTTGGCTTCCATATTAGGTCCTGCAAAAGAAGTTCTCAAATGTTAGTTTCTGTGCATCCCAATCATATGGACATTTGTTACACGGCAGATTCTTGGGCTCCACACCTGGGTGATTCTGTGGACGATGGCCCACTGATCACATTTGGAGAGCCACTGCCCAAGATCTCAAAGCCCAATTTAGGATACAAACAGAAAGAATCAGGAGTTGGCTGAATGGGAAATTGATTCTCCTCTTGAACATACCTTACATTCGAATCATTTATGACGGAGGATCATTCTATGCAAAAATCTTCTGACTTGCAGTGTTTCTAGAAGGAGTTTTGAGAAAGAAACACATACACACACATTGATGGAAAAGACTAGATTTAATCTTTCTATTGAATTCAATTTACAATTTTGTAAATTAATTTATTACTGTGGGAAGCCTACTGTGGATGATCTTATAGAAAGAAGAATCCTTTGTAAAGCAAATAATTGCCTCTGGTTTGTCTACTTTGAACCCTTGATATTCATTTAAACTGAATGTTCTCAAAGCAGAACACACCTGGTATCTAGTTTGTCTAAATACTTAGAAAGTCAAATTGTCTAATTATTCAGCTCCATCCTTATTTCCCAAACATGTACGAGTGAGCTTTCAGGAAGCATTCACAGTGATGTACAGAGACAAAAAACAAAAACAAAAAAACCTGTTCTTAAATGCATTTTCCAGAGGATCTATGTTTAACTTTCTCTTCTAATAGATAAAGGCAATAAAAATGTTTGTCCAACATTGCCATATAGTTTGAAATTCCTTGCCTACTGAAACCCTAGCCAAAAGGCTTTCTGAGTTTTATGTTAAATTATCCCATTTGGTTGGCTGTCTTAATCAACTTAACCGATTATTTACCATATCACGGTTTCACTCTGTGCAGACACTCTCTCAGGGCTCTTGTGAACAATTTCTTGGGCTCCTTTCTTTCCTTCTTTCTAACCATTGTCTCCCATCCCACCTTTAGCCGACAACCTCAGGTTCACAAGGCTTTGCGGCTCTGTTATTGCGTTTGTCTAAAAAAAATCGTAATTTCAGATTTTTCTTTCCTATTTGGGGGAGAGCTGACTGGGGCGGGGGAGGGTTGGTGAGGTGACTGAACAAAACCAGTTGAACAGTTAATGCTTTAACCTTGCGTATAATTTATACAATAAACAAAGTCACATGCTCCCCTAATAATTTAGATGTAAGCAAATGTTGATTTATTCAGGAAGGCTAATGCCTGAAGCCAAGCCTGCAGCACTAAAATTTGAATTAAACTAGGACAGAAGCAAGCTAGTCTATAATAACATTTGTATAATTTTATTTTTGCCCTCGGCTCAGTTCATTTCCTCGTACAGTAGATGCATGAAATTGGTTCTTCAGCCACCTTTAGCTGATATTCATTGATATCTGGGCAGGCGGGGAAGCAAGAGAATGCACCTTCCTCAGCTTTGTGTTTTCAATCATAAGGCCTTGAATTCCTAGGTCATTTCTGACAATGATTATCTCCCTCTGAATTGTGTTTTTGGCAAATATCTCCGAATAGCTTCATTTCACCTCGAGATACGGTTTTCCCCTCTCACTGTGAAGGGGCTCTTAGAACTGAGATTGTTAAGTAGATGCAAATGTTGTGCTGTTTTTATTCCTTTATTCAAGCCTGGGGGCATGAAATCTGAGTTCTCTTACTCTGCTTTCAGCAGCGAAATAAGGGCCTTAGGAAATTCTTTAAAGGATGGTAAAAAAAATAAACATTAACTTGAAACACTCAGGGACCAAACGCCCTTGTACTATTAACCTTTGACTTAAATAAAAATTAGGAACTACATCTTACCACTTACCACTTTTGTTAGGGACTGAGGCTCCTTTTGAGGGATCGGGTTTAAGCCAGTAAATAATTTGCGAGAGCTTCTGAAAAGTAGGCGAAGTTTTCCATCCAAACCGAGCGAAACTTGGTTTTTCATAGTATTTCCCTGCAATCCGACACACACCAACAGGCACAGTGCACAAAAGAAAGCAGTCTCAAAACCCACAATTGCTTTAAATGTCTAACAATTTTTATTCAGCCTTTCAGGCAAAGTAACAGCTCTTTGGGGGTCAAAAGTTCTGAAATAAAGAATTTCTTCCCTTAGGTCAGGAAATCAAATATGCTAAAAATTCTCCCTAACCTTTTGTTTAGAGGGAGCTAAGGGGAAAAAAAAAATCCTGAAAATTACAAATGAAAGAATTGGTATTTGCACTTTATGTGAAATCTGCATTTATCTCTCCCTTCTTCCAGCTGAGAAGGTAAATAGCAGCCCTAGTGTTTTGGAGGCAAATATTGTTCTGTCCTATTCTTGGTAACAAAATCTGCTCCCAGGACCTCTCCAGCCCTGTCTGATTGTGCCCTAGGGCTGTCACAGGCCGCCAAAGGAGCCTTTCAGAAAATCCAGGCCATGTTTTGACTTCATTACAAATTCCAAATAGGACAAGTTTTCGCCTGGCTTAGGCTTGGTTATGAAAGTTTCCCACAGCTCCTGAAAATATACAGAATAATAAATGGCTGGGCAGAGAAAGAGGAGGCAATAGTAATTCCATCAAAGCTTTCCGGTCACATCATAGAGCACAGTTGCAGAGCTGGGGGAGCTTATATCATTAGGACCCAGAGACAAAATGTTTTGCCTTCGGCCCCGAGGTCACACACTGGGGCAAGAACTTTGAGGTTCTGTCCTTTGTTCCCCCATGAGGGAGATAAGGACACCTCTTCCCCTACCCTGGCCCCCTGGGCTTCCCTGGAGACATGTTGTGAAAACTTCTCACCCCAAGGGGCGGCTAGCAAGCTTCAAATGTTTTTTGGGCATTTCCAGCATAAAAGCAAAAACTGATAAGTTTCAGTGGGATAAGCCACGAGGCACAAAGGAAAAACTCCCACGGTGGTGGGTGTGAGGAGGAAACTTTTTATTGTCTTGTTGCGGATTTTTTCTTTCATTTTTCTTTTCTTTTCCTTTTGCTAGTCTCTTTATTAAGTCAAGATGTTATAGGAAGGAACCAGTTAAATATGACATGCAAGCTTCTTAAGGGAAGCCTTTCCTCCCCAGTTACAGAGGAGAATCCAGTTTGGCCATATTCCTGAACCCCATCCTTCTTCCTCCCTTCTCCCTTGTTCCAGGTTCTTCCCTCTCTCACCTGTTTTTCAGGGCGAAACATAATGAAACACTTTAAGGACAGATTCTAGCAGGCGGTACCTTACCTTCTGAGAACTCTAGTACTGACCCTACCAGCTTCCCAGGCACGCCCTTTTTTTCCCTGCACGTCTCTATTTTAGAAAACATGCATGAAATACTTCAAATAAGTCCAATACTGTGGGACACTTACCTAAATTTTTTTTCCAAAATAGTCCGTTAACATATATGTCCCTCCCTAGAAGCAGATTTCATTAGCTCCTTATTTTTTTATTTTTATTTTTTGGTGGCACCCCATGGCATGTGGGATCTTAGTTCCCTGACGAGGCATCAAAGCCGCACTCCCTGCAGTGGAAGCGCGGAGCCTTAACCATTGGACTGCCAGGGAAGTCCCAGCTCCTTATTTTTGAAAAGCCAATAACAATAGACTGACAATTCCTAACCCGTCACTCTGACTTCGGATTGGTGGGCTGTGGCTTTTTGACATCAAAGCCGTCTATTACGGCTTTTCCACATGTGGTTTACAATGCAGTCATTGCCACCAGCCATACATTATCCACTGTCCTCTTGGAGCTGCTGAAGTGACGAGAGAGACAGGAGAGACAGGCAGTGGTTGGTGCTTAAAGGCTGGACCCAAAATTGCCCCCCAAACTCATTTTTGAAGTCTTTGAACGTGACCAAAATTTTATTAATGAGCTTTAGCTGGGAAGAGCGCTATTGTGCCTCTATCTGTTTCCCACATTTAGTGAAACTTGTAAACTCATCCTCCGGATGGCTTCTGTTGGTAGCTGGACCCAAAGGAAGCATCAGATAGCATCCATAAGAAAATGTTAATACCATTTTTCTGTTTATACACCACCTGGAAAAGAATATACACCTTAAATATAAAAGGGAGATAAGTAGGTATTTCTAATTTGACTAGACTGGAATTATAATATGAAGAGAAACTGTTTCACTGGAAAATCTACCATTGGCAGGGGGCAGTCGGCCAGCGTGTGTGTCTGGGTGAGTGTGGCTATATTAAGATAGAGGAAGAAAAGCAGCCAAGAACAAGGTGAAAAGAAGTTCATTCATTGTCTCAAGGAAATAAAGACCTCTGACTTTTAAAGTGAAAATATACCATTGGCATCAGATACTAATCACAAGGTAATTATTTTTAAAGAGTTTCCTGAGTAATACGCAGGCACCCATGACACCCTTAGGCTAATATATGTACCCAGAGACTAACTCTGCCCGCCCTTGGTTGTATGTGCGTTTGTTGTCCTTGGAGTGAATAAAAGCTGCTTTCCATGTTACTCTATCCTCCCGTTTTTTAAAAATAAAATGCCACTTCAGAAGATAGGGATAAAAATGCATCAGATTAAAAAACATTCCTCAAGGGCAATTTGGATGAAAAGTTAAGCTGGGCAACATCAAACTAGGCCCCTTCCTGTAAAATACATCAAATGCAAAGAAGTACTTTTCTTTAAGTTACTAATCTTTCTAATGAATATCAGACTCCGTCAGCCAAACTGCTTTTTTGGCAAGAACAGTTTTTACTGACATAAAAGGCGGCAAGGACTGGTTTAACTGAAAGCACCCAAAATATTAATCGATTGCTAAAATATTTATCTATCCTTTGTCCAAGGAAAAAGGCTTTATTCAAGGAATTTCAAGCTTTGTTCAAGGAATTTCCACACTGGAGAGGATGGTCCCTGTCAATCCAGGTAAAATGTTATTGGTGGGGTCTTATCCCTGGGACCCCCCCAGTCAGTGAGCACTCTGAGAGGAACCCCCTCCCTCCCAGCACATCCCCTATAACAGCCCTGGAATGAATGAAACACCAGGTCATCTCCCCAAGACCTCTGTATTAACCCACCTCCAACAATATAAAATATCAGATGCTGTGCCTGATGTTGTAGGGATTTTTTTCAAGTATAAAGAAAATTCCTGGGAATTCCCTGGCTGTCCAATGGTTAGGACTCTGTGCTTTCACTGTGGTGGCCCGGATTCAATCCCTGGTCGGGGAACTAAGATTCCACAAGCTGCAGGACGCGGCCAAAAGAAAAAGAAGAAGAAAATCCCTGACCTCATTAGACTACATTTTAGACATCATATACAGCCATATCTCACACCCAGCTTCTGAGCCATCCAATGTTCTATAGCTCTCTTTGGAGCTACACTGTAGTCAGAATTCTGTTTTCTTTCATTCATTCATTCATTCATTACTTATTGAAGACCTGCAATGTACCAGGCACTGCTTCTAGGATCTGGGGAATCAGTGGTGAAGGAGACAGGTAACAACATCCCGCTCTCAATGAGCGATTTTCTACCAGGCAGAGGCATCAACAAACCAGCAAACAAATGAAGACAATCATTTCAGACAGTGATTGGTGAAATAAAAATAAAGGAAGATGATGACACAAAGTGGGCTAATGTGGATAAGAAGGCTTCGTGGGGGAGGGGAAGGTATTGAGCTTGAATCCCAAGAAAGACTCAGCTGTTGTGAATCTAGGAAGATGCATTCTGCCTGTTTCTTAGCCAGGACATTTACTCATATTATTGTATAGATTGTATACACCTGGAACACCCACGTGATTCCAAGCAGAACTCTTAAAACCCAGGTACAGAGAGAACACTTACCTTCTACTTACCTGCAGGACAACCCGGAGCATTATTTCTCAGCTGAGGGCATATTTAATTACCAAATGTTCTGCAAATGTCTTCCAAGTCATAGAGATAAAGCCATCCAAATTGCTGACTTTCAAGAACATATACTTCTTCCTTTATCACAGAAATGCCACCTTCCTTGATGAATTTGCATCTGCAATGATTCATCGCTCATTGTAATTTACAATTATTTTCTTAAGTTCCTCCAAATGACCAGCTACCTGCAAAGCATGCTTGCTTTTATTCCGTCAGCTAACTAACTTCAGTGCTCCACAAGCAATTCTGTGCTTGAGAAAAAAATGCAGCAGTGCTATTTCACTGTTCAGGCAACACAGTCACCAAAGCAGCCAGATTGAGAAATGATTACTTTAGCTTGTGGCTTACAAGAAAAGACTTCAGATCACATATTAATTGTTTAATTGTTGTTCTTAAGCCCCCTTTAGCCTTATGGCAAACCCAGAGGCCAGGTAAAAATGAATTCTTTGAAGATGCTTTTGTTCAAAGGCATGAAAGTTTACCATTGCCTCTACCCCCCACGTCACATCTGGACACCTCCATTCTGGTTACTTAGGTGTCTGATGGTTCATCAGAAGGCTAGCCATAACTTAGGTGGAAAACTGGACTCCCATTAAAAAAACATTAAAAGCGGAGAGGGAAGCAAGTTGATGTGGCATGGCTCCCAGCATTGAGGAAGCAAGAGCGCACACTGAAGCTTAGAAATAGAAAGTGATGTCCTCATAAAAACGTGGCTCCAGGCTGGTGTGCCACTAGAAATTCTTCTGTCAGTTTAGAATATTTAGCTCGAAGGGATTTCGACTTTCAGATGTATCTCTGGATGCAAAATAGGCTGCACAGGAGGATATAGCATTGAAGAAGGGAAAGAAGAATTGCTCCCAATTATGATCAGTTTACGTGACGCTGAAGACTTTTTTTTTTTCTTTTCAGATAGCATATTTGATCAGAAAGCGTGCAAGTGGGTCGGATGAGCTACCTCGCTGACATCAAGTGATCCGCTGGCCTTCATAACTAGAAAACGTTGCTGAGAACGGATAGACCAAAACAATATTAAAAGCTTCAGCACTACTGGTTATCAAGGGAAACTTTCAGCCTAATTGGAAAGCTCAGAGCCTCAGGCGTCTGCAAGTTTTGGTTTGGGGCTCTTCCGAGGCATTCCAATGCAGTATTTGCAATCAATAATGCGATGCTACTCACAGCACCATCACGAGGCTTATGAAGTCCCCTGAGTTTTGTATTTGACTTGTTAAACTGTAAAAAGAGTTGGAGAAACAAACAGAAAAGAAGTATCTCAGTCCCTAGCTGCCCAAACATAGAACAATCAAACAAACTCTGGCGGTCAAAGAAAACTGGAAATGGCAAAATGGAAAATATATACAGATGCATTTTCATGCACAAAACATGAGCATCTTGGGTGTGATCTATCCTTCTGGGTGTTAGGCAAAGAGATCATCTCTCCAGGCAGATTGAAATATGTGCTAAGATTGAGTTATGATGATGTAGATTATCCCCTAAAACCTACAGACATGAGGCTTTTTTCTCCCCCAACAGATTGTGGTATTTTCAGCCCAACTTAGCTACGAGCGTTAGGTTACGAACACCAGTTAAAGCATCCCAAGAAGATTCAGAACAGTCCATTCCTCAGAGCGACTGTCCTCTGCACCTGGAAAACATCACAGTTTTCTTAACCAACCTCTTTGCTCAGAATGGAGCAGCAAAATCTTCATATCCTGGAAATGCCGATGTTTACGGAATTGTGTGCTCCAGAGAACTTCCCCTGCAATCACCAGGGAGGGTTGAAAGGGAACAAGTCCAGAACAAGTTCTTTACTGGGTTTGGATTTTCCTTTTCCCCCGAAGGTTCACCCAGATGACTTCATCAGAGGTTTGAAAGGGAACATAGGAGACCTGAGCGATCTAGTGAGAGACAGGTAAGGAGCTGAAGAAGTTGAAGTACACATTCAACCCAGCACCTGCTCCTGCCCTTTGGAGTAAAACATCAACTTCTGGAACCAGAAGACAAAAGCCTCCTTCGTGTCCAGGATAAGAGAGAGACAGACCTCGGTTTGAATCTAAAGACGCATCTTTACCGACATTTTAATATTTCTGAAATCAAAATACATCTTAGAATCGCTGCCGCCCAGCGATCGTTGGCCATAGTTGTCATCGCCTGTAGACAGGCATAAAATTTGTGGAATGGCCCAGAAGGGAATTCTAGAGATAGTCATGGAGGAACCTTTTAGGGAATGCTACATCACCCATGCTCTGGATGGCACAGAGGACGAGCCTGCACAGCAAAACATGAATATTGCAGACTTCAAGTTGGAAAATCATTCATAAGAGTCACACTCTGAAATGAAGTTTTATAAATTCCTTAGCCAATTTACTTCATTTTTAGTTTTCTTTCTACATATGCATAAGAGATACGTAGGAGCGAAATCAATGCCAAAATAAGTATAAGAACCTTTCCAATAAAAATTCTAAGGCATAAAATAATCACTGTGCTACAGCTGTAGGAGTACTTTTTGTTTTCTTAGTGGTACATAAAATCATAGTGGGTCTTACAACTGATGACATCTGAAATTCAATGAAATACAAGATTTCTGTCACCCAGAATAGTTTACTTAACAGCCCTGAACTTCAGATCTCTCTTCTGAAAAAGATCATAACCTCCACCTCCTAGAGAGATGGGGGCTGACCCAGTAGCTAGCCCCAGCAGAATTCACAGACGTCTATGTGCCACAGTGTCTATTCCCAGTCAGTGGAAGTAAATATTATTCTCTAGCCATTTATCTGCTTCAACCACAATACAAATACCATAAACAAACTCATTACTCACCACTGTGTGCTTTCCTTTGTTTGTTTAACTTGCCAACTCTGCACCAGGTGGACAAAACCCCACAGATACCTATAAGGCCTTGATGACAAGAGTATTTTTTGGTGATCATCTGTGAAGCAAATGAAATGATAGGACTATTTGATCCAGTGTTCTAATGATAGAATGATTGTAACATCAAATCCAATTGTTTTTTGTTTTTAATAAATATATTTATTTACTTATTTATTTATGGCTATGATGGGTCTTTGTTGCTGCGTGCGGGCTTTCTCTAGTTGCGGCAAGCGAGGGCTACTCTTCGTTGCAGTGAGCGGGCTTCTCACTGCGGTGGCTTCTCTTGTTGCGGAGCACAGGCTCTAGGCATGTGGGCTTCAGCAGTTGTGGCATGTGGGCTCAGTAGTTGTGGCTCGCGGGCTCTAGAGTGCAGGCTCAGTATTTGTGGCACACAGGCTTAGTTGCTCCGCAGCATGTGGGATCTTCCTGGACCAGGGCTCGAACCTGTGTCCCCTGCATTGGCAGGCAGATTCTTAGCCACTGCACCACCAGGGAAGCCCTTTTTTTTTTTTAACATCTTTATTGGAGTATAAGTGCTTTACAATGGTGTGTTAGTTTCTGCTGTATAACAAAGTGAAACAGCTATACATATACATATATCCCCATATCCCCTCCCTCTTGTGCCTCCATCCCACCCTCCCTATCCCACCCCTCTAGGTGGACACAAAGCGCCGAGCTGATCTCCCTGTGCTCTGCGGCTGCTTCCCACTAGCTAGCTATTTTACATTTGGTAGTGTATATATGTCAGTACTGATCTCTCACTTTGTCCCATCTTACCCTTCCCCCTCAAGTGTCCTCAAGTCCATTCTCTACGTCTGCGTCTTTATTCCTGTCCTGCCCCTAGGTTCATCAGAACCTTTTTTTTTTTATTATTCCATATATATGTGTTAGCATACAGTATTTGTTTTTCTCTTTCTGACTTACTTCACTCTGTATGACAGACTCTAGGTCCATGCACCTCAAATCCAATTGTTTTAAATACCACTCCAGGAGAATAGAAAAGAATATATCAATCTCAAGGTGGGTAGAGGAAATTGCTTTAAAATTCTTTTAACTAAAAAAAGTTTTAAATATTGACAATCAGATTATAAGCCAACTAAAACACTTAAATATCTTTAAGTTGAATGGCTGAGCAATAGTTATTTTTCTGATTCTAAAAGTCTTTCTTTAGCTCCCACAGTATGGCTGGCGACATTAGCTAGCGCTCGCTCTACTCTCTTTAACGGGGAAACAGCGGACTACAAGAGACTGAGCTGTATCCGCCCCTATTTCCAACAGACTCACCTTCAACTTTCGCTCACCAAAAAAAAAAAAAGCCGGGAAAATTTTATTAACCCTTTTTTAAAAAAAGTTAATATAAAATTATAGCAAAAAAGGAACCTGAACTTTAGTAACACAGCTGGAACAGTCCGCAGCGGTGGCGGCAGCGGCGGGAGAAGAGATTTAATTTAGTTGATTTTCTGTAGTTGTTGGTCGTTCGCTAGTCTCACGGTGATGGAAGATGCACATTTTTTCGAAAGGACCGAGAAGCTGCTGGAGGTTTGGTTCTCCAGGCAGCAACCCGACGCAAACCAAGGATCCGGGGATCTTCGCACCATCCCAAGATCCGAGTGGGACATACTTTTGAAGGATGTGCAATGTTCAATCATAAGTATGACAAAAACTGACAAGCAGGAAGCTTATGTACTCAGTGAGAGTAGCATGTTTGTCTCCAAGAGACGTTTCATTTTGAAGACATGTGGTACCACCCTCTTGCTGAAAGCACTGGTTCCCCTGTTGAAGCTTGCTAGGGATTACAGTGGGTTTGACTCAATTCAAAGCTTCTTTTATTCTGGTAAGAATTTCACGAAGCCTTCTCACCAAGGGTACCCACACAGGAATTTCCAGGAAGAAACAGAGTTTCTTAATGCAATTTTCCCAAATGGAGCAGCATATTGTATGCGACGCATGAATTCTGATTGTTGGTACTTGTATACTTTGGATTTCCCAGAAAGTCAGGTAATCAATCAGCCAGATCAAACCCTGGAAATTCTGATGAGCGAGCTTGACCCAGCGTTATGGACCAGTTCTACATGAAAGATGGTGTTACTGCAAAGGATGTCACTCGTGGGAGTGGAATTTGTGATCTGATACCACGTTCTGTCATTGATGCCACACTGTTCAATCCTTGTGGGTATTCAATGAATGGAATGAAATCGGATGGAACTTATTGGACTATTCACATCACTCCAGAACCAGAATTTTCTTATGTTAGCTTTGAAACAAACTTAAGTCAGACCTCCTATGATGACCTGATCAGGAAACTTATGGAAGTCTTCAAGCCAGGAAAATTGTGACCACCCTGTTTGTAAATCAGAGTTCTAAATGTTGCACAGTGCTTTCTTTGCCCCAGAAGATTGAAGGTTTTAAACGTCTTGATTGCCAGAGTGCTATGTTCAATGATTACCATTTTGTTTTTACCAGTTTTGCTAAGAAGCAGCAACAACAGCAGAGCTGATTAAGAAAAATGAAGAAAAAATGCAAAAAGAGAACACACACAGAAGAAAGTGGTGACTGCTTTTTAGATATTGATACCAAGGGCCATGCTTTCCATAACCACCACCTTGTAGTTGCAGAAAGCCCTAGATGTAATGATAGTGTAATCATTTTGATTTGTATGCATTATTGTATCAAGGAGTTAGATATCTTGCATGAATGCTCTCTTCTGCGTTTAGGTATCCTATGCCACTCTTGCTGTGAAATTGAAGTGCATGTAGAAAAAACCTTTTACTATATGAAACTTTACAACACTTGTGAAAACAATTCAATTTGCTTTATGCACAGTGTAATATTTCTCCAGGTATCATCCAAAATTCCGCACAGACAAGGCTTTCGTCCTCATTAGGTGTTGGCCTCAGCCTAGCCATCTGGGACTGTTCTATTCAACTGCTACCAGGATTTTGCATCCAGTTACCTCCACTTTCTAGAACATATTCTCTACTAATGTTATTGAAACCAATTTCTACTTCATACAGATGTTTTTGCAGCACCAAAGTTCTTCTTCCATGAGTCGAGTCCTCTACGAAAATGACTGCAGTTATCCATTTCGTGTATTACTATCTCACTGCTTCCTAGACTTGTGCGACTTGAATTGATTCGTTCCTCACCATGGTGTCTCCCTCCCAACCACAGCCCCTCCATAAAGCAATACACTGTTACACTGTGGGTTTACACTAACCTTACACCCCAGAGGGGGAACGGTGGGATGGACCCTGGGCTTAATTTTCTTTTAAGGTCAAGGGAGTTTGGCATTTTTCATTACCATGAGCTCTTTTGGAATAAGCTGGTGTTGACTAGCAAAGAAGGTATAGATTGATACTAGGGAATATTGGCAGAACTGTATGGAACCTGTATGCCAGTCTGTGCCCCCCATTAAATGAGATTAACTTCTCATGAGTACCATGCCTTTATTAACTTGCTAAGTAGTAGTATAAAAGAATTATCACTAAATTTGTTAGCAAGGAGATTTAAGATAAAGGTTGTGTTGGATTCAACAAGTCAAGTCAGCTCAGATGATTCACCTTAACTTTTACTTTCGTAGCCATTTCCACTAATTTCTATTAATGATATGCCATAAACTTTGGTTCAAGGCAGAATCGATGTCTTTGCCGTCTTGTGACTTAGAAAGTTCTGTGACTTTGTGATGCATGTGATAGTGTTCTGACGGTTCCTCTTACTGGTATTTCTTTCACCATGGAGTAGCATCAAGTGATGAATGAGAACTGTTCAGGTCATTCAGACATACTACACAGTGAAGCAGAATGCTATCCATAAAACATAACATACAAAATTCCAAAATGGTCAATGGGAAATGACTAGAAATACAGGCTTAAAAGAGTTGGCATCTTTTAGCTGTATTTGCTAATATGGACATTTAAGCAGCTGAGAAAAGAGCAAAGCTGACTCAATTTTGTATTTCTTCTTGTCCTCAAACAATTTTTGATTCTTTCTGGATTGATGCAGTGATGTTTTTGTTCCTTCCATATTTATAAATGAAACACTTTTTTTTAGTGTTTCTAAACATAAATTCTACTTCGTTTGAAATCAAGTGGTTGGAACACTTTTGACTTTTAAACATGTTGTTGATTCAAAGCTTCATTGAAGAAGCTTTCAATCAATGGATCAGTCCGATTGTGTAATTAGCGCCCAGTACCTAATGTTTTGGTGCTATTATGAGGACCAATGCTCAAAGTAGATTTTGTTCTTGAACAGTGTCCCACTAGATTTGATGAACATTTATTGGCTTCAGGTCTGATTTCTCCCCCGCAATAGATTTAAGATTTCTATTTAATGTTGAAAAACTGCACAAATTTGTATGGAACAAAGCCTAGAAAAATGAAAGCTATAGATTGAATAGTAATCTAAATTAATCCTAGTGTGTATGACAGAGGAGGGAAAATTTTGGTGCCATAATTTCTCTCTTCATGGTGTTGGACTTAAATCAGTTGAAATGTATTACTGTACCATAATTTAAGCTTCAATAAAGGTTTGCTTAATTCATTGTCTAGTGACAAAAATAAATAAATAAATAAAAGTCTCTCTTAAAAATAAAAGTAATAAGCAAATCAGCAATTTTCAATCTAAACTAAAATTTCTAAAATTAACTTTTACTTTTACTTGATGTTTTTTCCTTCCTGAAAATCCATTTTTAAATAGCTACTTCTTTGTCAGTGAATAAACAGAACTTACTGGCTTCCAGGGCTATTTTCTTTCTTTCCTTATTAGTATTTTCCTGCACAAATCCTCACCATGATTCTGTGGACATCTGCTTGCTGCTTGGTTGAGGTCTCCATTGGTGGAGTCAGAATACAGAGGTGAAAAAGCTAGCCAATTTAAGCCTTAACAGATGTGCAACACTGCAGTATTAAAAGGGTAGATGGCTATTGAGAGAGAGATAGAAAGACATCAAAATAGAGCATATCAGGATAAATCAGCAATAGTTAATGTAGTCTAAGATGGATGGCATTTACTACTGAATTATATAATCCCATAATTTTAGGTCCATGGACACTTCAAACAAAGAAAACTATCTGTTTCTAACACTCGGGGGAGAAAAGATAACATAAAATATAACACCAAGAGAAAATAATTATACGCGGTAGAAACCCGTGGAAGAGTGAAATGAATAAGGAAGTGGGTGGACATCAGTCTTTATCCTGGAGCCCCTTCCTTCAGTCAACTAGGTTGGGCCTCTTGGAACCGCTGGTGCAATTGCAGAATATTCATGAGACCCGTTATTTCAGGCTGTTTGCTGTTTTGTATCTTTACAAATAAATACTCTGCATGTCTCAAAATAAGCTCTCGTGTTGGAGATGGCAGCACACCCAGAGCAAAGACCAGGCCCACAAACTGTGAGCCCACGGCTGAGCGCCAATCACACAGCACGGCTGCTGCTGAAGTTAAAAGGGAGTGTTCCCTGCCTCTGCCCATCTCCATGCACCTGGCTCCACACTTCTAGACAAATGTAGCTGTCCAGAGTGTATGCAGAGGCCGTGGAGAAAGACGGTGGAGGCCCTATGCTCACACGACCTCACCAAAACTGCTTTCATGAAGCACACCGATGACGGAGAGCCCAATCTATGGGCAGTTTTCAGCATCTTTCTTTTCCTCTCTTGACCACATGTTCCTTAGAATCGTCTTCACCTGGGGGCTTCAGGACACCATCTTCACTTGGGACTCTTCTGACTTCTCTGAATCCATGGGCTCTGTCTTTGGGGTTCCTTCTCACACCACCCCTTGAATGTTGATGTTCCCCAGGGCATCCTACTCAATGTGGGTTCAAGAGCCAGTCCCGTGGGCACTGTTAGAGACGCAAATGCTCAGAATGAAGCTTTGAGAGTGAGTCTACCTTCCAACATCTCCAGTGGGATGCCACCTCTCTCTCCCTACTGTCTTAGTCCGTGACCTGATTATCTCTCATCTGAAATATTAATCAGTCTTTTAGCTGGCCTCCCTAACTCCCTTCTCTCCTCTTGCATCAATTGTTTAAATGCAAATTTTATCGTATGTGGAGTAGGCTGAAGAATGCCATACTCCCCAAGATGTCTACATTCTATCTCTGGAAACTATGAATATATTACCTTTTTTTTTTAAAGGATTTTTAAATTAATGTATTTATTTTTGGCTGCATTGGGTCTTCGTTGCTGCACGTGGGCTTTCTCTGGTTGCGGTGCATGGGCGTCTCATTTCGGTGGCTTCTCTTGTTGCGGAGCACTGGCTCTAGGCATGCGGGCTTCAGTAGTTGTGGCACGCAGGCTCAGTAGTTGTAGCTCACGGGCTCTAGAGCACTGGCTCAGTAGTTGTGGTGCACGGGCTTAGTTGCTCTGAGGCATGTGGGATCTTCCCGGACCAGGGCTCGAACTCGTGTCCCCTGCATTGGCAGGCGGATTCTTAACCACTGCGCCACCAGGGAAGTCCTATTACCTTTTTTTTAAAAGTCTTTATTGGAGTATAAGTGCTTTACAGTGTTGTGTTAGTTTCTGCTGTATAACAAAGTGAATCAGCTATACGTATACATATATCCCCATACCCCCTCCCTCTTGCATCTCCCTCCCACCCTCCCTATCCCACCGCTCTAGGTGGTCACAAAGCACAGAGCTGATCTCCCTGTGCTATGCAGCTGCTTCCCACTAGCTATCTATTTTACATTTGGTAGTGTATATGTCAGTGCTACTCTCTCACTTCCTCCCAGCTTACCCTTCCCCTTCCCCATGTCCTCAACTCCATTTTCTAGGTCTGCGTCTTTTGAAAACTATGAATATATTATCTTACATGGAAAAAGGGATATTGCAGATGTGATTAAATTAATAATCTTGACACGGGAAGAATATCCTAGGTTATCCAGGATGGCCGAATATAATGACAAGGGTCGTTATAAGAAGGAGGCAGGAGTATGAGAGTGAATAGTAGCGGGATGCAACAATGGAAGCAAGAGATTGGAGGGATATGAGGAAGGGACCACAAGCCAAGGAATGCAGGCGACCTCTAGAAGCCGTAAAAAGCAAGGAAATGGTTTCTGCCCCAGAGCCTCCTGAAGGAGCACAATCCTACTGACACCTTGATTTTAGATTTCTGACCTTCAGAACTATAAGATAATAAATTTGTGTTACTTTCCACCACTAAGTTTGTGGCCATTTGTTACAGCAGCAATAGGAAACTAATACGTCATCCCCTTTTTAAGTCTCTCATACTTACGTCTCCCATAAATCCCATTTCCAGTCTCACTGTCTTATCCTCTGGTCCAAGACCTTCTGCCCCTGAAGAACTGAACATGTGTCACTCCCTCTGCCTAGACAGGTTTTCACTACCCCTTTTCATTCTGCCAAACTCCGATCTCGCTCCAGGCCCATCTCAAGTGTGTAGTTTTCTGCAGGCTTGGGGCGGCAGGGGGTGGGCGGGAGAGGTGTGTGTCTAACCGTCTTCTCTCTGCCTGTCACAGCACTCTGTCAGTTCTCCAGTATGGCTCATAGGTCTTGAGAGGGAGCCTGTGTAACTGAGGGGTCTTGAGCCTGAGCTTTATTAGGGCCACAGTAAATCTGTTTCTGATTAAGAGGAAAAGGGAAACAAAAATTGTATTTAATATGTTAAAAGCAAAATGTTAAGCAAAAAAAGAGGAGCTCTGGGGAATTTATTTAAGAGGCATATACCCTGTAAGTTTTCCTCTGACGAGTGGGAATAATCATGGCATCTTCCTCCTTGGATTACTGTGATAATTACAAATAAAGATAATCCGTATAAAGTGGTTGGCACTGCACCCCAAACTTAATAAGTGCTCGATAATATTAGTATTAACTACTCTTTTTATTAGCATTCAGCTAAAAGTTGTTGACATGTATTGAGCCTTTATACACCCCAGGTACTGTTTCGTGCTTTGTGTATAGTCACTTATTTAATCCTCATCTATCCTCTCAAGTAGATACTATTATTATCATCCCAACAGATGAGGCAACTGAGGCAGAGAGAAGTTAAGTGGCTTGCCCAAGGACAAACATTAAAAAACAGAGCTGAGATTTGAACCCCAGCAGCCTGACTTTTACATAAAACCACTGTGCTACATATTTTATTGATTCTAAGATGTGCATTTTGTTTTCCACAGGATGGTCTTACAATCAATGATTGTCATAGTTTAACTGGCCACATTCTTTTTTGTGAGTGAGGGACACAAAATATGTCTTAAAATTGATGTCTTCTTGGATTCTATGAAATAGAGTGTATTGCTTCATTACAGAGTCAATGTGGAGAAGCTCTGGTTTCTACTGAAAGTCTCAAACAAAAGGCCCCTTCACGATCCAGAAGAGTAAGACCAATGATAGAGACCAGAGTACAGGAATATGCAAGGCCTGAAAACTTTCTTTCATTGTCAGGAGGAGGCCCAGGGGGAGGCGACTCACCCTCCTGTTCAGCTGGGTAGCAGAGGAGAGCCTTGAGGGGCGGGGCTAGGTCAAGGTAGCACCCCGAGGGCTGGGTGCCTTCCTCCTTACCTAGAAGGTGTGGGTATGTGAGATTCCTGGAATGCATTCTCACTGATAAAGTTGAAAGACTGGCCAAAGTTCACAATAACAAAAGCCCAGAAGCAAATTAAGAGTTAGAGTCTGGTACGTCCCTCAGATGAAAACTCTCCTTAATTAGAGACCATCTCCTGGAAAAAGGACCAGGGCTTATCAAGACTTCCTTATAACAATACTAATGTCTCTAATCAAGCTTGCACTTAAGCTAATATATGGTTACGTTTAGTAAGAGATGTATAAGCAGAACTGTTGTTATTTGATGATAAGGAAATCATATGCAGCCTAAATTCATGATCTTTCCTTTTCTAGGAGTCCTGAAGACTGAGAGTAAAGTTTAGAACAGGCAACAGCTTAAGACTATAATTCAAGTCTAATATTCATAAACCTCACAGCCTCTCACAGACTTTTCTCCAGGTATTTGTGGACTGACTGTAAGAATGAATCAATGGAAGAACGAATCAATGAGATGAGATGAACAGCAATATTCTCAGAAATCCAGGATGGGAGATGGTTTAGAGGAAACTGTTCAGAGTCAGGTGTTCTGAGATCATTGCTGGTCCCAGGAGCAGGGACATCTGGTTGACCTGAAGGTCTAGGAGCAGGGTCATGTTCACAACTGCAGCAGATTATATACTGGACCCAAGTGGTAAGTTCAAGATCTCCAGAATGTTCTCAGGCCCTAAAAACTCCAGGAAACCCTGAATATTTTGTCTATACACTTGGAATAGACTGAAAGATGGGGGAAAAAAAAAAACTTCTCGCTGGTTTGGGGCTAAGCTGTTCTGCGGGACTGGGAAGTAGTGCCAGGCATTTCTGGAAAGAACGCCCTCTGTAAAAGCTCGGAGTCAAACGCAGAGGTTGACTTTTCAGCTTACTTGGATGACTTGAAGAATGAGCAGAGTCTTGATGCAGTGGTTGGGGCCGGCAGAGAGGAAGATAAGGGGGAAGAAAGCCTACGAATGATAAAGACACTTTGATTTCCAGTTAAAAGGAAATGAGGGGCAACAGTCATGCTTCTAAGAAGGTAAATGGAAGGAAGGAAGGGAGGGAGGGAGCAAGGGAGGAACGAAGAAAAGAAGAAGGGAGGGAGAGAGGGAGAGAGGGAGGAATGGGAGGGAAGAGTTCCCCACAGAATGAAGAAGATTGTTCTAGAAGCCCAAGGTAGCAACTTACTTTGACTTTTGCTACCCAGGAACAAGCACCCTTCACCCCTTCACCCATTCCCCAATCTCAACAGCCCAAGTTGCATATGTCTCATAGGGTAAAATGCTACAAAAATAAAAAAGGTTTCAAAGCTCAATCATCCAAAAGATTCCTTTAAATATTATCAAAATAGGCGTATACCGAGTCACTGAACAATAACTTGAGTTGTTAAAACAAATAATAATAATAACAACAAAGATTCTCTGGGGTTTTTCCCTAGGAAGCATTCTAGGTGCCACCGGGGAGGTGATATACTGATGCCTTATGAACGACTCCTTCTCAGTATGACTTGCTTGGGGGTGGGCTGGCGAGGAGGAGAGGATTCATCGTCTTACAGGCCGGGTACAGTGGGCAGCTGGATCCCCACCAGAGCCAGGTTTGATGTGGTAATTGAGGGTGACTCCCAAGAGAAAGTCTGTAACGGTGAACTTGAGGGAAAAGGGCAAAATCCAGGAATAAGAGGAAAATGGTTAATAGCAAGCTGAAGGGCAAAGAGAAACTCAACATTCAGAATCAGCTGGGGGCGAGTTAAGGCGCTGTGTAGAGGGGCTCAAGGTCTCCGTGCCTCTGAGCGCAAAACCGGAGTCTGCAAGAGACAGGGAAATGGGAGACTGCTAGACAGAAAAGTGTGTAGATTTATGAAAGCAGCCTTGAAAAACCGCACACTTTATCAGAAACTAATGAAACAGAAGAATCCTCCCCCTCTTCTGCCCTATTACCATCGCTAATCAAAAGAACTGACGAATAAAATGAAAGATCGTGAAATTCTGAAGGAGGAAAAAAAAGAAAGAAAGAAAAGACAGACAGGTTGGGTTTGGTAAGTGGAGGAAGAGCATTCCACATTTGAAGACAGAATCCTACAGGTGTAAGACTGGGGGCGAGAGTTTCCAATAACAGGGGAGGGTGAAAATGGCAGAGAAGATATGAAATACCGTATTTGTGTTTGTTCTGTACTGCAAATGAGGATCTTCCTACCTCAAGGACAATTTTCACAGAAAGCGAGACGGACTGTGAGGGAGGACAGGGGCTCTTTCCGCGTGCACCCTGCAGGCCCCATCAGGCTGATCCGCTCCGGTCCACAGCGCCCACCAGCGGCCGCACCGCGCACTGCAGCCACGAAGAGGCCCGGCTCTGACCACCGTGGGTCCTTCACAAACTAAAGCATTCACCCGGGACCCAAACACAGCTTGAACACACACACCCACGAAGGCGTCTCCTCTTTTGTCAGCAGCTAATATAGTTCTCTGATTTTTTTTCCCCCTGTTCACTCCAGTCCGTGCTACATTCTGATAAATCTGGAAAATTCAATCTTCTCTGCCCTTCCTATCACCCCAAGGAGGCCTCAGACTACATCGCAGGCTGACTCTGAACTATTACACGTGATGTTAAACGATCCACCTTGGCGGCGCCCCCCACCCCCAAATTCTCTCAAACCCACGGCTCAGCTCGGATCACATAGTCTGTGTCTCCTCTGCTCTGCCAGCTTGCTTCTCTCTACTTGTCCAAATACCTCATGTTTTTTAAGATTCACCTCTTTTTTTTTTTTTTTCCCCACAGCTTTATTGAGATATAGTTCACATACCATATAGTTCACTAGTTTAAAGTGTACAGGCATTTAGTACATTCGCAATGTTGGGCAACCACCACCAATATCTAATTCCAGAATATTTTTATCACCCCCAAAAGGAAACTCAAATCCATTAGTAGTTATTCTCTTCTCAGGACCACCCACACCATCCCCTGGCAGCCATAAATCTACTTTGATCTCTATGGATGATTCACCTATTCTGGACGTTTCACATAAATGGAATCATATGATATGTGATTTTTTGTGCCTGGCTTCTTTCACTTAGATTTCAAGGTTCCCCCATGTTTTAGCGTGTATCAGTACTTCATTCTTTTCTATTACTGAATAATATTTCACTGTGTGACTACACGACATTATGTTCATCCATTCATCAGCTGATGGCCATTTGGGTTGTCTCCACTTTGGGGCTATTAAGAATAATGATACTCTGAATGTTTGTGTACAAGTTTGTGTGTATATATGTTTTCACTTCTCTTGGAGTGGAATAGCTAGGTCATATGGTAACTCCATGTTTAATATTTTGAAAACCTGCCAGACTGTTTTCCAGAGTGGCTGCACTATTTTACATTCCCACAAGCAATGCACGAGGGCTCCAATTTCTCCACATCCTTGACAACTCTTGTGATTTTTTTAAGATTCACCTTTAACAAGAAACACACTTATATAGCCAATTTGTTGATCTCACTATGTGCCAGAGTCTGTGCTTAGTGACCTATATATGTTATCTTGTTTAATCTTTAAAACACCCTGAGAAACAAATATTTTCTTCTTTTTGCAAATGAGGTGATCAAGGATTAGAATTTAGTGAGCAGACAAAAACTACTGGTAGTGGTTCCAGGACTCATTCCTATCTGCTGCCTCCAAAGCCCACTTTCAAATACTACCTTAGGGAGCCCCCCAAGATGCCTTTCCAAGCCAAACCCCGCCCCTAGGACCATTTCTTCTGAAACGAGAGCTAGTTGGTAACGGCTTGCATACCACCTCGTATTGTTCTCTGGTTGTTTACTGTATAAAACATTATTTTCCCAACTAGACAGTAAACACTGTTGGCTGTAACTTCTTTCCCTCCATTTTGTACTGGGGAAATAAAATGTTTAATTAACACTTAATGAGTTGACAAAAACTTTTGAGAATTTTTTGTTTGCTTTCTTTATTCTGAAAGGTGAGGGATACGTTGAAGACATACGATTTCCCTTTCAGCTTGTTTCCATGGTGTTTGAGTGAAGCAAGAAGGAATAGACCATGACGATGCTCATACTCAAACTCACATACCCCTAGAGACTGTGGAAATCTGTGTTTCAGAGAGTGTCACCTGTTTTTTTAAAAAAAAACAAAAAACAAAAAAACACAAGACTTTATAATGGAAAGCCTTGTCTTTTTCCCTTTGGAACCCAACACACACACACACACACACACACACACACACACACACCCCACCCCATATATACACACACACTCCAGGCATACACATGTACATATATGTACATACACATGAGCAGTTTTTGCATGTGTATTACTTACCAGGGACTTTATATATGTTATCTCTTATCCATCTAACACAACTGCAAGGTAGGTATTAATGACTCCCATTTTATACATAAGCAAACTGCTGTACACAAGTTCATTTGACCAAGGCTACACAGCTAGTCAATGACAGAACCGACTTTGGCCACTAAGCTGATGTTCTTTTCACTACACCATATGCCTCTCTCAGATGTCCAAGAAGGAGGCATGTAGCTTGGTCTTGGAGCTTCACTAATTCGTCTCCTTGTCTTCTTTCAGCACTTACCCCATGGCCGCCACAACCCGCCCCGCAAAGTCCAGCTCGGTGTAATCTAGCTCTGCGTTCCCATCACTGCACCCTCCACAACCAAACATCCTGATCAAACCCCGGAGATTTACATAAAAACATTCTGGGAAAAAGAGCAGGTGCAGTTTGGATTTATGGGCCTGGGACTTCGGGTTTTGAAATGATGCACTAGGACTAGACGTTGTTCAAGTAAACTTTTTTTATTTATTTATTTATTTATTTACTTAATTACTTATTTATTTATTTATTTAGCCACGCCGGGTGGCTTGTGGGATCTTAGTTCCCCGACCGGGGATCGAACCTGGGGCCCTGGCAGTGAGAGCACCGAGTCCTAACCACTGGACCACCTGGGAATTCCCCAAGTAAACTCTTAAAAACTTGCGCAGCCTCAATGGATTCCAAAGTGTTACCCAATAAACACTGTGGGAAGGAAAAATAATAAATTCCACAAGTTAAAATGGGGTCAGCTTGACCACGTTCTCATTAGTTACGTATCCTAGACAAATGGGAATGAGGACCATGGAAAGAACTTTCAACTAAATCTAGATAGCTTGGTTTTAATCCAGTGTGACATTAGTCACTAATTTCCCTGGGCTTCTGTTTCTTCTACTATTAAAAAAAAAAAAAAAAGTTTGATTGAATTACATGATCCCGGAAGTCCCCTTTAAATATGAAATTATATGATTCTTTAATAATGAGCAAGGGCCTCTCTGGGGGAAGAGGATCAAGAACAAGATAATTTACCTGAAGTCTACAGATGTGCTTCAAGGGGACAAGAACCCCCGCAGAGGAAATGCAGAAAATTTTGTGAGTTCTTATTGGAAGAGAGAGGATTCCTGGTTTCCTTGGATTCTCAATAGAATCAGTAACCTGCCAAATCTGCCAACTACTGGCTGCAGACTGGGACTCAAAAGTGGTTTTGGAAAACTCTTTCCCCCAGAGGACTGAATTCATGTGGAGGGCAACTTCAAAGTCCTCTCCTTAACCGCTTACAAATACATAGTTCAAGACAAAATATTTAGACAATTCCCTGGCAGTCCAGTGGTTAGGACTCGGTGCTTTCACTGCTGTAGCCCAGGTTCAATCCCTGGTTGGGGAACTAAGATCCCGCAAGCCAAAGAACACAGACTTAGCTGAGCTCTCTAAATGTTCCTCCTCTAAGGCGGTGAGTTAGACCAGCAATGCTTGTGTGTGATGAACAGTACATAAGTCACAGGGTAGGGACTTCCCTGGTGGTCCTGTGGTTAAGACTTCGCCTTCCAATGCAGGGGATGTGGGTTTGATCTCTGGTCAGGGAGCCAAGATTCCACATGCCTCACGGCCAGAAAACCAAAACATAAAACAGAAGCAATTTTGTAACAAAGTCAATAAAGACTTTAAAAAATAGTCCACGTCAAAAAAATCTTAAAAATAAAAAAATAAGTCACGGGGTATAATTAGGAAATATAGTCAATAATATTGGAACAACTTTGTATGGTGATCAGTCTTATTGCCGTGATCATTTCATAATGCATAAAAATATTGAATAACTATGTTGTACACCTGAAACAAATATAATATTGTCTGTTAATTATAACTAATTTTTTAATGTCCTTACATGACAGTTTTGGACGCAGATTTTCACCATCACATGACAAATTTGCTGGGTGAGCCTTTTCAGGGCTGGGATCCTGGAAATCTACAGGGGATTTTTATCCATGTTGGAGAGGATCATTCTTCATTCGTTACAATGTTAGAGATTCATATACTAGCTATACTCCTTTGTGCATAATCCTAAGGAAAGTCTAGATTTGGCTTTAAACTCTGTCTTTTGGATTTTAGTTTATCTCTATTGATAAATAATAGATTGGATCTGAGAGGCAATTAAACTTACAAATTCGGAAGATGGAACACTGAATCAGGTAAGAGTGAGACTTAACGTCAGCGGCTGGATGCAGGAATGGGCCAGTGTGTGAGAGTGAACAAATGCCTGAAGCAACAACATCAAGGGAGTTGTTGACAAGAAAATCCTAATAAAAGGAAGTGATAACATGAAGAAGAATAAATCCATTTTCTATTATTTCAGCCATGTGGCTGACAGGGTCTTGGTGCTCTGGCCAGGTGTCAGGTCAGAGCCTCTGAGGTGGGAGAGCTGAGTTCAGACATTGGATCACCAGAGACCTCCTGGCCCCACATAATATCAATCGGCGAGAGCTCTCCCTGAGATCTCCATTTCAATGCTAAGACCTCCAATCAATGACCAACAAACTCCAGTGCTGGACACCCTATGCCAAACAACTAGTAAAACAGGAACACAACCCCACCCATTAGCAGAGAGGCTGCCTAAAATCATACTAAGTTCACAAACACCCCAAAACACACCACAAGATGCGGTCCTGCCCACCAGAAAGACAAGATCCGGCCTCATCCACCAGAACATAGGCACCAGTCCCCTCCACCAGAAAGCCTACACAACCCACTAAACCAACATTACCCACTGGGGCCAGACACCAAAAACAACAGGAACTACAAGCTTGCAGCCTGTGTAAAGGAGACCCCAACACAGTAAGTTAAGCAAAATGAGAAGACAGAAAAATGTGCAGCAGATGAAGGAGCAAGGTAAAAACCCACCAGACCAAACAAATGAAGAGGAAATAGGCAGTCTACCTGAAAAAGAATTCAGAGTAATGATAGTAAAGATGATCCAGAATCTTGGAAATAGAATGAAGAGAATACAAGAAACGTTTAACATGGACCTAGAAGAACTAAAGAGCAAACAAACAATAATGAAAAACACAATAAATGAAATTAAAAACTCTCTAGAAGGAATCAATATCAGAATAACTGAGGCAGAAGAACGGATAAGTGACCTGGAAGATAAAATAGTGGCAATAACTACAACAGACCAGGATAAAGAAAAAAGAATGAAAAGAATTGAGGACAGTCTCAGAGAGCTCTGGAACAACATTAAACGCACCAACATTCAAATTATAGGGATCCCAGAAGAAGAAGAGAAAAAGAAAGGGACTGAGAAAATATTTGAAGAAATTATAGTTAAAAACTTCCCTAATATGCGAAAGGAAATAGTCAATCAAGTCCAGGAAGCGCAGAGAGTCCCATACAGGATAAATCCAAGGAGAAATACACCAAGACACACATTAATCAAATGATCAAAAATTAAATACAAAGAAAAAATATTAAAAGCAGCAAGGGAAAAGCAACAAATAAAATTCAAGGGAATCCCCAAAAGGTTAACAGCTGATCTTTCAGCAGAAACTCTGAAAGCCAGAAAGGAGTGGCAGGACATATTTAAAGTGATGAAAGGGAAAAACCTACAACCAAGATTACTCTACCCAGCAAGGATCTCATTCAGATTCAACAGAGAAACTAAAACCTTTACAGGCAAGCAAGAGCTAAGAGAATTCAGCACCACAAAACCAGCTTTACAACAAATGCTAAAGGAACTTCTCTAGGCAGGAAACACAAGAGAAGGAAAAGACCTACAAAAACAAACCCATAACAATTAAGAAAATGGTAATAGGAACATACATATCAATAATTACCTTAAAAGTAAATGGATTAAATGCTCCAATCAAAAGACATAGACTGGCTGAATGGATACAAAAACAAGACCCGTATATATGCTGTCTACAAGAGACCCACTTCAGACCTAGGGACACATACAGACTGAAAGTGAGGGGATGAAAAAAGATATTCCATGCAAATGGAAATCAAAAGAAAGCTGGAGTAGCAATTCTCATATCAGACAAAATAGACTTTAAAATAAAGACTATTACAAGAGACAAAAAGATGCAAAATCTGAAAGTGAAATTAAGGAAACACTCCCATTTACCACTGCAACAAAAAGAATAAAATACCTAGTAATAAACCTACCTAAGGAGACAAAAAACCTGTATGCAGAAAACTATAAGACACTGATGAAAGAAATTAAAGATGATACAAACAGATGGAGAGATATACCATGTTCTTGGATTGGAAGAATCAATATTGTGAAAATGACTATACTACCCAAAGCAATCTACAGATTCAATGCAATCCCCATCAAACTACCACTGGCATTTTTCACAGAACTAGAACAAAAAATTACACAATTTATATGGAAACACAAAAGACCCTGAATAGCCAAATCAATCTTGAGAAAGAAAAATGGAACTGGAGGACTTAGGCTCCCTGACTTCAGACTATACTACAAAGCTACAGTAATCAAGACAGTATGGTACTGTCACAAAAACAGAAATATAGATCAACGGAACAGGATAGAAAGCCCAGAGATAAACCCACGCACATATGGTCACCTTATCTTTGATAAAGGAGGCAAGAATATACAATGGAGAAAAGACAGTCTCTTCAATAAGTGGTGCTGGGAAAACTGGACAGTTACATGTAAAAGAATGAAATTAGAACACTTCCTAACACCATACACAAAAATAAACTCAGAATGGATTAAAGACCTAAATGTAAGGCTAGACACTATAAAACTCTTAGAGGAAAACATAGGCAGAACACTCTATGACATAAATCACAGCAAGATCGTTTTTGACCCACCTCCTAGAGAAATGGAAATAAAGAAATGGGACCTAATGAAACTTAAAAGCTTTTGCACAGCAAAGGAAACCATAAACAAGACGAAAAGACAACCCTCAGAATGAGAGAAAATATTTGCAAAATATTTGACTACCAATCCACCAATGTATCAGAGCAGGTAAATTCCTCCCAGGAAGCAGCCTCTGTCCATAGAGAGATCATCACAGAATCTCAGAAGACCTTACAGGGGGATGACAGCAGAGAAAGTACAAGAGTCAACGTCTTCATAGAAAAGAGACAGAGAAAGGAGGAGGGAGAGGAGGAAGAAGTCACTTTCCTGTTTCATCATTCAAACCAGGAGCTTAGCCTATGGATAAAGAAATTGGTTGACTTTTTTCTCTTGTTTTACTTGCTGAATATTGTGGCATAGAATGAATTATTTGAGAAGCTCATTCGCTATTTCACTTTATATTTGTTTCCTATAAGAGCCTGTTTTGGGTCTAAGAAGCCAAAGATGAGTTCAGAATAGACCAGATTGAGAGCAAAATGCCTGGTTATGAGTAAGACAAATGCGAGTTCTCATCTGGTGGAGAGAGCACTGGTCTTGGAGTCAGAAGAAGGCTCTTCCTCTTGCTACGTGACTGTCTCTTTCTTCATCTTCAATACAACTGGGTAACACTCCCAGTTGAGAGGACCAAAGGAAGTAATGGAGGTGACAGTGTTTGGTTAATTGTACAAATATAACTTCTTATTGTCTCAGTCTGAATGAGGAAAGTTAGAAAGAAAGGGAAGTCTTAAAGGGAAACCAACAGCTTAGGGTGGAATAATGGCAGAGTTAGTTAAGGCTAAATTTATTGTAGATTGAAATATAGACTCAAATCTGAGAAGTAGGTTTATTCATGCTCCATCACCCAACCCCAATCCTGCTCCCATAAACCTGCAGAGATGTGGGCTGCTTAAGTTGGGTCCGTCCCTTAATTTATTCATTATCAATTTAAAATTTTTTCTTACGTCTCTTCCATAAGGCTTAATTCTTTCTGGCCCAAATACGAGGAAGAACCTTCTATTCTGTTCAAGATTCTCCCTTTTGCTTCTGGGAGACAATTCTGGGAGGAAGAGTTGAATGTCTCAAAAAGACACTTCTCTAAGTGTGATTGTGATAGGCCCCTCTCCCATCAGCACCAACATTCCTTACAGAGAAAACACAGGAAAGAGTAAAAGATGAAGATGAAGACAAGTTTTTAGGTTGAATAGTTTAAAAACTAGTGAGTGACACCGCTATATAAAGAAGGAAATGAAGAAAACAGGAAAAAGCTGTGTTCTTACTCTTTAAAATCTAAAGGTTTCTCTTGCAATTGTTTCCAGAAACAAAAAATTCATTTCTGGGAAATAGAAGCGCACCAATAAAACTATAACAAATTACTACGAGGTTAAAGAAGTGGGTGTTTAAGCTGAATGGACAGATCCAAGCATCTTTGGATGCCACAAGGAAAGAAGCAAGAAAACTAAGGCTGTGGCATATATGGTTGATCCAACCCCAAGAGAAATTAAAAAATAAAAACATGGATTTTTAGTTTCATGAATTCTTAAAACAAAACAAGGCATCCAGTTCTGATTCCCACAACTTCCGCTCCATCCATAACGCAAGGCAAAGGATTCCGTTTACTTAATTATTTCATTAATCTGCAAACTGTTTTAGATGTTGCATTTTCAAGGTGCAAGGTACAAGGCCATGTCTACAGAATGACAAACATATAGGGCACATCTAAAATACTGTCAAACAGCAGGCTGTTTTGCCTACATAATTCCAAGGATTCAGACACAGATGCTTTCTCTTTGATATTTCTCTTGACTACATAAAGATAAATTTTAAATTATGTATTTCTTGCAGGCCAAAGATTGAGGCTTTCCCACCTCCTCAAAAAATTTCTTTAAGTAGGATTTACCAAAGGGAAAAAAACCTGGGAAAATTCAGCAATTTCCAGGGATTTGACCTGACTCAGAATATCCAAGTTTTCATAGCACAGTGAAGGAATCTTCAATGAACGTGGGCATTTTCGCTGAGCTGGGTACAGAATGGTCAGGTGGTCTGAGCTCACACTTGAGTTGGTAAAGAGATATTTGTATAGTTTTTCTTTTTTGTTGAGGTAGTGGTGGTAAAATATAGATAAGTTACCATTTTAATCATTTTTAAGTATACAGTTCAGTAGCATTAAGTACATTTACGTTGTTGTGTAGCTATCACCACTATCCATCTCCAGATCTTTTTCATTTTCCCAGACTGTAACTCTGTACCCATTAAACAATAACCACATTCCGTCCTGTTCCCCAGCGTCCAGTAACTACTGATCTACTTTCTGTCTCTATGAATTTAACCACTCTAGGTACCCCATGTAAGTGAAATCAGACAATATTTGTCCTTTGATCCCCATGGTATTTTGACATGACAGAGCATCAAAAAAATTAAAAATAGTAAACCCTAGGTGTAAGAAATAAAAAGAAAATGACAGATCTACTAATACCAACCATGTTCCAGGTTCTGAGTTAGATGCCTCTTCTTCCATGTTATTTCTCATTCCCACATAAAGATAAGTTTTAAATCAGTTATTTGTTGCAGACCAAAGATTTCGCCCCTCCCACTCCACCCCTAAAATTTCTCTCAGTAGGATTTTTACTGTAGGAGGAACACCTGGGGAAATTCTTGCCGCCGCCCTCCCCCCCCAAACTTTGGGAAATGAGGAGTTACAAGATGATTAGAATGCTTTACTGATCAAAAATCTTCAGAAACAAGCAAATAACAGAAAAGACTGATGAGTTACTATCATTATCTTCTAAGCCCTTTCACAGAGCCTTTGTTTTGTTAGGGGCAACAATTGGGAAAAAAAGAGACACACAGGCTTTGTTTTCTCAGCAGGAGCTGCTGTACATTTGGTACAATGGATAGGGGGTGGGTTTTTTTTTCCTTTTTAAAAAATTAAGATATCCATTATCTACAAAGCAACCTTAGAGGGACAGATTGAGGATTTTAGAATTTCATGTCTCTCATAGCCAGATGGTCTTTACACAATTGAAGTTCCCTCCCATCATTCATAATTGCTTCTTATCACTACTATCATTAATGTTATTATTAAGAATAATGTTGAAATCATTTCAACCCCCATGTTGATAGTCCTGTGGCTTTCCTCCCCACCTCCCAGTGCCCACTTTAACAGATCAGGCTTATGCTCAGTAGGACTCTAGAAACTGCTTTCTCTTTTTTTTTTTTTTTAATTATTTATTTATTTATGGCTGTGTTGGGTCTTCGTTTCTGTGCGAGGGCTTTCTCCAGTTCCGGCGAGCGGGGGCCACTCTTCATTGCGGTGCGCGGGCCTCTCACTATCGCGGCCTCTCTTGTTGCGGAGCACAGGCTCCAGACGCGCAGGCTCAGTAGTTGTGGCTCACGGGCCCAGTTGCTCCGCGGCATGTGGGATCCTCCCAGATCAGGGCTCGAACCCGTGTCCCCTGCATTAGCAGGCAGATTCTCAACCACTGCGCCACCAGGGAAGCCCTGCTTTCTCTTTTGATAACTTTAAAGAAAGTACACAAATTCTTGCTTCCCGTGGCAATTTATTTATAGTGGCTCTTACCACATCTTGAAGAGTAATGTTTGTTTCTTGTTTAATTATTATTTTTTGACCAGACACTTTTTGATACTATTTTTTGACCACATACTTTTTATTGTTGTTCTTGGGTTTGCTTGTTTTCAACTAAAGCATATTCACGATTCTTTTTCTTTTAAATAAATGTTTTTAATCATAGGATGATTCCATTGGATAAGTTTTATAGGGTCATTTTCAGGGGTGGAGCAGGGAAAGGTTTCTTAAAAATTGAAATACGACATCCATATCATTAGAGTTTTAAAGTTAGTAATGTGCTTAAGGCAGATTTTTTATGGTTAGCAAAGCTGAGATGTTCTGACACCCAAAGGATGCACAAAAAGATAACTTTACATAAATGTATACGGTGCCCCCGAGGGGCCTCAGTTGTATTATGGGTTTTCTCATGAACAGTCTTGGTTCAGACAGAAGAACAGTGAAGCAAAGCTAAGTGGCTCTGTACGGGATGGGCTGTGCATGAGATGTATCACACTGCAAATGGAGGAAACTTTCAATTCCAGCTAGTTTACTATGAGGCGCTGAAATATGACATGGAACAAAATATCTAATGAAATGTTTATCTTCTTAAAAATGTTTCCTTAAAAGAACCATTGCATAGCTTTAAAATGGATAGACTATGGAACAGTCTGAAAATGATATGGTCTAAAACTTGGGAAAGAAGAATATACCTAAACTGGAGAATGTAGAAAATTGGGTAATACGATGTGATTGACTGATTGGGCCATTTCTTAAAGATGTGAATCAGCCCTGAAGTTCACCTCTTCTGATTTTCCAAACTGTATTTTCTTTTTTTTTTTTAATTTTGTTTATAAAGCACTTGCTTGTACTGATTCTGTAATTCCTGAAAGGCAAAAAGCAAATAATTATGAAGAAAGAGCTTCGTGGCAGAATTCTAGTTGAGTCCTGTTTCCTATACAAGCAATTATACAAAATGCTTAATTAATTGTTGTCTATGCGTGAGACAGTCTTGTCAAAATCAAGGATCCTCAAAGGAACAAAAAGAGTCTTCCCTCATGAGCAGCACCATTGATACAGGATCTTTCCTAGCTTATTTCCCTTGGAGAAAATCTCATTTCCCCCATTATTTTACACGAAAAAGTGAGGTGCCTGTGTGGTTTCTAGATGAAATAATAAAATGAAATTTATTAATCTTTAGGAAAGATCAGCCACAGCAATTTCAATAAATTAGGTGTTTCCCATTGCGAAAATATCCTTCTTCTGTGCTACTAACTTAAACAGTAATACTTTGCTATGGAGTATGTCATTTATTCAACAACTTCTATAAACCACAATGGTCATAATTGCTATCATTTACTGAGAACTCACTGTACACTAGGCACAATTCTAAATACTTTCCACATACTATCCCATTTAACCTCAAAATAAGGCTTCAAGTGGGGAATGTGCTTTCCTATTTTATGCCTACAGAAACAAAGGATCAGGCCACACTGAAAGTTGCAGAGCTACGATTGTAACTCTATTAGAGTCATAGCACCTACTTGCAATTATTTATTTGAAATATAGAATGTGACTGTCCAGCAAAGAATTTTGAAGGCCAGTAATGAATATAGGTGCTTCCCAACTCTCTTCTTTACACATCGGCTTCCTTGCCAATGAATGTATTTCTCTATCAAATAAGACGAAGTGGCGGTCAGGGTATTCCACGACGCTTAAGTTTTATTTTTGCATTCACCTTCTGTGTTGCCTCATAATGTGAGATTCTAACCAGTGAATTTTGGTAAAAGACCAAACTGATTTAAGGGCCTCAGCACGAGGATCTGGTATCTGCTTCTATTCAGAATCATGGGTGAGATGAAATTGACGCCCGTCAGCAGATCTGCCACCGTTAGAAGATCTGTCTTTTCGGAAACTGAGATATACAGACTCTTAATGTGGACAGTGATACAGAAAGCTAATCTGTTTCCAGAGGCTAATTATAAACAGGTGGTGGTTGGAGCCAAACCTCCAGGAATCACAAACCCATTCTGTTTGAGCTTGTTAATGCTTCTATTCAACTCCAGGAAAATGTGCGCATTCCACAGTATTATGGGGAGTTTCAGGTTGGCTGATAAAAAACAGGTGATTTCCTCCAAAAAACTGACTCAAAGATAAAATAAAAGAACATAATTTGCTTCCTGTGTTAAAGGGCCTGTCGGTGTAGTTTATAGGTGGATCCCTCTGGAGCCATGATGGAAATATCATCGTTTAGTGACATAAAGGGAGAAAAGTGTGGTGATATCCATGCCTGCCCAGGCTGAACCCAAGCGCTGAGGCTCCTTTCTTCCTCCTAATGGAAAGTGCAATGGAATTTTTAACTTTTATCTGGGTGTTTGGCTGCTTCAGTGGAGGGCTCTTCAATTTCACATTTCATCTCAGCAACTAATGTCCACATCTTGTCAAATGGCCACCAAGACTGTCCCGCAGGGCTACCCCTGGACAAAGCCATGATTTCTGTGCAAACGTGTGATATGCGGGTTCGGTGAATACGAGCTGTCCCCACGTTAATATTCCAAGGGGCCATTGCTCCCCTTAAAGAACATCTCATTTTCTCTTCCTCAGAGGTCCTAGTGCTAAACTTTTTTCCACCAAGCTCCTGGTTTCAATTCAAACTATCCTATCATTGTTTTTATGCCTTTAAAAACGGGTGGAACTCATTCTGAGAGCGAGACCCCCGGAAGATGGAAACAGAGGCCTGTGTTTTCTTTTTGATTGTTTCCTTGCTGACAATTTCATTGCCACTGTCTTTCATGTGGCTGATGGTTTTTAGGCTGCTGGTCTCGCTTCAACTATTTATTGAAAAAGAAGGTTGGAAGGATTTTTAATATACTATTTTTCCCAGTTTCTTAATGACTGGCCAAAAAAACAAAACACTGTAGAAATCACAGAATGCAGAAGTTCACTTGCACAGGTTTTATTAATTAGATAAAAATTACTTTGGGTAATGTTATGATTGCAGGATTGATTGAGATAACATCAGTAAGTTCATATCCTATACTTGGCAAGATATGGACCCTGCTGTTCACATGCCATTTCATTAAAAATCTATTTTAAAATTTAAAATAAATTCTCATCATCCTTGATTTCAAGGTCGTGACGTTGGTTCATCTGTTTATATTGCACAGGACAAAATAACTTTTCACTCTGAATCCCTATAGTCTCAACTTTGAGTCTCCCTCAAAATACAAGAACGTAAAGGTCCTCACCACAATAAAATAAGACCTTACTCTGCAGGCTATTTGCCTCTGGATTACCACAAATTCAGGGATCAACTGAATAGGGTGGATCACTTTAAAATGTCACTGACCTAATGCCCAAAAAGTGCATCTTTTGGTAAGTGATGTCATTCTGAAGCAAGAAAACATCTTAAAAACAAACATTTCAGACCTCAATTTGCTCAAATAAATATTATTCCTTTCCAAGTAGCTATCCTGGAAAACAAAGCCCCAGTAATTCTACTGCTTAAAACATTTTGAGAACTGTCTTTAATCCATTTAAGTGCTAATAAAAAAACTGGCCTCATTGTTTTTAGTCATATTTTCTTTTTTGACTCTAAATAGCAAAAACTGTCTTCATCATTTATTTATTACTCCCCAGACCTGGTACTAATTTTTTTTTTTTTTTGGTTGGGCAGGGAGAGGCATTGTTTCCCAAAGTTAAACATCAAAGGGCAAAGATTTGTTGACATCAGAGATATTAAAAAGAACAAGTTAATAGGCTTTTAGGACAATTCCAGGAAGGGAATTCCGAAAATATGGCTTAAGCCATGTCAGCAGAATTTGGAATGCTGTAAGGTTTCTCAAGGTGAGTGCCTTGGTCAGGGAAGGGGGAACACCATTCACCTTTCTTTTGTCCTGCCTCTTGTGGCCTCGTCTTGGCCCTGTCAGTGGCTGGCTTATGACCTTGGGCAAGCTGCTTTCCTCTCCTCATCTGTAAAATGATGCAAAGGACCAGATGCCCTCCCACAAAGGGTCTTCCCAGCTCCCACATTCCAGGATAATGATACACAGTTCTCCAGACTTGGGTTAAAAGTCACTTTAGGCTACACCTTTAATGTATTAAGTCATATCAATGAATTGAGAATGTTTCTTCCATGGTGTCTTTTCTTCTCATGTTCTCCTATATTAACATTTAGAGCCATTTGGGGGCAAGAACAAAGTTTTTACTCAATTGAATTTGGGGTTTTGTAGCCATTAAAAAATTTTTATTGCAGATCAGAGACTATATCTACCTTGTGTGTGTGTGTGTGTGCGTGTGTGTGTGTGTGTGTGTGTTTAGGGGGAGATGGGGAGATTGAAAGAGAATGTGCAAAGAACAGCATAATTTTGTTTTGGGTTGTTTTGTAAGCCACCCTTTTTTTCTTTTTATAGGGTATTGATATTCTCAAACCAGATTCCTATGTCATAGGAACTTGTTATGTTTTTTTTTTTTCAGTCTACCAATATCCCTGATTCTCCTGATGACATTAATCTCATGTCATGATAGAACCGATCTCATCAACTATATTTTTTAAAAGCTTGGCCCTTCCCTTTCCTGCTGGTATCGCAGGAGTTACTACCTTCAAGGTAAAATGATGGCTAAAAAATACTTCCTGTGAAATCCTGCCAATTGCAGGTATTTGCAGAACATGTCTGGTTCTATTTAGGGTCCCCCCTCCATTTCTTTCTTTTTTTAGTATCCTTGGCCTTACAGCCTGGTCTTTTTCGTAAGAAATGTCAGCAAAGTCTTTGAATTAATGAATTGTGAAGTGCTCAAAAAAAAATACCATTTCAAAAAGTATGCTGCGTGGATATAACACTAATGGGAGGTGATCCTTGAGTTAAAACCAAATATCCCACTCTAACTAAAAAGAATTAAGATAACGACTGGCTCCAGCACAATCTCTTTGAACAAAGACCCAGAGAGGAAGGAGAAGTGATGGGGAGTGGGGGAGGTCAGAACCAGGGTAGCAATCTGGGGAAATGTGTTTATGTTAGAGTCTCTTTAGCTCTGTTGAACAAATAATGGAATTATACAACCCCCCCCCCCCATAAAAGATACCAGGTGGAAGGAAGCAAAGACAAGGGAGCAGGGGAGGTATGTTTACAAGGTTGATCAAATAAACCTAAATGTAAGGTCCTTGGCTACACCTAATGTAGGTTTTGTTTTCTTTTAATTTTGCTATTTAAAAAAATGCAGTGTAACTCCTTCAATCTTTTTGCAATTCTGCATGGTTGAACATTTGAAATGAGTTTGTGTATCACCCCCAGGCGCTGATTCAGACTTGATTGGGGCAAAGCAGACTGCATGTGCTTATTTTTATCCACGTCATTTGGGACGTTATGTCGCCAAAGGAACCAAAAATGTGCTGCTCTATTGCCAAATTATCACCTATCCTTTGATCAGACAGGGCGGTGATCCTCATCAACAAGTTGCGCGACCTTAGTGTAACAGCAATGTCAGGTCAACTTGAGAAAGTGAAGAGAGAGCCCTAAACACAAACAAAAAGAAACAACCAACAATCCTTGTAATTATCATCATCTGCTGCTTTTCCCTCTTTTGGCAAAGAAACACTCCATCCATTTGCAGAAATCGCCTGCGGAAACGTTACATCAAAACTAATCACAACGATTAAAATCAGCTTTTCTGTGCAAGAGGAGGGTAAAAAGGAAGTTGGAGGCTGGAATAAGACTGTTTTTCCACCAAAAAAAAAAAAATCTGGAAAAAAATTTCCTATATGTATATTTATCTATACGTCTATGTAGAGCTTTATTTTTGAAGGAGATCAATTGTCTGCCCTGTGATCAGTTAATTTGATTTAAGTTTTATTTTGGAGATTGATTTAGACTGGAGGTAGAGGCATGAGCTAATTGTATCCTGATCCTTGCCTTGAGGGGTTTCAAAGCCCTGGAGCAACTCTTCTCTGTATTTTGTTCTGTCTACCTTAGCCAAGCTATTGCATTTCTCTCTGGTGTGGCGAGCCGAGCAGATCGCTGGGAGAGAAATCGGAAAAGGGGGGAGAGGAAAAGGAAAAGGGGACTTGGAGAGAGACTTTGTGCTTCAATGTTTCAGGTAAGATCTGACGGTTTGGGTTTGTTATTATTTGCTAAGGAGGGTATGGCTGGGACTTTGGGCGCAACTCGCTTTTACGCATGTGCCAGGCATGGGGCGAGAGCGCGGCACACTCGCGCACACACAGCCCGCCGCGGCGGCTCGGGAGCCGCTCGGGCCGGCGGCGGGGCAGCGGCAGCCGCCTCCTCCGGGGCGGCTCCCGCTGCTCCTCGGCGTTCCTTCCCGAGAGGGAGCGGGCGCGAGCGGGGCGGAGCGGGCGGCAGGAGCGGTGCGGCCGCCGGAGCCGGGGCCGCGGCGGCCCGCGCGCCGGGGCCGGGCTTCCGGATTTTGGGGCCCGGTTCCGGCTCTCGGAGCGGAGTGGTCGCGGCTCTCGGAGCCTGTGCCAGCGCCGCCCGCCCGCCCGCCGCTCGCGCGCCAGCCTCCCCGGCGGCTGCTTTGCAGCCGCTCTCCCCCCTCCCCGCCCTCCCTCCCCCGCCCTCCTCGCCCGAACCGCGCGCGTCCCTTTCTTCCCCGGCGCCGAGCTCCGCTCCCGCAAACCGGCCCCGCCGAGAGCCTCCCAGCGCCGCGGGCCCCCACCCGCCGCCGCCGGCCGGAGCGCCCCCGGCCGAGCGCTGGGCCCTTCGGGGCACGCGGGGGCGGCGGCGCCCGCGGCTCCGCTCCTGCCAGGGGGCACCGCCGGCGCCTCCCCGCATCAGCCTCGGCGGCGCCCCCGGACGCCCCGTGAAAGACGCCATTGTGGCTGCCGAGTGGATTGGGTCCCGGGGCGGTTTTTTCTTCCCCCGGTGCCCGGGCCGGACCGCGCCGCTCCCCTTTGTGAGCGGCGCCGGGTGCCCAGCGCTGTCCGCCGTCCGTCTCCGGCCGGGCTGATCCGGATTCGCCGCCTCCGCCCACCCGGGTGCCTTTAAAGCCCCCTCCCACCACCCCCTCCCTTTTCCAGCCCCCCCCCGCCCCCCCCCCCGCTTTGGGTGCAAACGTTTCATTTATTTTTTAAAAAGCTCTCATTCCTCTTCCTCCCCACCTCCTCCCCTGATAATGGGCATGGCACGTGCTCCGGATTAGAAGTCTCCTTGGGAGGCGGGGACCGGGGAGGGGGCGCCGGGGTGGGGGAAGAATGTGAGCTCTGCAGGTAATGGCTGTGGCTTTGCTGCGCTCGCCTCTGCTCCGCGGTGCCTGCAGCGCAGAGTCCAGAGCCCGCATCCTTCCCTCCCCTTCTGGCGGCCGAGGTTCCCTTAAAGGGACAGAGTTTCCTGGCCGCCTCCCCTCCGCCGTCTGAACCGGCGCTTGGGGCACGGAGGTGGGCGGGAGGGATGCAGTTTGGCTCCTTTCTGACCTCTTCTCCCCGCCGCCAGCCCCCCACCCCGCCGCCCTTCTTTACTGAAATGTGAAGTGTGCTTCCTCTCCCGCCCCCCAGAGGGACTTAACTGGAAAATAGAGTCCGCGCCTCCTGGAAAGTGAACCGGGTGGGGGGCGCGTTCTGGTGAATTCGCGTGAAAAGTGAGGTCGAGCCCCCAAAACATCCAGGAAGAGGAGACGGGAGCCGTGGTGCAGGAATTCCTTACCTGGACGCGTGCTCCGCGCCGCCGCCCCGAGTACCGCAACTTCCTAGCTAGCGCGGGTCGACGGTGTCTGCCTTTGTGCTTTCGAACACTTACACTGCCGTGGAAATGATTTTCTGGTATCAGAATGTTTTCACCGTGACTGTGCTTCGGGGGCCGGCTGGGCGGGAGCCAACTAAGTGAGCAAAGTTGGATGTCGGCTTTGTGCGTGGAGAAAAGCACGCAGGAACTGTCCAGTATAGCTATGCCATTGGCTTCCTCGCTCAGAGGTGCACCGCAGTGGGCAGAAGTAATTTGGTACAAACGCTGCATTACCTTTAAGATCATAGAATGGGCTGCTTTCAAGCAAATCCTTGACGGGTGTGTGTGTGTGTGTGTGTGTGTGTGTGTGTCCGTGGTGGAACTGGGAGAGACATAACAGTTTAACGTACTCATTCTTTAAGAAACGTTTGCCTTCTGTTTTCAATCAACTAAGCTGGCAGCTAGAGATACAAGTTTATTTGAGAATACCCTCTGGGTCCAAGCATGCTTGGATTGTTTAGCAAATTAAAAATGAGCAAAATGCTTTTACCTTCTCAGCAGTAGACTCCTTAAGAGACCTCCTGTTTTGTGTGTATGTGTGTGTTTTTTAGAGAAACATTTTCTATGTGTATCTCAAATGCGTTTTTACTGGGGAAAAGGAGAAAATAAAAGAGTTTTAAAGGCTGAGGCTGATGCCATCGAATGATTCATTAAATCTGATTTTACATCAAGGCATTTACCTGCATATATGGGAATCTGTGGAAACTAATCGCTAATCTACTTGGTGAATTTGAAATAGTGGTGGATCCATTTGTCTCCCGGATAACGGGCAATGTGCCGATCTATTCCTTGTGTTTATGTTTGTGTGGCAGTTGTCGTACCATGAGGGGCTGGTGTTCAGAAGACTGCACACTGACTACAAGAATTTGGCTCAGGAGTCCTGCTGCTGCTTGAATGGAAAGAATTGTTAGCAATTGTTCTGATGACAGTAGGTTTCGTGTTTAGTAATTAGGTTGCAAAGGTGATCGTTGAATTTTAAAACTTTGCATCCCGGAGAAAACTTCATTGATAAGTTTATGTTTATAAAAAGAAAATCACTCATTAGGCAAAAATATCATACATTTGCTGGGAAGAAATTTTGAAATGAATCGAGCGTGAATGATAGTTGGCAAAAAATCTCCCACCACAGTATTCAAAATGACTGCAGTGATTTTGCTGTGTTAATTATGCCTGAAGCCCAATATAAAGTTCTCTAACACACACTAGAGGTCTCTCTTCTAGCTGTAAGATTTTCATGTTTGTAATTCTTTGCCAGGGCATGCATGCATCGTAGGGTGGGAAATGATAGCTTGCTTCAGACTTATTTATGTAATAGTGATTTACGGGCCGTTTACATTACTCTGATATGAGGTATTTATTTTGGAGAATATTCAGTAATTATTGTACAAATTATACCACCTAAGTACTAGGAAAGTTACTGTAATGAGACTTCTACTACATGATGATGAAAACAGCTTATTCAATTTGTTGAATAGCATTATGGACCTTTTGGCATACAAATATTTATCCAGAGCAATTTGGTTTTAAATGTAAAAGTAATTAGCAAAAGATGTATTATATTGGAGAACTTTCTGAAAATTAAACTTTCATTTACCTCTAGGTTTAGGAGTAAGTTGCTTGCACAAATGCTTTTTTGTCTTGACATTTCTAAAATCAGAATGATTGTTTTCTAATCCTGAAATGTGTTGTTTTCTGCTAAGATATTTTCATTTACATTGCTTTGAGTCATTCAAAGGATGTTTGTTTGTGAACCATCAGTTCACCAAGGCTTTTATTTTTTTGTTTGTTTGTTTTGTTTTTTTGCTTTTTTTTTTTTTTTTTTTTTTTTTGGCCACACTATGTGACTTGTGGGATCTTAGTTCCCCAACCAGGGATCGAACCCTGGCCCTCGGCAATGAAAGCACAGAGCCCTAACCACTGGACCGCCAGGGAATTACCCTCACCAAGGCTTTTATTTAGTTGGATCTTAAACTGCATTTCTGAACCTTCTTTGGGACTGCAATTTATAATTTTCCAAGCAAGTGAAGCTTTTATTTTCTTTATCTTTAGGATGAACCATCTTGGGGGAAAAAATGAAATGTTTGGATGCAAGCATGTATGCTTATTTTAATAGCTCATGCAGAAGTGAGGAAAAGTTTTTAAAAATTAATGCAGAAGTGTGAAACAATTCAGTTTTCTTTGGCACTGTAATAGTGTTCTGGTTTTTCATTCATAAAAACGTACTAGATGTAAATCACAGTTATGCTTGTTGATGACTTTGGTTTGAGATAATCGTGCAGAGAATGAAACAGAGAGATTATCCTTTAAGAATAACAAGCCAGTATTCATCAAGTTCATTCATTCAACAAATATTTATTTGTGCCTTCTGTATGCCAGGCACTGTGCTAGATGCCAGAGAGACACGATGGTGAGAAAAAGTATGCAGAGTCCCCAGTCTCCTGGAATTTGTGATTCAGATAGAGAGACAGACGTTAATCAAACAGTTGAACAACAGACAGAGGATAGTGCTTCGAAGGAAAAGAAACTAACCAAAGAGGGGCAAAATTGCCAAGACGGGTCAGGGTTCTGAAGGAAGTGTTACAGACTGAGATCTAAGTAAGTGATGAAGAAGCAGGGCAGGAGAAGCAGAGAACAGGAAGTAAGTTCCAGGCAGAGGGAAGAGGGAACAGCATTTGCCAAGCAGGGAGAGGCATGGCAAATGGAGAGGAACTCAAGGATTAACTAGCTTGAGCTGAGAGAGGGAAGAGGAAGTGATGAGAGAGCAAGTTGCAGGGAGAGACCTCTAGTCTTAACTCTAAGAGCAGAGTGAAGGGGCTTGGCCAGTATTGGCAGGAGGGCAACAGTGACATAATCAGACTTGTGTTTTGCAAGGATAATTCTGATGTCATTGTGGGCAGTGAATAGAGGAGCCCAGAGTGGATGAAGTATAGCCCTTGGAACGCTATTACAGTTGTCCAGGCAAGAGAAGATACAGCTGGGGTTAGGGCAGTGGCAGGGGAAACAGAGGGATGGGAGATCTATTTACAAGGTGAAATTGACAGAATGTAGTAAAGGATTGGTGATGCATAAACAAGGAGAGAGAAAGAGAGATGTCAAGTGGACACCTAGGTTTCTGACACGTTAATAACTGAATGGACACTGGGATTCTGCAGACAGCATAGATTTTGTGTTTTTCACTTTATTTCTGGTAGACAGAGTGAGGAGCAATGACAAGCCTCATTCACATCCTGTGTAACTGAATTCACATGGGAATTTGATCACCAGTCGTGTATGGGGCACCTAGTGTGTCAGGCACTGATCTCCCTGCTCTTGTCCTGTTGTCCAAGATGCCTTTTCGTTTATGAACTGCGCCGCAAAGTTTCATTTCTCCAATTCCAGCTGAGTTGGAATGCATCATTTGAATAGCCTGTGTTTAACCTTCTGAAACAAAAATCAAGTCTGTACCTTATAGTGCAAATTAATTGTGCTTAAAAATATTATAAACATAAATTAAATGACTATAAAAATGAACTGCTCAATCATGCTTTCTAAAAGCCCATTTACATACAAATAACTGGCACAATTATTGTGAATCACTCATTGGAAAAAAAAACTTTTAAGGACCGTAACACAGTAAAGTTTGTTTGGTCTGACTTGAGTTTACTCAGCTCTGCTTTCTCCCAGTTAGTTAGATTTTAGTATGTTTGTCCTTCCCATGTCTCTAACTTTTTGTACTGATCCTTGGCTAATCTTGTCTCAATGCAACATTTTCATATTTTTCTTAAGTGGACATTGTTTTTGGTATTTCTAATATCTTGTCCATGCTTTCCATTTGTTCTTATTTTTCTAAAACTTTTCCCCTCACATCTGGCTTCACAGACATGTATAACAATAGGGAAATAGTGTTTTGGTGATTATTCAACACCAAAAGAACACTAGTTGATGAATAATTGATTAATTTTATTTGTGTGGGGTTTTTTTGTTTTTTGTTTTGCCTGTGTTGGGTCTGTTGCTGCGCACGGGTTTTCTCTAGTTACAGCAAGCGAGGGCTACTCTTCGTTGCGGTACGTGGGCTTCTCATTGCGGTGCCTTCTCTTGTTGGGGAGCACGGGCTCTAGGGGTGCGGGCTTCAGTAGCTGTGGCACTTGGTTTCTAGAGCACAGGCTCAGTAGTTGTGGCTCACAGGCCCAGCTGCTCCGCAGCATGTGGGATCTTCCTGGACCGGGGCTCGAACCCGTGTCCCCTGCACTGGCAGGCGGATTCTTACCCACTGCGCCACCAGGGAAACCCTGATTAACTTTAGAATAATCTAAAATGAGGCATTCAGTTTTTCTTTCAACATCAAAACTTATTAGAAAGAGGATTTCGGGAAAAAAAATCTTCCATGAATGCTTTATAATTGCTTTTCCCCTTTCTGGTTGTACTGCTTCTAGGAAATTCCAGGTGGGAGCTCCTTCCAAGAAATTTGGGTTTTAGTTATTTCCAGGAAACAATTTGAATATCACTCTCTGTATTGGCGTTTGAGATACAATTGCAATTCCACAAGATACTTTTCTTGGTGGTTCTCCTATGGGTGGCCCTGAGGGCAGGCTCTGGTTGGAAAAACATCTTCATTTTAGCCAAGTCACCTGGGGATCCATTTCTTCTGTATATATGGGAATGATTAATATCTCTCCCAACCTGCCTTATAGGATTTTTGAGAGGAAAAATAAGAGTACATATGGCAAACTGATGTGCAAATAAGTAGCATCAAGCAACCCTAAAGGGCAGTTTTTCTGAAGGACCTCCCCCCCTCCAAATTCTGGCCCCTTGCTACAAGTAACAGAGGCCAGCCTGAACTACCTCACTTGAACCCCCAGAACAACCCTGTGCGGCAACCCCATCTCACAGGTGAAAGAACTGAGGATTCGAAAGATCACGTGACCTGCCTGAGGTCAAAGTCTAGGCTAATGGCAAAGAGCAGGGATTGTAGCCCAGCAGGCTGACGACAAGCCCCTAACCTGCCATTAGGCACTTTTTTGGCCCTCCACACTCCTGGTTCTTTCTGTCCAGTAGATAGCATCTTAGCACTTTCACAGGCGTTTTCTTCTCTGCCACCAGCTGCTATTCCTCCTCTCCTCTCTTCTTCCCTGCCTCACCCCGACACCCACCCTGGTGTCATCTCCCCACCAGCACCCTCCCTCTTACACCAAGAGTGAGAAAAAATAAAAAGCAGTTTGAGGTTAGTGCTGTCAGACATCTGAACTGCTCCCAAGTTCGTGCTGAGCAAATCCATCACTCTCACATCTCTGTCATGCTGACCAATATACGGATTTGTTTTTCATCCAATGAGAACTGACAACAAGGCAGGTCTCGCTATACCAATGCTGCTATTAAGAAGGAGAGGTATGAACTGAAAAGAATGTTAACTAGATAGATTTCAAATGCTTGCTAGAGGAAGGGATAGTCTTCCTGATAAATCTTCCCAAAGCATCTACTCCTATCATCAGTTACTGTTTTGTAGCACTTTCACTTTGCTGGAAATCTGCTTATAGAACAGAAAGTGTGTGTGAAACCGAAGACCCAAGCTCTCTGTGTGGAGGGGGGCGGGAGGCCGCATGTTATCAACACTTCTCTCTTCTACATACTACCTCTACCCCATGTGCAAATGCCACTCCCACCTCTTCCTAATTCTATTGTCTTGAATAAACGAATTCAATCTCTCTAAGCTTCAGTTTTCTGAACTGTAATTGAGATAGTAATAGTCACTATAAATGAGGTAATAATATGAGACAGTTATAAGTGAGATAATAATAGATTCTAGGGTTGTTCTGAGGATTGAATTAGATTTTATGGGACGTACATGCCTGGCACATAATAAGCACTCAGAAAATATCCCTATAACATTATTAAGAGCAGGAACTATGTTTATTCATCTTTGCTTCCTCAGTTCCTGACACAGTTCCTGGCACACAGGATAAGTGCTCGATAAATAATTGTTGGGTACATGAACACAGAATTTCAGCGAAAGCAAGAATAAAACCAGCTGGTGATTTCACTTCCCTGTAAGTACTTTTTGCCTTTGACAGGAGGGTCCAGGTTCTGCCAGATGCCCTTGCCGAAGAGTTATGGGCTTTTCCTAACCAATTAGGTCAACTATTTGGGAGCAGACCAAATCTGATCTGGAGAAGTATTAATGCTAACTAGGACATTGCTTCAAAGATGTCGTCAGTTTACCTTTTGATGACTCACATGAAGGTCCTTCTATGCGCAGTTGTCATGAGATTTCCAAAATACGCAGACATCTAGAACTGATGCTATGAAATGATGAAGCCACTAAGTTCTGAACCCACAATGGGAATCAGTGAATTTGTTTATTACGCAGCAAGGAAAACATCGGAAGTGGTCTGATACCCATTCCATCCAGCAGATGGCAGCGCTACACATTCACAAGCCAGTTCTCAGAATAGCCTCTGGTCTTTCTCTTAGTTTCTCACTACTGCCCCACCTTCAGTGGAAAAGGAAGTCTGAACCAACTTTAAAAACCTCCCTTGGCCCCTCCGCAGGAATAACTGGGCAGCTGGAAGAATCTGCACCTCGGAGTTACCCATTTCCCCCTGTGCTGTGAGAAAGCAGGTACCGGGGTCTATTAGAATCCACTCATTCCCACAGATAAGTACAGAGTCTGTTTTGTTTGCTTAAAGCAAATCAATAGAAGGAATGGAAGTGTGCAACTAAAGACCCACATGTAATGTGCAACTAAGGACCCACATGTAATCCTCTATGTAGGGTAGTGAAATGAGCTTTGGTTTTTGAGTTGCTTAGAACTGTGGACTCACTGTTAGCTGTGTGACCCTAAACCTTGGCTTTATTATCTGTACAAATAAGGATACTGACAACCACCTCAAAGGGTTGTTGTGAGAATTACATATGTAACACCCGTACAACGCTTCTACGTGCCAGGCTGTTTTCCAAGGACTTTACAATATAGTATCTCATCGAATCCTCATCCATCATTCTAGAGGGCGGTATTCTTGGTATCCCTGTTTTTGAAATGAGGAAATCAAGGCAGGGAGAGATTAAGTATCTTGCCCAAGGTCACATAGTGGTGAGTGGGAGAACTAGGATTTGAATGATGCACTCAGGCTTCAGAGTCTGTGCTCTTAGCTCCCAGGCACTACTGTCTCTTATTAATGATTGTTACCAATAGCCAATAATTATTAAAGTACTTTCCCTGTGCTAGGAACTTCACGTATGTTAATGCCTCTCAGCCACCCTAGAAGGTGGATGCTATTCTATTACTTTCCGCATCTTATCAAATGAAGAAAAAATGTGCCCCACTCTGTGAGAAACACAGGAAAACAAATTAATGGTGAGACTGTAATATGTTAAAGCACTAAATGGTGAGTCCCACTGTAATTGTCACAGTGATTTAGAGATAAGAGAAATTAACAATGAAAGTATATAGGGTTATGTTCCAACTGTATATGATAAGGCACGTGGAAAAATGTTAAATGTCTAATCCTTTAAATTTTCCATCAGGGCCCTTAGGTATTTATAGCCTCGGAATCCTTTTCAGAAACGGTGAGTGGCCAGCAAAGATTGGGGTTGTTCCCACTCCTGTTTAGCACTGCTTTCCTCTCCTGAGAGTCACGGCTCATTATTTTACGAGGTAGGAAGATGCAGGTGCTTTGCTAAATGGCCATCGCCTTCCTCTCATACATGAGGGCCAGCTCTTAGCACATTTCGTTTGCCTGTGAGTTCCAGGAACTCACAATGGTGAAAGAAATTCACCTGCAGCATGAACTCACTCAGCTTCTCCCTGATCAGAAACGCCATTCCAGTCTGGGACGGAAGAGAGGTTTTAGAGTCCAGAATATAATGACTTTGGACTCTACTTTCTGTAAGATGCTCAAATGAAGTTTGGGAGAACAGATAGCTCCTTTAGCATGAGGGCCAAATTTTTAGAATGAAGGCTTCCTCAGGTGGCTGACAGTACTGTGTTTCAAAAATCCAAAATATCTGAGAAGTGGACCATTCTAAGGTTGCAAAAGTCAAACTAGCTATATAAGAACTGCAGGTTCTAGACCTACCTCCAGTGGCGATCATTCATAGAAACAGCCACAGAGTTCACGATCCATGGTGTCACGGGGACCCCGCCAGTCATGTATATTGCTGGGCGGTGAGCCAGGGCTGAGTAAGTGAAAGATAGGATAGGAGTTCTACAAACTTCCACCTTAAGAAATCAGGGACATTTCTTATCACTTTTTTTCTTCCAAATAAGCCTTTGTGCTCATGCAAATCTTTGCATAATGTTATTCTTTCATTTCTGATTTGTCTTTATGTCTAAATGCATTAGAAATTAAGAATATTTCTAGCTAAAGCACTCAAAAGCTCAATCATTCAGCTCTGCATAATTGTTCAAGGGGTCTTCTTTGTTTCTTTTTCTCTCTTAAAGAAAATTGAGTCAAATGCATTTTTAGATTTAGACTTAGATTCAAATTTTTCTTTTGAAAAGATGCACCAAAATTCCTTTTATAGTCATAGTTTTTTTTCATTGTACAGTTGAAGCATTCATATATCCGAGTTTTTTGTTTTTTTGTTTTTTTTTTTGGCTGTGTTGGGTCTTTGTTTCTGTGCGAGGGCTTTCTCTAGTTGTGGCAAGTGGGGGGCCGCTCTTCATCGCGGTGCGCGGGCCTCTCACTATCGCGGCCTCTCTTGTTGCGGAGCACAGGCTCCAGACGCGCAGGCTCAGTAGTTGTGGCTCACGGGCCTAGTTGCTCCGCGGCATGTGGGATCTTCCCAGACCAGGGCTTGAACCCGTGTCCCCTGCATTGGCAGGCAGATTCTCAACCACTGCGCCACCAGGGAAGCCCTAAAATATGAGTTTATATAGCCACATATATAACACAGATACTTAGGCTCAGTTTTGGGGTGATTCAATAGCTGATGACCCAGTTTCCATATGATCTATCTTCTCTTATTCTTTTCCATTGCTGTCTGCCTTTTGGCCTCGTAATTACTTTTTGGTACCCCTGTCAAAGGATGGAGAAGGGGGAAAAACCAGGAAATAAATTTCAAATTTGTTTCTCTTTCTTTCCCTCTCCCTCACACAACTTGACAATGTATGTTGGTGAGGAATCAGCTCTTGATTCCTGCTAACGGAGAGACATAACAGAATGAATAATCCAAAGGAATCGGTGATCCAGAGTCATTTTTATTAATATTTTGATGCGACTTGTAACTAGGCTAGGATTAAATTTTGCAGTCTTCACGTGCACATTTTCTTCTCCGTTTCAACTTCTGCCGTCTTGCTATATGATTTCAACATTAGTGTGGATGACCGAATGCAACCCTTAATGAGTAGTCTTTCCCAATTATGAACATGCATCAGTCTTTTCCAAAGTATTTTCTAGCTCAGTGGTTCTGGACTTCGGTTTGCAGCAGAAGCGCCTGGAGAACTTGTTAAAACACAGATTCCTGGCTCCACCCTGAGTTACTGATTAGACAGGTCGGGTGCGAGACCTGTGTAGTTGCATTTCTAACAGGTTCCCAAAGGCTGCTGATGCTGCCGTTCTAGGAACCGCAGCTTGAGAATCTCTGTTCTTGGAAACGGTAGACCCTAGAGATGCTCCCGGAGGGAAATAAAAAGGCTTCATCAGTCACATAAATTTAGGAAACAACGTCCCTTCTCTTGAAGTCTTTTTAAGCATTGGAAAGATTTGTCGAAGTCTTGCAGTACGTGAATCAGTTTTTAACTCGTGTTTCCTAAACTTATTTGACCATAGAGCCCTTCCTTCTGTTGGTACCAGTCAACTCAGAATGACTATTCCTGGAGCACGGTGGTGCCTCCCTGGTGCCTTGATGGCTACACTTCAGCACCTCCCACCTGCCAGTTCCTGTTGGCAGTCACCTGCCGCAGACACAGGACAGTTTCATCACTCAGCACCTCTCCAACTCGGCAGTCTCCCACTCAGCTTTCTCCTTTTGACCAGAGTATCTCATCCTCCTACTCACGCCCCACTCAACCTGCTTTTGACGCTCCCACACTTCCTCTTTTCCCACCTCTCTGGTCCTCCCTGTCTTCCTCGTCATCTCTCCCTCCTTATCCAGCCCAGGCTCACTGGCACCCTTAATTTCTCCCTCATCTTGCCCTCTCTGTCATCCCCACCTTGCCAACACTCAGTCCTGGGAAACCTTTCTTTTGCCACGCTTTTGACCCTGGGAGCCCAGGTGACACTGGTAGAAGGTCAAATAATTCTTCTCATTGGTGCCATTACAAAATCATTCAGCCAGCCGAGGCTTCTTTGGATTTTACTGTGCCAGGCACTACCCTAAGTTTTAGAAATACAGCCACAAGCAAGGCTGAAAGGTCTAAGGTCTCATGGAGCTTACATCCTATTGAGGGTGAGTAAGAACTGAATCAGATATGATTAAGTACTATGCAGAAAATTAAAACAGGGTGGTCAAGCGAGACTTCCATGAAGAGGTGACACTGGAGCAATCATGTTATCTCAGTGTGACTGGCCCTTTGATATTGCATGGCAGTCCCCAGTCCACTTCTTTTTTTTTTTTAATTAATTAATTTATTTATTATTTTTGGCTGCATTAGGTCTTTGTTGCTGCACGCGGGCTTTCTCTAGCTGCGGCGAGCGGGGGCTACTGTTCGTTGTGGTGCGTGGGCTTCTCATTGCAGTGGCTTCTCTTGTGTGGAGCACGGGCTCTACGCACGCAGGCTCAGTAGTTGTGGCGCACGGGCTTAGTTGCTCTGTGGCACGTGGGATCTTCCCGGACCAGGGCTCGAACCCGTGTGCCCTGCATTGGCAGAAGGATTCTTAACCACTGCGCCACCAGGGAAGTCCCCCCAGTTCACTTCTTATCTCATTGCCCCATGGAGGCTCTTCTGGGTCTTTTTACTCTTCTTAAATTACAAACCCTTCCCCACTTGTCAGGAAAACTGGCCTCATGATTTACTGAGAAGTCGTCCACTCCCTGACACCAAAACTCCCATCCGTGGCTCTATGAGGCATCTCTTCCATTCCCGCTGTCCCTTCCTCAGTGTCTGATTCTTGCTCTCTCCACTGGCCCCTTCCCCTTAGCTTTTAACCACTAAACAATCCATCTGTTTGTGTCCCCCCAAAATTCCCAGTTTCAAGCCCTAACTCCCAATGTGACTGTACTTGGAGGTTGGGCCATTATGGAAGTAATTAAAGGTAAAGGAAGTCAGAAGGTAGGTCCTGATCTGATAAGATTAGTTTCCTTATAAGAAGAGACACCAGAGAGCTCGCTCTTTCCTCTGGAGCACAAAGAAGTCATGTGAGCAACAGCTAGAAGGCAGCTGTCTACCATCCAGGAAGACAGCCCTCATCAGAAGCCAAATCAGTCAGCACCTTGATCTTGGGCTTCCAGCCTCTGGAACTGTGAGAAATAAATTTCTGCTGTTTAAGCTACCCTGTCTATATAGTATTTTGTTATAGCAGCCTGAGCTGACTAAGGCACCATCCTTCATCGTGAAACAGAAAACTCCCTGCGTCATGCTTCTGCTTCCCTCGCCTCCCCTCACCGCCAGCACACAGCCACTTCTGCACACACCCCACCTACCACAATCTGGCTACTCACACCTCCTTCCTTCCTCTCCTCCCGCGCAGGTTGTACTTTTCAAATCACCTTTTATTTTCGTGCATGCTCCTGTGTCTTTTCAAAATGGAACAGCGTTGCAAAGCCTAGGATGTTCTAGAAGGCTTTATTTTTAACTTCTCTTGGGATCAGAACGTCTGTAGTCTTCCTGTGCTTCATGCCACTTAATTGTCCTTAAACACCAGATTTAATCTCTGCTTGTCCCCCAGACGCAATCATATTTCTCAGTGAAGTTCCCTTTTTTTTATTTCCTCACCTGAATGTTTTTGCAAACAATTTAAGGAAATAGGGAGTAGTCATTGCTCGATTTCGTATTTTTCTACATCAACACTATTGGTTTTCTGCCACTTTCCAACTGAAATGGTAATAGCCCTAAGTAGGCCTGGAAGTTTAAAAGTCAAGATTGGGAAGACGGTTTCTTCTTTTTAAGGAAACTTTCCCTGAACTCTGTCTTCTCTTTTAAATTTAATTAGAATTCCATCACGCATTGCTCATTTAGTGGAATATCGTCACAGTCACATGCCCCACAGGCACCGGATCTCTGGGGGAAAGTCAAATGTCATTACTTCCTCAAGTCGACCTGTGGCTTCCAGACCCCAGTCACTCTCTCTGAGGGAAAGGTGATAAGAGGTAGAGCTGAGGCAGGATCAGGTTATCTCACTTCGCTGCTGCCATGGATTTCCTCCAAAGCCTCCAATGCTGCTCATGGAAAGTTCCTGGGTCTACTCCCATCACATCCGCAAAGGGAAAGCCAAAAATTCGTATCTAACATTGCAGTGATTTAAGAGCAACCCCAAGATTCCACAGGGCGTGAAAGAACAGCAGTCAGGGAAGGGGGGATTAAGTGAAACAATGTCTGTAAAGCACTTTGCATAATGCCTGGCATGTGGTAAGTGCTCAGAAAATGGTAGTTATTATTATCAACACCATTGTCATCCTAAGTATCTCTGTGGCTCATCATACACACATGCACACCTATAGACACATACATACGTGATATGAGTGAGGATCCTCTCTGGCTTTACGTGGAACCTATGAGTCTTGAAGGACCTCAAGATGAAGTTGTGAAGCTCTTGGTGGAGATCTGTTACCTGCCACCCATTATAGTTGCCTAGAGGGCTGGGGAAATATCACTGAGTTCTGTGCCAAAAGAAGGGGCATAGAGCACACTAGTCCCTCCTTAACCTCATCAGAGTTACTTGGTTACAAAGAGTCAAATGGTTAGGCAAACATGGCACATGGGAAGGAATGCACCGTAAGCTCTAGGATGAGGGGATGACATAAACTGGGAGTGAGGAAGATTGAGGTGCGACTGTGATACAAAGTAGCGGGGAAGTGGGAAAAGGAAAGTGAACAGAAGTTGTCTCAGCTCCCGGGCGCCTGTGAGCCTTCAAGTAGCAAAATGCCAAGCCAACAGGGAAGAATCTGCCATGGGAAGAAACCATGGAGCTGGGACTGAGCTAAAAAGGGCAGAGGAGCTTCTGGTGCAGAGAAAGTGTATTTTCAAAAATCCAAGCTATACAAGTAAAATAATATGCTCTCTGCTGTGGGTTATGAACATCTAACTAATCAGCACCTTTTTGTCAGGCACTGTGGGCCTCCAAGGAAGGCAGAGCCTTGGCCCCAGATGCTTGGAATCTTGGGGGAAACAAGATCTATGATGGGGGGGTGCGCTTGTCGGGGGAGCACGTGAACAGAGAGCTGGAGGCTCAGTGGAGCCGGCTGGGAAGGCTTGCTGGAGGAGATGACAGTGTAAATAGGCCTTAGAGACGCAGAGGCACAGCACGACAGGCTGGGACAGTAAAGTGAACCAGAGATGAGTATGCAAAAATAATTCCGAAGGCTGCTGAGGGGTCAGCCCGAAACTGGGGTTTGGGGAGGAAAACAGTGGCTCCAGTGGCCTCTTCCTGTTCTCATCCCATCCTGCTCTGTGCTCTCTGAGTGTTGATCCCTCTGGAACCTAACCATCTGGCTCTGCTGTCCTCTCTGCCCGTGTCCCCAAGCTTCCTCTGCAGATCCCTTCTTTTTATTCTGTCCTTTCTTCCCAGGGAACCTCACGTCCCTCGACTTCAGTACGAACGCGCAGTGACTCCCCTCTGCTTTGGCCCCTCTGCCTCTAACTGCCTGGAAACATACCCACCCGACAGCCAGCACCCTCTCACGGGGTCTCAAGGGGAACTCATCACCTTCCTGGTCTCCCCAACTCTTCTCCCTCCCACCCAGGTGCTCAGTAAAGAATCTCCATGATTTTCCTTCACGCCTTCCTTCCCCTCGACTCCCGCCTAGACACACGCAGACACACACGCTCTGAGTCATCAAGGTCTGTTATTTCTACCTCCTAAAGGTCCCCGTGTGCATCCTCTCCCCCGCGCCCACCCTTGCTGCATCACCCCCGTTCGTCATCTTTCACGTGACCTTTGCAGCTCCGTCCAGCTGTCTCGCTGCCACCACACTTTCTGAACCACTCCCCACCTACACAGCTCCTTCAGGCTCTCACCAAAACTCTTTTTAAAACCCCAATCCAGAAAATTAGGGTGCCAAACTCTATTTTAAAGGAAACTTCACCTCTCTCTGCGCACGTGTGTGTGTTGACTGGGTAATCGCCGAGCAGCTTAGGGGTTCAGAACTCAGGGGCCGGAGCCCCACAATCTGGTCCAAAGTCCAACTCTGCCACGTACCGACCGCAAAACCCAGAGAAGCTTCTTAACGCTTCCTCACCTGTTAAAAACTCTGTCTACAGCAAGGAGTTGTGGTGAGGATTACGTGAGGCAAGCTCTCTATGCAAGACTCATCATGCCTGGTACAGAGTTAGCCCGCGGTCACAGTAGCCACGATGAGAGAGAGAGAAAGAATAAGAAGTAAATACAATAATGTCATCCATGTTTATCTCTGGGCCATTAAATTTTTATTTTCTAACTTTTACTTTTCTGTATTTTTCCAACGCTCTGTGAAATCCTTTTATGACCATTAATCTGATCTTGTCTTTGGAAATTACACGATGTTACACCCTTGCTTAAGATTGTTCAGTATCCTCCCACCGTCCACAGTCTTACAACCCAAAGCCCCAGGCTGGCCTTGGGAGTCCTGCGCCGCCCGCCTCAGCTCCACTCCCACCGCCCCCCATCACCCCAGGCTTCAGCCTCTCCAGCCTTCTTTGTGTCCAAATGCTGTGTCCTGCCATCATCTCCTCTTTTTACTGTGTCCTTTCTTCCCAGGGGCTCTCATCTCCTGTGACTCAGGCACACCCAATAGCCCCCTGTTCACCGGTGGAGACACAGTTCAGACCTCAGCCCCCCTGGGGGCATGCGTTTCTAACTCTGGGCTACCCTGGGACTCTGGGCCAGCACCACACCCCGCCCACTGGAGCGAGTGCTCCCCAAGTCTGAGGGCTGGGTCGCAGTCCTGTTGACATCTCCAGATGTCTGCAGGATCCCCAGATGTTTGAAGACAGGTGGAAGGAGGGAATTGTGAGGCTCTTCCAGGCGGAGCTCTCCACACAACACTAGTCAGGAGGGAATTTTTGAAGATTTTTTGAGTCAAAGGACAACATGCTAAATGTCCCATTTTAGAAAGAGAAGAAATTGGCAAAATAGTATGCAAAGTGTAAAATGTGGGGAGGCCAGAAAGATGAGATGAGGCTTTGCTCTCAGGTGGACTGGCCATGCCGCTCCTGGTCCTGGGCGCCTGCCGAGGGCCCCCCTCTGCCAAGTCCTTCCCCGCTTGGGCCCAGGGACCCCCACCAGCCTCGGGCAGGTACTAATGTCATCCCACATTACTGACAGGACTTGGTCACATGGCTGACTGCTAAGCAGGAGTGATATGATTCAAACTAGATACATCTGACCCCCAAACGAGGACTGCTGTCTAAGCTTTTCACACCCTAAATGGCCCCCAAAACACCTTCAGAACAGAAACACCAGGGGTGTTAAAGAAAACGGGAAGGTGTACTCAGCCCTGGAGTATTCTTGCAGGTGTACTTTAAGAAAGTCTTAAGGTTACCCGAAAAGCTGAAGTGAGAGATAAATAAAATGTTTAAAGAGGAGAAAGAAGATGTTCAAGTGTCTAGGAAATGATCAAGGTTAGGAAGACAGCGAACTTGGACCCATTCGCCATTGAACTGTGAGAGTGGGAGCTTTTGGGAAGTGAAAGAAGCTTCTATTTTACATAGCAGGCTGCAGAGCTTTTAAACTTTATTACGTGCAGGGATGATACAGGCTGGAAGTAGAAACTGGGTGCAAAAGGTTTGGACATATTGATGGATGATTGATTTGAAACTGTTTTTTCAAAACTGACTACACATACGTGGGAGGTATTCCCCCAACTTTTTTTTTTTTAATTAATTAATTAATTAATTTTTTTGGCTGTGTCGGGTCTTCGTTTCTGTGCGAGGGCTTCCTCTAGTTGAGGCAAGCGGGGGCCACTCTTCATCGCGGTGCGCGGGCCTTTCACTGTCGCGACCTCTCTTGTTGCGGGGCACAGGCTCCAGACGCGCAGGCTCAGTATTTGTGGTTCACGGGACTAGTTGCTCCGCGGCATGTGGGATCTTCCCAGACCAGGGCTCGAACCCGTGTCCCCTGCATTGGCAGGCAGATTCTCAACCACTGCGCCACCAGGGAAGCCCCCCTCCAACTTTTTGAAGTGACACCAGGGAGAGCCAGCCCGTGATTTCAGACTGTCCTCCAGAAGACCACATAAGATAAAAAGAATAATAATAGTAGCTGCAGTGTCCCTTGTATCAGGCACTATACAAGCATCATCTTATTCAATCCTCACAACAACTGTTTGAGGAAGGAATTATTATCCCCACTCTTCAGATGAGAAAACTGAGGCACAGAGGGTTTGTGTAACTTTCACAGGGTCGCACAGCTACTATACTGGCAAAGCTGAGATTCCAGCCCAGGTCAGTAGACGCCAAAGACAATGCTGTTTCCATTACAGACACTGCTTCTAAGGTAGACTCAACACTGGACTCACACAGAGGAGCCTTCCTAATAGTTTTGTGTTCTAGATTCTTCCAACAGCAGAAAACAAGCCTCATCCCACTGAAGCAACAGGCCTCACTCTCTCTCCTGAAAGAACACGGAGCCTCTTAGTCATGGGCAACCTCCCCGCTGTTTCTAGCTCTTGCAACCGGCAGTGGGGAGGGTGACCACCCTAGATGGGCCGACCCCATAATAGAAGACTTAACACACCTCTCTTTCCTGCCCACACTCAAGCACCCCCTCCTCACAGCTAACCTCCGCACCACCCCCAGCCATCTGGAGAGTCCCCGTGCCATTCGAGAGAACATCCTGAGCTGTTCCCAGTCTCTGCTGTTCACAGGAAGCCCAGGTTAACTCTGTAGAGTGTTTCTATAGTCCTGTGACGAGCCCGGACTGGGGCTTAGAAGGCACAGGTGGGGGTCCCTAACAGTATCAGTTCAAAGGACGCGCAGTCGGGAAGAGAAAGGAGCAAAAGAGCAAAACGTGGAAGATGCAGGGAGATTTCCGAGTACCACGCAGAAAAAAAAAAAAAAAAAATTTAAAACCATTTAAGCGATTTGAAAAGCAGAAGCAGTGCTCCATTTGTTTATTTTTGTGTTTATTTTCATTACTCTCAGAGGGGGATCAAAAAAAGATCTTGCTGCGATTTATGTCAGAGAGTTTTCCTCTAAGAGTTTCATAGTATCCGGTCTTACATTTAAGTCTTTAATCCATTTGGAGTTTATTTTTGTGTGTGGTGTTAGAGAATGTTCTAATTTCATTCTTTTACATGTAGCTGTCCCGTTTTCCCAGCACCACTTATTGAGGCTGTCTTTTCTCCACTGTATATTCTTGTCTCCTTTGTCATAGATTAGGTGGCCGTAGGTTCGTGGGAGTGTTCCACACGTCAGCTCAGTCGCTGGGGCAGGACTCATCCGAGACGCCCTGGCAGTTGTCGGGTGGGCGAGGGAGGGTGTGGGTTGGAGCACCCGCCCCAGGAGCAGATACTCCGGAGTCCACGTCCCTGCTGCACCACCACCAGCAGCCGGAGAATCGCTGGGGAGTGGCTTAAACTCTGTGAATCTCAGTTTCTTCTTCTTTGTAATGGGGGCGACAACGACTGAGACAGTGAAAAATGGCCCCAGGTAGCTGCTGGCTAGGCTGTGATGGGTGCAGCCCTTAGATGTGTGGAGCCCCAGGCAAATATATTTTGTGGGACCCCGTCTATATAAGCAATTTGAGTGGAGTCTAAAAAACAAAGTCAAACTCATAGAAACAGAAGTGGTTGCGGAGATGTGGCGGGCAGGGGATAGGGTGGGGGAAATGGGGAAATTTTGGTAAAAGGGCACAAACTTTCAGCTATAAGATGAATAAGTTCTGAAGATCTAATGTAGAACATGGTGACTGTCGTTGAGAACGCTTATTTGTGTAATGAAATTTGCTGAGAGAGGAGAACTTACATGTTCTCACAAAAAGAGAGAGAAATATGTAAGGTGATACATGTGTTAATTAAGTAGATGGGGGAATGCTTTCACAATGTCTGCATATATCAAATCATCACGATGTACATTTTAAATAGCTTCTAAGTTCATTTGTCAATCACACCTCAATAGAGCTGAAAATTTTTTAATTAAAATAATTAAAATATGCATTAAAAATAAATAAAACACTACATGTAAAAAAAAAAAAAAGGTTACTCCAAATCAGCAGCATTCTGGCAGCTCAGTTTCACACAGTTCTGCAAAAGGAATGCTGTTATCAGCCCATGGGAACTACCTGCTCACTAGGCTGCCCTCATGGGACAGGCGTCCACACACAGGCCACGGATGACCACGTGGGCATGAGTCCTCAAGCATCTCAGGGCATCAGGATGATCCCTGAGCAGGGCAGATTCACAGGGTGAATCTCTGAAGGGGAGAAACATGAGTACGAGGCCAGGCTCAGGGCGCCCGGGCGTGATGGCACTGCAGCCCTGACCGGTCTCGGACACCAGCAGGGACTCAGAAAATCCCAAGGAAGTTACTCCCACGTGAAGGGGGCCCAGCCTGGGCAGGTCTGGACAGCACTGGCTGCAGTGTTCCTAAAGGCACATAAACATCGCTCACAGAATAAAAACAATAATCAGACAAGGTCACTCCATGACTATGTTGGAGCAAACCAGCAACATGGTCACTCGTGACACAAAACAGAGATAAGGGCACTCTGCAGACACAAACAGAATTAATACCCCCCTCTTCTGACCAACTACTCCTCTGTAATGGCGGTTCTATCCACGTTAACCCTCTGTCTTCCTGGGTCAAAAAGAAAAAAGAAAAAAAATTACAAGGTGCCCAATCATCAAGTTGCCCTTGTGCCTGGAGGGCACCCAGGTCAGAACTGGCGCCCCAGCCCTTAACCCTCCTGAGATTCCCCCAGTGCAAGACCAAATCCCATAATAAACCCCTCCAACTCCCTCACACGGTCCCTGGGTGTGTGTTCAGCTTGCAGCAAGCTGAATAAATCTTTGTGCAACTAGAGGTATGTTCGTGGTGGTCTTTGGCTGGTGGGTGTCAGCATAACAGAATCCACCTTACAGGGCTATCGTAAGGTTTAAAATGCTCACAATGATGCTGGTGGAGAGTGCGCTTTCATTATTTTGGTGCATTTTAGTTTTTCTGACCACTCAGCACGTGCCCTGACCGACAGCTCCTTACCACACAAAACAAGTAAGATCCACGTACCAGTACCATGGGCATCAGCTGGGAGCTTGTTAGAAATGCAGCCTCTCATGCCCCATCCCAGACTGACCGAGGACCGAGTCCGAATGTGGTTTTGAACAAGTTTGAGAAGCACTGCTCTAGCTTAAGAGGTACCTCCTTGTGCCGCGTATTCAGACGGGGGGGCAGCGTGACTGACGATGACACTTACCTCAGGCATAACATTTAAGGGGGCACCAAAAACATTTACAGCACCTGAAACTAACACAATATTGTAAGTCAACTATACCTCAATATAAAATAAAAACTAAATTAAAAATTAAAAATATCAAATTAAAAAAAATAAATATCAAAACCCTCAATAATCAAGATAAATAATATTCCAATGCAATATTAATGTAATTAATCAAAAGTAATGTAAACATATGTATGATGAACAAAGTATCAAATTTTTCAATAAAGACAAGGTCCAGTGGAGCTGGGATTAGGGTGAGGCAAGTGAAGCCAAGCCAGGCAAGTTCAGGGTGGGATCTTGTCTTTATTTAAAATTTTGATGTTTTTGTTCGACGTGGATTATTTTTCACTTTTTTTTCAAATATTATTTCTCCTGCTTTCAGAGTCTCTCAGCACCCCTTTAAATTGTTCCCCGAGATGAATGTCCCACTCGCTTCTCCTAAACTCTCAGAAAGCATTTAACAAATACTGAGAGTTGTACACGTGGCTTGTGGAGTTAGGCTGCCTGGGTTCAAATCCACGGTTTGCCATTTCCCAGCTGTGTTTGTTTGGGCAAGTCAATTACGCTTTACAGCTTAGTTTCTTCTCTGTAAAATAGAGAGGGCTAAAGTTCAATTCAATGTACTTTACTTTCAAGTGACAATAAAGAAAGACTGATATGATGTAGTCCAAATACATAGTTCCGAAGTTCGAGTTTAATCCAATGATCAAATTTAAAATATGTGCAAGATGGACAGCATTTTCTTTGACTAGTCCTCTGCAAATATCAATTTTAAATACACAAATGAACAAATGTAACCGTATATACTGTTGTTTTTAGCTCATTCTTTTGTCTTTTAGCTTGATGCCCTTCTTCCCTCTTTTCCTTCCATTCCCCACCCCTTGTAATTCATGTTAACATACCTAATACGTTATCTTCCGTATCTTCCTTTGTATTCCTGTAATGAGATACAGACACTACATCACAGGTATATACATGGATACACATTTAGATAGGGGGTGGAGTCATTGTTTTACGAACATGGGATTATATTGTTAATGCTTTTCTGCCCCTTGCTTATAAACAATACCTTGTAGAAACCCCTCCAAGCCAACTGGTACACATACCTCTATTCTTTTTCATTGTCTGTGTACTCGTCCTTGATGTGGATTACCTGATTCAATCAGTCATTCGGTATTAATGAGGATTCCGTTTCTTCCTAGTTTTTTTACCACTCTGCATAGTGCTGTGATGAAACACCTTGATACATATGTCCTAACACTGTAGATTAGTTTTTCCTGCTTTGGAAATTGGCATAAATGGAATCATACAGTCTGGACCCTTTTGTGTCTGGATTATTTTGTTAGCGTAATGGTTTTAAGATTGAACCATGTTGTTGCATGTAGAGTAGTTCCTTCCTTTTTATTGCTGAGTAGTATTCCACTGTATGCATAAACCACAGTTTGTTTACCTATTCTTTTGAGTATGTATATTTTAAATGTTAATAGATAATGCTAGAATTCTTTCCCCAAATGCTGTAAAATTTACATTCCCACCGGTCACATATTTTGTAGTTGTTTTTAATTTTGACTGGCTGATCATGACGTGATGTCTTATTATTACTTTCATTTGCATTTCTTCAACTATGGTAAATTCAAGCATCTTTTTGTATGTTTTTTGCCTATCAGGATTTGTGCTTCTATAAATTGCCTTTTCGTATTTTTTGATCATTTTTCTACTGGGTTGCCAATTTATAAAATCTTTCCATATTATATAAGTTAAATTAATCCCTATATTAATTTCTATGTAATTAATTTCCACATAATTTTCTATACTATATGAAGTAATATATTATATAAACCAAATACTTATTACAAGTATTTTTTTCACAAATCTATCATTTGAGTTTTGAATTTGTTTATGTCTTTTACCATACACATTCTTAATGTGGTCAGATATATCTTTTCTTTTATAGTCTCTGGGTTTTCCAATCTTGTTATGGTTTCCTTGTCCCTAGATTGTACACAAAGTCTCCTAGATATTGAGGCAATATTTTGTTCTGTTTTGTTGTTTACTACTAAGATTAATCTCTGGGGAATGTATTTTGGTATATGGTGTAAAATAAGAATTTTGTTTTATTTCTGTTGGATAGCAGTTATACTGGTATCCTTTTAAAAATAATTTCTTATTTTCCCACTAAATTGAACTACCACATTTGATGTATAATATATATTAAATTCTCATATACAAGATTATTTCTGGATTCTCTTTTCTTTTCCACTAACCTATTTCTCATTCTCATACGAATACCATGTTTATTTCATAATGGCTTAATAATATACTCTGATGTCTGGTAAGGCAATTCCCCTGTTACTGTTCTTTTTTATACACTTGAACATTTATTCTTTCATATAAAGTTTAAAATCATTTATCCAGTCTCCTCTCTGACTCAAAAAAAAAAAAAAAGAAAACCTGAGCAACTGTAATTATAATGGCATTATATTTATATATTTGGGGGGAGAATTAATAATTTTGTGATATTTCACATTCTCATCTAAGAAGGCAGTATATCTTTCCATTTGTTCAGACTTTGTTTTGTGACCCTTAATAATATTAGTGCCTTTATTACTAACTGTATTCCTTGATATTTTTGCTCACTGTTTTATGAATAAAATATTTTCCCTTTTCCATTTCTACATGTTTATTATTAGAATAAATAAAAGCTAATATTTTATGTGTATTTATCTTATATCCTCTGATTCTTAAATTCTCTTATTAATTCTAATGCTTTAAGAAAACAGGATCGCTTGGAAATTCATATCATCAGCAATAATACCTAGTATTCATTTCTTTTCAAGTATTTATTTCAGTTATTCATTTTTTAAAATTGCATTCACTAAATCTCCCCAGATGAAGTCAAATTGTCATAACAGGCTTTCCTGTCTAGATCTTGATTTTAAATGAAATGGTTTTAATATTGCCATTAAGATATTTGGTGGAGGGCTTTTTTTGGAAATATTTTTATTATATTTAAGCAGTTTCTTTGTAGTCATATTTTAGTGAGTTTTATTAGGAATATCTGCTATGTTGAATCAAATGCCTTTGAAGTATCTATTGATAAAGTCATATTAAATTTTCCCTTAATTTGTTTAAGGAAAGATATGGTAGCCAATTTTATGATATTAAAATACCTTTTCCATTCTTGGAGTAAACACTAACTGGTTTATTGACATGGTGTTTGCTTCTATTCCAATTAGAATTTTTGTCTCTAAATTTATAAATATAATACAGTTTTCCACAAAGGACATTTTAATAAATTTCCGTGGAAGAATTAGAGATTATATTGTCTAACAGCTACCTGGAATATTATCACCATCAATTTTATCAGAAAGTATTTATAAGTATTGGGAAGATATCAAGATCACAGTAGCAGATAGGAAGGAGTCTTCCAAAATTCTAAAATTTTCACATGGAAGCTTGAATTTTATCATTGGCAACAAGTACACGTGTCAGTTGCTTTCCTTAAAGTGATAGGTATCCTTCACTCAGTTTTAAGCAAATGGCTGCCAGCCCCCCACGTCTTAATAACCATGGTTTGCCTGCTAATTATTTTTTCAAGTGTAAACGGCGTTCCTTGAAAAAGTAGCGAGTGCATCTCACAACTCAGTCGCACAGATGCTTTGTCTTGAGACAAACTTCATACTTCGGTGCTCAGCAGGAGTGCTCTCTACATACTTTCCAGTTCTGAACACAGAATATTAAAAAGATTTGTACTCAAGGGTCAAGATTTAATAAAACTAATGATTTTTATTGCCTCATCAAGGACATTCTTAAGCAAACAGGCACTTTTTTAAACCGAGTGTGTGGCAGTGAAAAACTGTGGGGACTATTCGCTGTACTTTATTATTGTAAGGCACCAGCAATCTTACCCACCCTTGCTTTTGCACCATTCCTATAAATGTCAACACACACAAAAAAAGCAAATAGCAAATATCTCAGTGTTATTATGAACACAGTTTTGACCTTGCCGACTTCCTGACAGGGTCTCGGGGACCCTGTGGACCGCATTTTGGGAACCACAGCTCTAGACATCTTGGGCTCCTTTTTGGTTCCTTGGAAGGGCCTAGCTCTTTCCCACCTCAGGGACTTTGCCCACAATGTTCCCTCTGATTGGCATCTGATCCCACAGCACTTCGCCTCGTCAACTTTCCTCCTCATCTTTGAGATGCCACTTTATTTTATTTACTTATTTATTTATTTATTTGGTTGCACTGGGTCTTAGTTGCAGCAGGCGGGCTCCTTAGTTGTGGCATGTGAACTCTTAGTTGCAGCATGCATGTAGGATCTAGTTCCCTGACCAGCAATCGAACCCGGGCCCCCTGCACTGGGAGTGCGGAGTCTTAACCACTGCACCACCAGGGACGTCCCGAGATGCCAGTTTAAATGGCTCTTTCGCAGGACAATTTTTCCTGGGCCCACTGTTCAGCTAGACTCAGTCCCCGCATTCTGTGCTCTCAGTAAACCTTGACATTTCTATCGTAGCTCTTATTAGTTCTTAGTTTTAATTAACATATTACCTGTATGTTTATCCATTAACGTCTGCTCCCCCGAGAATGTAAGCTTCTTGATCCTGTGCACCTTTTCTGCCTCAGTATCCCCTTCACCCAGCACATTGCACTCAATCAAGATTATTGAGTGAATAAGAACCTACTGAATAGCACAGGGAACTCTACTCAATACTCTGTAATGCCCTATATGGGAACAGAATCTAAAAAAGGGTGGATATATGTATATGTATCACTGACTCACTTTGCTGTACAGCAGAAACTAACACAACGTTGTAAATCAACTATAAAAAAATAGTGTATTGAGATTTGTGAGTTGAGCTTAAATTCTTAAGGGAAACTGGGTCTTAAATATGTAATGTTAAGTAGATTTATTAAAAATTTACAACTTAAAAAAAAGATCATTGAATGAATGAATGAATGATTTGTTTTGCCTGTGACTGGTTAGCTCAGTGGGTTAACTTGAAAGGCTGAGGCTAATGTTGTGGGTTGGACCTACCTTATCCTTTTCCCCTTTACTACTCCAGTCATCAGCTTTTATTTCCCAAGCCCACACTGCAGATGAACTGGGATGAAGGATGCAGGTAAATAAGGGCAAATCCATCACCATTAGTAGGAAGAGAACTCAAAACGTCCTCCCTAATAATGTGTCGTGGATTTGTTGTCATCTGCAAAGCCAGAAAGGCAAGTACAGCACTTCCTGATTATCTTCGTGATCTCATCTCATCTGAGACCTACTTAAACTTCCTGAGACTGTGAAATCTTCCTTATTTATTCATTTGCTGCAAGTCGCCTGGTCCCCCAGCAAATACACACGCCTCACAGAACCTCGGAATGTCATCGCAAACTCTCCAGCAGTTATGAACCATAGTTTAAAAACCTCTGAACTAACAAAATTATCATTCCGTCCCAGATTTAAACTGAATTGTGGTGATTATAGCGTATACTCTGCAGTTCTGGTTGAGAGGGCAATTTAATTAGAAGCCTCTATCTTGAGGCTCTTATAACTCCACCCCATTCCCCCCACCCCCAAAAAAATAATTCTTTAGGATGAAATTTCTAATGCTCTCTCTCAGCCTAAAGGTATGTTTTCTTGTAGAAATTTGAGTAAGATTCCATTTAGGCTATTTTTAAAACTCAAGAAAAAGGGCAGAAAGGGAGATTTCACCACTTAAGAAATCACTCAGATATTTTTTTTACTATTTTTTTTTCCCAAATGCAAACTGCTTCCTTTAGAACTTTCGAGTTGTCCTTCTTAGTGCCTTTGGCATGTTTGAAGAAATTTGGTTGAGCTGTAATGAAGTTGTTCACAGAACGTGTGTTGCTCATATGAAGATTTATTTCTACTCTTTAAAAGAAATTTGCAAAGAGATGCTACATGGGGAATTATGATCCAAATCAGGTCTATTAATAAAAGTGTGTGTGTGTGTGCACGCGCACGTGCCTGTATCTACAAGACGTGCGTTCACACCTTACCAATAAAAAGTTATTGGTCAACCAAATGGTATTTGCTAAAAACAAACTTCGAATCAATGTGTAATAAAGTTGGTCAAAATATATATATGAAGATTTATTTCCACTCTTTAAATGAATCTTGCATGGAGATGTTACATAGGGAATTACAATCAAAATCAGGTCTAGAATTAAATATGACAGGATGTAAGAGATAGGAAAGAAGTAAAAACAAAAGATTAACCAGATTTGATGACTGTTTAGATATCGATGATGAATAAGAGGATTAAATGAAAGATGACCTGCCAGGTCCCTGAGAACAAAACTGTCCCTAGTTGGCCCAGAGGGCCCCGTGTGCCTCTTGCACCTACATCTTGTCCCTGTCTTGCTCACTCACTGCCCCGTGTCATCCAGGCCTTCTTTCGACTCCAGATGCTCCTCGGGCATCCCCTCTCCAGCCCCAGGGCCCCTGCAAACATTTCACCCTCCCGTTTCTGCAGCCCTCATCCTCCTGTTTCAGGTCTCTGATTAAATGTCGCCTTCTCAGAGAAACCTTCTCTGGCCGCCCAAATTAGGTCCCTGTCCTCTCACAGGCGCACATGCTCACAGGCATGCGCGAGCATTGTTTTCAATTGAGTCTTTTTTTTTTTACCTTTATAGAACTTACGACCATTTATAATGGCCTATGTGTTTGCTAACCCCTTATTGTCCTCCCTCACCAGACTTTAGTTCTAGGGTCAGAGGCTGGGAAGGATGCCTGGGTTTAGGTCTAGGTGAGGAGGAGGGAATTTAGTGAGCTGTCACCAGGCGAGGATGCTGGGAAAGACAGACATTTATGGGGAGAAGATGGCAGCTTTGATGTGGGGCAAGCAGAGGGTCTGGCAGACATCTAAGTGAAAATATAAAGTAGGAAGTACTAGAACGTCAGAATGTAGAGCTTGAAGAGACCTTAGCCCAGGGTTTTCCCGAAACGAGGCGCATCTTTCTCAGCCCAAGCCCACTCACCGCCTCTACTCTTTCCCCCTAGCTCATCATGACTTGGTTCCTCTTTGCCTTCCTCACCTCTTTCTTTTTCTTACTCCTGTGGTCTTTGGTAGAGAATTTAGATAGCTTGCAATCCATAGTTTTATTGGATTGAGAAATGTTGGCCCTAGTAAGTCCTTTAATTTTGCAAATAAGAAAAATATGTCCCAGAGATGCTAAATGACTTACTCAAATCCACACAGCTAGTTAGAGAGAAAACCTGGACTAGAATCCTTTTTTTTTTTTTTTTTAATTACAGTTCACTGCCCTTTCATTACCCCATGCTCAGTACAGAAGTGTAGGTCAAGCCTTGGGAATTGACTGCCTGAAAAAAATCCATGGACTTCTTGGTTCCTTTCTGGAACCAATTTAATTCTCCTACAACGAGCCACAAAAAGTAAACGAGGACCCTCAAATGCGTATTTTGTTCCTATTTAACGTGGATTAAATGTGCTTTCTGGAATGCACGATGACACTGTAAAAGAAAGATTTGGCTATTCCAGTGCCTTTTAATAAAAGAAGGTGGATTTGCAACCAACTCCGTATTAACAGGTATTATTAAAAAATAACATTACCAAGGATCAAAATATTCAACAAGGGGCTTCCCTGGTGGCGCAGTGGTTAAGAGTCCACCTGCCAGTGCAGGGGACACGGGTTCAATCCCTGGTCCCAGAAGATCCCACATGCCGCAGAGCAACTAAGCCAGTGAGCCACAACTACTGAAGCCCGCCCACCTAGAGCCCATGCTCCGCAACAAGAGAAGCCACCGCGATGAGAAGCCCATGCACTGCGACGAGGAGTAGCCCCCGCTCGCCGCAACTAGAGCAAGCCCACGCGCAGCAACGAAGACCCAACGCAGCCAAAAATAAATAAATAAATAAATTTATTTAAAAAAAAAAAAAGTCAACAGGTTGGCCTTCACTGCCCATCCGAGCTGCCCCCTTGTGTCTATTTCATATTAGTGCATTTTGTTAGAACAGCGGACAGGGGATGGGGGTGAAAGTGGGATTCTTCCTTTGCCTTCAGATCCTCCTCTCCCCACACATCAACCCTCCTTCTCCCGTTTCTCCATCTACAGTCCAAATTACAGAATCAGTTCACGGACAACTTGGATTTTTGTGTGACCCTGAATTCCCCCCTCAGTTTTTAGCCATCATTCAACAAATTGTGGAGGAACTAGAAAGTGCTGAATTCAGGGGTTGAGGGCAAATGTGGTCTCTGACTTCACAGAGCTTGCAGTCGGTCTAACAGGGAAAGCATATACAGAACAAGTGGTCACTGGCAAGATTGCTGTTCTGAGAAGAAAAGGACAAAGGGTGAGGGGAGTAGTTATGAGGGGCCTCATCCACATTCATCCAAACTAGTAAACCATATATTTTTAAAAAATGAATTCTTAGACACAGCTTTGTGAAGAATTCTTTTTTCAGTGAGGCATGGGCATAAGGATGAGTGCTACCCAGCACACGAAGTCACACCACGACCTTTCTCTCTTCTTTTAATATTGCTTAATATTCAATTATCAGTTTTGACCCTTATCATCACACAGTTTCAGGTTAACATGTTGTCATTTCTCCCTAAGATTTACCTTCACCAAATGCAGGCCCAGTGTGACTTTGGTAAGCACAGCTTTCTATAGAACAGCTGAGGACTCTATATCCATGCTCAATAATTGTCACCTACTGTCGGGTGGCTTTTTGGTCATCAATTTCCTCATTCCACAAAATCTTAGTGCCTGCATTGTGCCAGATATTGTACTAGGGTCTGAGCATGAGGGCAAAAACAAACGAAACAAAACAAAACTCACAAAACAAAAAAACCAACGAAACGCCTAATCTCTGCACTCAAAGAGCTCAAAGTCCTGTGGGAAAGAAGCAAACCAATCATTCCAATTTTGCAGGGTCTGCTTTTGAAGACTATTTTATGACAAGGAAAGTACACACAATATACTACTGAGAGAGTGAATGCATGGCGGGTAGGATGACTTTGGCTATAAGTAACAGAAACACAACTAAAAGTGACTTAAACAAGGCAGCCACTTGTTATCTCACAAAACAGGAAGTCCAGAGATGTCATTCTGGAGCCCGTGAATTGGGTGGCTCATCAAGAAGGGAGGTGCCCTTCCTTCCTCCATTCTGCCATTCGCAGTGCTGACATTGTCTTCCCTGATGACCTGAAGATGCAGAGTGCCCCCGTCAGTGAAGAAGGGGCATTCCCTCCCATGCTTCCATTTTACAAGCCTCCACCTATCTGCAGCTGTCTCCTCTGGTCCCATCACCCAGGCCTTAAGGCAATCGTTGGCCCAGCAACAGGAGACCTGAGAGTGGCTCCAGCCAGCCCCCTTCAAGCACATAGCTTTGAAAAACGTGAACACAACCAAGTTCTAAAAGCAATGAAGATGGGGAGAAATGGCCGTCTTTAGAAAACCTGTAGTATCAACCACACCACATCTGTATCACCTCCACAAACAGGCAGACGGCATGCACCAAAGTGTTATCAGTCGTACTGCTGGGAAGTAATAGTATGGAAAGTTTTCATTTTCTTCTCTTTACTTTTCTATTTCTAAATTTCCAAAAGTGAGCATATAGTCTTTTTATAATCAGAAGTAAAATCTATTATAAAAGTCAAGTAAAGAAATAAGCAGTACTTGGGGACAATTGTTAAGGAAACAGTCTAACAGGAAGAATGGAGTAGGAACACAAGTAGCATCTGATATATTTCTTATCTAAAAGGAGTTCAGTTGTTTGTAACAACTAGAAGGTTCTGCACTCAACTCCAATGTGTGGGGCTTGGGGATTTCCCTACACCAACAAGCAACTCTCAGATATCAGCTGGGTGTCCTGTAATTCAACTCAACTCTACTGGGAGATAGTATCATATCCCGCAGGTGAAGGGCTCAGTCCTACAAGATTGCCCCCTACCTCCCCCCATTTCAGACGCTAGTCACAATCCAGCTTGTCAACCTCCTCTTTGGGTTAGATTAATTTGCTAGAATGGCTCACAGAACTCAGAGAAACATTTTACTTACCAGGTCACCAGTTTATTATAAAAGGTTATAACTCAGAAACAAGCCAGATGGAAGAGACGCATAGGGCAGGGTATGTGGGAAAAGGGCACAGAGCATCCACGTCTCTCCAGATGCACCACTGTGTCAGCATCTCCACATGTTCACCAACTCGGAAGCTCTCCGAATCCCATCCTTCTGGGTTTTTTGGAGGCTTCATTACATAAGCATAATTGAAGAAGTCATTAGCCACTGGTGACATATTCAACCTCCAGCCCCTCTCCCCTCCGAGAAAGTGTCACCCCTCTAATCATATGGTTGGTTCTCGTGGCAACCAGCCCCCATCCTTAGGTGAGGCCCAAAAGTCACCTCATTGTCATAACAAAAGACACCTTTATTGTTCTTATCACTTATGAAATTCCAAGTGTTTTAGGCTAAGTGCCAGAAATGGGGACGAAGACCAAATATATATTTCTTATAAATCACAATATCACAACAACAAAGGCATATATTTATAACATATCGAGGCTAAATTTTTTCTAGTACTGAAAATTAGTATCAATGATGCTAATTATGGCAACTAGACAATAATTGTGCAAGAATCCAAAGAAAGCAGAGGATGTATAGAACGTCCATCTATGGCAAGAAGAAATAGGCACTGGCTTTTCATGGAGGATTGTAAAATACTGACCTTCATATTCTTAAAAAAAAATTGAAAAGTCATCATCCAAACAAAAGTGCACTTCTTCTATGTATAACTCCCCAAACGTCAATAGAAATGCAACTATACTTTAATTCTAAATAATAACAATCCTGATTTGGAAAACAGTTGAAACACTAAATGGATTTGCAGCCCATCAAGTCCTGTATAGGACCTAACAGAATGGGTCCACAGGGTCATTCCTGAAACAATTTCTTAAGGTCCTTTTCCATTCACATTTATCTTTGTCAGAGGATCTGAGTGTCTGAGAAAGATGAAGATAGAGGCATTGTTTATTTGATAATGTGTTTCCTTGAGTTCTCGATTTGTGGTCCTTTGAAGATGGAGTTAGAGGTGGTAGGTGGAATACACTGAGTCCCTGGAGTATGAGGTCCAGTCCGCTGGGCAGGTTATCTGAAATCACGTAGACACCATAATTTATCATAAAGGAGTACTGACCAGACGAAGTAGGCTGCTTCATCTCCCTAATGCATTCAGTTAACTTCCTTGAAGGTATATCTTCTGAACCTGTGAGAATCCCTCACACTTGTGTAACACTTGAAAATTTCCAAGGGCACTCACCTAGTCTGCACAATCCCTTGTAAGATAGTTGTCCCATCTATTGTACCAATGAGAAAAAATACGTTTTAGAAAGAAAAAAACAATTTGCTCCAGGTCACGTGGCTCTGAGTAGCAGAACCTATTTTTCTTAACTGAGGTTTTCTTGTTCATCCAAGTTCAGGGTTTGTTCCTTCATTAACGTAGTCTTGATACACAGACTTAGGGAAGCAGTCCACAGAGAAGCACTAGGTACTTGGACTGTGTGGAGGAGGGTTATATTTCAAAAGTTCACATAGGGCTTCCCTGGTAGCGCAGTGGTTAAGAATCCACCTGCCAACGCAGGGACACGGGTTCGAGCCCTGGTCTGGGAAGATCCCACATGCCGTGGAGCAACTAAGCCCATGCGCCACAACTACTGAAACCTGTGTGCCTACAGCGCATGCTCTACAACAAGAGAGGCCACCGCAATGAGAGCCTACGCACCGCAATAAACAGTAGCCCCTGCTCGCCACAACTAGAGAAAGCCCACACGCAGCAACGAAGACCCAACGCAGCCAAAAATTAATTAATTTAAAAAAAAAAAAAAAAGTTCACATAGACTTTCCTTCTTCCTTTCTTACTTTTTTTTTCCTTTCTCTTCTCTTTTTTCTTCTCTCCCTCCCTCCTTGTTTGTCCCTCATTGTTTAACACCAAGCTCAGAGCTGCAGTGTTTGGGATAAAAACAAGTACATTAAGCTAAGTTCTCTTTTCCACCCACACCCTATTATTGCCTCATCCAACTTTTGGTTCCATTACAACCAACATATGGGAGACTTGGACACCACATTCTAAAGGCCAAAACCATTCTCTGCCACACAGGAGACTGTGGCATCGTTTGAAAAATTAAATACATTAAAATTATATTGTTGGCTCCTTAAAATAGCTCTCATCATTTATAAAACATTATGCCCTTTGGTTTCTCTTATTTTTAGCTTTGTAAGTATCCAGTGGACCAAAAGACACTTACTTATTTATCCTGACTTTCCCATATCACATTTCAAAAGCTAAATTGTAAGTTACCCTACTGCAAGACTTTCCTCCCTGGACAAAGCATGGGAGAGAATTATGTTGAGAAGCTTCAGCTATGATAGGCATCTTTGTACAATGGTTGACAGCATACATTCCTCTTGGCTGATATAACTAGCTCTGTGGGTTATTGCAATGCCTGTTCCTTGACCCTGAATTAACTGTACTCCAGACATAATCTATTTCTTGAGCAGTGTTTTTGAATGGACTCAGCCTGGAGAAATGACCTTGAAAGATTATCTTGGAATGTCCAGTTTGTTTACAACACATGGGTCCACCACTCAAAGGTGTTAAGTGAGCAGAGAAAGACAAACTCAGCAATTCCCACCTTCTTTCCCTTCCTTCCTGCACCAAGTCAAGGTCAAGCAGGGTATACATAACAGTCTAATAATAACAGGACAAGTTTTGCTTGTTCTCCACATTGGTGAAATACAAAGAATTGAATTTCTATAAAACCCTACTGGACTGGATTGAGTTCCCACCAGGCATTCTCTAGGTCATGACTGGGAGAATGGATAAGTAAGGCATGGTGGAGTTCTAGCTTGCTCTAGAAGTAATGGATTAGACATAGACATAATATAATGGATGGGCCTTGAAGGAATAATACAGAGTGCAAAAAAGAAATAGGCATATAAAACAACAATCCATAATCCACATCTGGCAAGAAGGCGTACAACAAAGAAATACATCTTAAAACCCCTGAAGAAGGTGGTCTGTGGTGGGAGGGGATGGAGAGAAAACGTGCTCGATCAATGCACTGGTCACCCAATGGAGAGAGGGCCTGGCACAGACCCACGATGGTGAGCCAAGCACTGAAGAGTACAACTAACTTCAACTCAGCACCTGAGGTCCAACTAGGAAAAGAAGAGGACAAAAGAAAGAAAAACAATTTTTTACATTATGGTCTTCCATGACAATTAAAAACATTGATGATTTCAATTTCTACTGCTGTAGGCTAGTGCTGCAATGTTTTCTTTTTTTTTTCTTGCCACGCCGTGTGGCTTGTGGGATCTTAGTTCCCCGACGACCAGGGATCGAACCCGGGACCTCGGCAGTGAGAGCTTGGCGTCCTAACCACTGGAACGCCAGGGAGGTCCCCTGTAATATTTTCTTTAGAGTCCAGGGCGTATCCCTGGAATTTCCTTTTGTTTCTATCCAACAAAAATACTCCCATTTAAAAATAGGAGGGTGAGTGTTCAGTTCCAGTCACAGTGGAGTAGGATACTCAATCTCAAACTTTTTAAGTGACCAGTACTTTAAGGGGACAGAGTAGTAAGCCTGGAAAAGCCTATCCAAAGCAGACATTTCCTTGACATCTCCTGATCCAGATTTAAAACCCAAGTAGATTTTGCACTCCTAATCAAATAGGTCCTCACCTGAACATTAAAATGCTCAATACTACTAATTTCTTAAATTATTTAACTCCTCTCTCTCCTGCTCCACTAACTGTCCCCTCCCCAAAACTCTGAGTAAAACCGACAGACTAGAAAAGTGATCACTTCCATGCTGTGGTTTCCAGTAGCTCTGACATAACCCACTTGAGCCACAGAGATGAGGGGAGAAAGAGTTCTGACCTGATTCAGGTTTGGTTCAGCCTCTGAGCAGCTGGGCACCACTGGCCCCACCATTCCGCCTGGCTGAAGCTTAGGTTCTCATCTATAAAGTGGTGGCATTGCTTTGATCTGGATGGGGCTGGGAAGGGATGGGAAGTTATTTACAAAGCTCTGATAGTCTATACATTCTCCATCGGCTCATAATCTTTCCCTGCTTAGGTGGGGAGAATACTATGATTTATGTCCCCCTTCACTGTTCAGTCCTTCTTACATCGATTGCATGGACTTCACTGGGCACATGTAACCAGATCCAGAGGCTTCCTTGAGAAAATGCCGGGTTCATTTTTATGCCAAAACATAAATGAAGATCCCATGTAAGGTAAGTTTATTATTTTAAAAAAAAGAAAGTAAATAAATCAATGAGCAAATTGCCAATGAAAGCCCTTAATTACGCTTACAGTGGTGCCACACTTTTATGGTGTATCCTTGCTGAGAGAAAAGGTGTCAGTACATATGTGTAGGGGATCATGATAAGCATAGTCACCACATTAACGAGCTCAGGTTCAGTGATACGCTGATAAACACCCAGGTTTCCTGGGTAGGAGATGGACTAGCTGAAGATGGCTTTAAAATCCTACCTTACTTAATGCCTTTAAGATAAAATTCAAAAGCCTTTGCTGGCTTTCCATGATCAGGCCCCCAACCCTCCATTCTTGCCTCATCTCCTGCTACCTCTTCACAAACCGAAGGAAAACAGGCCTCCCACTGCCAGGACCCCAAATGCCTAGGACTCACTCTGTGTCTTCAGGATGGACTCCCCAGCCCTCCCCTCTCTGCCCATCAAACTCCTATCATTGAGGGTCATTCTGCCTCCTTCCTTTGTGCTTCCAAAATACATTATTTCATCCATCCTTCTGCTTTGTCCTGGATTTTTGTGCTTGTCTTCCTCCTGGAAGATGAAGTCTCCAAAAATAGGAATTGGGGTGATTCATACCATAGTCCCTCCAGGGCTTTTGCACAGAGTAGGAAAGCAGCAAATATTTGTTCATTCACTCAACAAATATTTATTGAATGCATACTGTGGGCCGGACACTGTTCTAGATGCTGAGACTATAGCAGAAACGGTTTCTATTCTCATGGAGTCTATAGCCAGGCAGGGGACAGACAATAAATAAATGCATATGTGTTGGATAAACATATATGCGTACTCATACATACTTTTTTCTGACTGTCAGATGGTAAGTGATAAATGTAAGTGAAGAAAATAAAGCAGGGTAAGTGAAAAAAAAAGTCACATGGAGTAGGAGTGAGGGGCTGAAATGCTCTTTTGATAGAGTCATCAGGGAAGGCCTTGCTGAGAAGGTGACCTTTGAACATAGGCTTGAATGAAGTGGAGGAGTGAGCCTTGTAGATAGATAATCTGGGAGAAGAACAATCCAGAGGGAACAGTAAGTGTAAAGGCCCTGAGGTAGAGACCTGCTTGCTGATTCTTGAATAAATGTACAAAATTTTGTTATTAACACATTCTGTCAGCACTCTGGTCATATAAAAGTGCCTCTTTTCTCTTTGTTGAAAGTGGGACAGAAATTCCTGCCTGCCTTGTAAATGTTATATTAAAGCCATGAATCTAAAGCTATGTAATGCAGTTTATACTTGGAAGATCTTAGACCAGTTTCTCGTGTATCTTTGCCTCTCAGTGTACAACTTCCTTTAGCATTACAATAAAAAAAACAGTTTTTTAAAAAAATTTATTTAATTTATTTATTTTTGGCTGCCTTGGGTCTTCGTTGCTGTGTGCAGCCTTTCTCTAGTTGCCGCGAGCAGGGGCTACTCTTTGTTGCGGTGCCAGCGCTTCTCACTGCGGTGGCCTCTCCTGTTGTAGAGCACAGGCTCTAGGTGCACGGGCTTCAGTAGTTGCAGCACGTGGGCTCAGTAGTTGTGGCTCACGGGCTCTAGAGTGCAGGCTCAGTAGTTGTGGCACGTGGGCTTAGTTGCTCTGCGGCATGTGGGATCTTCCGGGACCAGGGCTCGAACCCGTGTCCCCTGCATTGGCAGGTGGATTCTTAACCACTGCACCACCAGGGGAGCCCCGAAAGAACTGAGTTATTTTTGAATCTTCAGAAAGAAACCAAAAAATCTGATTCCCTGTTACTCCTTTCATGCCCTTGTCCGGGAAATCCTGGATACCAAATAGCATTCCATCCTTCTTTGAAAAGAGCTGAGAGAAAAACAGAAATGATAGACTGGAAATCCAGATGAGCAGTGACAGGCTGTTCATTTTACTTCACAGTCTGTGTGGTTTGGGCCCAAGAATTCCTTCCACAGCTCTGTGCTCTAATGTATGTGGCTGTTAGTTTTGAAAGGAAATAGTCAGAGTGTCACTTCTTTGAAAACAAGATGGGAACAAAAATATTTTCGTTTTAGGCTGTTTTTCACCACTAAAAGTAGCAAGTTGAGTAAGAAATTTCACATCCATTGATTTTCCATCATGAGTCAATCCTCAGTATGCTGAGTTCAAGGAACCAAAAATATGCTGGTCAACTCAGATGTGTGTTGCACTTTTGTTGTGTGTGGGGCACTAGCCCAGGCATTGTGGTCGGTACAAAGAAGTATTAGACGTGGCCTCTCATCTCAAGGGCTGTGATCCCATTGTCAAGGATATGATCACAAGAATATTAAAAAGTGATAGTGGGCACCACGCAATCAAGAATCAAATGAGGGTCTTCCCTGGTGGCGCAGTGGTTAAGGATCCGCCGGCCAATGCAGGGGACACGGGTTCAATCTGTGGTCCGGGAAGATCCCACATGCCACGGAGCAACTAAGCCCGTGCACCACAGCTACTGAGCCTGCGCTGTAGAGCCCGCGAGACACAACTACTGAGCCCACGTGCCACAACTACTGAAGCCCACGCACTTAGAGCCCATGCTCCGCAACAAGAGAAGCCACCGCAGTGAGAAGCATGCACACCTCAGCGAAGAGTAGCCCCCATTGGACGCAACTAGAGAAAGCCCGCACACAGCAACGAAGACCCAACGCAGCCAAATATAAAGAAATAAAATAAATAAATTTTAAAAAAAGAAAAAAGAATCAAATGAATGAGGACTTCTGCTTCCACCTAAGAGGGGACCAGAGTTCCCCTTCCGTTTGGAACAACAACAAAAAATCAAAGACGCTGGTTTTTAAGACACTGGCTATCAGACAACAAAGGACTGTGATCCCTGAGAGATGGGAAACTTACCCTATGATTGTTGCAGTGTCCTGCCTTGAGTTTCTAGAGCACAGTGCAAGGAGGAGGTATTACTTTCCTAGCACTGCCTTAGCGAAGTATCACAAACAGGTGGCTTCACGGACAAATGTATGGGTCACAGTTCTAAAGGCTGGAAGTCTGAAGTCATGTGGGCAGGGTTGGTTCCTACTGAGGGTCATGAGGAGCGTCCAAGACGGCTCCCTCAGATGGCGGGAGGCTCGGCTAGGGCTGGCTACTGGGGTGCCTTCAGACGGTCTGGGCTTCTCAACGGCATGGCAGCTGGGTTCTGAGAGGGAGCATCTCAAGAACAAAAAAGTCAAGAAACCCAGGTGGAAACAGTAAGGCTTCTTGATCTAGCTTCAGAAGTCCTGCAGTTTCTGCAGCAGCATACTTTTGGGCGAAGCAGGTCAGAGGCCCAGGCCAGATTCAAAGGGAGCGAGAACAGACCCCACCTCTTCCTGGGAGGAGTGCTAAAGAACGCTTCGTCACCTTTGATTACTATACCCTCCGTTCCCTGACACACTCCCATGTGCATTTATATTTACTTATCCATAGGGTTACAAGGTAAATATGGACGGGAACCACGCACATCTTATGTCATGCCTCATTCTCTTGGCTTCTCAGATTTTTAAATAAAGCACTTTTGAATGAGTTGTTCAATGTTTAGTAGAGAAAATACTCACAAGGTGGGCATAGTGCAAATATCCCCATTTTGCAGCTTACAGACCAAAATCAGCAAGTTGACTCATTATATGTGTTTCAGAGGAGAAATTTAGCTCACTCTTGGCAATACCATTTTAGAAGTTTATGTCATTGGAGCCTCTGGAATTTAAATGAACGATACCAAATGAAAGGCAATTAGTTTTATGCTTGTAGAAGTCACATTTAGAAGGCTTTTTCTAGAATTTCAACCACTGAGAGAACAGAATATCCTGTTGGTGGTTAGATTGGCAGACATGTTAACAGTTTAAGCATTGGAGTCGATCCAAACTACCCCATTTAGAGCTCAAAAGCAAGGCTTCCATACCATTCTGAGAAATAATCTTAATGAGAAGAAAATCAGTCCATGATTTAAAAAGTAAATTGTATCCCGAATTTTAAAGAGCAAAGAACTTTATGTACAGAGAGACATCCCTATCCTTCAACTGTTAGCGAGATCCCACTTTTAGATAAGGTGGTCCATCACCAGGAAATATGGCCCCATTAACCTCCTGAGGGCTGAACTTGGTACTTGAGCAAGAAGCCTTTTGCTTCAATGCAGTTGGCTTGATCTGCCCAGCCTGGTGGTGTACTGTACCAGGGATGCAGGAGCTGAATTCATTTTAAAATCACAGCCCTTTAGAGAGAATTAGGCCATGTTGCACTAGTGCCAGGCACTTGAGATGTTTCCTCTTTTCATCAAATTTTTTTCTTCTTAAATATTTAATGCTTAGAAATTTTTATTTAAATGTATCAGACAAAAATGCAACGGCTGATGTGGCAGGACTTTTTCATCGCATTATGTGAGGTCTTGGTACTATTTAAAAATTTATCCTATGAATCCAGAGAGGTCTAGTGGACGGGGCACAAGAGTCATCACCTCAATTTTGACATCATCTTCTCAGCCTTGGGCAAGTCATTCATCTCCTGTCTGTGTTTTAGTATCTATAAAACAAGCATCGTAATTTACTGAGCCTCACCAGAATACAATGGAGTATAACTAATTAGTGTTTACAGTCTGGTTTGATGAAAGGCGTTAAATGCTATTGTTGTATTTTTACGTAAATGATTGTTAACTTTGACATCAGAAACAATTGGCTTGTGACAGCAAAGCTTTCTGGTGAAATCAGATCTTACAAGAGGCACACAGAACACTTCTTGCCAGTAGAGTTCCTTCTTCAAAATAATTAAATATACTGTGTTCAATATAAAGTCAAAGAGGTATCCCTGCATAATAAGACATAGGACGAGATTAATTATATGTTCAGATGTTTGGGGACTGACACATAAAATACAGTCATGGGTAATGAAGGGGCAGTGGTTTGGGCTGGCAGCACAGAGGAAGAAGAACAGCCCACAAAAGTCCTTCTCGAATGTGGACCGGTATCTACTCCCAGACTCCTTCCAGGAATGCTACGGTGATTAGCAGGATCATTTTCATGCCTTTGTTCAGGTCCATTCTGTCACAACTTTATCATTTTGCACTAAGGACTGACAATTGAGCCATGTCCAACTGGCATATCACAAATGAAGGAATGGGGTGAAACCTAAAGAATTGGAAACCACAGGTCACAAAATCCTACCTAGTTGCCAATAAACCTGTGGTTAGAGCAACTTACTCAACCATCACTACTCTCACTTAGAAAATTAGTGAGGCAAAACAGATGAGAAAGCAAACAGACCGGGTGACTTTTAATCACTTTTAAAGAAGCTCATGGTGGGACATTAAAAGCAAATGTGGGGGCTTCCCTGGTGGCGCAGTGGTTGAGAATCCGCCTGCCAATGCAGGGGACACAGGTTCAATCCCTGGTCCGGGAAGATCCCACATGCCGCGGAGCACCTAAGCCCATGCGCCACAACTACTGAGCCTGCGCTCTAGAGAGCCTGCGAGCCGCAACAACTGAGCCCGCATGCTACAACTACTGAAGCCCGTGCGCCTAGAGCCCGTGCTCCGCAACAAGAGAAGCCACCGCAATGAGAAGCCTGCACACAAATACTAAATAAATAAATTTATTAAAAAAGCAAATGTGTACATTTTTAGTCTATTTACGAGGATGTGTGGTGAATGTGGTTGACAATTCAATTGAGCAATTGAGAAACTTTAAGGATTTGAAGTTTTCGGAGAGTATTTGTAAGTAACATGACTGTCCAATATGGGAAATCACCAATCGAGGAAAATATGGCACTGCATAGACTTAAAAGCCACCTGTGGAAAGGAAAAGAGGCATAAACGCATCAGCCGGCATGTGATAAATGACTGAAATTTGGGGGAAGCGTCACAGAAGGAAGGACCTAGGCAAAAAAGAAAGCATATTTATAGTTTGAAAGAAATAGAAAAGAGAAAGCATTATATATGCTTAGCACTCTAGCATTTGTTTATTCACTCACACAACAAATTTTTTTGGTACACATCATATGATGGGTCATCCTTGCCCTCACCTAGCTCAGCCTAAAGGAAAGACGGATGTGGGAACAAGCAACTATATCTTGCATGCTATAACAGAGGTGTGAAGCTCATTAAGAAAGTGGCTAGATCTGCCCAGATGGGGACAGGAAGCATTCCCACTTAATATTATATTTGATCTGCATCTTGTTAGATGAATTTAGATGATGACTGGACTCAAAAAATAGGCCTTTCAAGGCAAATGAATAGCACAAGCAAAGCACTGTATATTTGAGCTATTGCCACATGAACGTTACGGACAAGCCTTCCCAAAACTTAGTGGCTTAAAACAGAACCATCTCATGAGTCTACATGTCAGTGAGGCCATTCTGCTGATCTGAGTGTGGCTTGGCTGATCTTGGCTGGGCTGGCTCACTGGTCTAAGGTCAACTGGCAGGTTGACTGAGGGCTGGATGGCAGAAGCAGCCTTGGCTGGGATGACTCAGCACCACGCCACTTGGGCTCTCATCATCCACCAGGCTAGTCCAGGCTTGTTCTAACGGCAGAGACAGAGCCAAGAGGCAGCAGAAGTGCACAGGCAGCTCTATAGGCCTGGGCTCAGAACTGGCACACAGTGATTTCAGATATATTCCACTGGCTAAAGCAAGTCACAAGGCCAGCCCAGATTCAAAGAGTGGGGAAATAACCCCCATCTCTTGATGAGAAGAACTACAAAGTCACGTTGTAAGCAGAAAGGGTTAAAAAGTGTTGTAATCAATCTACCACAGTTACTAAGATGTAAAAGAATGTGGTATACTCAGGAGAAAGCCAGAATTTAGGTATGGCTTGAGCATGAAGTTCAAGTAGAGAATGAGATGAACAGAAGCTGAAGTTGTAAGCTGGAGCTAGATCCTAAAAGGACTTCATTCAGAAGTAAACCACATGTAGAAGATTGGATTTTTTTTATTTTTAAGGCAACTAGAAAGTTATCATGCAATTGACATGATTACATCTGTATTTTAGAAGAAATATAATACACAATTTTCTAGAGGAAAGAAAGACAGGAGTTGGAAAGACCAGTTAAGAAGCTACTGTGTGGGCTTCCCTGGTGGCGCAGTGGTTAAGAATCTGCCTTCCAGTGCAGGGGACACGGGTTCGAGCCCTGGTCCGGGAAGATCCCACATGCCGCGGAGCAACTAAGCTCGTGTGCCACAACTACTGATCCTGCGCTCTAGAGCCCGCAAGCCACAACTACTGAAGCCTGTGTGCCTAGAGCCCGTGCTCCACAACAAGAGAAGCCACTACAATGAGAAGCCCGCACACCGCAACAAAAAGTAGCCCCTGCTCACCGCAACTAGAGAAAGCCCGCGCACAGCAATGAAGACCCAACGCAGCCAAAAATAAATAAATTAAATTAAATTGAAAAAAAAAAAAGAGCCCTCTTTAAAAGTCATGAGGGACACAAAATAATTTAAAAAAAAAAAAAAAAAGAAGCTACTGTGGGGGATTTCCCTGCTGGCGCAGTGGTTAAGAATCCGCCTTCCAGTGCAGGGGACACGGGTTCGATCCCTGGTCCAGGAAGATCCCACATGCCGCAGAGCAACGAAGCCCATGCGCCACAACTACTGAGCCTGCAAACCACAACTACTGAGCCCGCATGCTACAACTACTGAAGCCCATGCGCCTAGAGCCTGTGCTCCACAACAAGAGAAACTGCCCGTGCACCGCAACAAAGAGTAGCCCCCACTCACTGCAGCTAGAGAAAGCCCACGCGCCGCAGTGAAGACCCAACACAACCAAAAATAAATAAATTAATTAATTAATTTTAAAAAAAGAAGAAGAAGCTACTGTGGGATCACCCTGTGACATCTGCAAGCCTCACAATTCAGAGGCAGGCAGAGCTTCCAGTTACAGGTGAATGGAGCGCAAATCCCACACTCCTCACATTCCCACGGGAGGGAAGAACTTCCCTCCACCCTATGACTGGTGCTTCCCAGTGGCAGAGAAACGTCCTTGAGTCTCCTCACAGACTGTATATTGGTTGCAAAGGGAAAAATAGTAGTCATATGGTGGAGAAATCAGACAACCCCTTGACGGAGTGGGGTGATCACGATCAACACCACCAGGGAGGGGTAGCTGGGAACTGGGTGGCTCCAGGAGGGACACCCTGAGCCAGTTACCAGGTCAGCTAGGTAATACTGAATTCCCTCCTGACCACGACGAAACGGCAGTGAGCACGAAATGAAGACAGCTTGTCTTCGTTTCTAAAGGTGGGGGAAATCTATTCTGCAAAACTGTCAATGTTACACCAGACAAAGGAAGGCTATGAAAGGTTTTCAGGTTAAGGAAGACGAGAGAGACCCAATAACTAGATGGAAAACGTGGCACTAGCCTGCACGCCCCCCGCCCCCCGGAGGAAAGAATCAAGGGCATTATTGTTGGGTTAATTGTCGACATTGAAATACAGACAGTACCTTAAATAGAAGTACCTAATCCAAGCTAACTTGACCAAAGTTGATCAATACTCTGGTTCTGTAAGAGAATATTCTCATTCCTAGCAAATATGCACTGGAGTATTCTAGGGTAAAGGGCCACAATGTAGGCATTGTGTTTCAGAAAAAGAATTTTAAACATCTTAATAGCAAGTGAATCTCAGTGAAATGTGCTGTCCTCATTTTTATAACTTTTCTGTAAATTTGGAATTATTTTCAAATAAAAAGTTTAAAAAGCAACAACAACAAAAAAGAAGCTACTGTGGTAATTTGGGTGAGAATTGACTAGGGTTTAATACAAGGGAAGGAGGAATGAAGAAGAAAATGGGGGGACAAATTTGGGAAATTGTTGGGGACAGAATTGACAGATTGAATGTGTGGTAGGAACTACTTGTTATCTCTCCTCTTTTCCTGCAATAGTAAACCTCCTAATTTTCATGATCCCGTGTCAACTCAGAATAAAGACCACATTTCCCAGCTTCTCTTGCAGCTAAAGGAGACCATGTGAATATATTCTAGTCAGTGAGATGTAAACAGGTGTGTCATGGGAATCCCCTGGCAGTCCAGTGGTTAGGACTCCAAACTTTCACTGTTGAGGGCCCGGGTTCAATCCCTGGTCGGGCAACTAAGATCCTGCAAGCCGTGTGACATGGCCAAAAAAAATTAAAAGCAAACAAACAAACAAAAAAACACGTGTGTCATATAGCAGTTTCCTGGAACCTTTACTAAAAGACACTTGAGGCTTGCCCTTTACCTACTTTTTTTTCCTTCCCTTATCTTATTGCCTGGAATGCAAACATCCATTTTATATAAGGGGTGAGGGCTGCACCTGGGAATGGCAGAATAGTGAGCTAGAAGGAACCTGAGTATCTAAAGAGTTAATTGAATGAAGCCACCATACTATCCCTGGGCTGCCTGCCCACTTTCTGACTTTTAAATGAAAAATAAATAAACCACTATCACATTTAGGCTTCTATATATTATTTAGCGTCTCTGTTATTCACAGCTGAGCCTAATATGAACTGATACAGATGTGGAAAGGAGAATTTAAGGTTTGAATTGTGACGTTATTAGGCCAGGAGGAGGGAAGTTCATGAGTTCTACCATGTAGCTCATAAGTTTATAATGCCTAGGGAAGAAACGATAAAGGTCTTTATTCTCTGGGAAGAGGAATTGTGTGATGAAAACCTGAAAAGATTTATCTGATACTAAAAACATTTTGGTATCTTTGATATGTATTTTGTAGCATTTGCTTGTTTTACCTAAGCATAAATAAATATCAAGTGTCACAAACACTTCCAAAAAATAAAAGAGAACGCTTCCCAGCTCATTCTATGAAGCCAGTATTACTCTGATACCAAACCTAGATAAAGACATCAGAAGAAAACGACATCAATATTCCTAATAAATATAAATGCAAAACTCCACAACAAAATGGTAGCAAAACAAATCCAGAAACATATAAAACCACAATAAAGTGGGATTTAACCCAAGAACGCAAGCTTGGTGTAACATATAAAAATCAGTTGTGTAATACACCATATTAATGGAATAAAAGACAAAAGTCACATGATCATCTCAACCAACACAGACAAATCATTTGACAAAATTCAACACCATTTTATGATAAAAACATTAAACAACTTCTTCAACTTGATACATAAAATTTTTATGGCTACATCCATAAAAAGCCCACAGTTTAACATCATATTTACTGGTGAAAGACCGGATGTTTTCTGCCTAAAATCAGTAACAAAACAAGAATGTCTGCCCTCACCACTTCTATTTAATATTATACTGGAGGTTCTAGCAAGGGCAGTTAGACAAGAAAATAAATTTAAAACATATGGACTGGAAAGGAAGAAGTAAAATGCTCTCTATTCTCAGATGACATGATCTTGTATATAGAAAATACTAAGGAACTCACCAAGAACTATCAAAATAAATGAGTTCTGCAAGGTTGCAAGATACAAGATCAATATACAAAAATCAATTGTATGCACTAACGATGAACAATCTGAAAATGAAATTAGGAAAAAAAAATCCATTTACAATAGCCTCAAAAAGAATAAAATACCTAGAATAAATTTAACATATGAAGCGTAAGACTTGTACACTGAAACAAGTCTGCACAACAAAATTGGAAATTTTCTTTCCAGTGGAAAGATCCCATGTTCATGGATTGGAAGACTTAATTTTCTTAAAATTGCAATTTTCCCCCAATTGATCTGCAGATTCAATGCAATCTCTGTCAAAATCACAGCTGGTTGTGTTGCAGAAATTGACAAGCTCATCCTGAAATTCATGTAAAAATGCAAAGGATCCAGAATAGCCAAAACAGTCTTGGGAAAAAAGAGTAAAGTTGGAAGATTCACACTTCTTGATTTTAAAAGTTAGTACAAGGCTCCAGTAATCAAGATAGTTTGTTACTGGCATAAGGATAAGATATAGATCAATGAAAAAATTAGGAGTCCACAAATAAGCCTTACATTTATGGTCAATTGAATTTCATTGATTGCCAAGACAATTCAATGGGAAGGGATTGTCTTTTCAACAAATGTTGCTGGGACAACTGGATATCCACATGCAAAAGAATGTTACAAGAAAATTAAACAAAAGGTATTCTTCCTCATACCATACACAAAATTATATACATACCATATGCAGGATACCATATATACAAGTTAACTCTTACACCTAAATGTAAGAAATAAAACAGTAAAAGTTGTAGAAGAAAACATAGAACTAAATTTTTGTGACCTTGGATTTGGCTATGGTTTCTTGATATGACAGCAAAAGCATAAGAAACAAAGGAAAAAATAGGTAAATTGGATTGGATCAAAATTAAAAATGTTTTTGCTTCAAAGGAGACTGTCAAGAAAGTGAAAAGACAAACACACGAAATAGGAGAAAATATTTATAAATCATAATCTGATAAGTGACTTGTACCCAGAATATATAAAGAATACTTACAATTCAACAATTAAAAGATTAAGAAAACAATAAAAAGGTAAATAAACCAGTCAAAAAATGGACAAAGGATTTGAATAGACATTTCTACAAAGAAGATACACAAATGGCCAATAAGCACATGAAAAGATGTTCAACATTAGTTATTAAGGAAATGCAATTCAAAGCTATAATGAGACACCACTTCACACCTAATAGAATAGCTGTAATCAAAAACACAGGCAATCACAAGTGTTGGTGAGGATGTGGAGATTTTGGAAGTCTCAGATACTGCTGGTGGGAACATAAAATGATGCAGCTGCTTTGGAAAACAGGTTGGCAGTTTCTCAAAAAGATATAACATTACCATATGACCTCACAATTTTATATGCCCGAGAGAATTGAAAACACATGTCCACACAAAAACCTGTACACCAATGTTCGTACCAGCATTATTCATAATAGAAAACAGTGGACACAATCCAGATGTCTGTCCATCAGCTAATGAATGGATAAACAAAATGCGGATTATCCATACAATGGAATATTATTCCACCATGAAAACAGATGAAATTCTGATACATGCTGTGACATGGATGAAACTTGTAAACATTTTGTTAAGTGAAAGAAGCCACACAGAAAAGGCCATATGTTGTTTAATTCCACTTATGTGAAAAGTCCAGAACAGGCAAATTCACAGAGACAGAAAGCAAGTTATTGATTGCCAGGAGCTGGAAGAATCAGAGAATGGGGAGCGACTATTAATGTGTACAGTGTCGTAATCAGCCATTTCTCCAAGGAGTCCTGGTTTCTTGCACTTGAGAATAGTATTTAGAAGCCAAGATCTCAGTGCTAGGTATGCTCATTACTACTGGAATGGTGTTGCGCCCAGACAGTCTCAATATAAAGAGGGAACTCATGTATGTACACACACACACATAATTTGCATCTATATTTATTTCTGTATCTACCTATGTTGAAAAACTTGAGATTATACAGGTACCTTCAATCCCAATCCCTCATCTCAGGACTCCCCTGGTGGTGCAGTGGTTAAGAATCGGCCTGCCAATGCAGGGGACACAGGTTCGAGTCCTGGCCCTGGAAGATCCCACATGCTGTGGAGCAACTAAGCCTGTGCGCCACAATTACTGAGCCTGCACTCTAGAGCCCGCGAGCCACAACTACTGAGCCTGCATGCCACAACTACTGAAGCCCGCTCGCCTAGAGTCCATGCTCCGCAACAAGAGAAGCCACCGCAATGAGAAGCCCGCGCACCACAATGAAGAGGAGCCCCTGCTCACCGCAACTAGAGAAAGCCCACACACAGCAACGAAGACCCAACACAGCCAAAAAAATTAATTTTTTAAAAAGTGTGTAGCCAATCCCTTGTCTCAGGGTAGTTTTCTCCCTTCCCATATTTGTTAACTCCCTTCTCTGATGGTGAGAATCAACTCCCTTTATCCTTAATGCATTTACTTATGTGATCAATCCCTTATGTGCAGTCAATATCCAATCACCACTACTGCCCAACCCTGCATAGATACGCTCCTCTCAGTTTTCAGCACTTCAAGGCAGTCTACCCTTCCCACATGGATATCCTTGTCACCTTGCTCAGCCTCTGACAACCTACACCAGGTCACTCCTTTGCAGAGCTGCCCTCCTGCCCCAACTCCAGGCTCCAGCTTCCATCTCAGGCTTCCTCTCTCTGGATGTGTCCTCCTCAACCCTGCTTGGGCTCCAACAACGTGCGCCAATCTGCCTCTCCCTCCAGATGACCACCTCACCCAGCTGGGGCTCTACTTCCTGAGACTGAGGGTGCGAGAGATGGAGATCGAGGCTTGAAGAGAGAAGAATGTTTAAAACAACCATTATGGAGAATAATAACAGTAGTAAAAACAATAGCAATGGCTACCTGTTATCTATTAAACCATTCCTATGTGCTGGGCACTTTGATTTAATTTAGTCTTCACAACAACCTTGTGAGTTGGATATTAATTATTATCTCCAATTTGCAGAAGAAGAACCTGATGCTTAAAAAGGTAAAGCAACTTGGTCAAGGTCACTCAACTCTCAGAGACAAAATGGAATCCAAATGTAGATCTACCTGAATTCAAAGCATGAGCTGTTTAATCGCTAAACTCTCTTGCTAGAAATCCCTTACCAGGTACAGTAGTTAGGATTAGGTTACACTGCATCTTTAATATTAAAGGTGTCTCTTCTTAAACATAAACCTTGGGGAATTCCCTGGCAGTCCAGTGGTTAGGACTCCATATTTGCACTGCAGGGGGCACGGGTTTGATCCCTGGTCGGGGAACTAAGATCCCGCAAGCCCCGTGCCGCAGCCAAATAAAAACCCCAAAAAACATAAACCTTGGAACTAAGAGGCTCTAATTAAAAGTAGACGGAAGCCCAAGGTGTCCAGTGGTGTTGAGCTCAAGGTAGATGACGTTGCCACAGTGCTGGACACCCAGGCTTCTTCTGTGTGATTGCTCCCCTGTGCACGGCTTGATTGTCCCAGTCACCCCATGGAGATTGAGCCATCACATCTGCATTCTGCCAAAAAGAAGGAGGAAGGAAGACAGTGCCCGCAAGCTGCACAGACCACTTCCTCTCACACCCCATTGGCCAGAACATAGTAACAAGGCAACTCAGACCTGCAAGGGACACTCGGAAAAGTAGTCTTTATTCTAGATGGCCGTGTTCACCTAAAAAAGTAAGGATTCTGTTTCTACTGAAGAATGGAGAAAGGTTATTGGCAGTACACTAGCAGCTTTTGCCACACCAGAGAATGAGGAATCCTAAAGAAACTGAGGGCTGAGCTGAAGCCGGAAATGAGAAATGTACAGATGCTCGGAGCCTGTCACGGGGATAGGGAAGCGGGGAGGGGGAAGACCCTATGCCAGGCCTGACATCATCATGAAGAGCCTCAGATTTAGACTTTATGTCTATAGCTATACACAGGGTCTGTATTAATCAGGGTTCTCCAGAGAAATAGAGCCAATTTGATGGAGAAAGAGAGAGAGAGGGAGAAAGAGATTCTAAGAAATTGGCTCATGTGATTGTGAGGGGCTGGTGGGTAGGCTGGAAATTTCAACAGGAGTTGACATTGCAGTCTTGAGTCCAAAGGCTGTCTGGAGGCAGAATTCCTCCTCCGTCTAGTCTTTACATTTAAGGAACTAATTGAATAAGACCCACCCATATTATGGAGGATAATCTGCTTTACTGAAAGTTCACTGATTTAAACGTTAATCACATCTAAAAAATACCTTCCCAGCATCTTGACTAGTGTTTGACCAGACAGCTGAGTACCACAGCCCAGCCAAGTGGACACGACAATGAACCCTCCCAGTAACGTGAGGTTACACTGACAAGACTGAAATAATTCACCCAACAGCGTTTGTGCTGCAGTCTTCCAGATCTTGCTACCTAGAGAACCTAGAGTACACTGCAATTTTTTTTTTAACTTTATTTACTTATTCATTTATTTATTTTGGCTGCGTTGGGTCTTTGTTGCTGCCCGCAGGCTTTCTCTAGTTGCGGTGAGCGGGGGCTAGTCTTCATTGCTGTGCGTGGGCTTCTCATTGCGGTGGCTTCCCTTGTTGTGGAGCACGGGCTCTAGGCGCACAGGCTTCAGTAGTTGTGGCACGTGGGTTCACTAGTTGTGGCTCACAGGCTCTAGAGCGCAGGCTCAGTAGTTGTGGCGCACGGGCTTAGTTGCTCCACGGCACGTGGGATCTTCCCAGACCAGGGATCAAACCTGTGTCCCCTGCGTTGGCAGGCGGATTCTTAACCACTGTGCCACCAGGGAAGTCCCACACTGCGATTTTTGTTTCAATTTATCTATCATATGGATAGCACGATCATAATGCAAGATATGTGTATATATTTGGGGGGGTGCCAGTGTTTTTTTCTCTTCCAGTTTTATTGAGATATAATTGACATACAGCACTGTATAAGTGACTTACATACATCATGAAATGATTCCCACAGTAAGTTTAGTGAACATCCACCATCTCATATAGATACAAAAGAAAAAGAAAAAGAATGTTTTCCTTGTGGTGAGAACTCAGGATTTACTCTCTTAACAATATGTAACTTATAACGTACAGCAGTGTTCATTATGTTAATCACGTTGTACATTACATCCCTAGAACTCGTTTATTGTGTAACTGAAAGGCTGTACATTTTGACCACCTTCATCCAATTCCCCCATCCCCTTTTCTGTGAGTTTGTTTGTTCTGAAGTATAACTGACCTACAACGCTATGTTAGTTCCTAGTGCACAGCATAGTGATTCGATATTTCTGTACATTACAAAATGATCACCACATAATGCGCTATGTTTTTAACATTAAAAATCTAATTTGTGGGACTTCCCTAGTAGCACAGTGGTTAAGAATCCGCCTGCCAATGCAGGGGACACAAGTTCGAGCCCTGGTCCAGGAAGATCCCACATGCCACGGAGCAACTAAGCCCGTGCGCCACCACTACTGAGCCTGCGTTCTAGAGCCCGCGAGCCACAACTACTGAGCCCACGTGCTGCAACTACGGAAGCCCGCACGCCTAGAGCCCATGCTCCGCAACAAGAGAAGCCACTGTAATGAGAAGCACGAGCACCGCAGCGAAGAGTAGCCCCTGCTCACCGCAACTAGAGAAAGTTCCCCACGCAGCAATGAAGACCCAACGCAGCCATAAATAAATAAATAAATAATAATTTTTTAAAAAAAATCTAATTTGTTAAATACGAACTTTAGGATTTTTAAGGGAACCTAGAAGTCTTCACCTGACTACTAAGCATCGATTAAGAAACAAGAGTCAGCATTTGGATGCTAAAATTATACCTTTACTGCTGAATGCCCTTCTGTCGGGGAATGCGTCATACAGCCACAGGTGAATGAGCTTCCTGATGTCTTTCAGGCAAATTTACCCACGCTGTCGCTGGCAGCACTTGACCTAGGCCTTCCCCAGTTGGAATGGGTGGAAGCAACCCCTTTAAGGTGGTGGTTTGAAGGAGCACAGGGAAACGCCTGGAGGACAGAAAAGGAGGAACTGCTTCCAAACTCTCCTAGTTGATAAATGGCCACTTGTTATGTTAATGGAGTTTCTGGACCAGGGAGGGAATATTTTCCCAAAATGTAAACATTTAAATAGCCCACAGTCTTTGGACTTTTCTGTCTCCTATTCCTATTCCTCTCTGTACCCTTTCCTCTCCTCCTTCCCTCCCGCCTCGTCCTCCCTTTCCCCCTCTCTCTCCCCCCCACCTCTCCGTTAATAAATATATGAGAAGCTTCAAAAAAGAGAAATGCCTAGGACCTCCTGGCCTCGCTGAATGCCCTCGGCAGTCAGGGAGCAAGAGTGAGCCATGGAAGTGGGGCATCTTCCCAGGGGTAAGTGCTAACCAGGACCAGGTGGTGAGACATCAGAGGAGAGAGTGAATAAAATGACTGACTTTGAAGCCCAGGGGGGGATGGGAGACTGGAAGGGTCCCAGGACCTGCCTTGTCTTTGAGATCTAAGAATAAAGTTGTAGGTGTGAGCACTGCAGAGAGTGAAGGGGAGGGGAGAAACCAGCTTTACTGAGCATCAACTAAGTGTCTTGCTTGGTGCTTTCAGTCCCAGGATTGTAACCCACATCACAATGCTGCAAAATCGGATGTTTCTCTTTCCCACATAAAGAATGTGAGGCTCAGAAATATAAAGTCATTCGCCTGAGGCTACACAGCTAGCAAGTGGTAGATCCAGTATTTAAACCCTCTTCTCTCTGGTTCCCAAACCCGTGTTTTATTTGCCCGTTATATCAGCTGCCTCCAGGGACATGAGAAAACTAGAAAATAGGAAGTTGCAGAGAAAAGAGGATTATAATGTTTAAGCTTTCAGAGCTGGAGCAGTTTCCAGTGAAGACAAACTCAAGGGTATGGCCTTGGGGTGGTTTGCTGAAGTGGAGTGGAGGTCAAGGTCAAGCTCTTTGGAGTAGAGAAGGTCACCATGATGGCTCATGTTGAATGGACTGTGGTGAATCAGCCTAGGAGGCTTGTCCAAGTAGAGACAAGTAACATGTCAGGTAGAAACCCCAAACGTATGTTGAGGAGGGAATTAGAGGTTGGTAAGCACGGAATGATGGGCACAAAACCCTTACACCTTGGTGATATGGTAGCCATGGAAATATTGTAAATGAACACTCCCGAGGTAACCACGGAATTCCGAGATTTTATCCTTTTCATGTTTTTCTCTGAAAAGGACATGTTTCAGTCTCACAGGACCACAGGCATCTTCATTTACTTCACTGCAGGAGAACTAAACGTGTTCTGCAATGAAGAACGGAACAGTTTTGAAGAATTATTTAAATCATTTTTCCAGCCAAGGCGGCGGGTGCAAGGGGGGAACCCTGTTTCTAAGTTTTTGTAATATAAGAGATTTTTTTAAAGGATGGGTTTTAAGAATGAAGATAATTCCACTCTTAATAGATAGAAACTGAGAGCTTAATCCTTTGTTACTGGAGTAACAAAGTAACCAGTAGTCATGGTTACTGTGTAAGTGTGTGATTTTTAGGCTCTAATGTTAAAAATAATTCATTGTCCCAGGATCTTTATTTAATTGCTTTCGATAGATAGGATGTAAGGGTAACTAGAGAATTAGTACAGCTGATTACTGGGTATGGAGATAATGGAGTTCTTTTCTTCTACCCTCTCCTTCTGTGTACCTTTTGAACAGTTTGCTACTTATTACAATTTCTGTAGACAGGAGACCATGGTGAAGGCAAGGGGGTAATTCTAGCATGCTGGATGGAGTTTGGGGTGCATCTGGGCTCTGCAGTCAGGTGAACCTGGAGTTCAGTCCCAGTTCAGGGCCTCTCCTTTACCAGCTGGGAGGCCTAGGGCAATATGCTTTAGTTTTCATCTTCAGGTACATTTGCTGAAAGAAGATAAAATAAGCCTTTAAAGACATGTAAAGGAGGTTGCAAAATAATTTAGTTTTTCAAAATATTTTGATATACTTTAATCAGAACCATTGATCTTTATATTCCCCTTAGTGTGGATATCAACAGTTAGCTTTCCCGGTCTGTCAAATAAACCAGCAATGACTCAGAGTTTACCATCAGGACTGTTGGACGTGGAAAAAAAATTTTTTTAATTAGATTGTTTTCTTTTAAAATTGGTCCCTGTAAAAGAGAAAACATGGGATCTGGCCAAAATCTATTGCACACATGACAAAATGGATATAATAGATCCAGATTTCTGGAGTGAGAACTACCAAAAATGCATAAAGGCAATTTTCACTTGTTAAGGAACATAAATAGTAACTAAATAACTGAATATCTGCAGCTGCATCATGTAACCTTTTAACATTGTTCTGCAAATATCAATTCGTTTTTCAGCAGGTACAAGGGTACCAGATAAGCAGAAAAGAAAGCCTGACTGAGTTTATATTTTCTAAGAGAAACCTTGCTAAAACAAAAGGAATGTATATTTTTAAGGTATTGCTTGATCAGCTACCTTTCTAAATAGATAGGGCAATACATTATAAGTAATCATGTCATTTAGGATGCTTTGGGCTACAAATAATGAAAGACTCAAAAATGATCTAATACATTTCTAAGTAAGAAGAATGTATTGTCACTTAAGAAGGACAGAGGTTGGGTGGTTCCAGGGTTTGCTAATTCAGCAACTCAACAACAAAAGCTTTGCCTCCTTTCAGTTCTGCCTTCTCAGATCAGCTCCCCTCGTGGTCACAAGAAGGCTGCCACAGATCCGGGTATCACATGTAGAATGACTACATGAAGTGGGAAAAGGGGCTATTTCTTCCCATGTAACTATTTATCAGCAGGAGCGTATAACATTCCCCCAGGAAACATCTCGTCATATCTCACTGTCCAGAATTGCCTTGTGTGCCTGTATCTGAACTGTCAAGGGGATGGAATCACCCTGATGGCCTTAAACCAGTCAAGATTGGTCCTTTAGGGTCAGGGAGGGGCCCAACCTCCCTTGATATCTGATGGCCACCAGATATCAGAATAAAACTGGGGTTCTGTTAGCAAGAAAGAAGGGGAATGGCCAAAGGGTAGCCCATTAATAGTAACTACTAGAATGACCAAGGTATTTTGAAAGCATTGTTGCCATGTCTTTGATAACTTTATTCAAGTTTATTTAAAGTCTGAAAGACTTTATATGACTTGTTTTCCTTGAAGATTTCAGAAACTTGGTGCTAATAATATATGAATATTGATTTTTTTTAAAGAATGTAATTTAAAATACCAGGACAACACTTAAATGGCTTTTCTAGGGCTTTCCTTAACCACTTATCACTTCAGAATTGTTTTTAATCACAATCTTTTTTTTTTCAGCTTTATTGAGGTATAAATGACAAATAAAATTGTTATATATTTATAGTGTGATTTAATGTGACTATTTGATATTTTGTTACACATATACATTATGAAAGTATCCCCACCATCAAGCTAATTTACACATCTATCACCTCCCATATTTACGTTTTGTTTGTTTGTTTTTTTGGTGAGAACATTTTTCTCTCTTAGCAAATTTCAATTATACAATACAGTGTTATCGATAACTATATCATCATGTTCTATATTAGATGCTCAGACCTTATTCATCTTAGAGCTGAAAGTTTGTCCTCTTTTACCAACCTCGCCCTATTTTCCCAGCGCCCTGGCACCTGGCAACCACTTTTCTACTCTTTGTTTCTATGAATTTGACTTTTTCTAAAATTCCACATATAAATGATACCATGCAGTATTTGTCATACAATCATCTTCTGTTGTCTTGGCTATGGCCTAACTACATTTCCAAAGCTGTGTCTCCAGCTCAGCCTCTATCCTGCTCTCAGTTTTCTGACTCAGGGCACCTCCAATTAGATGTCCTATAAACACTAAAGATTATATGTTGAAAACTAAGCTCCCTGAGGGCAGGGACCATGCTCACCGCTCTGTCTCCTGTGAGGTACTTAGTGGGCGCTTCACAGATATTTGTTGAATGGATGGTTGGAGGAATGATAGAAACAGCAAGCTCACCACCATCCTTCCTAAACCAGGACGACTCAGTGCTTAAGAACAAGGGCTCTGGGATCACATTACTGAGTTCAAAGCATGGCTCCATTGCTCACACCCGTGCGCCTTTGCTCCAGTTATTTAATTCCTTCAAGCTTCAGTTTCTGTAAAATGTAGATGGTAATAAAACCACGTAGAGGCTTTGTGAGGGTTAAACAAGATCATCCTTGAAAAGTGCTTAACAGGATGCCTGGCATATAGTAAAGTTCTCGGTGCTAACTGTTACTAACCCTTCACTCTTCACAATGTCCTCACGTGGCCAATTGGCTGGCCCAGCGTGCAAGACTCAAACGCTGAGCCCCACGTCTGAGCCCCATCTCTCTGTTGCCATCCTATCCTCTCCCAGCTCCGGTCCCGCAGCCAGGGGTCTGGTAGGAGCCTTTAATTGTGATGTAGCCTCCCATAGATGTGCCTCCCTTCCAAGCCTTCCATTCCCTGTCTATCTCCCCCCGACACGGGCTCAGGGGAAGGGAGCCTTGGACCAGACACTCAAGAGTATTTACCGGTTCTGCTGATGGTTTGCAGTTAGATCAGAAGCCTCAGTTGTGCTGAGTATGTAACCCACCTCCTCACCCCACCCCTTACATGCTTCAGAGGAAGGCAACCCTAGCCCACATTTCAAGTTTAAGAAGTCCTGATTAATTTAAAACAATCAGAGTAGTGTTGTTCCCTTTGTCAGTGATTGGCTTGGGGCTTGACATGTGACTCTCTTCTGGCTAATGAGATGAGAGGGCAGGTGGGCTGGGGTTAGAAGTTCTTTTTGTATTTTTTTAAAAATAAATTTATTTATTTATTTTTGGCTGCGTTGGTCTTCGTTGCTGTGCACGGGCTTTCTCTAGTTGCAGTGAGCGGGGGCTACTCTTCGTTGCGGACTTCTCACTGCGGTGGCTTCTCTTGCTGCAGAGCACAGGCTCTAGGCATGCGGGCTTCAGTAGTTGTGGTGTGCTGGCTCAGTAGTTGTGGCGCACGGACTTAGTTGCTCCGTGGCACGTGGGACCTTCCCGGACAAGGGCTCGATCCCATGTCCCCTGCCTTGGCAGGCGGATTCTTAATCACTGTGCCACCAGGGAAGTCCTGGGTTGGATGTTCTGAGAAAGCTTTCATTCAAACTCCTAAAGGGGCATTGGAAAAGACAGAATCCCTGGATTTGATGTTTCTTGGATGTGATGCCTGGAATAAGTGCATCATCTTGTGACCTGAAATGACAAGGTGGAGGGACTGAAGAACCAGAGCCCATGATGACATGATTGAGCCACTGGATTCACTAGCCTCGAAGTTACCCTCCCTCACTCCAGACTTAGCAGGTTGGAAAGCAGGTTCCTGTATTGTCCTAAGCATTTTGAGTCAGGGTGGTATTTCCAGATGAAGACATCAAAACTGACCTCATCATGTAGCTGAGAAGTGGCAAACCCAGATTTCATCCCAGGTCTGGCTCTGAAGCCTGTGTTCCTTCCACTTCATTCTACTATTTTTCAGAATGTGAAATTGTTTAAAACAAGGGCTAGAAACTTCTGAGTCCTGTGGGGAACGAAACAATGGCCATTGTTCTAAACCACTCAACTGTCTACTCTAGCACATTCTTCATACATTTGACAATAGATTTAGCCACTGCACAGGTAGATGTGCAGTAAGTACAACATAATGCTTAAGTATATTTTGTATTTTCTTCTGTGCTGTCCCTATCTTTCCATATGAATCATAAGTTCTCTGAGGGCAGCACCCATGTCTTGTTTTTCCATAAATCTGTATTTGTCAGTTTTCTTTTCATTGCAAGTGATAGAAACACATAGTGAATTAACTCGAAAGGTGAAAAGTGAAGCTCTGGCTCCTGTAACCAAACCACAAGAATGGTGAAGCTGACCTCATGCATGAATGGGCCCAGGATTGGCTTGTGACTCATACACAGTCAGGCCTCGCTGCAACTCACAAGGCTTTCCATTGAACTTTATGCCTTCACTTTTCCCTGCTTGGCTGGGAACATGACTGCTGGCCACTTCCAAGTCACAAATGCACAGCTGCTAACAAGTGAGAAGTGATAAGGGTTTCTTCAGCTTCTACAGAAACCTCCTGGAGAAGCCTCCTGATTGGTTGGACTTGGGTCACATGCGCATCCCCGGACCAGTCACTGTGGCGAGTGTACCATGATTGGCCCATCCTGGGCTCTGTGTCTGCTCCCGTGTTCACAGGGTTGAGTATGTTAAAGAAAAGTATTCTGGGCAGATAAGGAAAGGGGATACCCTCCCCTCCCCCAGGGCTTCTTTTCAAACTACTAGCTGAGTGGTGGGTAAATAGTGGTCACTCTGCAAATACCGAGAGAGCTTATGAAGACAAACTAGTCTCTCACTGGTCGTTAATGAACACACACACACACACACACACAGTGCACCCTCACCAAGCTCTTTCCCAACTTCAGAACTCCATGCAGACACCATGGGAAGAGCCCTAGCTCTTCCCATATGGGTGCTGGGGCTCTTTTTTCGGCCTTAAGTCCTCATGTGTATTTTATACTTACAGCACATCTCAATCTACGCTAGCCATATTTCAAAGCTAGTGGCTACTTTATTGGACAACGTAGGTAGATCCACTCCAAGAAATTTCTGTCCTAGGATATTTCCGGGATACTGATGGCCCATTATAGCTATCCCTCCAATCCCAATATTGCTTCAGAATCCTGGTCTTCCAGACCAGGAATGATCTCAACCTTCTGGGCTGGCACCAGACTCATCTGGCATCTGGAAAATACAGAGAGGCCACTGTGTAGGACTTGCCCTTTGATCTTTGGACTCATGTCAACTCGAGGATGTAAAAAACAAGCTAAACTCAAAACTGAGGAAAGCCTGACGTTCATTTGGAGGGAAACTGGGCGGTGTGCTGTCCTGTACGGTGAGAAAGTAGATACCATTATGGAGATTATCATAATCTTCCCCCCAGGATCCTTATGAGCTGATTTTGTATTTTGTTAGACTGAGAAGTCCGACAACTTTTCCTAAACAGAAAGGATATTTCTAAATTTCCTAAAACAACTGTTAAGAAAATGTCATGTAATCAAAATAATAGCTGACGTGACTGACTGGTGACCTCACTGTATCTTTGTTGTGCCAAAGATTGAGACATAACAAGATCAGATGAAGGAAATTTTATCCATTTTAATTCAATTTATCAACGGCCAAGTGCTTGTGAATTCCTATAAGGTAAAGCAGAATGCATTAGATAGTACCCACTTGCATAGAATAAAGTCACATGGAGCCAAATTACATATTTTAGATGATATGTAAATCATATTCAGAGTATATTCATATACTCTGAATATGATTTACATATTTATGATTTAGTACTTGAATAAACAGAAGCCCATGCTCACTTTTGCTGTCTTACATCTTCATTATGACTTATTTTTTAAATTACTATCCACTGTTACTATCTATCCACTATTAAACATTATAGAAATATATAATTCAAAAGTGAAAGTTCCCTATAATGTTAATTGTATACATTCTTTCAGATTTTCCTATGTATACTTGCTATTTTTTTCAAAATTAAATTCATACAATTCATATTTCAATGTTAATTACATTTATTAAATATGATATAAAAGGATCAAAAGGTATGAAGTAAAAGTGAGGCTTCCTTCCTCCCTGTTCCCCAGCCAAACAGTTCCCCTTTCCAAAGGCAACCACTGTTACCACTTCTGTATTTTTCTAAAGATAGTCTATGCGAGGAACTCCATATAATTCCTTTTCTTTTCTTTCTTTTTAAACAACTGGTATCATTCTATACATGTTCTTTTTATCTTTCCCCTTAATATAACTTACAGATCCTTCCATATCTGTACATGAAAAGCTGCCTCATTCTTTTCTAGGGCTGCCTGGTATTTTTTAGCCTGAACATTCATTTATTTCTCCTATTGATGGGTTATTTCCAATATTTGGGGATTGCAAACAATGCTGCAATTTAAAAAAATGTGTAATTGTATCATTTCAAATGTGACTGTTTCTACAGGATGACTTCCTAGAATTAGAGTCAATAGGTCAAAGGGGATGTGCACTTTAAATTTTGGTTAGACATGGTCAAATTGAACTCCCTAGAAAACTTTGCCAGTTTACAATTCCACTAGTACAATGTGTCTTAATTAGCTGAGAGATAAGATGGACATTTTTAGTTAAATTTGTTTTTCTCTGATCAGTAGCTTGATCATCGATTTGCTGTTTCCTTTTCTGGGAATTGCCTGTTAATATTCTTCATCAACGTTTCTATTGGGTTGTTGATATTCTTATGGATTTGTAGGAGTTCATTAAGGAATAGACTCTTGGTGCTTTTTTTGAGGTTTACCAGTAGTCTGTTGACTGCTCATGGTGGTCTCACCATGCAAAAAATATGTTTCTTATTTTTTAAGTTTTTATGTAGCCAAAGTTATAAATCTTTTCTTTTGTAGCTCCCTAGATGTTGCATTATATTCATTCATTTATTCATTCAACAAATATTTACTGGGAGTGTTCCATGGATCACAAGGTTCTAGGTACTGAGGATACAACAGTGAACAAAACAGACCAAGGACTACTGGAGAACCCAAATGTATTGCACTCAAATTGTTTCCATCTGTTTTACTTAACATATCACAGACATCTTCCTGTGGCAACAGATAGAGATTTATCTCATTCCTTTTCATGGTTATAGTGTTCTTTTTTTTAGCATATACCATAAGTGTTATAGTCAGTTCCTTGCTGAGCCCATACTCTTAACCAGAGGTCAGCAGACTTTCTTATAGGGCCAAATTGCAAAGACTTTAGGCTTGGTGATACAGTCTCATCACAGTGTTCAGTTCTACTGTTGTAGCATAAGAGCAGACATGGACAATACCTAAAAACTGAGCATGGCTATGTTCCAATAAAACTTTATTTATGACTGCTGAAATTTGCATTTCACATCATTTGCACATCACAAAATATATTTTTAAAATTTGTCCCAGGCATTTAAAAATGTAAAAAAAACAAAACAAAAAACTTAGCCCATGGCCATATAAAACAGACATAAAAACAGACAGTGGGCTGGATTTGGCACGTGGGCTATATAGTTAGCTGATCTCTGCTCTAAGCCAGCAGTGGGTAAGAACAATCGTTGTAGTAATAACCATAGTAATAAATCACATCCTCAACTGCAGAAAACAAAGGCTTGTTCCCAGCCACTGTTTGTCCTGCAGTGTTGGTTATCATAGTGTGCCTTGTCCTTACTAAAATGTAGATCTGATTAAAGGATTAAGGTGCCAGGTTCATTCCAGAATCACTGCTCATTGAGACCTGCGGCCACGGGGCACCCCAGGCTCCTTCCTTTCCAGCAGCAATCCCCGCCCACCCCTAGCGGTTTCCCCTCATCTCTATCCACCAACCTTGCTTTGTTTTTGCTTGTTGCACTGAATACAATTGACACCTGACAGTACATTATATATTCATGTGTTTCTTGTTCATCTCCCCCACCAGAAAGAGGGCAGAACTCTGCCTGCCCTACTCTCTGTTGATTCCCAGAACCTAGAACCAGGCTTGGCATACGGTGGGTGCTCAGTACTAATTTGTTGACTGAATGAATCACCTCTCCTCGCAAGTCACCCACTTGGCATTGGCCAGGTGGAGCCGGAACTCTCATAAACATAGAAAGTCTTGCTACAAATGGAACTTATCTGCTTCAGAGAGAATCAGTGAGGACCAAGTTACTGTTGGCCAGCATCTCCAGACAGCCGGAGAGAGGAGGAGAGGGAAAAACGGGGGCAGCTCACATTTTCTTCATTGTCCTACACTTCCTCCGTGACTCAAAGGATAAACAACGCTCCTCCCCTTGTCCAGAGACCTAAGCACCAATGATGAAATAGTTCAGAAATGGCCAAACTAGAGCCTGAGAACAATAGGTAGGCAACTAAGTGCTTTGTTTTGACTCAAGCTGGAAGGAGAAAACCAAAGCAATTTCTCTGGTTGGGCCCCTGCTTAGCTTTTCTCCTTTCAGCTTAATAGTGAAAAACAAAGCACTTAGGTGCCTACCTATTGTTCTCAGGCTCTGGTTTGGCCATTTCTGGACTATTTCATCATTACTGAATGTTTTCGCATGATAATAAAGAACAGGAATATGAAATTTCTTTTGTCTTGCTCACCTTTTTTTTAAAATGAAGTATAGTTGATTTACAATGTTGTGTTAGTTTCAGGTGTACAGCAAAGTGATTCAGTATACACACACACACACACACACACACACACACATTATATTCAGTGTATAATATATATATTCATTTTTCAGATTCTTTTCCATTACAGATTATTACAAGATATTAGAGTTCCCTGTGCTATACAGTAGGTCCTTGTTGTGTATCTATTTAATATATAGTAGCATGTATATGTTAATCCTAAACTCCTAATTTATCCTTCTCCCCCCTAGTCTCCTTTGGTAACCATAAGTTTGTTTTCTATGTCCATGAGTCTGTTTCTGTTTTGTAAATAAGTTCATTTGTATCATTGGGAATATGAAATTTTGATGATGAGAAATAACTTCTGGTTTTTGCATGTAATTTATGGGAAAATCTCTTTTCCAAAATATTTCTATATAATATTTATATCTTAAGTAGAACACAATTAAATTTGAAGAAGAAAATTAAGCTTCCTAGAGGAAGCAGTACAGAAAACCCTAAGTAAACTTTATGTAAATCAGGTTGCAAAACAGTTGTCCAATTTAATTAGTTCCTAAGTTCATGCCAAAAAATAAAACAATTACCTATCACCAAATAGCTTGTGATTGCCAAGTGTGTAAGACATTTTTGGAGACTAACTGGGAGTAAATATAGGTGAGGTCCAGGGCAGATACAAGAGTAATGTTTGATGATGTCTTTGCCTACAGGGTTACTATAGCCAAGTGGAGACTGTAGAGCATAAACCTAGGAAAGGGGCTTTTTGGCCTTGTAGTCACATTGTCACACTGAGCCTTATCCATACCCACTGTGAAATTTGGTGGGGGGGGGCAGTAGACTGTTAATCATTAAAGTAATTTCCAACTCCAGGGACTTCCCTGGTGGCACAGTGGTTAAGAATCTGCCTGCCAATGCAGAAGACACAGGTTCGAGCCCTGGTCCGGGAAGATCCCACATGCCGCGGAGGAACTAAGCCCGTGCCCCGCAGCTACTGAGCCTGCACTCTAGAGCCCGCGATCCACAACTCCCAAGCCCGCATGCCTGGAGCCTGTGCTCCGCAACAAAGAGAAGCCACCGCAATGAGAAGCCCGCACATCGCAACAAAGAGTAGCCCCTGCTCGCCGCAACTAGAGAAAACCTGCGCGCAGCAACGAAGACCCAACGCAGCCAAAAAATAAAATAAATTTATATTTTAGAAAAAAGTAATTTCCAACTCTAAAACTTTTTATAAATTTAAATGCCACCCTAGCATATTCAGGCCTTTGGATGCTTTTTTTTTTTTTTTTTTTATGATGGCAAGAAAAAGCTCACACTGTAAAAAAATTAACTTCCTTTCTACTATATTTCTACTATAGGTATTTTAAAAATCCAATAGTACATTTAGAGCACCTACAGCGTGCACAGCTCAGTGCTGGAGGTACAATGGAATAAGACAAGTAACGAGTTTGCGGTCTAGTATGTTTCTTATTTCCTATTTCTTTGTCTTCCATACGTATTCAGTATTTGGTGGAGTAAAAAAAAAAACAAAAAAACAAGTAAGAACAGATCCTGTGGGAGCTATAGGGGACACATAAAATAAGCCTGGCTTTGTTGAAAAGCATTCTTATTTCCTATGCAATTGGCATGTGGTAATTATATTTGCTTTCTAATTCCTAATGAGCACGTCTTGAGTAATTGGCACCCTGTTCATGCTCCCCAGGACTAAGAATTACACTGGATAACCCCCACGGAAGTGGTGTGTGTGTAATTTGAGGAACTGGAAGGGTAAAGCATCCACTGTAATTGAAATCAGTTTCCCTGTTGCATTTAATATTGGCATACTAAGAAGGGGAAGAGAAGTCATGTATAATGATGATTAAAAGGGAATTTGTCAGGCATTTCAAGGGATCCTTCATACAGTGACCTAAGGAAGAAATGGGTGAAGTCTTGCTATTTGCATGGCATAGAGACCAGAAGTCTGCAGTGGAGAATCTACTGAATCGGTTCAGTTAAGTTCAACAAACCTAGTCGAACACCAAATACATGGCATGCACTTTGCTAGGTTCAAATTAAAAAAAAAAAAAAATTGGGAATTCCCTGGCAGTCTAGTGGTTAGGACTTTCACTGCTGGGGCCCAGGTTCGATCCCTGGCCGGGGAACTAAGATCCTGCAAGCTGCACGGTGCGGCCCCCTCCCCCAAAATTAGTAAGATGCAGCTTCAGAAGTTCTTCGTAGGGGTGGGGCGAGGGATAAATTAGGAAGTTGGGATTAACATATACACACTACTATATATAAAATAGATAACCAAAAAGGACCTACTGTGTAGCACAAGGAACTATACTCAATATTTTGTAATAACTTTGAGGGAAAAGAATCTGAAAAGAAATACACACACACACACACACACACACACACACACACATATGTATAACTGAATCACTGTGCTGTACACCTGAAACTAACACAATAGTAAATCAACTATACTTCAATAAAAAAATAAAATAAAATAATAAAAATGAAGCAACAACCAACAAAAAAAGTCCTTTGTGATTCTTCAAAGAGTCTACTGTCTACTTGGGAAGACAGGACATAAGAACAAATGGTGACAATAGTTTGTGATACAAACCATTTCAATTCCTTGGTAGAGTTTTTGTTTTGTTTTGTTTTTGTTTGTTTGTTTTGTTTTCTGTTTTTTGGCTGCACTATGCCAGATCTTAGTTCCCCAACCAGGGATCTAATCTGTGCCCCATGCAGTGGAAGCCTGGAGTCCTAACCAGGGGACCACCAGGGAATTCTCAATAGAGTTTTAATTTTAGTGTAACTATGCTTTCATTAAAGCCAGTTCAGGTCTTTTATAAACAACATGATGCTACCAAAGTTTGTCCAAGTGATTTATGGAAGAGGAAAAATGCATCATTATTTATAGAAGAACTTTGCTGTTATTGCTTATTAGTAGGCAAAGTAGAGATAAATAGGAAAAGCTGTGGTGAGTACAGTGATGGCATGGAAATAATAATCTTGACTGACATCTTTCCAAATCCTTAAATTCTTTCTAACACAATTCAAATCACATACACAATTGTACTTACGGGCAATTAGAGTTAAGAGATGCTAATGAATTTATCTGAAAGAAACAATTGCATTCAAAAGAAGCAAAAGAGCCCAGTTCAAGATGGCAGGCCAAGTACTTATCTCTGCTACCTCCCCAAGCCCCATCAAATAATAAAAAAGATATCCTAAAAAGAATTGGTTTTTAACAACTCTAACAACAAGATAGGTGTTATTAACAGACAAAAAATCTCATCTAATATCTGGATGCCAAAAGCAGAGTACAGGAGAAATGGAAACCATTAAAGCCCAGATATAAACATCATAGACCTTGACAGCAATGGTGTAGATGAGAGAAATTTGACGGAGTGGAGGGGTAGGAAAGTACAGATGCTCTAACATCTGCCAAGCACCAGCAGAATACCAGTATTTGCTGTCTAAGGTTCAAGCAGCAAGACAGAATTTTAAGGAGTTTATATAAGGTAATCAATATAACCACTAAAATAACTAAACACAAGGACAGAAAGAAAATCAGGAGGTGGAAGGGGGAATGAGATGGAGTGAAAGCACTAAATTCCTCAACTTTCTTATCAAGGAGTTGATAGATACTATCTAATGTTGAGAAATCAAGAAGTAATTTGGAGTTGTTGGGATAACCACCAAAAGTAGTAAAACTAAGCACGATTACAGGTGTTTGCCTCTGAGGTATGGAATGGCCAAAAGGATAAAGACAGTTTTACTTTACATTTTATGCCTTCTGGACTGTTTGACTTTTCAAGCAAGTATACTGAACATTTTTATAATGAACAAATAAGAAGATAAATACCTGAGCAAAGAAATATTCTGAGTTTAAAAATAAACAAGAATGAGATATTTTATATATTAGGTAGAAAAAAAGCAATACACAGAACAATATCTGAAATATAACCCTGTTGTGTTTCTTAAAATATTTTTGTTTTTATATTAAATATATGTTTATAAATGCAAAGAAAAATCTTTAACAGTGGTTTTCACTGGAGGAATGGAGTGGGATCCATGAGAAGAGATGAAAGGAGAATCAGTTTTTCCTCTTAATATACTTTTGAATTATTTGAAATGGTTACCAGGGGCCTCTGTAACTCTTGAAAGCTCAAAAACAATTTATTAAAATGAATACATTAATCAAGAAAATGGCAAAAATACATTAAAATCTTAATATAGGTCTACACACGTATGTATCCATTCGTCCACTTAACAATCGTATACTGAATTCCTACCATGGGCTATGCATTATACTAACCACAGGTGAAAGGGCAATAAACAATACAATCTCTTGCCTTCAAGGAATTCATTGTCAGATGGCTCAAAGGACAACAAACACACAATTACAATATGGCGATAAGTGCTTTGATGTAGGCAGAATGCTCAAGAAGGGTATAAAAGGGATATCTACCTTAAAGATAGATGGGGGGGAGGGGGGAGGGGCAGTGTTAGTAAGCCTTCCTGAAAGTGAGGATGTCCAAAGGGAGGACAGGTGTATGAGAGTCAAGGCACACATGAAGGGTGCACTTCTGTAGGTATTTTATGCAGTAGTATTTGTATGAAGTAAAAGCAAGCAAGCCATGCCAACAGCAGGGTGATTCCATATATTGCCATGGCTGACATTAGAGCCTCAACCCTTGGCTCTGTTTTGGGAGCTCCAATGACCCCCAAAATAGGTGTGTTCAGTGAGGCTTTGGGGAGGGTCTAAGGGAGAGAAGATAAATTCTCAAATTTCCAAATGCTCCAAACTCCCTGAGAAATTTGGGGCCCACGATGAGGTATGACCGGCACAGCCTAAAAAACGAACAAATGTTTTCTTAATGGTTGAGTCTTCCCTTTGAAGATCCTAAAGCACTTTTGCAAATAAAGACTCTCCTCTTACAGATGGTGAGCCTGAGGCTAAAAAAGCCATTTCCCCAAGTCACAACAGACAGGCACTTGGAGAAACAAAACAGACCACACCATTTCTGGCTTCCCTCTGGTGTTGAGATCAGGCCCCTCCCTCCGCCACTGAAGACACGGAGAGGAAAGTTACAAGTGGTCCTGCTCAGGGGGGTGGTCACAGAATTTGGTGTTAACAAGTGTTTCCTGAGCCCTGATCGCACGCACACCTAGTTCTTCAGGACACGCCGCGTGTGGTTTCCGAGGAAGGCAGACCTTGGCAAAGCACTTAGTGTTTCAAGTCTGCACGAGCACCCAAGTTGCCACAATCGGCAAGGCTTTTCCGGCAGGTTAGTTATGCCCTGCAGTCTTTCGGTTGGCTTTTCTGATCTTTAAAGCCACCAAGAAAGTCATTGGGCCTGGAATTCAAAGTTCTGAGATATTTGACTCTGTTGCTGAGATTTCAGTGTTCAAACCTGTTTCTTTTTGCAACAGGAGTCTCAGCGTTTAAGACAAGATAAACATGATAAGACAATGGCAGAGGAAATTGTGGGTTTATGTCTCCAGGTGGGCTAATTTCCAGATTACACTAGGGAAAATTGCTCAGGATAATTTCACAGGTTTCCTCCATGGCTCGCGGTGGCAGGATTGTTGCACCTGCAAAATTTAATTACGGGTTTATTTATTTTTTTCCACAGCAAAGATATCACTATAATTGGGAGTTGCTTGCCTTAGCCAAACTTGTTTCTTGTAGGGCCCAGGAGAAATAGTTTTATCCTGGGAATGAATAAGTGACGACATGAGGCTATCTGGCATAATTAATCTGCAGATTTCAGGTTAGTTCATTTTATCTGCAATGAAATCACTGGAAGAATACCTGCATGAAGAGTTTTGATCTTCATCACAACTGACTCATGTTTGTCTTCACTGATTGTAAGATGATGTACTTGAAAGTGGATCGTACATTAAAGTTCCATCTATCTGGAGGAATTGAAGCTAGGGTATTTTGATTAATTTAATATTGGTAGTGACTATAAATATCTTACATGGGCAAATTCTAATCATTTTCATAAATATTTATTGAGTGCTTTCTGGGTTCAAGGCTACATGGGAGGCACTGTGAGAAACAAGAAAATGGAGAAGGCCTGACTTCAGGGCATTTGCATTCTTGAGAATTACAATTTTTTTTTTTTTTAAGTGAAGAGACAACAGTAAAAGTTTGTGTTAACTCAGACCCATTTTGAATTTGAGTTAATCTTCCTTAAATGACTGGAGGTACTTCAGGTCACTGCACTTGCCCAAAGGCCAGTGGTGAGGAGTCCCTTGGCAGCGTGCACCAAGAATTAATTTTTAGAACCAGTATCTGATATTGGCTTGTTGGTCACCTTTTATAAAAGTAGAAAGGAGAGTGTTTATTTACGATTCTCTATTATTTGGTTTTCAGCTAATTGGGCAATGCTCTTAAAAGCCATTTTATTACTTATGATCGATAAGAGAAAAGAGAATTATGAGCTCCAAGAAGGAGGAAATCATAGCGGAATGAGAAATCTTGAGACAACATCAGTGAGAGTGTGACTGGGTCTGGGGCACAAAGGATGGTCAGCATTTGTCAGTGGCTGTCCAGAGGAGGCATGATGAAATTTGGGGGGACTTTTGGTTGTCACAGTGACTGTGGGGCACTACTGGTATTTGGTGAACAGGGGCCAGGGATGGGAGATGTCCTGCAGTTCTAGGAACAGTCTCAAACCACAAAGACATATCCTGTGTCCTTCACAACCCAATATGTAAGTGAAAAATCTGCTCATAATTATCCAAGGAGCCAACTTGTTTTACATATAAACACAATGTATCTTTGCATGATTCTAAATATGCTGAATTTACCCCAAATGCAATTCCCACATACATCGAGAGAAAATTGTGCTTTGTTTTGTGAACTTCCTGAGAGTCCTTCACCACTTGGTAAATGCCATCCTCAGCGTCGCTGCTCTGGAAACGCACATATCAGACCGAATCTGTACCACTCACATCATGATGATTCCATGGATAGCTAGCTTCTAACCAACTCCTTATGTTTTCTAACATAGGTGTGGCCAGGCATTAACTTTTTGTTATTTGTATTATTTCAGAATAAATTACTATCCCTTTATTTCTCTTGTACATTACAAGTAGGTCAACATAATGATTTTTTTTTAATTGTGGTAAACTACATTTACCATCTTAGCTACGTTTAAGTATACAGTTCAGTGATATTAAATACACTCACATTATTGTGCAACCATCACCACCATCCATCCATGAAACTCCTTTCATTTGCAAAACTGATACTCTATACCCATTAAATAACTCTCCTTTCCCTCCTTCCCCTACCCGCTGGCAACTACCATTCTACTTTCTGACTCTATGAATTTGACTACTGTAGTACTCACAGTATAATTTTTCAGAGTCTGTGTGTAGATAGGTTATAGTATCCATGACTTGTGTTGCAGCAGGACAGTAAGGAGGAGTTACAAGATATTTGTTACAAAAAGGAGGCATTGAGTCTGATAGGGTTAGAACTACCAGTATCTATGAATCAGCTAACAGTACATTTGCATGGTCCGTATCTTAGAAAATCAACCTTTAACTTAGTAACATGTTTAAGATAAAATAAAATCATTTCCTCCAAACCTAAGCTGTTTTGAGGAGGGCCTTTGTTTACTTGAGCTTTTCCAGTATTGTTTCAATTCCTACACTAGCTTGATCTGATCTGAAATGACACCCATCTTGAAATTGAATTTAATCAACAAAAATGGGAGCTCCTTGCCTAGACTGTGGTCTACTTTATTTAGTACCTCGGGGTTCTCCAGCATACTGAGCCATTCCTGAATAAACAATTGCAGTGTGGTTGACTGAAAGACATTTTAAAGAGAAGAAAACTGGAGTGTTTGGCAGCCCTAACCCAAAAGGCTCACCAGTATCAATCCGTATCCCACTTCGCAGTTCCCGCCTTCCTTGTGTTGTGACCCCGCACACTGATCAGTTTGTTTTTTGTTTTTTGTTTTTGGCCGCGCCTTGCAGCATGCGGTTCCCAGACCAGGGATCGAACCCACGCCCCTTGCAATGGGAGTGCTGAGTCTTAACCACTGGACCTCCAGGGAAGTCCCCTGATCAGTTTTGTTTTTTTTTTTTTTTAATGTATTTATTTTATTTATTATTTGTTTTTGGCTGTGTTGGGTCTTCGTTGCTGCACACAGGCTTTCTCTAGTTGCGGTGAGCGGGGGATACTCTTCGTTGCGGTGTGCGGGCTTCTCATTGCGGTGGCTTCTCTTGTTGCGGAGCACGGGCTCTAGGCTGTGGGCTTCAGTAGTTGTGGCACGCGGGCTCAGTAGCTGTGGCTCGCGGGCTCTAGAGTGCAGGCTCAGTAGTTGTGGCGCACGGGCTTAGTTGCTCCGCGGCATGTGGGATCTTCGTGGACCAGGGCTCGAACCCATGTCCCCTGCAATGGCAGGCGGATTCTTAACCACTGCGCCACCAGGGAAGTCCCTCCCTGATCAGTTTTAATAGGAGCACAGTACTGTCACAGTCATCCTGATGTGACATCCCTTAGGCCCTCTGATAACTGTGGCTCTAATAAATTACCACCCAGAACCAATAAAAAGAACTTGGTATAATCTGACTCATGCACTGGTCTGTACCATGCCTGTGACTTCACTCTCTTTGAATTACCCGAGATGATTTTCTCACATAGAGAGAAATCTCATTTGTCATTCTTTAATGGCGCCAGCTAAGAATAAAAAACCTTACCACTAGCATGAGGTTCGATTTTTTTAAATGGTTGCAGAATTAAGTACCATCTACTATTTTGCATTCAGTGTAAACTCACTCAGTGAGTTAATTTGTTCTTCTTGGCTACTACATCAAACATTTCATGCCCTTTTTTTAAAAAAAAAAAAAAGACAATATGGAACATTATATATGTAGGTACGTTTTAGCAAAGCTTACATTTGCTATCCTGTGATTTTTTTCTGGGTTATATTATGACTGCCACTTAATATGCATGATCACCATAAATGATTCCAGAATACCAATATATATAACGCTAACTTTTTCATTCAGATGTGGGCATTTTTAAAAACTGCAACATGGAGTGTTCTTGATTGTGTCTCCTCTTTTTGTTAAGGCTATGCCAGTTTTCCCAAAGTTTGGAATATCGGATCTCTGTCACTCATTTATTTATTCCTCCCTTCAACAACATTCATTCCTGTTAATGCACAAATGAATGGGACTCAGTCCCTGCCCACCAACCAGTGAGAGAAAGAATTTTTTTTTTCTTATTCGGTGGTTACTTGAAAATTTCCTGTTGAGCCCTTACATTCTGTAAAGGAAAGCCAGGGAATTTTAGATGCAACGGATATTCAACAGTAAAAATAGTTTATGATTAGTAGCAATAGAAGCAAAGAATTTGGAAATTTCATCTGGCAAAAATATCCTTTGAACTACGGTAGTGCCTGGAGCCCACTCAGAGCGTAATGGACTTATACCCAGAGTATGACTGGACATCTTCGCAGGTAATGGAGTTACTCAGAGGATGATTAAGACATCCTGACAGAGTAAGGAGCTACCAATGACTGGGTCATCCCCACAGAGTAATGGAGCGATATGCTCAGAGCCTACAGGGTATCCTCAGAACGTAACAGAGAGTTATAATCTTAGTAAGACTAGAACATTCTTAGACAGAATGGAGTTATACAGTCCCCTTGATGAGAAGCTTATTTTCGAATTTCCTCCTTTCAGTCAAGTGAGGCACCATTTTCCCTGTCTGCAAGGTGTGAATCACCAGAATCATAGAATTCTTTCATGTTAGAGAAAGAAGGCAACTTAGTCATTTTCAGATGAAGTCCAGAAAGGCTTGATTATTTGCCCGAAGTCAGAGGTCACATCATAAATAGGGAGAAAGCGCTCATGCTACAGCCCAGCTCCCCTGAGGAAGATGTCCTCACTGGATTCCTTCTAATCAATCGTCTGTTCTAGAAGCTGCTCCTTGCAATGTTCCTCAGATTTTGCCCTTCCTCATCTCTGCTTCTCCTAAGCATCTTTCTCCTCCAAATTTCTCTGCACGTTCCTACAAAATTAATACTCCCGGAACACAGCTTTCTTTGTGTCACTCCCTAGTGTGAGATTTACAATGACCTTAGCAAACACTTCCTGGAAGAGTAACACAAAGCCCTCCCCGCCTCCATGAAGCCCTCCCGGGTTATTCAAAAGTGTATTTAGTTCACCCTATTTGGAACTGAGTTGCTTTACTACCTAGCATGTGAGTACAGCCTGATTGGTATTGTGGGTCAGTGATTTTACTAATATGTCTTTTCTCAGTATTGTTGTCAAGGATCTTTGGTTTCAGAGAAGTTAAAGTCTCACTGCACAGGGACTTCCCTGGTGGTCCAGTGGTTAAGACTTCGCCTTCCAATGCAGGGGGTGCGGGTTCAATCCCTGGTTGGGGAGCTAAGATCCCACATGCCTTGCGGCCAAAAACCAAAACATAAAACAGAAGCAATATTGTAACAAATTCAATAAAGACTTTTAAAAAATGGTCCACATCAAAAAAAATCTTGAAAAAAAAAAATTCTTGCTGCACATGGATTGTCTGTTCTGACTCATGGGCCCTTGGCTTCTCCCATAATTTTAACTTGCATGTGACTTTGGTTGGCCGTGGTGCCAAATCTCCATGATCTTTTCCTTAATTGACTGCTAATATCTAATGAATTTAGTTTCTCAATGTATTACTCAGTTATTTGTGAGTGGATAACTTTATAAGCTATGTGTCTTTCTGTCCAAAACTAAGTTCCAATCGGTGATTTCAGGTCTGAGCCAGGAGAGGGTTGAGATCCAGTTAGAGGAATTATTTCATAACCAGAGGTGAGTCGGGAATTTTCTGTTCTTTGTGAATAATCTGTGTCCTTACTTCCCCCTCAACAATGAATGCAAGTTTAGTTGCCATTGCCATGGGAATCAAGGCAAAGTGCCCTCTCCTCCCTGATTGGAGTCCCAAATGCTTTGCAAGAAGAATCTGACAGCCTGAATTGAAGAGTGTTGTCGGGGGCGGGAGAAAGGCGAGAGGGGTAGGAAGTGTTCCTTTTCCCTGACATTTGAGCTGTGAATTGTCAAGAAGAGAGAGATCTTGAGTGGGTTTTATCACTGAGTGAAGCTCTGCTCAAAGCACTAAGCTTATTTCTCAGAGCCCACGGGATGCTGTAATTTTTTTAGGTGGTAGCTGTAGTAGTGAAGGAATACAGGATTTGGGATCGAAGTACTGGGGCCACTGCATCTTAATACCTGGGTTAAATAATTTGGGGGCAAACTATTTAAATGCTCTCTGCCTCCGTTTTCTTCTGTGTCAAGTGGGGAATAACAATAGCACTCCTTGGGATTTCCCTGGCGGTCCAGTGGTTGGAACTCTGTGCTTCCACTGCAGGGGGCATGGGTTCGATCCCTGGTCAGGAAACTAAGTTCCCGCATGCCCCGGGGCATGGCCCCCCAAAAATCCAAAAAACTTAAAAAAAAAAAAAAAAAAAAAGCACTCCATTCTTTGTTGTGAAGTCGAGATGAGAAAAAGCATATGAAAGTGCTTTGTAAACTCTAACACATCAAAGATCAATGACACATTATTAAAGGTGCCTCAGCTCTGTCTAGTCCGTATGATAAAATGCTGTTTATGCAATGGAGGTGGGATCGATGAACAGGCTAATTGCCTTTTTTAAATGTTAAACAGTAATTCCTCTCCCTTCCCCCCAACCCAAAGCAAATTTTTATGTGGAAAAGAAGAATAACACTGGTATTTTCACAAAGAAGATACATTTGGAATGCAACTTTTGGTTTTTCAACAGTACCAGCAAAGGCCCCTTTAGCACAAGAAGATATCAGGGCCGTTTGCTGGGCTCCCGGGGTTCAGCTTCCACGCTATTGAGCTCAGTCTCAAAAGTATATCAGTAGCAGCAAATTAGTTACAAATTAATAGGGAGCAAACCCAGTGTTGGCCTTGGTTAAACTCTCAGTGGATCCTGTTAATTACTCTATTTTTTACTTGTATTATTCTACGGTGTAATGGTTTTAGATGGAATGATTATACAAATGGACTGCCTTTACACCTTACCTACCTACCTCTTTTTTTTTTTTTTTTTACTGTGAAGGAAAAAAATCATTTAAAAACGCATGAGCTGGTTCATTTATATTGTTAACTTCTCTACTCTTTCCCCCTTGATAATTCTACTTATATTACTTCTGCTGTATTTGGGGTTTCATTTAGCACCACCTCTTGGAATCTGTTAATCATGCCTTATTAAGTAGAGACGAAACAGGTACAGAATGAATTTTCAAGTGGTCAGAGAAGAAAACAATCTAAAATATTCTAACTTAAAATCCTACAAATGTTTAAGAAAGTAAGGCCTGGGTTATCTTGATTTTGATTTCATAAACAATATTTTTCTGAAAAGATATCATCACTTCATTGTTGGTTTTCTTCTCATGGGGTCATAACACACACACAGAGACAACTGATTTTTTACATAGGTTAGACGAAATCTTAATCATCATCTTCAAAGTGTGTATTCAATTCCTATTTGCTATGGATTTTTTTTAAAAATTATAATTGACACACAATATTATATTAGTTTCAGGTGTACAATATAGTGATTTGGTATTTTCATACATTACAGAATGATCACCATAAGAAGTCTAGTTACCATCTGTCACCATACAAAGTTATGACAACATTATTGACTCTATATTCCTTATGCTGTACATTACATCCCCATGACTTATTTATTTTATAACTGCAAGTTTGTACCCCTTCCCCTACGTTGCCCGATATGATGGGTATTTTAAACGGAGAAGTACTAGATCTGTGTCTCTAAAACAACAGCAGTTCCCTCTCATCACCCCTAAGACAAGTCTTTCTTTGGCGTTATAACAATGCCTCTAGCCCCTTACTCTCAAGACAAAGTGAGAGAGTGGCATGGACATATATACACTACCAAACCTAAAATAGATAGGTAGTGGGAAGCAGCCGCATAGCACAGGGAGATCAGCTCGGTGCTTTGTGACCACCTAGAGGGGTGGGATAGGGAGAGTGGGAGGGAGGAAGATGCAAGAGGGAAGAGATATGGGAACATATGTATATGTATAACTGATTCACTTTGTTATAAAGCAGAAACTAACACACCATTATAAAGCAATTATACTCCAATAAAGATGTTAAAAAATAAAAAGAAAGCACGTTGGAATTGCAAATAGATTCCAGGGTGGTAGTTATGTAACTTGTATGTAAACAAACTTCCAAGTTCCACATTTTAGAATTAGTAACTCATTTCTTGAAACAATGAGAAATGCCTGGACATTTCTTATCCTTACACAGAGATTAGCAGAAACCATCCAATTCTAGAGACACTGATGTTTGGATACATCTTTTGTAAAAATAGTTTGTGGACTACTAGGCAACTAGTGTCAAGGGAAACCTCAACAGCATTTGAACTCCACTGGGAGACAGTGGGTTTGCAGGAGACCCTCTGAGTCATTCCCCTTCTTCCCTGGCTCCCAGAGGGCCTCCTGCAGCAGGGAAAACGTTCCCTTGATCTTTTGCCTCAGGAAGTGGCCCTCTGTGGCACCAACCTCTAAGCTGTTGCCTGACCAGCCCGAGGACACGGGGGCACAGATTCCTGGGCGGAAAGGAACAGATGGCTTCGTCACAACCCTACCATCTCCCCTTCAAGATCTGGCTTCCAAAACAGCACTTGGGGATTATTGTCTAAGATTCTGCAAGCCATCACGGGAAATGGCAGCTGTGCGGGCTGTGACTTTGGAAGCAGACCACAGAGCCTGTAGAGTCCAGGTGAACCTCCAGGTGCCAGCCTTGTGGATTTCGGCACAGAGGCTGCTCCAGCGGAATGTTCCTGCAGACGCTCCACGAACAAGCTCCCTCCCCCAAATGCAAATTCAGACCTCCCCAGCAGATTCCTCAAGTTGGAAATCTCTACATATACCCACTGTCACCCTCTGTAGGCAGGAGCAATTTCAGAGCTGTCTTTCTCAGTGAATTGTTAACCAACTCAGAGTGCGGCAGTGCGCCCGAAGTGGCAAGCTTTTGTTGGTTTGTTTTAGAACAGCCAGAAGGAGCTCGGTGGAACTGGTCTGGTGCCTCTGTAGTGCAGGTGTGGACCTGGGTGGGCGGGGAGGGGGATTGGAAGTGCAGCCAGGGAGAAAACTCAGGGCAGCAGACTGGGCAGATGGCAGCTGTCCTAGTGGAATCCGGCTTCCTACTTCCCTACCCAGGCCACAGATATAGCGCTGGGATCCTTGGACAGACTATGCAAGCTTGAAAATTGGAATTTCAGGAAGAAAAATGGTTTAAAATGCCAAACTTCTGAGTTGACTTAATGGAAGAGGAAACAACATTTAATTACAGCTACTTGATCACATTTCAAAATGGCAAGTCATTCAGATTCAATTCAGTTCAACCAGTGGTTGTAGGTCCCTACTACGTGCTTGGTTTTATGTTAGGCACTGGGTAGGAAATGAAGAAACAGACAGACTGTATCCCATAGGGTTCATACACTACTAAGATAAAAAGCTATTTTGGGTACAAAATGCAAAGAATACTTGTGAAAGAAACATATTTTTCCTAAATAGAACTTAAGATGTCAGAAATCCAGAGAGAAAATTATTCAATAATAAGATACTCTTTAAATGGTAAATTCCCACAATAATAACAAAAATGACATGTATACTTAGTGCAGATCTAATTTTGCCTTTCATCTAATGATTTCAAAGGGTTTAGCCACCACTGCTGAGTTAATCCTCAGTGCTAAACCTGACTCTTCCATTTTCTTTTGGAAAAAAAAAAAAAAATTGGCACTAACACTTAACATCCCACAGGGAAGAAGTTCTGGAAACAAAGAATGCTCACCCCCACAAAAGCATCAAGCAGCGAATTAAAGATAGTCTAATGTATTCAAAAAAGTTAGCTGGGACTCAGAAGAATCAAACCAATGCCCACAAAATGAAAGTCACTGGAAAAAGGAGTGCAAATTGTTCTTGCAGATGGAAATGACCAACTTTAATGTACTTTTAGACATTCTTGTTGGGCTTTCTGTATTTCTCAGGGACCTAAGGTCCTGAGTATATTCTGAGAAGTCTTGTTCCATATTCAGAGAGGGAACTGCTTCCTCCTGTTTTAAAAACAGAATGGAAGATAAAGATTTCATTTCCATAACATAATATATAGAGGCAACCTGATTCAGCTGATCTCCAAGCCCTTTGATGGGTCCCCTTAGAACCATGTTCATATGAAAGGAAAGGTTATGAATGAAAGAGTTCAATTGTCTGCAGAAATAAAGTGAGAGTCTGCCAGAGATGGAGGTGATCTGGAACAGATCTGATGGCTAATTACATAGTAAACTGACACTTAGCACCCTCACCTGGCAGTCTTCATCTTCAAAGGATCGGACCAATACTAATGAATTCTTCACCTCCTTTCCTCTTATCTACTCCCCAAATAGCTACTCTTTCAAGAAAATTGGTCTAACTTTTTAGCAGACCTGACTCTCATTAGCATATCATTCTAGGATACAGTTACAAGTATCTCTTTTTCCTTTTGATGTTCTGTGATGTTGCCTTTTGGCTTGTTTTGAATAGATATTGTATAGTCTATGACCGTGTTAAGACTGTTCTTAAAAAATACACACACATATAGGCACACTGGAGCCTCTCTGTGGAGATATTATTCTGACAATAAAATAATATGCAAGTATTAGCATAGGACAGAGATCAGAGATGGCTTCATGAAAGCCTCTAAGACATGAGCTGAGTCAGATAAGTACAGATCAGTGGGAACGTGTCAAGTAGGAGGGAAAGGCATCCTAGGCAGAGCGGAGTTGCACAGACAAAGGCCCAGAGCTAGGCACAATGCACTGAGCTAGAGCCCAGGCTGTGGATGTGGGTAATGTTAATTGGAATGAGACTGGAAAAGTGAGTTGTTCAAGGTTACCCAGCTCGGAAGTGACACAGCCATGATTTAAAGTGGGCTGTCTAGCTCTGAGTCCACGCTCACGCTAACCTATGCCTCACCGCCCCTCCTTATTCAAAGAGTAAAATGGGTGCAGGGAGCTCACAGACTAATGGGTGATGCAGGCAAGTAAACTCATATTAAATTAAATTCATTATAATACATGCAACAGACATCTATTGAATATCTTCTATGTGCCATAACTATGCCAAGCAAAGTGAGTTAAAAATAAAAGAATCAAGCTCCTTTCTTTTAATGAAGGCAAGGAGTCTGATTAAGGAGAGAACAGCAATTATAATACATGCAAATGCTAAACCACAGGTCTGTCCAAAATACCAGGAAGCGTAGGGAGTCAGAGAAGGTGCCTGGGAGGACTTGAGTTGGGAATGGAAGACTCGCCATTCAGCAGACGGGGCCATAGGTCCTGCGCAGGGTCACCATCAACGCTCACATTTATTAAGCACTTACAGTGTACCAGCCACTGTTCTGAGCACTTTGCCCATATAAACTCAGTTAATTGTCACAACAACCCTCCATTCTGCAAACAAAGACACAGGCATAGAACGGTGAAGAATTTTGCCCAAGATCACATAACAGGTAAGCAGCAGAGCCAGAATCTTGATCTGAGTTGTTTGGCACCAGAGCCCAAGCACTTCACACCCACACTACACTCTCTTGATACAGAGAAAGAAAACCCAAGCCTGCTGAGTCAGGGCAGGCTTCCAAGAGGGGGCAACATGTGAAATCATTCCCAAAAGATCTCTGGGAGTTCAGCCACTGGGGGAGGGGATGAAAGAGATGTGAGGCCAAGGGAGTAGGAGCTAAAGTATGCGGGAGGAGAGACAAGCGTTCAAAAAATTCCTTCCTGGTAGGTGGAGGGTGGAGGCAGGTATTGGGGAATGGGGGGCCACTCACATTGGTTGGTTTTCAAGGAAGAGAAGCTTACACAAATAAGCCAAGTTAAAGGATCTAAAGGTATCCCGTGGACATCTCAGGACAAGGCACTAATCCCAGCCTGGACCCCAGTGGAGGCTGCTCCCTTTTCCGTGGTTGGCACTGCCTCAGTCTTGGCTTCTACTCTGTTCCCTAAATCACAGAACTGTGGAGGAGATGCCTGGATTAGGATGAAGGCATTGGAACCGCAGAGCACGGGCTGAATGAGACGGATAACACGAGGGAACAGTGATGGTGACCGCTGGGTTCCTAGCTTGGGTGCCCTGCAGAGACAAGAAATATAAGGAAGAGCAGGTCTGGAAGGTATCATGGACTGAATTGTGTGCCCCCAAAGCAATATGTGGAAGCCCTGATTCCCAGTGTGGCTGTATATGGAGATAGGGGCTTTAAGGAGGTAATTAAGTTACATGAGGTCATAAGGGTGGAGCCCTAATCCAATAGGACTGATGTCCCTATAAGAAGAGGGAGAGAGACACCAGAGATTTCCATCTCTCTCTCTCTCCACACATGCACAGAGAAGCAGCCAGCCGAGGACGCAGCGAGAAGGCAGCAGTCTACAAGCCTGGAGGAGAGGTCTCACCAGAAACCAACCCTGATGGCACCTTGATCTTGGACTTCTAGCCTCCAGGACTGTGAGAAAATAAATTTCTGTTGTTTAATCCACACTCGGTCTGTGGTATTTTGTTATGGCAGCCTGAACTGACTGATATAGAGGGAAAGACAGTGAATCCACACTTGGATGAAGATGGATTTAAAGCTAATGGTGACTTAGAATTAGCAGGTCTTGGTGCTTCGCTGGAAGTGGAGGGTGAGAAAGAGAACGAAGGAGGAAGAAGGGGAAGGGATGTGGTCTAGGTTGCAATCTTGGATAGAGGATGAATTGTGGGGACTTTCTGAGTCTGAGGCTTGGGAGCTGGACCTGGGCGGAGGGTGAAGGTGTAGATAGGATTTCTTGGTTGTAAGCACGAGAAATTAAGTCAGGGGTGATGAACCGTAGGGATGTAGTGTGCTTGTAATGGAAATGGAAGTTCATTGAAACCCAAGGTCAGGATTCCAGTAGGGTCACCCCCCTGGAGTCTGGAGACAGAGCAGCTCCGGGGCTCTCAGCAGACGCTCACTCCACGAGCAGGGCTGTGCTGCCTCAATGGTCTGTCTTCTCCCTGCTGGCTGACTTACTCTCATCATAATTCCTAGAGAGATAGAGAGATAGTTTGGCTCAGGAGTTTCAATGCTGGCTTCTAGATAGCTTAGGGATTGGTTGTATAGGGACCTATCCTTGATCCAATCTGTTAAGGCTGTTGGTCACGTGACAGAATGAATACTTGGCTTGGAAATCTGTCCCTTCATCAGTGGCTGTGAGCAAAGCAGCATCTTTTAGAAAGGTCTGGGGTATGCCAAGCAGTGTCACTGAAACATCTAGAATGGGGGGTGGTGGTTAGTAAGAAGATCATTATTTTGGTTTTAGGCTTGTTAGGTACATTCGTAAAATGTGCATATATCATTTTAGTTCAGTTTTTGCAACAAATGAACTCATACTTTACATTAATGTTCTTCACTCGTTTAATAAAACGTCTTGGAGATCTTCCACTCAGCACCTACAAATCTATGTTATTCATTATATCTGCAGCTAGTATTCTGTTGAATAGATGAGACATAAATTTTTTTATTCACCATCCACCTCTAGAGTTAGATTGTATCTGAGTCTTTATTACAAACAATGCTTCAAGAACATCCTTGTACATTTTTCTTTGTGTGCAGCCTAGATTCCTAGAAATGAATTGCTGGGTTGAAAGGGATGTGCATTTTGCATGCTGATAGCTACTGCCAAATTGTCCTCAAAAGACACTGTATCAGTTTATACTTCTAGCAACAGAGCATGCATGTGCTTATTTCTCCACATCCATATGAATGTTTCTTCAACTATTTTGAATCATAAACCCCTTTAGATTCTGCTGAAAGCTATGAATCCTTGTTGTAGGAAAATACACAGATGTACATATACAGAACATTTTGCATACAATTTCTATGAGTTCACAGACCACCTGAAGACCACCCAGGAATCCCAAGACTTCATATTAAGGGCCTCCGAATAGACATGTATGAATGGGTCTCCCAGTCTAGGTCAGTGGGTCTCAATCTTACCTGCACATTTGAATCACTTGGAAAGCTTTGAAAATTCCCCATGCCCAGGCCACTTCCCAGACCAAGTCAATCAGATTCTCTAGAAGAAGATCTAGGTATTAGTAAATTTTTTGCCAGTTTTCTAGATGATTCTAACACACGCTCAATGGCAAGAACCACCTCAGTTTAGGAGAGGCCTAAAGAAGGATAAAAAGAAGTCATTTGAAGACAGAAAACCAGAGTCTACAAGGGGCTCTAGGGACCTCAGACCTGACTGCAGGTGTTTTTATTTTCATGGGTCGGTGTGGGGGGCAGGAGGGACGAGGACCTGGCATTGATACATATGTTCTCACTGAGAAAATGTTCCACATACACAAAAGTAGAGAACCTGAACACCCACATGACCTAAACTGAACACTTATTAGAATTTTGCACATTTGCTCTGTTCTTGGGAGGGCGGCGGTGGGTGAGGGCTGACCCTTCTCCCTCACATAATTCGGTGATGTTGTTACTTTTTAAAAGCTGCCCCTGGTGATTCTAAGGTGTAGCCAACGTTGATAATCACTGTGCGTTGTGAAGCCTCCCAAAGAGAAGAAACCCCAAGAAATGAGAGTAGAAGGAAGAAAAGCTAAATGCAACCCTGAGAACTTGCGACTCAGAACCAACAAGCAGAGCAATACCCCTGTGGGTGGCACAGACAAAAGGCCTCAGCCAGGGGGGTCAAAAGCAGGGACAGTTGGCTTCAAGCTGCAAGGGTGAAAGAAGGCTTCATGGGGAAGGAGGATTTGGAGCTGGCCCTTAAAGAATCCAGACAATTTAGATCAGCAGAGGGGATGAGAAGAGGAGTTTCCCAGTCGGAAAGGAAGCTGGTAATTAGGGCTGGTTCAAGCCTCCTAACTGTTTCTCCCATTATAGGCTTAATCATAGGAGTCATATGAGAGGTTCCCTCCCCCCTGATCCTGCCCAATCAGCTTAGGGGTGCTCACCAGGTTCCACACCTTCAACCTCTAACCCCATCTTTCCTCCCTTCCTGCGCTGATTCTTCCCATTAGAAATGTTGATCTACCTTCTCCTAGGACGGTGGTTCTCAAAGTGGGGTCCAGGAACCAGCGCATCCGCACACCTGGGAGCGTGCACATTCCTGGGTCCCAGCCTTGACGTGCTCCATCAGACACACAGGAAGGATGGGGGGCGGGGTCCGACATCTGTCTTGACGAGCCCGAGCCCTCCGGGGCATTCAGATGCACACTCAACTTTGAGGATCAATGTCGTGGGGACTCCCAGCCACATCTCCAGCACTGTTCTCTCTGGAGTCCTTCCCCACAGAGGGCTGGACTCGCCGTAGGGAGACGCAAGGAAGAACGTTGGGAAATTAGCCTGGGGCAAGATTATGGGGCGTTTGGACTTGAAACTAACGTAAGAAAGGAGCCATGAAGACTTTTGACCAGGGGAGGAAAAGTAGTCAGATGGTGCTGGAGACCACGCAACAGCGTTTTCAGAATGCAGGTGGCCCCCAATCCCACCCCACCCCACCCCCCGAAATGGTAGGCAGAATTCAGTGTGAATGTGCATCTTCTGAGGAAGAGGTTTCATAACTTCCATTCAATTTTCAAATGAATTATGGCCCCCAAATGATTTAGTAATCATTGCTATAGAGAGGAAATTATTTTATTGCTTGCTAAATTATATTAGCTTTTGAGGCCGTGTTTCTCAAAGCATGGTCAGATTAGTATCAGAATTATCTGAGCTGTGTGTTAAAAATATACCTTCTTGGGCTGTACCCTGGACCTACTAAATCAGAATCTCTGCAGTTGGCACCAAGAATCTGCGTTTTAAAAAATGTTCCCTAGGTGATTCTGGCTGATTCTGATGCATTCTGAGGTTCATGAACTGCTTCAGGCTTTAAATTCAAAAGCCAAATAATTCTAGGAAAGCTAAATTAATAATGAGTTTGGAAAGCATGTGAGCCATTAAAGCATGGTGCTAAGGCACAAAAAGTCTTACGATGCCCACAGTCCCACAGAACTGGGAACAGTAGCCAGAGCAAAGATTTTCCTGGGCTGTTCAGTGATCATTTAAAGCTAGGTTCTATTGGGAGTTTGGGAATGACATATACACACTACTACATTTAAAATAGATAACCAACAAGGACCTACTGCATAGCAAAGGGAACTCTGCTCAATATTCTGTAATAACCTAAATGAGAAAAGAATTTGAAAAAGAATAGTTACATGTATATGTATAACTGAATCACTTTGCTGTACACCTGAAACTAACACAACATGGTTAATCAACTATACCCCAATATAAAATAAAAATTTAAAAATAAATACATTTGAAATAAAAAATACATAAAAATAAAATAAAATAAAGCTAGGTTCTATGTGTATTACTATATGGATGGCAAAAAAGATCTGAAGCGAGATTCATCCTCAAATTCTGAGTCCAACTCAACTTCCCACTGTTGGATAAAGAATAAGTTAACGTGTTTTAGGGACTTCCCTGGTGGCACAGTGGTTAAGAATCCGCCTGCCAACGCAGGGGACACGGGTTTGAGCCCTGGTCCGGGAAGATCCCACATGCCGCGGAGCAACTAAGCCCATGCGCCACAACTACTGAAGCCCGCGTGCCTAGAGCCTGTGCTCTGCAACAAGAGAAGCCACCGCAATGAGAAGCCCACGCACCACAATGAAGAGCAGCCCCCGCTCGCCACAACTAGAGAAAGCCCATGCACAGCAACGAAGACCCAACGCAGCCAAAAATGAAAGGAAAGAAAGAAGTTAACGTGTTTCTTCTGTGGCAGATGGAAATAAGGCAGAAGGAAAACTCTTGACCACCTGGACCTACTGAAGGTTCACCCCTCCCTGCAGTCAGACCAGACATGTTCCTGGAGAGAATCTTCTGCTTATCCTGCCTCGTAGCATATACTTGGCAGTTTGCCAAAAATCCACTAATTACATATTTTGAATTACAGATTTTGAAATATGTAGTACTTAAACAGAAAACCACATAAGATCAAATTCATGGAAATATACTCGAGTAAAAAGAGTGTTTTTTTTTTCTGAGCAATGGAAAACAGAACTGAAGGACCTGTTCTGGTGGATTAAGAAAGTGTGTGTGCTCAAGTCTGACCCTCATTAGCTGTGTGATGTTGGGCAAGTTATTGAAACTCTCTGGGTTTCTCCTCATCTGGAAATTGGGAACAATGCTCACACGTATTCATGAGAATGACTTGAGAGTGTTAATATAAAAAACCAGACCTGCAGCGAGCACTCTCTAAACCTTAACAAGAACGAAATAGGGTGCATATACATTTCTCCAGATTTCTAGACTTTCTGAACCTGAAGACCCACTGCTTTTACAATCGGGAAAGAATGATAAACCACAGTTTTGCTGTGTTGTTGTTGTTTACTTGAAAGTAACAAGGAGCCGTAAAGAGAGAAAGGATAGTGAAACAAACAGATGCCATCACAGTCAGATGAGTCAGTTTTTATTTGGAGTAGTGACAACATGTAACCCCCGGAGTATCCTAATCTAAGCACAGATTGTAGGAAGAGTAAACACCAAGAATGATGAGTTCTGTACTGGTATCTCCCATGCCCTGGCTCTACAAATTTAGATCCCAAAATAGAGGGGTTAGGTCACAATGTTTCCTGCTTCCCCACCCCTCTCCAAGGCAGTCTTCTTCCATCAGGTTCAAAGCCTGTATTTCCAGCATCAAATTAAAGAACTAGAACAAACCCATCCCAGGGCTTCTTTAAATATTCAGATAAACCCATGTGCCCCTATCGGTTAAATTAAGCTTTCCTAAGAAAAAGTAAGTCAATTAGTTCAAAATGTGGGTTAGTGCTTCTGGGTATTTAAAAGGGGATTTTTTTTTTTTTCTTTTTTAGTTCATTTAGAAACAGCCACGGGGCAGGTACATACCTACTCCTCAGCACGTCCTGTGAATTGCCATGACATACCTAGATACTAATTTCTGATATCTAGAGCTTTAAAATCTGGTCCTTAAACTTTCTCCAAGTCATGAAGATATTGAAATATGAGCTTTAAAATGTATCTTGCTTTGCCCTTTTAGTTCATATACTTTATCTTCACCTTCATTACTGTTATTTGTCAAAGAATGCTTGGCATTGCTATATAGAACATGAGAAGACAGGATTCTACCCTAATTGAACTTCTTCCTTCCTTCATTCAACAAATATTCTGTTGAATATTTGTTGTTCATTCAACAAATATTCTAAATGTCTATAAACAAAGGTCAGTGTCCAAGACACAATGAAATGTAGTTCTAGAGCACACTTTATGACGTATACTGCAAAACTCATTTGTCCGAGTGGTCCAGATGCAATAAACCAAACTTTACCAAAACACAATTACATATTTCTTAAGAAGATGAATTTCCAGAAGCAATTTCTGGGTCACAGAATATGAACGTTTTTGTGGCTTTTGAGAGGTTGCCTACTTGCTTTCTTAAAAGGCTATCTTAATTGATATTGACAATAAAAATACATAAGAATAACATTTTCATACCAACATTTGGGGATAGAGTGATGTTTGACATTTTTGTTGTTTGTTTTGTTTTGCTTCTACTAATTTAATAGGTTACTTTTTTGACATGTAGCTAATAGTTTCAGGAATATTTTATCTTCTGAGACAACTGTAAATAGCTCTTCCATTATGTAAAATACATGTATTAGTTACATGACATTAACACATATCTTTATCTCCTTTTCCACCTTAATTAGTATTGTAATGGCATTGAAATAAATGTTATTTAATACTAGGACTAACATCCACTTCAATCCTACATGCTCTTTAAATATATATGACTAGAAGATAAAGAAAGAAATGACTATCATTATTAATTTTATGTTTGACTTATCTTTGACAGACTTTACGTTTGACTTCTTTATTAGCCAAGAGGAGTTTCATTGTCAGAATATCATAACAAAGAGGAATAACAACACACTTTTAAGCTCTACAAAAACACGATTCTCTTACGGAAAACTACATTCCTCTCATATATTATTCGTTTTACAAACAGCGTAGGAGACTGGTAGGTGATTATTAGGTGGAAAGATCAAGAATTATAGTTACCAGGTGGCAATTAGAAACTAAAAATTCTACTCCTGCCAATCTGTGTGGTAAGTTCACTCAGACCTGTTTTCTGACAAAACATCAAAGATAAAAATAGGTAAAGCCCTCCTTACCCCCAGGAGATTTATGCAGGACAGCCCAGGGTGTTTCAACAGAAAACACCTAATTCTAGTCTGATTGAGTTTGTGGGTGTTCCTTTTGCCTCTAAAATCTTCACCATCATTTCTTCTAAGACACAAATGGGTCTCTACTTCCAATAGCCCAGGAAAATAATCCCAGTTTTTTAGGTGCCAAATGACAAAGGTGACAGCTTCTCAGGCTATTTCTGCTGTGCTCACTGTCCGAGGACTTGGCTTGGTACTGTTCTAGCTTTCCAAGATTCCCAAATCAAATGACACAGAGAAGTATTTTAATGATAGGAAACTGTTCCCTTGAAGATTTTTATTTTTATTTTTTTCATCCTTTGGTTTCTAGAAACTGAATGTGGCCCGCTAAGCTTGGGCTACAGAGCCAAACTTCCCTGCCCTCAGGAGGCCTGGGAGACCTTGGGCAAGTGGCTTAACTTTTGTGAGCCTTTCTGGCCTTGGTTTTCTTGTTTATAATCAAGCCTGGAAAATACTAGAGTCTTAATAACTAGGAGCTAACAGTTGAATGTTTACAATGTTCCAGACACTGTATTATGTTTATTCATATTAACCCATTTAATTCTCACAACAACCCTGTGAGTTAGGGGTCATTATTATTATCATCCAAGATAATAAAATAATGAGGGCAGCGGGTAAGGCCAAATTAGGATTCAAACTCAAAGATGCAATTTTTAAGCACGCTGCTCCATGACCTTTTGTGGTGGTTAGCTCTCTCCCCACACATAAATATTTGTATGTTTACTGAGTGTCTACTATGTACCTGCCACTCTGCTAAAATATGTGAAGGAACTGTACTGGAAATGAACCAGAGTTGAAGTGATAATTAAGACACAGTTTCTGCTCTTATGGAGTTTTCTTCCACCTCACAGAGTTAGATTACATGGGTTCTATTTTCATCTGAGTTCAGAAAAACATTGCTCAAGACGATCTTCGATTAAATTCAACAGAATTTAGTAGTAATACTCTGAAACAAAGACATGTCAAAACAGCTTCAATTTGAATTCATATTTAACCTCCAAAGTTCTTTATGAATCTTTTGGTAATCAAATCAAGAAAGCATGACTTAAAAGTGACGAACTAAAAACAGTGATGAACTAAAACATGACTTAGACGATGAACTAAATGCTTTTTCTGGCCTCTGCCCTCAAGAGCCCACAAGATTTCTTGAATTTATCCATCTAAATCCTCCCCAACTCACATCTCTTGATACATAGCTACCTCCCTTCCCTGGTCCCTTGCTCCTCCAATAACTTCCTATAATGTGGTCCTCTAGAGAGGGAACTAATGGCAGGAAAATATTAAACCAAAGCAGGCATTACATTCATTTTAACTTGTAAACATTATTGCAAACAGTAATGTTGCCTTATGGTTACTTTTCATCCTACGAAATTTTTTTAATATAGAAGTTCAGATGCATGATATTTCTGATTTTTCCTCCACATGTTTCTTCCTTAAAATAGGGGTTAACTAAGCACAGATCCTGTTCATGCATTCATTCATGAAAAACAACTGGAGTGTTCACCGCGTCCCCGGCACCAGCCTAAACTACACAGGTATATCGGTTTAGGAGAGGAAACATCAAAAGCAACTACATCAATTACATAACAGATGAGGTCAGAAGGCTGCAATCAAAGAGGAGGAAGAGGTGACTCTGTTTCTTTATGGCGTAACCTTTCATAAAGTGTGAACTGAATGGGAGTAAGTAGGGGGGTTATAAAATGAGGAAAAAACATTTGCAGTTTTTCCTTCCAAAATAACCATGTCACTACTTTCAAGTAATCTTAGAAATGGAGAAGCACGGATGGTACTTTATAATGATAATGAAAGAGACAAAAAATGTGGAGCATCTTGTTGAAGTTGCAAACCTCTTAGGGTCGCTTACAGTAAAGAGTTCTCTGACAGTTACATCATTGCAATCAGTGTGCCACACAGTACTGGGATCGTTTTTATATAAAGAAGATATGTATTTTATATGTGCAGAAGCTGTTCTACACAAGAAATAACTGTCCTTGCAAAGGAGTGAGGGACAGCTGTCAGTTTCAAGTGGCGAGCTAAAGGGATTTCATGATAGGGCGAAATCAAAGTGGAGGAATCGAGGCTGGGCTGATAGGCAGAAGATAACCAATATTGCCTGTCTACCAAAATAATTAGAAGAAAGCTCTTTTGATTCTGTCAGTTTGGAATTGTGTGGAACCACAGGATGTTTTTAAGGAACCATTTATTAAAGCTGGAATTGAACTCCTGTATGAACTCAACTGTAATTCTGTGTTATTGGGTTTTAAAAATTAAGCAACATTTGGGTGGGGAGCGTTGGTGTGTGTGTGTGTTTGGTGGGGGCGGTGAACAGGTTTATAATTGCTTGGTTTCCCTGGGTGTTCTTCCTGGTAAATATTGTAGGTACTAACTTGAAGAGGTCTTTTCCAATATTTGATGAAGTATCATTACGGGGAAAGAATTCTGGTAGCGTTTCAGGAGCTGGTGCCACGAAGCAGATTCACAGTCGCCTGATAATCAGTCAAGGCGTACTTTCCAAGGTGCGTTTTTTCGTATCTAATATTAGCGGGGGTCCTGCCCGTTGTTTGCAAAGTATCCAGGCAGCCTCTGAAGCTGCTGTTTTTCCAACTCCGTTAAAAAGATATTTGTGCTTGGGGTTTTTTGGTTCTGCTTTTCCCCAACCCCGCCCCCTGGCTTTTGCCAGTAGAGACCTGCCCTGAGGGGGAAGGGGGGGAGGTTTGTCCTGGGAGCACAAAACCATTTTCTTTCCTGGAAATAAGTTGACGTCAACTGGGAGCTGTTTTTGGTTGCTTTGTTTCCCAGAGCGTCCAACCCAGCATACTGCCTTCGGCAAATTGCAAGCAATTCAAAGCAGCTCGCCCAGCAGGGAGGCGAACCGGGGAGGAGGGAGCGGGGAACCCCCGCCGCCCGCAGAAGTGGGGAGACCTGGGAAGCGGCTCCGCTCCTGGACTGGAATGTGGGTCCGAGTCCCCAGGCCGAGCCGGGAGCGCAGCCCCGAGCCATCGCGGCCCCTAGGTTCACTGCGTTGGCGGTGAGGGCCGGCGGGGAGCAGCCCCTGGTAGGTAACTTGCCGGGCGCCCACCTGAATTCTCAGAACCGCTGAAATGCCCCGCCGGAGAGTTCCGGCGGCCCAAAAACCTGGCAACACCCCGGCACGAAGAGGCTTCCGGAAGTAGCCGGTGCTACTGGTGTGTGCCAACTCGTGTGCGCGGGCCCGCGTGTGCGACTAACTTAGCTGCCTACTGCCTTGGGCTCCTTTCTACACATTTCCGGGGGACAATGTATTTTGAACAAAGCGGGCCGCACCTCCGGGACGATTCCCGAGGAATGCCACCTCCGGATTCCTCGCGTCCCGAGACGGTTCTCTGCGGATGAGAGCGTGTGTGTGTGTGTGTGTGTGTGTGTGTGTGTGTGTGTGTTTCCCCGAAGAGCGGGAGAGGGCCCGCGATGCAGGGACTTGCTCTAACTTGTTCACACCTGGCGCGGTTTCCCCAAAGCTCGGCAGCGTCCAGGGCCGAGGAGGAACACGGAGAGCGAGGACTCATCGCTGGGGAGACAGTCAACTCCCACTTAGACGCCCAGGCGGCCCAGAGACCTAGTCTTCTTCCCTTCCTTCCTCCCTTCCTTCCTTCCTTCCTTCCTCCCGCCCTCCCTTCCTCCCTTCCTTCCTTCCTCCCTCCCTTCCTTCTTACAAATGGACAGATGGGTTACTTTTGATGCGCAAAGTTATAAACTGCCCTGAAAGCAAGACAGAGGGCCCCGGGGAGAGGGGGTCCTCGGGGGACCGGCAATTGACAAGACTCTCACAGCGGAACTGCTGAGAATTCAGACTCGGAAGGAAATCCGAGGACGCCCTCGAGGAGCTGGCGAGGCAGCCTCACAGGCTGGCCGGCTTGGGCCGCGCGCCGCTGGTACCTGACTCCGTAGGTTCCCCTAGCCCCTGGGACTCGGAGTTGACTAGCGCGCGGGGGGACACTCAGGCTGCCCGAGGAGGAGAAAGTTAGAATACAGGGCGAAATTCGTAGGTGGCCGTGGCTGTGCGTCCAAAGAAATCAGTCGAGGCCTCCGGAGGCTCTGGGGGCGCTGCCCCCGGGCCTGGAGACCTGGAGGCGGTGACGAAGACGTGCCCGGAGCCTGGGCGCGCCGGGGGCGGGCCTTTGGCTGGAAGTGGGACAGTGTCTCCGATGGGAAAGCGGGACCCGGGCGAACTCTTTGGCCGCCTTTCCAGTTTCGGAGGTGCCCGCCCCCGCGCGCCGAAGGCAGCGCAGCCCTGAGGGCAAACGAACGGCAGTTGGCAAACTTGGAACTAGAGCACGCTCCGGATCCCAATTGCCGGAATTGTGGCGGCGGCGGGGGCGGCCGAGACCCAAGTTCACTTTTTCCGCCCTCCTGCCCGACGGATCTTAGGGACCGGCATTGCTCGCTCCAACTAGGTGGAGCGCCTCGCCGGAGGGAGTTGTGTCAGTTTGCTCCGAGGCAGGAGGGCGGTGGCCTGGGCGGGTGGGGACGGTTCCCTGGGGTCCCCAGCGCCTCTTCCCGCGTCTCCCCTCCCACCCGCCCCTCCCAGTTTTTCTTCCTCGCTCCTTCCCCAGGCTGGCTGGACCGGCGCGGACTTGCCCCAGACCTACGGGGAGCGCCCCCGGTCTTTAATGACAGCTTAAAAGTGGCTGTTGGAAAAGTCGAAAGGGATGAGGCTGACGTGGGGCGTGTTTTGCTCCTTTGCAAGAGTCGGAAAGGGAGCTGGGAGCCTTGCGGCTGGCCGCGGGCCCCCGCGCCTCGCCCCCAGCAAGTAGGTGGGGGAGTCGCCGCTGCCGGCAGCCCCATCCCGCTCCCAAGCCTCGCCCGCTGCGCCCTGGCCGCGGGCGCAGAGAGGGTGCGGGGCCCCGCCGTGCCTCCTCCACCCTACTCATTAACCTGCCTGCTCCGCTCCGCTCCGGGCGGCCCCAGACACGGGCTTCTCGAAGTAGCATCCGCGGCCCACCGGGTGCTGCCGCCTCCCGGAACCCCCGGCTCCGGGGGGCAATGAGGGGGCGGTGGAAGGGGCACTGCTCCTCGGGCATTACTTAGAGAAGCGAGACCGCCCCTCCCTCCCGCCGGCCCTCCCTCTCTCTCTCGCCCGGGCCCGCGCGCCACTCCGCCAGAGGGTAAGTTGGGAGTGTTTCACCCCCACCGACAGCTCTCCCTCCCCTTCCTTTTTTTCCCTTCAAAGTTTTCTTCGGAGTGGGGAGAGAGGTGGGGGAGGAAGAGGGTCCAGCCAGCCTCGGTCCTTACGCTCTCCCTGTCTGATCTACCCCCGCCTCCCTACCCCTCCATCCCCTGCGCGCCGCTGCCCCTCCGGAGCAGCGCTCCGAACTGACAATTGGAGCGCGGCTCCTTTAAGAGCCCGGCTTTGCCTCCCGGTAGCTGAAGGTCATTAAACACAAAAGCTCTCAGCGCTGCGGTCCAATATAGCGCATGCGCCCTGCCCGAGGACTGGCAGGGAGACGGCAATATGGCGAGAATGCCTGGCAGCGGGGACTGTAACACCAGCGCGGGCGGCAGCGCCAGCGCCGCCGCCGCCGCCGCCGAGAACAATGGGGAGCGGGGCGAGGGCGAGCGCGGTGCGGGGGGCCGAGGCCGCCGCCACGGCCGCCCGCACTACTGCAGCGCGGGCGAGGAGGAGGAGGAAGAGGAGGAGGAGGACGAGATCCAGGAGGTGCAGATAACGGGGGACGAGGAGGAGGACGGAGGTGGGGGGCTGGAGGAGGAGGAGGAGGAGGAAGAGGAGGAGGAAGAGATGGGTCTGGACTGGGACGAGCCCCTGGAGCCCGAGGACTCGGCCGGGGAGGAGCTGGAGCCGGAGCCGGTCCATATGATCAATATGGACCAGAGCGCCGCGCTGGAGCCCGAGGCGCCGCCGCGGCTGCTGGCGCCCCGGGCCCGCGGCGGGCCGCCTGGGGACGGCGCCGAGCTGGACCCCGACGTGCTGCAGCGCCCCGAGCGGGCCCGGCTGAGCGAGAACACCCGGCTGGCCACCCGCTACGCCGTGCGCATCTTCCGGGAGTACCTGAGCGAGAAGGCGCAGAGCCCGGACTTCGAGACCATGGACAAGGGGGCGCTGTGCCGCGTGCTGCGCTCCTTCTACGCCGAGGCCCGCTCCAAGAGCGGCCAGCTCTACAGCAAGTCGTCGCTCATCAGCATCCGCAGCTCCCTCAACCGCTACCTCAACGAGCCCCCGTACTGCCGCACGCTCGACCTCACCAAGGACCCGGAGCTGCGCAGCGCTAACCTGACGCTGGCCGCGGTCATCCGCAAGCTCGAGGAGCAGGGCGCCGGGCCAGTGGTGCAGAAGCAAGCCATCACGCGCGCCGACCTGCGCAAGCTCTACACCTCCAGCGTCTTCAGCACCAACACGCCCTTCGGGCTGCTCAACAAGGTCTGGTTCGAGACGTGCATGTACTTCTGCACGCGCGGCCGCGAGAACCAGCGCGAGCTGGAGGAGGACTCCTTCGGGCTGGCCATGGACGAGGACGGCCGCAAGTTCGTCTACTTCAAGTCCCTCGGGCCCTACCACAAGTCGCGCTCGTCGTCGTGGAGCAAGAAGCGCGCCGAGAGCAGCGACGAGGAGAACTTGCCGCGCATGTACGAGACGGGCACCGAGTTCTGCCCCTACGCCAGCTTCGTCAAGTACCTGTCGAAGCGCAACCCCCTCTGCAAGGCGTTCTTCCAGCGGCCCCGGGACCACTGCAGCGAGGGCGATGTGACCTGGTACGAGAACAAAGCCATCGGCAAGAACTTGCTGGGCACCAGGATGCAGATGCTCTCCAAGGCGGCCAAGCTCTCCAAGACCTACACGAACCACTGCATCGGCGCCGTCTCCATCGCCACGCTCAACAGCATCGCGGGCATCGGCACCAAACTGGGCTCGCCCGCCCCGCAGGGCTGCTACGCCGAGGCTCTGAACGGGGCGGCTCGCCACCACTCCCCCCATCCCCCCACCCATCCCTCTCACCACCACCGCCCCCAGCCGCCCTCGCTGGGGAACACCTATATCCTCCCCAGAGACAGCCAGGTCGGGCCCGACGTGAAATCGGAGGCTGCGCCCAAGCGCGCCCTGTACGAGTCCGTGTTCGGGTCGGGGGAAATCTGCGGCCCCTCTTCCCCTAAAAGACTTTGTATCCGCCCCTCCTCGGAGCCTGTGGATGCGGTGGTGGTGGTTTCCGTGAAACACGACCCCCTGCCTCTTCTTCCAGAAGCCAATGGGCACAGAAGCACCAATTCTCCCACAGTAGTTTCACCTGCTATTGTTTCCCCCACCCAGGTAACCAAACCAAACTCTATGCATGAAATGTTTCTCTGGTACCACTTCGAGACTAACTTGTGCTAACGCAGGTCTGGGTTGGGGGGAAGTTTTTCAAAGTAGCAAATATGCTGAGTCGGATTTGATTTCACCCTTAGAAGCTTAACTCTCTTGATGCTTTTCAGGACAGTTTACACCTAACCTTAAAGGCTGTGAGAGGGCAAGCTACCTAACAATCCCTGCTGCGCAGTAACGCTGAAAACGTCAAAGTTCGCAGAACAAAAGGGTCAGCTCAACTCCCGCAGCCTCTCTCCACCGAATGCCTGCGTTTATAAGGCAAAGAGTGCAGGAATACTGTGCATATAAATGAAGCAGTTACTTAAAATATCTTTGAATAAAGTAACCATTAAAATACTGTATTACATATTCGCCCTAACTTATGAAGGTAGAAAAAGTTATAAATTATTAAAAAAGAAAACATGCCAATCCTACTTACTGTAAAGGGGCGGGTTTTGGAGAGACTGGCAGTTGAGTGCCAGTTTATACCGGAAGGTGTAGTTGAATGTCAAGCAACGTTTGGGATGTAGTTTTCATAAACTAAAGTCACTTGTTAAAGTTATGGAAAGGTAGTATCTCCACTGCCAGCCAGGCTCCCAACTGGAGCGTGCCCCTTGGTGCCCAGCAGAGTGGGCACTGAAACATTGCTGTCTTTCCTAGCACCATGGAGCTCTCTGTCTAGGGGGCAGATAAGTGGTGGGAAGACAGACTACTGAGATAACAACACAGTAGAGTGGAAAGAACACTAAAGTAAGAGTGCTAGCCCAGAAGCTGAGCCACCTTGGGCAAGTCAGTTCACCTCTCTGGACTTCAATATCCTCAACAAAGATAAGGAAACTGTTTTTACACAAAAATTATTTATTTCTAAGCACTTAGAATTCTGGGTAGAGATTGGGGATTCAATTGGATGCTTGTCTTATTATTTTTCCTGGAGGAATATATTCATATTATTAAAACTAGATTCATCTTTTGGGTACTGTGCTGTAGCAGCCAGAAAGCAGAGGTCCTTGGGGGCTCTGCTCTATTCTCCAGGCAGGAGTAGCCACTGGGGGTTTTACAGCTTTGCCCTCCCTGCCATCAAGCAGAAGTAGGAATTTCAGCTCTAAGTTTGGAGGTGTAGTGCAGGCCTTTCAAGGAACAGATGTCAGGTACCTCTGTGCTTTTTCCAAAGTGGAAATTCCAGTTCTGGACACACTGACCCTTTCAAACGTTTACTTGCTAATCAGCAAGCCTCAAGGCCAACCGAGAAAGGGGCTGTGAAAGGTACTATAAACACCAAAGTTCTCTAAAATACACGAGACCCGGAGGCTATGTGTCTTTCTGTACTTGTAGTGTGCACAGTAGTTTCTGACAGACCAGGAGGTGGTTGTAGGGAGTTGTAAGGATGGAGAGGAGAGTTCTTTCTCCTCTTTGGAGAATTTGGGTTTGCTTTTTCTTTGAAAGCAGAAATAAATGATCACATTCTTCTGTTAAAGTAAAAACCCTTAAAATGCCCTGGTTTCAAGTAGCAACTGATTAATTAAGAGTTAAAAGCCTAAGAGAGTTTATTAAAGTATCTATCTGCTTGAATTTAACAATGAAGCAGTTTGTCCCCTGGCATTTGTCTACTGGTTTCTTGACACCAGTGTCACATAGAATAATGACTTAAGATCCACGAAAGATTAGGGGGGTTTGTTTAGTTGGTTTGGTTATGTTCTAAGAATTGCAGTCACTCTGTCACAGTCTTTCATTTTAACTGAGTGAGATCAATCATTTCTGTAAACCTGAACACTGATTCTTTTATTCTTGAGTGATTGTCAGGTAACTCCCAGGTTAAATGTAGATTTGAGGGTCCATATGTTGGTTATGTTATCATTATGCCTCTCAAACAGTATCTTAGCTAAGTCTCTTGCAGTTAAAACACTACAAAAAGTTGCTCTCTTTGCTTTCACTAATGTTAGAGTGGACAATTTTTTTATCAGCATTAAGAAGTTTAAGGGAACTCTTTAGTAACTCCTGTAGAACTCACTTTATGAAGTCTGAGCATTCTAAGTATGAAACAGGTGTTTAGTTTAAGTACAAAGCTGATATTAAACTTTTTCCTCCTGTATTTACTAAAATCACTGTTGAGGTTCAGGGCATTTCCTGGGGATGAATGACTGGCTGGGGTTACTGGCCGGGAGGCTTTGCTTTAGGTCGGCAACTCCTTTGACTGGTCATTAATCCCCAGGAAATGCCCTGTGTACCTTGAACTTTGGTCATTAGCACTTAATTATAAACATAGGCTGTCTAACCTTAATACAGGCTAGACCCTCGTCAAGTGGAGTGGCACAGAATTCCACTAAGGACCACTTGATGCCACAGTCCCACCCTGATGTTTGATTCTTTTCTAACATTGCAAGTTTCTCAAAAAAATGAAGAGCCTATTGCTATAAATGCATTTACTGTTTTTACTTCTTGAGGGTGTTCATAAGTGTATCACTTATGGGACTGGTTGAAAAATGAATGCACTCAAGGATTAATGAAGATTATGGAATTTGTGATTTTTTTTACTCATGTGAAGTGCCTGGTGTTAATTGGTTTTGGAGTGGGTGGAGGGCTTGGTGGTTGTGATGGTGACCTTAACTGGTTCACTCATGAATTCTCTCGAAGGTCTGTATTCAAAGTAAGGGATGGTTTTAGTTCCCTCCCCTCCCCTCCCCACCCAAGGCTGTTGTGATTTAAGATGATCCAGTTACTAGTACAACATCTAGCTCCCAGGTGGAGATAACGTGGTTCATATGTAAAGGCTTAGCGAGTCCCATATCCTACCTCTTCATAGCTGTTCTCTTTGCATGAAAATGCAGCATTTTTCCTGCCTCAGTCAACAGTACTTCAGCCTAGATGGGATGATAGAGATCTGTAACTTCAGTCTTTATCATTTACAGAAAAAAGAATCCTAGTAGGAGTTTAGATCCTAAATATCATAGTTTTGTTCCTAAAGTTTTTATGGACTGTACCTTTCTCGGTACCAAACAAAAATGTGAAAATTAGCTCCCTAAAATATACTTGGCAGCATTCGTAAGCTTGTGACAAAGGTGCCTTCAGTTGAAGCTACTTGACCCTAACCCAGATTACTTCCAGAAATACTTTTAAGGAATTCTGTAAGTAGGAAATCTATTCGTGGAGAGATTTCTGGGGTTGATGGTGCACGTCCAGTGTTTCTGTTTCATCGACTTCACTAGGGGCCAGAGTCTGTCCTTAGAGTCTCCAGGCTGGAAATTAGAGCAGCTTCCCTGTGAGGCACACCCAGTGGTTCATGACCTTGCCTTTGAAGAAGCCAGATACTGATAGCACTTGGGAAACCAGTCTTCATTCAGGTGCTGTCATGTGGGAAGGGAGAAGGAATATTCATTCTATCTACTTACTGGAAAAAACATGCATTTTATGTATTATTGAAATTATCACCAAAATCTTATTTTGAATTTGGAGACTAGGCGGGAGGGATACACTTTTTTTTTTTTTCTTAAAGATGGAATCAAACTTCTGTAAACGTGACAGGAGAGTGTGTTTAACAGCTATGGCAATTATAGGTTATCTGGAGCAATTAGGATTAACCACCTTGTTTAAAATGGGTATTTTCCTGATTTTTAATAATATTTTGTGGCTGTATTATTTTTTCTGATGCAGGAATGTTTGCTCTCCTTTACAGAAAGTTCAAATTGGTGAAGAAACTAAATGGCATTAACATAAGTGTGGAACTTTTTTCATTCATTCAGGAAACAATTACTGAGCACCTACTATTTTGGCTTTGGTACCAGGATTTGGTGAGGATTAAAGGAGACCACGTAGCCCACTATTTTGGCTTTGGTACCAGGAATCTTTATAAACTAATCATTTCCCACTTGGCAAGTGGTCTCATTGGCAAGATTTTGGCCTCATTAAATATTAAAACGAGACTAAAATAAAGAAGGTTAAAAGGTGACGCACTCGGTGCAACAGTCACTTGGGAAAGAAATCTGTAGTTTTACTCTTGCATATTCATATTGCAGTGAGTACTCAGGTGTATTATTTTAAATTGATATGAACCTACATATATGTCAGCTCACTATCTATCATATCTGATCCAGGAAATAGAAAAAGAAGTATTTGCCGCCAAAGGAAAAAGTGGATGCCGTTCATCTAGAACGTAAACCCTGATTTAAAATCTGGTTCCCCTAACTAATGTCACCTAAAAGGCCATCCTCTCGTCATTGTAGATGGATTTCAAGCAAGAAGATCCCCTTCTTCAAATAGGACTGTGAGTTGTATGTGAGACCTCTTAGGTTTTCACCTTGATTTAGGCCAAAGCTCCACTTCAGTGATTTAATAAAAAGTTCACTTTCAAGTTATCTTTTGGTATCTCCACTGCCATTTCAAAAGCAGAATCGATATAGGAGTTGCTTTGTGGTTACGTATGTTGAAAATCTTAGGACCAGACATAAACTAGTAATCTAGAACCTATTTTACTTCTCTTGATTGATCTTTCACTGCATTGTACCAATTAGTCAGGATGCCATTTGAAAGACTTCTTTGGAGAATTTAGATAGGGGATAGGTAGTGGGAATTAATTGGTCCAAAAAGGGAGATTGATTGACTTTGATAAATGAAAATGAAAGAAAACGGAGCTTTAGAATTTGAAACCTTGTGCTGGTAAACATTTTTATTTAACACTAGTGATATTCTAAAGAAGCTGAATTCAACTCAACCATTGTATTTTGTTGTTGTTTTTCTTGGCCGCACTGCAGGACATGCAGGATCTTAGTTCCCTGACCAGGGATCCAACCGTGCCCCCTGCAGTGGGAGCAAGGAGTCTTAACCACTGGACTGCCAGGGAAGTCCCTCAGCTCAACCACTGTTACCTGAACCTCTTGCTACCTGCTAAGTACTGCCGAGAGGAGCAGGATTCAGTTTTCGCCCTCGGTCAGGGTTTGCAGAGGACGGGCTTCCAAGCTGAAGTGATTCTCTGCTTGATGCATGAACATCACAAGGGAAACAGATGAACTTGTAAAGTTTTAGGCCCTTTGGGTTTCCAGATCTGTGAAAGTTTCTCTTTGCCTTCTCTTTCAAGAGAGGATGGTCTCTGAATGGTGTCGTCTTCATAACAGAGACTGAGCTTCTATATGGTCTAGAAATAAATGGGCATTTAAGCCATTCAAGGTACCTCGCTAATATCAGCTACGGGCTGAGATTGAACCTGCATGTGAGGGGATATTACCTAGCGCCCATGGCTGTGAACTAGACACTGGACCCCAGCGCATCCTGTCAGACTACCGGAGGCCCAACCTAATTAGACGTGTTTTAGGTTTTCAGTAATTCTGTTCAACACTTTTTTTCTTTACTGTTAGACTTTCTTCCTTTCAGCTTATGCTATAACAATCTGACGGAGCCTTTTTTTCCTTAAAAAAAAGATCCATTTATATCTGACAGCAAACTTTCCTTAGTGACTGATTTTTTTTTTTATTCATATCATATCCTAAATTTGTCCGTGTCTTGGGTCACAGAATTTTCAAAACAAATGGAAGTGGAAACCATCTTCCAGTATTGGAAGGCCAGAGTGTCTGAGCTTTAATTGTAGTTTTCGTCACAGCAGTTTGCTCTTGGGCAGCTTTGCAAACCCCAGTGGGAACTTCCTTTTTTCTGGAAACCCACTACTTTCTGAGATTTGTGATTTGTGTTTAGCAACTGGAAACAGTTCAGCTCTTGTGGGCCCTCCAGGTAGTTAGTTTGGTTGTTTTTAATATGGGACCGAGTGGGGGCGGGAGGGGGCGGGGGAGCGGTGGGGAGGGGGCAGGGGGAGTACAGGGAAGTCCCACAGGCGTAAAGGAGCGGGGATGGGGGGCCGTAAGGGTCTCCTATGTCGAGTCCATTTCTGGAACCCTGGGAAACTGCAGGAACCTGGGGAGGCCTTGGAGGGAAGCCCCGGGCACCATCCAGGGCCACTCAGTTCTTCCCCCATCACCAGCCCCATCTCCACCCATAGACATTTGAAACTCATCTTTGTAATGCAAGCCTTTCCTGGGAGTGTCTAGACTCCTTCACACCCTGAATTACTGCTTTCCCCTGATCACCTGGCAGTGAACCCTGGCAGATGGGCGGTTTGATCCGGTCTGTAAGGAAGGAGGCAAAAATGTGCTACCTACAAAGGGCTGACAGATTTAAGAGATCCTTAGGCTGTAGGCTTCTGGGAAGAAAGAGGAATTCGGAAAGGAATGCCGGAGAATGACAGAGATAAGTGTTGCTTCCTTTGTGATAATTGGGTTACCGAATGTCAAGACTAGTTTGGAAGCTTGTAATTATCGATTTCTAGTTTTAACTACATGTCCCCAGTCCAGGGTAACTCACCCGGTTCAGTCCACGGTCTCACCGCTCAGTCCCCATCCTTCCTCTCTTAACACAAGACAAAGGGAACTGTTATTTTTAGCACCGGGTCCCATAAGGGCTCTTTCCACCACGTTTCTTAAGCTTGTGGATTAGTTTTTTGATACCTAAACTTGCTGTGGCTTTTGCCATGTAGTTTTTGGTTTTGGGGTTTGTTTGGCTGCGGCGCGGCAGGCAGGATCTTAGTTCCCCAACCAAGGATTGAACCCGCGCCCCCTGCATTGGAAGCGTGGTCTTAACCACTGGACCACCAGGGAAGGCCCTGCCATGTGGTTTTTAAGGAACTTAACATAGGTGAACCGTTTCACCATCCTGGCTTCTTCGCTGTTCTGGGTCAAGGAATGGACATTTGGACCAGATCCACGCAGGAGTGAAGGGAGGGAGCGCGCGGCCCCGAGGCTGCCATTTCACTGGGCTGCAGTCCAGAGACAAACGCGATTCCCTCCTCGAAGAGTCTCACGTCAACTGTCCCAGCCTCTAACTGACTCTGTAGTTAGGAAGTGGAATGTCATCATGAATAATAGCCAAGACGAACAGAGGGCTTTAAAGTGGTCCCCCGACCGGCAGCCTCTGCATCGCTCAGGAACAGTGGGCTACGTGGTCTCCTTTAATCCTCACACAGTCCTTCCAGGAGTTATGGTTATTATTTCCATTTTACAAAGGAAGAGTCTGTGAATAGATGTTGACTTAATTTACTGAAGGTCCAGCAACTGGTTAGTGACTATGCTGGGATTTGAGTCCAGAACTGTCAGATTTCAGAGTCTGCTTTTAAATCCATGGTCTGTTGATTCCAAAATTCTTAACTGTTCAAATAAAAGAATCCATTAAAGAGAAGATGATATGACATTAGATTCATATCACTGCCTGAGGTGCTTTCCTGGAGCAACTTAAGAAGAGCGAACTTGTTAAAATGCAGCAAAAAAAAAAAAAAAAAATTGGGAACACAGAAGAATATTTCCAGTACTTAACATGCTTCCATTTTGCTGTGTGTGGTCCCAGCCTCTGACGAGTCTGGGGACAGTATCAGCCTCTTTTGAGAAGCCCCATCACATAGAACATGTTAAGAGTAGACTCCAGGGCCAAAGCTCAGCTCTGCCCAGAACCAACCTGGTCTTCAGTTTCCTCCTGGGTCAGATGGCGACAGTGGTCATACTCACCTCCTAGGGTCGTCAGCGTTAAATGAATTACTGTTTAAAAAGTGCTTAAAACAGAAGTGCCCGATGAACGTTTTCTATCTTTTTATTATCTTAGCACAGAATGTGTGACGTATGAAAAACGGCTGATCTTGCTGATAAAGTCCCAGTCCCAGTCTTCAGTGTTTCTCTTGTGAATAGGTCGTCCAGGTGCTGCGCAGGGGCCTTTCTGCCGTGTCTCCTTCTGGGGTGTCTGTTGCCTTGGGCCAGTAGCACCCCCTCTGGTCTCCTAGGAGATGGGCAATCTCAGGAGGCCTCTGGCACTGTGACTCACCCAGGCCCCCTCCCTCTCACTGTCACCTCAGACAGCCCATCCAGGTGGATGCTTTATACCAAAGCTGGTTTCTCTCCCCTCTACTTTTCTTTGAGATTTAGCCCCACAGCTTCTTCTAAGTTTGTTCTGCAGACCCTTCCCATTGCTAGAGGGGGTAGGGGGCACTCTCTGAGGGGCATAATTGCTGCCCAAACTCCAGGGGATTCACAAAAGTTGGCTTAGAAGGTGATTGACAGCTCTTCACAAGAGTAAATTTTATTTGGAATGGTTTGGGATTAGGGGAGCAGTCATAATACTGGGGTTCTTAAAACATTATGAAGGTCATTATGGCAATGACTTCCGTAAGTTTTTTTTTGGGGGGGTGTAATTCAGATTTTATTGCTTATTATGTCATTCCATACAACTTTAAGTAAACAGACGTTGAGAAAATATACTGGAAGTACTAAACAGATGATGGCAATATTGGTGAGAATGTTCAAGTGTTTTACATAAGGTCGTAAGAGGCACCGCTGCCACTATCACCCCCCCTCCGAAATTTGTACATTTCATATAAAAAGAGTAAAAATAGTTCACTGGCATTTAACTAGCATTATTCTTTGTAATGACTTTCATAAATTTTAATTCCAGTATTCTAGAAGTAGGGCCTGTATTTGGCTAGATCTTCTGTTATGTTGTTTGCATTTCCCTAATGCATAATTGGATTATAATTTTCTAATTCCTTTTTTTTTTTAATTTTCTAATTCTTAACTTCTGTCCTGGAGACTATATAAAATCAATAGAAGTTTTACTTGAAGTTGATGTGTACTAATATATGCTTTGAATAGGCTGCAGAATCAGGGTAATGGGTTGGTGTTCTTTTTTTTTTTTTTTTAATTATTTATTTATTTATTTATGGCTGTGTTGGGTCTTCGTTTCTGTGCGAGGGCTTTCTCTAGTTGCGGCAAGCGGGGGCCACTCTTCATCGCGGTGCACGGGCCTTTCACTATCGCGGCCTCTCTTGTTGCGGAGCACAGGCTCCAGACGCGCAGGCTCAGTAATTGTGGCTCACGGGCCTAGTTGCTCCGCGGCATGTGGGATCTTCCCAGACCAGGGCTCGAACCCGTGTTCCCTGCATTGGCAGGCAGATTCTCAACCACTGCGCCACCAGGGAAGCCCCTGGGTTGGTGTTCTGATGCAGCATTGCTGACCAGTTAATGACCTCTTCTGACTTGTTCTTAGTTTGACAAAGCGAGCACTCTTATAAAGTAGAAACGATTGCTGTGATGATGTAGGGATCTGTCACCTCTAATTTAGTTTGCTTTTCAAATAATCAGTATTCAGCCACCATATTCCCAGTAGTATAAGTTTGTGGGTTTGAGAATTATATTAATTAAATTAATTAATTATTTATAGCTTTAATTAATAATTCTATTAATTTCATTAAGCCAGCTCATCTGGAATGTTGGTGTCTATTTTGTGACTTTTTTTCTGACAGAATTATATATAAATAGATTTTAGATATTTTCTTTCCATCTTGAACAAATATCTCATTGTTTTTTACTCCAGAAAAAAAAAAGACTGGCAGAATATTTACTTTACAGTGGAAAGCATGTTGCTGCAGAAACACACAGACCTAAATAAAAGTATAACAAGAATATTAGAAAACGGATTATGCTAGCTTCATTCTCTTTTCTTCTCAACGTGGTGTTCATTCACACGTTGAATTTTTATAATTAACAGTAGGATATTCATAGTGCTGGTGATTTCACTATTTTCAGGATTATTTTACGGGTGGGGTGGTAAAGTTCAAGGTATGTTTCTCAAGTTTATGTTTTTAAACTTATGAAGAGGATCATGGAATCCTAGATCCTATTCATAGCATTTAACTACTATCTCAAGTGATGTATTTTAGTACCACCTCTTGGGATGTGAGTGATGATCTGAGAACAGTCAAGATGAAGGAGACTGCTATACAGAAAAGCTCTGAAAATAGGATTCATTTATTGAGCACTTACTGTGTGCAAGGGCAGGAATTTGGAGGTAAAGTATAACTTAGAAATAGTTAAGATGCTGGAGAAACGACAGTGGGAATACCTGGGGCAAGTCAGAAGGAGGACCCAATGGAGAGGACGAGGGTCTTGTACCATCTAATGACTGTTCACAAGTAAAGCCTGGGTAGTAAACAGTGTGTATTACTTTCTAAGAAATGGGACCGAAGGTGGCCCGACCAAACTGAAAGACTAAACATTTAAGCCTTAAAAGTGTGTGAGGAGAAAATGTAAAAACTCAGAAGAAATAAAATCTTGCCTTGTCAAAATGTAAGCCTTTTCGTTGCTGTGACATTGATCTCTCTTGGGAAGGCCTTAGTATACTACTCTTTTAGATGTCCCAGCACGACGTAGGCTGCCACATCTCTCTCCATGTCAGCCCCTCTAAATGTTCACCCTGTGTTAATCCACGTGTTTTAAGACTGAGTATTTATGTAATAACCCAAAGAAATTCAGAACTGGTACTGTGTCCTAGTTTACATTTCAGTTCCAGCTCTTTGAATTACTAAAGCCTGGCTCCTTTGGTACCCAGCAGTATTTCTTTCACATCTCCAGTCTGGGACCATACAACGAGTAATCAATTACTAAGGTACATGAGAATAGTGCTTAACGATTTGCAAACGGCTTTCTTGTATGTGACTTCATTCTAAGGAAGCTTTGCAGGGCCCTTTGTAGTATCAGATACTGGGTTAGATAGATGGTGCGGGCACAGGTAAATTCCTTGTCCTTGGAGGACTCAGTCTCGTGGAGGGGGCAGACAAGTAACCTGAAAGATAAACCCCGATGTGTGATAACTCCTGTGATACTCTGTACACACAGTATAAGCAAGCTGAAGGGGGAGGGGAGGAACTGTGATTATACCCATCCTACAGATGAGAAAAACTGACCCTCAGAGAGGTTAGGCTAAGTTTCTCAAGTTCACCTCACCACTGAGGAGTGAAGTTCCAAGTCCAGGTCCAGGCCTCTTTTACAGTGCTACTTTGGGGGCTGTCATTTATAGCTGAAGTTTTGTTTTGTTGGTTTTTTTGGCTGCACCGTGTGGCTTGTGGGATCCTAGTTCCCCGACCAGGGATTGAACCCGCACCCTCGGCAGTGAGGGCACAGAGCCCTAACCACTGGACCGCCAGGGAATTCCCTAGCTGAAGTTATAAAAGCAGTGCAGTTAGGCATTAAAGAAAGAAAGAAAAAAAAAGGACCCTGAAGCACAAGCATGTGGATGGATGTGTCTTTTAAAAACTAAAAGAGGCTTAATGTGATTTTCATGCTTTTGGTGTTTCAGGACAATCCAAGGGAACATTCTGGATTAGGGTGAAATAGAATGGCCCAGCACAGGCTCCAGACATCAGTGACTGACAGCTCTAGCCAGACTGACTGGGGGATCTTTCCTTACAGTGAAGCCAAGCTCCTGGAACCCTTTCTGCAGTGGTTGAGGGCTGACCCCCAAGGGGAGCTGCACAGTTCTGTCTGATCCCTGACTGGTTGGCAGTTGAAGACCAGCTCCCCAAGGCCTTCAGTCTTTCCCACTTCAGCCAGAGCACTTAATTAAAACAAAAAGTGAACACAGCTCTGATGCAGGTATGGCTAGTAAAAAGAACCAATAAAAATGACAGTGAAGTGCCCGCCAAATGGAAGATGTTAATGATACTAAGCCGCCTCATGGGGCAAGTCTGTACCTCTTGGCACAGGGCAACAGGCTGCCCACAGAGGCTTTTCCTCGCAGCGGCCCTTGGCCGCCAGCTCCCGCCCAGACTGCATGGGCGAGCTGCCCGGGCTCTGCTGACCTGGGGCCACCCGACTTCTCCCTGCAGGAACATCGCTGGGAAGTGACCACCACCGACATGTAGCCCTTTTCACTGGTGACAGCAGATAACACAAGGTTTCAAGGATACTTTGGTGACACGGGAGCAAAAAGGAGACAGGGAAAAGGCACAGGAGCAGAAAAGTAAAGGGGAGGGAAGTAGCCAAGTTACCTCCAAGCTTACTGGACATTTGGAGCAAACCCAGCATTCTCCATCAGTTCTAATTAGACTTACCAAAGGGTAGACCAAGTTAAAGCTAAGAGAATAATAACTCTGAATTACCCTTGGGCAAGTTACTTAGTTTCCCATCTGTTAGATGGGAAGAATGGGAATCCAGTTTTTCCTCGGTATCCTTGGAGAATTGGTTCCAGGACCCCTGCAGATGCTCAAGTCCCGTATGTAAAATGGTGTAGTATTTGTATATAACCTGCACACACCCTCCCTTATACATTAAATCATCTCTGGGTTACTTATCATAACACCACGTAAATGCCATGTAAGTAGTTGTAAATACAATGTATTGTTATAGTTATAAACACAAATACTATTATAAATACAATGTAAATGTTATGTAAATAATTGCTGGTGCATGGCAAATTCAAGTTTTGCCTTTTGGAAGTTTCTGGAATGATTTTTCCAATATTTTCGATCTGCGGTTTGTTGAAACTGTGGATGGGGAACCCATGGATATGGAGGGCTGACTGCACTCCAGTTGTGAGTGGTAAAAGCCCATAGTAAGTGCTCAATAACTGACAGCTTTAAAAAAATTTCGATTGGTTAGAGATTGCTGACAGGCTAGAGGAAAAGTAGAGGGATTGTATACAATTTCCAGCTGATCCCCAATATTCTCTTTTAAAGCTAAGACCGTGGATCCAAAAAAAAAAAAAAAAAAACCCACAAAATATTTATAAACACAGGTGAAAGAATGGAAATATGCAAAGAAACCAGCTGGAGGACCCACATCTATGGTAAGAACAAAATAACGATAACAAAAAGGCAAATAATAAAAGAGAAAAATGTGTATTAAATTCTAGGTATCCCTGTTTGAGCCAGTGTATAACTCACTGAAGTATAAAAATAAAATTAAATCTGCAAGCTTTTATTCTCTCCTTTATACCATGAAGAGGATAATTTAAGTATATATAAAATGTTTAACGGATTAATTTTGGACTACCTTTTAAGTAGATCTTAGAAAAAAGTTGAAATGGCTTACAAGTATTGACAATATGTCTTCAGTGTTCAATAAAATTATCCATCTCATTAAAAAATACACAATTTGATTTCTTTTAATTATAAGCAATAAATTTATAGAAATTGATCTCTTTTTATTTGTAATTTTCATTAGAGTGTCGTGATTCCAGTAAAGTATATTCTAAATTGATTTGAATAAACAAAATATCTTAATCGTATAGAATATGGAACTGAGATCTTTTAAACTTTTATCATTAAAAACAATACATGTGACCAGATGATAAATTGCAGGTTTTGTTTTTTGGGTTTTTTTAATAATAGTTTTAAAAACATTCTCATGGCCACTTTACAACCAGAAAAGATCTCATCCAGATACAATAAAGAATATGAAACTTTCTGGCAATGTATTAAATAGAACAGTGGCACTCTTTGTGTCAAAGTGCTAATTTGAGAGACTATGTCATGCTTTTAACTCTCTTTTCCGACGTGGCAATAAAGTACTTGCTCAACTGACATAAATCATCAAATATTTCACATTTTAGTCTTAATTTAGTTTATACCAACATGTTTAGAAATGAAGTCAGTAAATATTATTTGCATCATGAAGTACGGATTATAATTAGATTATTAGCCTTCAATGCATTGCCTTTACCAAAGATACACATCTCATTCCTGAAGAATTCGTCCCCGTGATCCATCCAGTAGCTAACACATATGTGTGGAACTTGTTACCATACATACTCAGCATACATGATTCGATCCAATCGCATAACAATCTTGTACCCTAGAAAGATTAAGTAGCCTGCCCCAGGAAGTTCAGTTAGTAAATGGCAAACTCAGGGCGTATCCCAGGGCTCTCACTTGACCATTTATTCAACAAATATTAATTTTTTTTTTTTTTTGACTGCGCCACGCAGCTTGTGGGATCTTAGTTCCCCGAACAGGGATTGAACCTGGGCCCTCAGCAGCGAAAGCATGGAGTCCTAACCACTGAACTGCCAGGGGATTCCCATCAACAAATATTGAGTACCTACTATGTGCCAGTCACAGACAACCCAGTAAAGAACAAGACAGAAGGTCTCATTTCTCATAGACTTGACATTCAAGTGGGAGAGACAGACATTAAAACCAACAAGAGTATCATTGAAATAGACTGAAGTGACTGGGGGGCTACTCCTTCTCCATCAGTTGGGTCCCACCCGCAGAGGAGCGGGCCACACACACTGAGCGCAGGGGACCTCCTAATCCCAGAGGAGGCTCTGCATGAGCCCAGCGCAGACGGACCCGTGACTGGTCTTGTCCACTCTTCCAGGTACAGGTGGGCACTTTTAAATCAGACTTATAGTTTCCCTAATTAAAATACTGGGTTGGCCAAAACATGCGTTCGGGTTTTTCCCGAACGCACGTTTTGGCCAACCCGATGTTAGGGGAAGGACGGTAACCTGTATAGAACAGGTCTTAGTATCGTTTCTTAAGAGCTCAGGGCGGACAGCACATCTGAGCACCTCAGCTCGTTAGGCAGGGAGAGGATACGGAAGTCCAGAGAGATGGGTAGCAGAATCCGATCCAGAAGTCAGGAAGCGCTCCTTATTCATAGGCTCAGAATCTCCTTCCTGGTCAACAAAGCCCCCTCTTCTCACTTGCTAGGTTATGTGCAACCCTTACGATGTGATAGTTTCAGACTTTATTCAGTTGATTCCCATCCCGGGCAAGGTCCTCCCATGCCTTCAGAGGACTGGGGTCTTTCTCTCAGGGACATACTTCCCCACACTGCCTCACTGAGGATATCTGTCAGAAAATCTGTGCTTTTCTCCCCACTCCTATACTAGAAAGCAGCCAAGGTATTATTGATGGAATCAAAAGAAAATATCAACATGGGTGGGCACTTGTTAGTCCATATTTGTGATGCTGAAGGATCGTGGGATTAGCATTTGAGAGTGAGATCACCTGGCACGGCTGCTGGTTACTGCCCTCACCTCACTGGGTGTTAGTCTAACTTACCTAAACCAATTTATGAGAAGTCCTTCTTGATGAGACAGGCATTACCGGAATACCTGGTCAGGTGATCTTGAGAATCCCTTCTGCCCTAAGAACCTATGATTCCATCCTGGCAAAAATGTCTGCAAATCAAAATTTTACAAATCAAATGTTTGTAAATTAGATCGCAGTTGAAAGACACTGAGTGAATTCTCTTTTGGAGCCCTCATTTGTCCTCGATGTGAATTCCGTTATTGGGTCAGGCTGTTTAGTTAACCATACCTTGGTATACTTTCTAGTGTCTGTTGCCATTCCTGGTTGGGATTTATGTTTCAAGGATGTATGTCTTTTTCTACAATATTCAACTTAATGTGATGTATAAAGTAGTGTATCTGATTTAATGTATCTCAACCTGCGGTTGAAATTTTCTTACTGGTTTAGGGTTGTTTCCTCTTTTATTTGCTGTATGCAGAGTAGCCTCTCAAAAACTAATGGTTGAATATTTTTTAAAGTGAGAGTTAATATTTTCATGATTTTTATTCATTGGACCCTTTGCATAAGGACCATTCCTGGGACGTTGCTTCCTTTTCTCACTGCTCTACTCTCAGTGCCTGGCACAGTGGTTGGCACATTTTAAGTGCTCAAAAGTATTTGTAGAAATGAATAAAAATATTCTGTAATAACAATAAAGGTGAATTTATAATCTTTGCCCTCCTAGCCTTGAGCAGAACGGGTCTAAATATTTTACTCTCATTTGAAAAAATGAAAACTAATTCTTCAGCTGTGAAGTTTAGAAATAAAAAGCTCCTCCAATGGCACATTCGGAAAAAAAGTTTCCTTAAATATGTGTGGCACACCTACTGTGTGCCTGGCACTGTGCTGTGCTCTGAAGGTCAGATGATTAAGACAGTGCCCTGAAGATTAAATCGAGTTCTGTCCTGCATATGCTGCAGAAGCAGTTTGTTCTCTTCTGTTGATTTCTTAGCACACGACAGGGATCACATACAGCCAAATAAATCAGCAGCTAAGTTAAATGCAGTGGTGGTAGCGGTGCTGTCCTAGTAGAGGTGCAGGTCTGGTTGGTGAGTTGTGCCCTCTGGGGATGATGGTGGGGCGAGACGAAGATGGACTTGCCCCGAGGTCACCACACCTGGACTTCAGCCCATTCTGTGCTTTAGGTCTGGACTAGTGTTCACCTCTCCACCTCAGGCCTACACAGGTTTTCTTTTCTTTCTTTTTTTTTACCCCCAGAGCCCTCATTTCTCCTCTGCCTTTCCCTGGCTCAACCTCCAACCCCATAACAACTAAGAGAAACCCTTTTACAAAGGAATCCGTTTGATTTCGTAGAACCATCCAATATGTAGTATTTGCTCAAATTATAGAGTTGACAGTGCACAACTGCGAAATTCTTAGGGAGGGGACTCCAACTTTAGGGGGTCAGTGTTATAATTTGGATTTAGGGGAAAGAGTTCCTTTTGCTTGTCTGTCTGTCCAGTTGTCTACATTGGGCTTTTGTGGTTATTCTGCCTCTTCTTGCTCTCTTATGTTAATTCTATCAATATTAGGATGTATCATATACTGTATTAGGAAATATCAATGACTATTGTCACTAATACCATTTTTCTTTTTTTTTTTAATTTTATTTATTTTTGGCTGCGTTGGGTCTTCATTGCCGTGTGGGGGCTTCTCATTGCAGTGGCTTCTCTTGTTGCAGAGCACGGGCTCTAGAGTGCACAGGCTTCAGTAGTTGCAGCACATGGGCCCTAGAGCGCAGGGGCTTCAGTAGTTGCGGCACGTGGGCTCAGTAGTTGTGGTATGTCGGCTCAGTAGTTATGGCACATGGGCCCTAGAGCACAGGGATTTCAGTAGTTGCGGCGCGTGGGCTCAGTAATTGCGGCACGCGGGCCCTAGGGCATGCGGGCTTCAGTAGTTGTGGCGCGTGGGCTCAATAGTTGTGGCTCGAGGGCTCTAGAGCGCAGGCTCAGTAGTTGAGGCACACGGGCTTAGTTGCTCCGTGGCGTGTGGGATCTTCCTGGACCGGGGATCGAACCCGTGTCCCCTGGATTGGCAGGCAGGTTCTTAACCACTGTGCCACCAGGGAAGTCCCATTTTATCTTTTATGAGATTTGATCATGGACTCCAGATGCCTTTCGATTGATCACAGATACAGAAAATAAAATCAGTGCCCTCACAGTTATTTAATTCCGTTTGAGAACTTATATCTGTTCTGGCTTAGGCACAACCTCCTTGGGTTACGTTTTCTTTTAAACTTAAAGAATACTGTCTGAGAGGGCAAAGCACAGTTAATAAAGGGATATAAACCAAACTGTCTGTTTTTCCTTCTTGGTGCTTTTTTTCAACTTACCTATTTCTCTTGGTTCTTATTCTCCCTTGGGCTTTTCTCTTAGTTTTCACTTCAAGGGGGTGTAGAGAGAACAGAGAAGGGAAGAAGGAATTTGATCTGAGCGACGTGACACAGGGAGGTGACACAGGGAGACACAGGGAGGTGTGTGAGCAAACACCCGTGATGGGAAAGAGCATGGTTCATTCCAGAATATTCCAGAACAGAAAGGAAGTCTGTGGGCTTTGTGCATAGAGTGATAGGGAAGGGGTGAAAGAGAAAGCTGAAGGGTTCGGCTCCAGCGCTGTGGCATCTAGACCGTGTTAAAGGTTTCAAACCTCATCTGTGGTCGGGGCAGTTGTGGAAGGGCTGTAAGCAGTTGTGGAAGGGGTGTAAGCAGGACAGGGTTCAACTTATTTGCCTTGTTTTGTTTTGTTAACAAGTTCTCTTTGGTTGAGAGATGTGGACCTTGGATTGCAGAGGAACTAGAGCAAGGGAGAGGTGACGGTGTCCAGGGACTAAGATAGCAGTAGCGGGAGGGGGGAGAAGTAGTAGATGGTTCCCAGAAATATATGGGTGGTGTACTCCACAGGACATGGACGTCGGCGTCCGGGGGACAGGAGTTCAGGTGATGGACAGGTGAATGGTGGTGCTACATATTGAAACAGGGGCCCCTGCGCGGGGGAGCCCTGGGGGTAGATGGTGAGTTCTGCTTGGGAGATGTTGGATTTGAGAGGCTCTGGGACACCCGAGGGGAATGTTGGCTAAGCAGGTAGATAAACAGGTCTGGCAAAAGTTGTCTGGAGGATAATATTTGGAAGTTCACCAGTTTGTGTATGATAATTGAAGCCACTTGGGGTGGATTATTTTGCTTTAGAAAGAAATCCTAGCTGGAGAATAAAAGAGAGCCCTAAGAAACTTGAATATCGGGTAGAAGGGTAGAGAAGGGGGGTGCTGGCATAAAGACAGGGGGGCAGAGGGCACTGGTAGGTTGTAGTGTATTGGGACCAGAGGGAGTAGTGGGCTTTGTTAATGCAGCTGAGATTTCCGGTAAGATGAGACCATGGTGTACGTCCTCAGGCTTCTCTGCAGAGCAGTTCTGTGGGGTGGTGGGCAGTGGGCCGAGGCCATATGGAGGGACCCGAGGGAGGGAAGAGAGGCGAGGAAAGGGGAACAGCTGGGCTGCTTTCAGGTTTGACTGTCCAGGAGAGGGGTCAGGAGAGCGGGAGCTGGAGGGAGCTGGGGCTGGAGACGAGTTTGTGGGGGGTTTTATATATTTTTAACATGAGAGACACAGGAGCATGTTTACATGCTGATGGGGAGGAGTCGACAGCAGGAAGGAGGGGGGCGGGGGAGTCCCTGAGGACAGATGAGGTGGCAGGTTTGTGGTGGTCTTGTTAATATTTTATGTACTTTTCTAAAATCACAGAAGGAAAACACTGACCCAGGTTAGACGCAGATGACACTGCGACCTCAGCTCCCCTGCCGGCCCTCAGAGCCCCTCCTCCTCCATCTGGCCCACCGTGCTCCCCAGGGAGTCTGGGATCCTGGTCCTAAAAGATCCTGGCTCCCACTTCAAGGGCATTCCTCATTCAACCGGAGAACGTCCTTTGTGTTTTAATTGAGTCAGTGACAAAGTGGAGGATCACATTCAAGGTAGGGGCCCATTTTATCGAAAGGAAAGCTAGATAAAATAGGAACACTGTCCGAAAATGTTTCTCAGCCAGGGAGGGAATGAACAAGTTGCACGAGAATGAACGTGCTGGGTCTCAAGTTTCATAGCATGAAGATGGGCGCTTTTTTGGCATCACTTGAACGGATGTCGAGTATTGTGCATGTGCAGAGAGAGTTTCTAGATTTCAGGCTTCTATTCACTGGCTTTTTTCTGGGGGAAAAATTACTGTGACTTGCAACAAGTGTAATTTTTTAAATTTGTTTTTTTTTAATTGATAAACTTTATTTTTTAGAGCAGTTTTAGATGCCCAAGGAAACAGAGCAGAAAATTCAGAGAGTGCCCACGGATACCATGTCCCACACAGTACAGCCTGCCCCACTATTGATGGTACGTTGTTATAATTGGTAACCCTCCACTGACACTTCCTGAGCACCCAAACTCCATAGTGTACATTAGGGCTCATTCCTGGTGTTGTACATTTTATGGGATTTGACAAATGTCCAATGACATGCATCCACCATGTAGTATCATACTGAGTAGTTTCACTGCCCTAAAAATCCTCTGCTCTGCCTGTTCATCCCACCCTCCCCTCTATTTATTTCTATGTGTGTTTGTTGGCTTGTCTGCAGCCATCTTCTTCCATGTAAGCATAGCAATTAGATTTTCAGTCTCTCCTTCTGAAGATCTTGATAGAACCTTAATAACAGCTTTGTTTGGGTTTTGAGTACTTTTTGTACCTAAAAGAAAAATTCAGTCCCTGACCTGGAATTATGATTTTAAAGCAATGACATCTAATTCTGGCTTTATTCTCCTCTCTGCAAGTATTCCCTGCCCTACTTTTTAAGCTCTCTGTAGTTAACATTTCAAGGAAAGTTTTTTTTCCGTGTCTTTGCGGGGTGGCCAGGAGAGCAGAGAGATTCACCCTTGGCCCTCCCAAACCACCACAGGGCAGCCAGCTGAGGAAGTGTTCTGGGCCTCTCCTGAGTCTTGCAGAGTAGATTTCTGTTCCTAAAGGGCCTGAGGAGAAGCAGAGAAGTAGCGCTTCTTAAAGATACTGGCAACAATGTTGGCAGCAGGGGCCTTAAGAGATGGAGAAAGGTAGTTTGGGGATTAAGGGGTTAAAGTATTAGCGTTCAGGGCTCTGCTTTTTACTCATTGCTACTTTGTGCAGAAAATATGTTGCTTTAAAGCCTAGGGAAACTGGTCATTGTAAATTACGCGGTTTGAAAACTGTTGGGAAAAAATCCCAAAATGTGCAGGGAGAATTGGACTGAAAATACCAGTGCTTCAGAGAAGAGCCCCCTGGGCGTTAAGCTTCTTGATCCTCGCATTGTGTTTCCATTACCAAGGCTTTACGCAGGTCATCTCGGTTTCCAACATCCCTCTGGATGCCTTGGAGGAGACGGGGTGGGGCTGTAAAGTGGGGATCGCTTCTCCGACGTCGCAATGCAAGGACGTCGTGACTTTTGATGTTTCTCGTTTCGCCAGTGTTCATGTTTACCTGGCATTTTTCCTGACTATTTCCACTCATCCCAAGTGACAGTAGCCACGAAATCACAGGTTTGATGTGCTAGCTGTATATTCTAATACTCACTAAAACATCCAGAACTATTTAGAAGCAAGAAGATGCACGGTGCCCTGTTTGGGAACACCGGTGTCGACCACAGCCTCATAGAGCTGGAAGGTACCCCCCGCCCCGGATTTCCTGAATCCCATGAATCGAGGCCCCCCCCCCCGGAGGTTCATCGTGCACGTGAGGCACGGTGCCCCTTGTCCAGTCGCTCCCCGGTGCCCAGAAGTGTCAAGGAAGGGCTGCTTCCTTGCTGGTCTCTCCTCACATTTGGCTAACTCACAATTTTGTGCATTCTTGGATTTTTTTTTTTCTTCCCACGCAGAGGAAAATGCTCTCAAAGACTGGTCTCCAATGTCCAGGATTGTGTAAATGGAGGGCCCCGCCCTGGGAGGGTGGAGCTTAGAGATACCTAAATCATTTGCATATGTCTCAACTACTCTTAAACACCTACCCGCAGGTGCTGCGTGGGCCCTGGAAAGGACAACTGTCCGTCAGACTGCCGAGGACGAAGCCTCTCCTCCAGCTTATATAGTCTAGGGGGTGAGACAGACGGAAAGGGGAAATAGGAAACAGCAAGAAAATGGGATACAGTAGCAATATAGTAGCATATAGTCGGATATGTTCTACAGAACATGAAACCCTGGGGACATGACAGGTGGTTATGGGCACGCGGGGCCACTTAGATGGGGCACGAAGAGACCCACCCTGGGAAGAGTGTTTTCAGGCAGAGGGAACAGCGTGTGCAAAAGTTTTGGGAAATCTTTGGGAAATGCAGGTTAGGTTAGTTTAATTCTGGGTTGCCAGGAAGAGAATGAGGTAGACAGTAGGTCGGACCTTACTGGAGGCAGTGGGGAGATAGGGACACCGGCTTACACAGGGTAATCATGTCCCAGAATTTAGCACGGGACGAAGCAGATCGCAAAGCGGACCAGCGCACGCGCGTTGGTGCAGTGTCTGCGGCCTGAAGCAGGTTATTGACCTCTAAGCTGCACGTGATCTGTCCTGGCTGCTTACTAGCAGGGCTGCCTCATGCAGGGGTGTCTGTACCCCGCTTGGCACAAGGCCTGGCACACTGAAGCCCCCAGCTGCAAAGGTTTTGCTAGCCGAATCTTCCTCTTAACCCGGAGGCCTTGTGGAAAGTCCTTATGGGTAGAAAGAGATGCACGGTGAGAAATAAGCCAAGATTTAAAAGTTGTTTGGGTAATTCTGCTCCTTGCCAGCCTCATCAAAGGAAGGCTCTGGAGAAGAGTGCCTGGTATTGGCTGGGTTTTATAGGAGAGAGATTTTTTTTTTAGGGAAATGAACTCTTTTGATATTCAGCATTCTTTCCAGAGGGCCTTTCTGGGCAGAGTTTATCCAGGCAGTACATATAAACAGTGAGATCAAGGCATTTTGTTTGGGGAAGAGTAAAAGTCGTGGCTCTAACAAATAAGGTCTGGAAGGGCATATGTGGTTTTGTGTCTTTAGATTCTTTTCTTAATTTAAAGAATGTTTTATAATTTAACACATGCGCATATTAGATTTTTTAAATATGCCATGAAAAACGGCCTTGCCTCCTACTCCTGACTTCCGGTTCCCCACTTTCCTCCCTAGAGACGGCCACTGTTACATTTTCTTACAAATTCTTATGATTCAGCCATTTAATACGCGTATTCAAATATATTGCATGCATCCCATATGTGTTTTGAAAGGTAGTGCTTTCTTAAACGTTTGGGTGTATGGCAGCTACTCAAAGGTTTGGGTAAAAATCAGACGACATAGAAAGAAGATGGAATAATGGGATATTATTATTGGGATATTGATTCCTGAGCATGAGTGAATTTGGGGGTTCACATAAGTAATACAAATCATTGCTAAGGGAAAAAATTAAAATCATATGTACAGTACAATGGAGCTCATTCTATCTGTAGAGACAGATTGTTTTGGAAATAAAACAGAACCTTGAATATTCTGGTTATGTATATACTCTTGGGGAATCTTTTGGAGTCTTTTCTTCTCTCTCTCACCAAAACCTGAAAGCGTTTGAGGTGCTCGTGAGTGCCTTCATCTTGGCCCCTACAGCAGGCAAATGTGGTCCACGAGAAAGTGGAGAGGTGGGCCTGGGAGCTGTCCTCAGGCCCCCTGCTGGAAAGCAGGCAGTTTGTGCAGGTGAGGACCAGCATCCTCATACAGATGTTAGGGTGAGCACCTCACCTCCTGGTAGCCCCTAGGGGATGCTCCAGCTGGTGATCTCAGGGCATTTGCATTAGAAGCCACCAAGGTAACAGCTGGGAAGCTCGTGAGTTAATACCTCCCTGCCCCCCAGCGTTGTGTCCAGTGCAGCTCCTGAAGCCCTCAAATCCTGTTCGGCTGAGGTGTTCCAGGATTGCAGCTTCCAGTCTGTTCCCTGCTTGGAACCACCCTGCTACAGCTGGGTTCCAGTGAGAGCGGGCAGACCCCGGAGCCCGGGGGTGGTTCTGAATGGCGCCAGCCACAGTTCCATCACCTAAACCTTTATCCTTCTTCCACAAATGGCCTTTGCCAGTCTGCTAGCAGCTTTTCTTAAATTAGCAAAGAAGAATCAGCAGTAGGTAAAGGCAGATCTCCCCACCACGATTTTTCCAAACTGAAAAACTGGGTTAAATACAGGTAAGTAAGGTTTTTCACAAAACCACTCAAGGCTTGCCTTAAGTTTATGATTTTTCAGATTTTAATGTCCTTTCACGTATATTATATAATTTGACCCCGACAACAACCCGTCGTGACCATAAAACATTATTATCCTCCTTTGATAGATGCAAAAATCGAGTCTTGTAGTAGCCAAATCCCATAGCAAGTTCGAACAGAAAGTAAGACATTGTACACAGTGGACTTTCCCCAGAGGAAATGAAGGGAAACACTGGTTCTACAATAGGTTCCTAAAAAGTAAGGTTTCCAGGTCAGGTGCATTTGGGGGAACATTGCCATCATCTTGAAACCCTATGTAAGGAAAACTATTTAATTCAGTGTTTTCCAGATTTATTTGAATTAACTCGTCATCTTCCCCCACCTGGGATAACTAACACTACTACTTTTCATAACATTTTGGGAAACACAAGTCTACGTCACCAGGGAAAATGTAATTTTTTTGCAACTTTAAAAAAATGCATCTCTGTAAATTTATTTGTACTATTTAAAATAATTTTAACTTTAATAATTTAGAAACTGCAAAAGATACCCACATGGCTATCAGCCACCACTAGTATTTTCTGATTCAAGGAGCAGTGGACAAGCTGTGGGAGATGCTTGAAATCTCCTTTGGTTCTCAGCCACTTACTGGCTTTGTGACTTGGCCAAATTACTTAACTTGTCTAAACCTCAGTTTCTCTGTCTGAAAATGGTGTTATATTAATTCTTTTTTTTTTTTTTTTTGGGATTTTTTTTTTTTAATTCAGACAGAAAGTCACAAAAATTATACTCATCCCCTCAGTTCACTCAGTCCCATGTAATTAATTTTTTTTTATCTTGATCTTTTGTTAGCACTTTTATGAGTTCATCAGTTTTTCATTAGAGATCTGAAAATGCTTATTCATTCAGTTCAGCAGTACAGTCAGTTACCAGAAACCTGTACTTGTCCGAGTCTTTTCCATGAATTTCTTGAAGATGAAAGCCTTTTATAGGAACATATTTGCAAAAGCATCAGAGTACACCCAGAACTGTCTGTAAATGACAAAAGACTTAAAAATGACCACTGTTAAAGATTTGATGAAAGTTCATAATAATGCAGTTGACAAGAAAATTAGTTATTTCTGAGATATACATTTTAAAGTAATAACTAGGATTATTACTTATAACATTATACCAGAACATATAAGATTTTTAGAAATTTCATGTAATGTCTGAAACATTTATATTAACATATTTCCATACATATTTCCATACAAATACAAATATAAGATTTTTAGAAATTTCATATAATGTCTGAAACATTTATATTAACATATAAAGGCTTCAGTAGTTGTGGCATGTGGCCTCAGTAGTTGTGGCTCGCGGGCTCTAGAGCGCAGGCTCAGTAGTTGTGGTGCACAGGCTTAGTTGCTCCACGGCATGCGGGATCTTCCCGGACCAGGGCTCGAACCCGTGTCCCCTGCCTTGACAGGCGGATTCTTAACCACTGCGCCAACAGGGAAGCCCACTTGTCTAAACCTCAGTTTCTCTGTCTGAAAATGGTGTTATATTAATTCTTACTTTAGGGTCATTGCAGAGATTCAATGAGTTGACTCACGTAAAGCACGTGGCACATAGTAAGTGCTCAGGAAACACTAACCTTTATTATTCCTGAGATCCACGCAGATTGCTGTTCAGCAGAGTCTGGTAGACTCTTGTCTGGGGGATAGATGCCATCAAGATTTGATTAAACTTGAGAAAATTACAGCTGGGTTTCCTAGGGCTGCCATAGCAAAGTACCATAAACTAAATGACTTAAACAGCAGAAATATATTATCTCACAGTTCTGGAGGCCAGAAGTCCGAGATAAGGTGGGTATCGGCAGGTCTGGTTCCTTCTGAGGGCTATGGGAGAATCTGTTGCATCCTGCCTTCTGGCTTCTGGTGGTTTGCTGGCAATCTTTGGTGTTCCTTGGCTTTATAGTCACGTCACCCCGATCTCTGCGTTCGTGTTCACATGGGGTTCTCCCTGTGTGCTTGCCTGTGTCCAAGTTTCCCCTTTTTCTAAGGATACCAGTCATACTGGATTAGGGCCCACCCTACTGCAGTTTGACCTCATCTAAACTCATTACACCTTCAATGACCCTATTTCCAAATAAGGTCACCTTCTGAGGCACCATTCTGAAGTTAGGGCTTCAACATATGAATATTTGGGGGACACAATTCAACCCACAACACCAACATAGTAGGTCAGTCCCACTGAGAATGTGCAAGAGGAAAGAGATCTGGTTAAATATTTGGTTGTGAAATTTTGTACTTGCTTTTTTTTTTTCTTGGAACTACTTTTTTTCAATTACCTTCATTTTTTTTTTTTTGTCTTCATTGAATTTGTTACAATATTTCTTCTGTTTTTTGTTTTGGTTTTTTGGCCCCGAGGCATGTGGGATCTTAGCTCCCCAACCAGGGATGGAACCTGCACCCCCTGCTTTGGAAGGCGAAGTCTTAACCACTGGACCACCAGGGAAGTCCCTCAATCACCTTTATTAAGGTGGGATTACATACAACAAAATGCATCCAGTTTAAGTTCAGTGAGTTTTGACAAGCGTATACACCTGTGTAACCACCACCCCAGTCAAGACATAGATCATTTCCAACATCCTAGAAAGTTTCCTCTGGTCCCTCCCCAGTCAGCCCCCTGCCATAGCCCAGCCCCTAGGCAATTGATCCCTGGCCTGCTTCCTGCCACAGTGGATTAGTTATAGTTGTATCTTTTCTAGTCTTTCACATAAATGAAATTTTACAGTATATATATTCTTCTGTGCTGGCTTTTTTGCTTGTGTCTGCTTTTGAAGTGAACCATTAATCCACAGGAATCTAGTGTAGAAGTTTTTAGTAACTATAAATCCAGCCCTTAGAATTCTGTAGCTAGATGGAGCACAATTTTGATAGATCTTTTTAAAAAAACATTATTTCCTTACTATGCCTGTGGTTCTTTATTAGAGACCTTATGCCCTCATTAAATCCTTAGATCAGCCTTGTGAGGTAAGTATTCCTTTCTTCGTTTATAAAAGAGGCAGTTTCTTGGTGCTTTTTTTTTTTTTGTCTTTGATTACTGCTACCTGGAAAATGTGTTTAGTTGAGGGAGGTCGAACGTCAGAATATTGGAATATGGCTGTAATGGCATTTTTAGTGAAATGTCACAAGGTCATTATAAAGATTAAGTGAGATAGTACGCGTCGCGTGTTGGGTATAGTGCTTGGCACACAGTGAGGGCCCCCAAGTGCCTCTTGTCGCTATGGTTATTAGTGGGCTCAGGGGCTGTCACAGCTGGAGCCCCTCTATGATAATCCAGGCCCAAGCTTTTCACCCTTCAGGGCCCAGGGAGGGGTGGGCCTGGTGGACAGAAGGTGGTCCTGTCCCCCCTCCCTCTCCCCCCTCCCCCAGCAGCACTGCCTTTTTTCTGCTTTTCAACTGCAACTCAAGTGTAAGCTCTCTTCTGAAAAGTAAAGGTTCCACGTGAACAAATGTGGGCGCTCCCCTGAAGTTCAGCCTCCTCATTGTATGGCAGGAGAAGGTTTATTGACTTCAGGCAGCAGGAGCACTTGAACTCAGCTCTCCAAACTTCCAGCCTTTAGGAAATTAAAACAGGGGTAATGCCAACCCAACACTGAGATGGTAACATTGTGCCAGTTCAAAACGAGGACTGTTCTTACCCATCTCGGCATTTCCCGTGCCAGCCAGGCTGGAGTAAACATTGATAGGCATGCATATTGAAGTTACTCACCTTGCAGTTTCTTGTGTGGGACGTATTAAACATTTTAGAGCTAAAATATGGAACTGGCTGACACCATCTTTTTAGCAGTCATTTTCATTTTGTTTTTTTAGTTCTAATTTGTCATATTTTCCTCATCCCTTACCCTTCATATCACTTTTGAAATACGTGTGAATTAAGGTCAATTAGCGTGTGTGTTGACACCCAGCTCCAACTAGATCTCCGAATTATCTTCATATCCACCTTGAAGAGGTGGTAATTTCAGCTTAAGTGGCAATTAAAAAGCAAAGAATTACACTTAATAACCTCCGCGGGGGTACCTGAGGTCTTCTGCTGTGGCGTCTCAACAAATGCTATTGGTCATCAATAATTTAGGCGGGATAGCCTGTGACTTCCATGTAGTTTTACAAGGTTACCAAGGGCGCCACTTCTCTCTGGGGAGATGGCAGAGAGAAAAGAGCCATGTTGAAGCCCTGCTCACTGGATACTTCTTAGCTGTGGGCCTGGAGCAAGTCTCCAAGTGTCCCTGAGCCTCAGTTTCCCTTTTTGGGGAAAACAATCACATACCAGCTCTTTTCCAGCCCTGAGGTCATTTGCTATTTATTATCAAAGCAGTAATGTACAAATTCTGTTTTAGAGCTGCTACCTCAAATATGATCCCATGTTACGGGATTAACAGTAATTTAGTTAAGCGTATTGTCAGAGTTGACAGTGAGGATATAGTCATGCTAATTAGAACAGGTACAGTGAATAGGATCTCGCTAGAGCTGTCTCATTAAGACTGAATTGAATTGATTTTGATGCTTTTTTACAGATTTTTAAATTAACAGTAACAAATGGCAGCAATTGGCTCCAAGTATATAGACTTTTATCTAGAACAGCCATAGTCCCTCTCCACGATGGTTATTTTTTTTACATTTCAAGGATGCTAATTTCTTACCTCCTATCTCCTTTTTTATCATCCAACTAAATTTATTAGTGCAACCGAATATAGCTTTAGAGAGAGACGTGGTAATCACTGCTTAATTTAACATTTTAATTTCCGTAGTCCAACTACATGCAACAGGATATATCAAGTACATTATAAGCAGATAAAATAATTCCACTGATGAAATTTATTTTGAGTCTTATTTTATATAAATGGTTGAGTGAATATTAATACTGAGATCATCTTCCCCATTATTACTAACTTCCTTTGATTACCTTTTAGTTTGGGATTTCCATTAGAAGGCCAGCACGTCTTTAAATGTGAAGATTTAGAATATTTATTTGTTTCAACATAACACTTTCCCGTACAATACTGGACTGACTTACAAACAAGTAATTACTATTTTAGCATCACTCTCATACCAGACTCTCATCTTTTGCTTATTTGTCATACATACAAGCTGCAGAAGGAGGCATGTTATCTATGTTTGAGGGCACTTGATTCACATGGGAATTCTTTAGGTGGGCTAACTAAGCCCCTCATCAGAGTGAGGAGTTTCTGAAGACATGTGAAAAGCAATCTTGTGGGATTTATTTTTTATTTACTTATTTTTTTAATTTTATTTTTATTTATTTATTTATTTTTGGCTGTGTTGGGTCTTCGTTTCTGTGCGAGGGCTTTCTCTAGTTGCGGTAAGTGGCGGCCACTCTTCATCGCGGTGCGCGGGCCTCTCACTATCGCGGCCTCTCCTGTTGCGGAGCACAGGCTCCAGACACGCAGGCTCAGTAGTTGCGGCTCACGGGCCTAGTTGCTCCGCGGCATGTGGCATCTTCCCAGACCAGGGCTCAAACTCATGTCCCCTGCATTGGCAGGCAGACTCTCAACCACCGCGCCAACAGGGAAGCCCCAATCTTGTGGGATTTAAATAACATAATTGTGAAAGTCGGGCAAGTTTTCATTAACCAAGTGTCTTCGTTGAGCTAGAAGTTGTACTTCAACAGATTTGAGAATAAAGTAATAAAAGTAATAAAGTAATGAAAAATAAACTAAAAGCAGGAAAAAAATGAATTTACTGCTTACTGTTCTTGGCAGTTAATAATATCAGAAGTTCATCAATATACACTATGTGTATCAGTTAGAGTATATTCTCTTTTCTTAGCAGAAAAGATAATACTTGTAAAGTTTAAGTTTCTGGGTATTTGGATAGTACTGCATACTATGCAGTATAATGTAAGCTGGGACCTCACAGCAAGTTTAGAACCACTAAACAGAGGGAATGAGAAAGGTTGTATGAGCGACATATGTGTAAACAGGTATTTTGTAAGTATCTCTTAAAATAATCATTAAAGGGCTTCCCTGGTGGCGCAGTGGTTGAGAATCTGCCTGCCAATGCAGGGGACACGGGTTCGAGCCCTGGTCTGGGAAGATCCCACATGCCGTGGAGCAACTAGGCCCGTGAGCCACAACTACTGAGCCTGCGCGTCTGGAGCTTGTGCTCCGCAACAAGAGAGGCCGTGACAGTGAGAGGCCTGCGCACCGCGATGAAGAGTGGCCCCCACTCGCAGCAACTAGAGAAAGCCCTCGCACAGAAACGAAGACCCAACACAGCCATCAATAAATAAATTAATTAATTAAAAAAAAAAAAAAAGAACTTTAAAAAAAAAAAATAATCATTAAATCCTTTAGAAATAACATCATTTGTAAAATCTTTAAAACCATCATTAAAAATAATAGCTTACTTGTGGACTTCCCTGGAGGTCCAGTGATGAGGACTCCACGCTTCCCCTGCAGGGGACACTGGTTTGAACCCTGGTCAGGGAACTAAGATCCCACAAGCTGCGACGTGCTGCCACAAAAAGAAAAAAAAAATAGCTTACTTTTGTTAAAGGTTATATTTCAGGCACTAGGTAAGTGCTTTTCATAACTGTCTACTCTTATACATGAATTATTGATTTTTCACAATAATCACAAAAAGCATTATTATTCCCTTGTTAAAGATGGGGAAACTGAGGCAGAGAGTGGTTAAATTGCACAGTAGGCACGTGATGGAACTAGGATGGAAGCCCAGCGCTCTGGCCCTGGAGCCCTCCATTCCATTCTGCCTCTGTGCACCATTGCTGATGTGTTAGTAATATTTTTCTAAATAGAATTTAGAAAGAATAGCTGTCAATTCATAAGATTATACCGTAAAATATTTTACTTCATTTGCAAATGTTATTCTATTACCGAATAAACGTTCACCTAAGTTATTCGTAACATTTCTCATAGTGTCTGTGTTTAAATAATGTGCGGCTCTATGTTGCTCTATTGTGTTGCTTGAAGCGTTCTGCCTGTTCCAGCCCCAGGTTCATTTTCTGTTTCCCCTTCTGCTTCTATTCTCTGTACAAAAGTGGTTTCCAGTCCCTTCAATGATTAGCGCAGCCATGGTGCTCCCATCTTTCCCAGCCCCTCCTGGAATTCAGTATTAAATTATTCATCAAATGGTGGTTAGTGCCTGGTAAATGCCAGGCTGTGTGCTGGAGACTGTCAACAAAACACTGTTCCGGTCCCCGCGGAACCTGCAGCCTGGTTGATTTCCAGGGGTGACTTTGAGTACATCTCATTTGTGAAACGCTTCACCCCGGACTGGGACTTGGTGGCGTTTGACTCTCTACTCTTGTCCAGCCTTACCCCACCGACCCTGAGTCTGTACGTCGGAGCTGCAGGAACCCAGAATCAGCTCCACAGAGCTGGCCACCTTGTCATTTTATGTAAACCTCAGCAATACCAAGACTCCTCATGCCCTGCTTCTCCGAATGTGGACTGCTAACCCCCGAGGTTCCTCCCAGCGCCCGTGTTTTTATTGCGCTGTATGGCAGCATCGAGCTTCTGTCTTGGGAAGTATGCGTTTACTTTATTTCCACAAAATCCCTATCGCCTCATTAGTGTTTAATTTTTCCTTAATTGACATTTATGCCTATTAACACCATGGGATGGTGGGTTTTGTCTTTTCTTTTTTTTTTTTTTTTTGATGGATGGGATGGGTAAATAACAAATACAAAAGTGTTTGGGGCCACGGCCCAAAGGGAGAAATCACTGAGGTCATTTACTGGAAGGCGAGCAGAGCTCTCAGTGATGGAGCCTTATAGACTTGCTTTATCATCATCAGTACTGTTTAGTCATTTTCTACTGTGTGCAAAGATAAAAAAGTGTTTCATTAAGTACTGCGGGGAGTTGGTAGGAAAAGTAACTGGGCAGGGCTTACCCGCCTCATTTCACTCTGATTGTGGCTGTAAGCTTTCATTTGAGGCCTGTGATCTTCCATCCTGCGGGCTGGAGCCGTTGATCTGCAAGCTCATATATGGGGCCAGCTTTCCATCAGGGTCAAGGATCTATCTACTTGATTCTCTAAAAATTAGGCTTCATCTCCACAATCTTCAGAAGGAAGCAATACATAGTGGGATCATTCAGACTGATTATGAAGGAGACCAATGCAAACTGTAGGACCTAGAGAACGCTTCAAACCCTCCCCGCAAACCTCTCTCGCTGCTCCCCACTTAGAGGGATTAAGTAAGATCTACTGTGGAATAAACAAGAGGACCTGTGGTCCAGCAGCCGGGCGTTAGAAACTGACCTCCTGAATAGAAAAGTGGATAGGTGGTTGGGAAATGAGGAGATGAAACTCGTCCGATTCACCCCACTCTCCAAACACACACACTTTTCTTCCTGTCTCTTTCTTCCTGTCTCTCCGGCATTTCCCTTTTCATCAATTTCTCTTCCCGTCTCCCTCCCACATCACTGGCCTTTTCTCCCTTCCTGCCCCTCCTCCATCCTTGTCTCCTCATTTCTTCTTGGCCTCTGCTCTTGGGCTATTTTCTGTTCTTTTCCTGCTGCCCTAATGGCAACCGCTTTTCCCCTTAGACGACATTTCGTTACGCACCTCCTCACTCCGCCACCCCCTCCGTCGCTGTGGCATTATATAGTGTCTTGTGGTTAAATAACCATCTAATATACAAAATTGAGCCGGGGCTTTTAAGACTACCAAAGGCGTTCTGCTGCACGTTGCACTTCCTTAAGTGGAAATGCTCCAGTGCAGTGCTGTCTGCTGCTTGCAGGCAAACCAGAGGGCAAGAAAGGATGGAAGAGGGGCAGGAAGGGAGAAAAGGCCAGTGATGTGGGAGGGAGACGGGAAGAGAAATCGATGAAAAGGGAAATGCCAGAGAGACAGGAAGAAAAGCGTGTGTGTTTGGAGAGTGGGGTGATTCGGACTTGTTTCATCTCCTCATTTCCCGACCACCTGAGTCTGACCCAAGTCCTAGTGGGTCAGGCGCTACCAGATTGCCCCAGACCGAGGCAGCACATTTGAGAGGGGAAAATGCAAGCTTAGATCCCGGAATATTTTGCTTCTGACTTTTTAATCAACTAACTCTTTATGACCTCGGGCAACGATTGGGCCATCTGAATATTCCTGCTTCAGTTTCTCTTCTTTGCAAAAGACAGTATCGGCCTTCCTTCCTTCCTCTCTGGACCTTTTGGAAGGCTTGTGGGTTGTGATTGTTCATAAGGTCTTTGGAGTTCTGGGATCTCATAAGTTAACTGCTTCTTAGGCATAAGGCACTATGTTAATTCCAGGTATGATTTTTTTTTCTAATGCATTTCCATTTTTGTACCATACTTTTCTTGCCAATCAGGTTGATCTTTAAAAAGTTAGTTTGTTTTTTTTACTCTTATTGGTATTTATTTTAAGATACTTCTCCAAGAACACAGACGTCTCCTTCTTTATCGCGTGAAAACTGTAAGCAATAGCTTGTTGCAATAAAATCCGGAGGAGGGTGGCCGCCTTGCTGCTGCCTTTACTGCTCATTCACTTTCTTCTGAATCCGTGCTTTCGGTGCTATCTCCTCATCCATGTGCTCCTAAGCAGGAGGTTTCATCAATCAATGTCCCCTCTAAAATTTCCCAAGAAACAACTCTCATCCCAGGACCAGCAGTTCACCTGCAGGCACTGCTGCGCCTCCCAGGGTCACTGGCCACCGCTGGCTGCTGCCAGATCCGGCTTCAACCACGTCATCAGGGGCAGAGCCAGAGCAATCCACAGAGTCACCTCCACTCTTACTTCACACCAGTTCCCACTGGCAGCTCAGATGGGACTCATGGAACTCAGAGTCAGGATGACCCAAACAGCCAGAATCCGGCTCCATCTTCTGAGGACAGATATTCCACCTGGCACGAGATGTCACCCGGGAGAAGCATTTTTGGCAAGCCACTCGCCCTCTGGCATGCCTGTCAACATGACACGCCACCCATTGGTTCTAGTGTGGAAACATCGAGACTGTTACTCTCAATTGCCCCGATTTTTTTTTATGACTCAATATGTCTTTTTGAAAAGATGACACTGATTCTGCTTATAAGAGATTCTTACTTTATTAAAAAGCATTTGTTTTCTATCACTCAAATAACTGTTTTCTATTCTATAAGGGGATCTCAGATAAGCTGCTTTCAGACCACTCTAGTATTTTAGAACAGTATTGTTTATAAATATATAAACAATACTGCAGTAAAATATTGCACCAAGGAAAGAATATCTCTGAAGTAGGCATTCTGCTCATTAAGCACCATATTTTATTGGTCATTTCCTCCTGTCAGTGAAGGCAAATAAAAAGCAGTAGTGATTAAAATGTAATCTTCCTAATCAGCTAGAGAAAATGCTATGATTGTTAAGAAATCTCTCTGTGTTGGCTTCTTCTTCTTCTTTTTTTTTTTTGCCCTCATAGTTTTGGAATGCCTTTCATTTCATGACCAGTTCTTCTTTCTTTCAAAAGAATTTTGAATTCCAATTCTGACCTCCTAAAATGCTAACTTTCTTAAAACATTTGAATCTCTATGGTTTATATTTTTAAAAATCATAGAATTATTTTTAAAAAATCAGGATTGAAAAAAGCACTATAGACCAGCTGGTTCAATTGCATCTATTACAAATGGGAAAACTGAAGTGAGAAATGAAATAATTTGCCAAGGCCACATAACTCATCAGTAACACAGCTCAGACTAAAACTTGGGCCTCCACTCTGTCACATCCTCAGGAAAACATATCTGAGTTTAGAAACTTCAGTCGATGTCAACACTGTTAGAAACACTGCAACTGGTTTCCTTTTTAAAAGATAATTGGGTCGAAAATTAGGAGTATGATCCTTGTAATGTGGAATTACTAAATACAGGTATGTCTTATTTAAAAATAATGTACTCTGGACTCATAAAACCGAGAGTGATTCATTCCTTACTGTACCAAAGTAGTGTTTGCCCTCCGAATGATTTGCTTAAGTAGTTCTCGGGACATTTAAAATATAATTTGATTTTTTTTTTTTTTTTTACATGGGTCTCTCTTGTCATCAGGAATTCCTTGTGTATATGGTTTATTCCTAAATCAGACTCTTACTCCCTGAATTGTTCACTTCCACAGTACCCTAGCCCGGCACCAAACAGATTAGTGAGCCAACATTTTCTCAGCGAATGAACAAGTGAGCAAATGAACTTTTTGAACACACCTAGTGTGTAAATGAGAGTAAGTCAGCATACTTACAAATTTGTGTATCTTTTTTATTTTTTAATGCATAAAGGTCGAGCAGGGCTTCCCTGGTGGTCCAATGGTTAAGACTCCGCGCTTTTAACGCAGAGGGCACGGGCTCCATCCCTGGTCAAGGAAGTTCTGCATGCCATGAGGCACGGCCAAAAAAAAAAAGAAAAGTGTTTCTCATAAAGGTCAAGCAAATAGGCATCTTAAGAGGAGATTTCTAAGGACTCAGTTAAGGTTAGAAGGCACCCATTTAGCTTTTGACACTCTACCGGACAAGGAATTTTTATGGCCACATCGAAGAAAACAGTAAGTCAAGCTTATTGTTTATTTAGAGGCAGATGTGTCCTGTAGGTAACATCTAGGACGAGCAGTTAGAGCAATCAATGAAATGCCAATTCTCTGTGCCGGGGAAACAGAGTCAGGGGCTGGGGGGAAGGTGTCTGCTTCCTAGACCAGCTGGCTCCTGCCTTGTGCCTGACCACTACCATCCATCCTTCAAACTCTCCAGCCAGTTGTCTTCATCCCAAAACAGACCGAGTGGAAGAATGTGGATGGGGCAACACAGATCTCTCCCTTCTCTTGTGAAAACCAGGGCATGGATCGCCTTGTAGTAGAGAGTGGCAACCTTATCCTGGTACACAATGGCTAGCGTGTAAAATATCACAGTAACTTCATTACTAGGTAATTATAGGCTAAGCCACTTGACCTCAGAGCCAACTTCCTTCTCTGTGAAATGGTGATAATACTTAACATTGTGCAGGGGTTTCTGGTTTCAGACTAGGCCCTCTCTGAGTGTCAGGTACTGTTTCACCGTCAACCTTTGCTGCCATCTGCATCTTCCTTCCAAGAAAGCAGGTGCAGAACCGACTTCTGGAAACACAGGAGGTGTGCGTGTGCAGCTTTTATCATCTTGCTGGGTTTTAGATCTGGGAATGGAGAGGACCTGGGGGAGGGGACAGATGACCAGATAGCTCCCAAGAGTGTAGAAATCATAGGCCCCTGCCCCTTTCTTTCAGGATCAAACTAAATAGACTTGTGTCAGCTAAATATGAGCTTACCGTGACCTGAGGCCCATTTAATTTTCTGTTCCGCACATTTCCTCCCTGGCAAGAAAATAAAGGGAAAGAAAGCATTACCCCTAAGTTCTGTTCCATTTCTGTATTTCTTCATTCAGTCCTTCATTTAAAAATGTCCAAAAAATGCTGATTATGAAAGTAAGATATAACAGTGTGCCAAGAGTATGTACTAATTGATTCGATTGAGCAAAATAGTGCTGTTTTTCTCCTTTTTTAAAATAATATTTTTTTTAATTTTGAAAGTAATAAATGTTCAACACCATAAAGCACAAGAGAAAAAAACAAAAACAAAATTTGCCTGTAACATCATCACCCAGTCCTGCCCCCTACTAATATTTTGGTGCATTTAATTTCAATTTTTTTCATGGTACATACACATATTTTTGCAAAAAAATGGCCTTTCCCTATAGAACTGTGACAGAGCCTGCTTTCGCTTTAATGCTATGTTTTAATTTTTAAAAACCAGTAATATCCATAGTTGAGCTACAGTGTCTATTTTAAAATACTCTGTGATGTTTTAAGTACATTTAAAAATATCCAAGAAATCTAATTTAAAAATTAATCCAGCTATAATAAACACAGCAAAACTCTATCAAAGTGTTCTCTTTTTACAAATTCACTTTGCTTTTGGGAAAAAAAAGCAGAGAAATCTTGGCAAATAGTTGTTCTTTTCATGGTCCCAGCTTGATAATCTAATACAGGAACTTCTTGGATATGTATTTCATTACTGGAGGGGAAAAAGGCACATTGAGGGCACTCACTCCATATCTGGCAAAGATTGTGCATTAAAATAGATAAACAATAGTAACCCCTACTCCTGGCCCAAGGCAAGAAGAGTAACATTTTGCTATTTCAGATTAGGAAGTAATTGCAGATTAATTTAACACAGTTGCTAGTCATTTTGAAACAACTTTGAAGTCTCCTATTTTTGATTTCCGTTTTTTTTTTAATCTGTGAAATTAAGATTTGATCTGAAAAAAATATTAATACAGCTCAAGTGCCATTTCATTTATGAACCTACCGTGATGATCTCATTCTCTACTTCCTTTTATAGGCTTTGTCCAAAGCACGTAACTCACATGTTGTTATGCTCTGTCCTATTTTGTTTTTATTTATCTATATCCCACTATGTAGTACTTTATCAGTGTAAAACGCTGTCTTTCTCACCCATGGGTCTTACCTCCTCAACTGCTTTAAAACGTCTCTATACTTCTCACTGGATCCATAGACATCTTCTCTGTACATCGGGTGTACTGGTGTATTAAATTTCATTTTTCACGTGCAGAAGGAAAGAAACTTCCTTTGTCTTTCTCTATGCCATGCACTGTATTGTATGCCTTCACAAACATCTCACCCACTGCCAGCTTTATCTCTCTGTGGGGTGGGAAGATTCATCCTGTCTTATAGATGAGGAAACTAGAGTTGCATAGGTTTGGTAACTTCTCCAAGATGACACAAAGGCTGAACCTGAACTCAAACCAGGTCTTCAGATTTCAAAAACCAGGGCTCTTTCTCCTGTACACTTGAGGTGTTCTGTGTAGGTGATTTTTTTCCCAGCTATATAAAGTTTCGAAAGTTGTCTTACCTTTAAAAAAAGTTTTTCTTTATCATATTTGGGCAGAAAATTTTCTTCAATATATTATGTACTTCCCAATCTAAGCTAGTCTGGGGTTTGATCTGGGGATGACTTAATTTTGGATGATTCTTGTATAGGCTAGAAAACCAATGACCACACTTGTTATACGTCTCTGAATTAAGAGTAAGCAGGTTCTATGAGTTTGAAGGGAGTTCCTGTGAATAAAGTGAATGGAAGATTTGATATCAAATTTGGATGTTCAGAAGACTTCTCAGCCTAATTCTCTGCTGACTTCAGAGATTGACAGAAACAGTCTTTTGAAATAATGCTAGGGCTTGGTTGTTTTTTTTTTAAACCTATATGAAATTATAAGAAAAGATTTTTTTTCTCTCTCTCTCTCTCCAGGGTCATTCTGCTATTTAAAGTCAGAAGAGACCATAAAGTTTGACACATAGTAGGAGCCCAATCAATACTACTTGAATGAAGAAACAATGAGGGCCCTTACAAAATATGTTGGCTTTATGGTTGAGAGTCTTACCACCCGTTTGAGTAACTATGGTCGGTGAAGGGATGTTTCTCTCTAAAAAACCTTCACTGTGAGTCCAACAGGATTGTGTCAGCTCTAAACTAACCCTCCCAAGGTAACCACAGATTTCCATCCTAGGAATCAGGATCCTGGTCTAAGACACTTTGATTACAGGCTCATGGCCTAAATGGTTGGCCAACTATCAGAAAACAGAATCAATCAGAACACTCCATTCTCCATGCATTCCATATAATTTAGAAGCTACTTGAGTATGCGTGTGAGAGTGTGTGTGATATAAAGACGTGTATTTTAAACCCAGGCTGAAATATGTGGAAAAGTTATGATTTGTGTTGGATTCCTTCGCTGCTCTACTGAATGTTATGAATTATAATATCAAATAATATAGATAAATATTTTACCGTAGCCATGCTTTTCTGGAAGTATCCCTAAGAAACCTGTTTCTTTTCCCAGTGATAGAGGTAATATAGTCCTACCAGATAGTGAAACGTGACATGAGACAGGGGCATACATTCTTAACAAATAAAGTCATTAAAACTTTCAGTTTAAACTTTAGCTCATTTGTTCTAGGCGGTGCCCCTGGGGCTCCTGTTTGAACAGCACACAGCAAGGTTAGATTTAGGAGGCAAAGTTTTCATTAGCTTCTTTTGAAAGATGCCTGAAGTCAAATCCCTTGAAGGACTATCCTCCCCCAAAATCATTGCCGCTCTGTTGGATAGGTGAGATAGATGATTAAGCTACAAGGAAGCCGCAGACTGAAAGCAGCTGGGAAATGGAAATTTTAAAGATAAACTGATCAACATGCCTGGAAAATATCTACAGGATAGAAATGAGGGAAAGAAGAATTAGAAATAGAATTTCAGGTGCTGTTTCATGTCAGGGTATTAGAGTCAGATTTGGTGAATCCTACGAGAGGGAATAATAGACGTCTTTTTGGCTTTTAAAAGAAGACTGTATTTCACAGAAATTTAAATGAGTATCTGAACAGGAAAGTGTTTTGATTGGAGGAGTTTCTTCCGAGATTATTTTTGGTTTATTTTCTTTTTAAGTATAATGTAAGAGTCAAGTGAATAGGGGACTTCCCTGGTGGTCCAGTGGTTAAGACTTCGCCTTCCAATGCAGGGGTTACGCGTTCGATCCCTGGTCAGGAAGCTAAGATCCCACATGCCTCCTGGCCAAAAAACCAAAAACATAAAATAGAAGCAATATTGTAACAAAGTCAATAAAGACTTTAAAAATGGTCCACATCAAAAAAAAAAAAGAGTTCAATGAATAAATCTTAGACATACATACGTATACAACTGTTTAACCTCCCGGATTAAGATTCAGGACTTTTCTAGCTCTCCAGAAGGCTTGTTCTTATCCCCTCCTAGCCAGCTACCCCCCGACCCCCAGAAAAGGTGGCCAGTGTTCTAAGCTTTGTCATCACAGATTCCTTTTGCTGTCTGTCACCTCGGGGGAAGGGAGTCGTTCGGGATGTGCTTTTACGTCTCAGCGCTGGCTCTCTGAGATCCAGAGATGTGTATGCAGTAGCCCCACTGTGTGGTTACTAATCTCTTTTATTTTCATAAAATCAGTAAAAAAAAAAGGGAGAAATACTGTTAGAAGGGGAGAGGGAAATGCATGTGTTGGGTGGGCGGCAGTCACAGACCATTTGTACTCACTTTAAAATGTCCCTGCTTCTCCCTGAGTGATAAGTTCAAGTTTACCATGATTTGGGCGTCCAGAGATTAAGAAAAATTCAAGCAAGGTTTACTCTGCTGTCCCATATGACAGCCACGAGCCACACTTGGCCTACCTACCTTAAAATTTAAATTGATTAAAATAAATTAAAATTACAGATTTAGTTCCTCAGTCGCCTTAGCGCCACTTCAGGGGCTCAAATAGCCACATGGGGTTCGTGGCCACCCTACTAAATGGTGCAGATATGCAACATTGTTTCCGTTCTTGCAGAAAGTTCTGTTGGACAGCGCTGTTTAGAAAGCTGGCTATGAGCTTCCCTCCTCTTCCTCTTCCCCTTTTCCCTTCATAAGGATGTTACGGTGGGTTTACTTATGTTTTCATTGTAAGTTACCATTTAATTCTGTGGTCCTCAGACCATCGTCTTACAAGCTTCTGTTTCCTGCACTTTCCCTCCATACTTGGGAAGAAAACAAGTGGAAGAATTCTCACAGTGTACTGAAGTTTTAATTTCTAGAATGTACCGTGTGCTCTCCTTCCTGCATCCCACTGTGAGTTGACTTCTCATCCATGAGATCTCAGCTTAGACTGTCTCCAGGGAGCCTTCCACGTCCCACCTCCCAGCCCCCAAGACCGGGTTATGTATCCCTGCAGTTAAGCTACCACAGTAAGCTGCTGGCCTTCCCCTGCCTGTTTCCTGGCTTCTCTCTCCCACTGAAGAGGGAGCAGCCTGTCCTGTTCGCTGGTGTATGTCCATCCCTGGGGACACTGCCTGGGACTGTGGAGGGAAGGAACAGTGGGCTGCACAAGGAAGGGGCAATAGCCAAGTAACTTAATGTTACAGTGGGGTTCCTTCCCCCAGCCCACCACCTGGATGAGGAGTTCCAGAAGGGGGATTATCAGAAACACATTTCTGTCTGGCCACCCTTCCGGATACACCTCGGTGCTCTGAGCTGTTTCTCCGGCAGTGATGATGGCACATCCAAGACGCTTGCCCTCTCTCTGGTTAAAGTTCATGGTTTCCGTCTCATCAGAAGTGAGAGGCTAAAAGACATATACAAACTGAGATGGTGCTGGGCGAGCAATTAAAAATGGGCAAGTGTAGTTGAAGAATGGTGATAATATGATAGAAAATTCTGCTGCATCTGGCAGCAGGCAGCTGTTCTTGGCCTCACAGGCCAAGTCTCGCCAAGCCGCATGACCTCTTGGGGAGGCGGCTGTATCCAGGAAGGGTAGGAATCAGGATCGGTAGCAGAAATCCCAACTCAGACCAGCTTTAAAGATGAACTTATTTTTCCAAGTATCAGGAAATCGAGAGATTGGAGGCTCAGAGATGGTTGATTGGGTGTCTCAGCAGTGCCAGGGAGGACCCAGATCAGCCATCCTGGGCATTGGCTTCCTCCTTAGGCTGGTAGGGAAGTGGCTTCTGTAGGCTCAGGCATCCCATCCGGGACCTCAGCATCTATAGATAAAAAAGAGAAGGTGTCAGTTCCGGTCACTGGTGAGGGGAAGGAGGTGGCCAGAGTTGTGTCACTGAAGCATCCGGAGTTGATGCAATAGATCCGAGGGTCTCCTACAAGCGCCAAGACCACCCGGCCCAAATATGCTCCCCCACCCCAGCCTATGCATTCTTTCAGCCTGCATCAGTGCAGAAAATACTGAGTGGAAACCCTTAACTCCATTAGCTAATAGCAGTTAATGCCTTAGAAATGATCTAACTAACGGGACAAATATGGAACACAGAAAGCTCCCAGGATGGGAAGAGAGAGCCTCGGAGAAGAGGTAGGAAGGCTCACCAAGGACCAATTATAACACGTCAAGTCTTACTAGAACCAACAAGGACCTACTGTATAGCACAGGGAACTATACTTTATAGTTTGTAATAACCTATAAGGGAAAAGAATCTGAAAAAGTGTGTGTGTATGTGTATATATATAAATAACTGAATCACTTTGCTGTACACCTGAAACTAGCACAACATTGTAAATCAACTATCCTTCAATTTAAAAAAAAAAGTCTTACTAGTCTGCCTGAGCCAAGCCATTAGGAAACTCCCTCCTTGCCCTTAAGGGTTAATCCCCCCACTACCCCTCACCCCCCAACTGAGAAAACACTGGTTTAATTTTAAATTTAGCAATATCTATACATACACGATTTTCAGCGTACATGGTATATATTCTGAGAAATCTGGAATCCTTCAACCGATCAGTTATGCTTTCACTTTTTCCTCCTTCTCCGTAGACCTCACAGAATTAGAGCTGTGCTGAGTGAGGTCACAGTCTAACTACAGTATTAACCCTGCAAAACTGTTCATTTTCGCCCGAGCACCCAGAGGCAGGATATAGAATGTGTCCAACTGAAAAACTATTACAGATGATGCGGTGCTGCGATGGACTGAATTGTAACCGAGACGGGGATGTGTGTGTGTGTGTGTGTGTGTGTGTGTGTGTGTGTGTGTGTGTCTTTAGCCAAGAAATCATTTTCTAAAAGGAAGTCAGGTAGTGCGGAGCTCTTAAAAGTCGAGGTTATATGATTGTATTTTTAAAGGAAACATGCATTTTCTGACACCCAAATTTTAAAATGCTACTTTGAATATTTCCCAGCCTTAACTGTTTTATATTTCCTACCAACTGTGTCCTTGTTTTTTAGTTTTTTCCCTTATCCAGTACCTCTTTCACTTTTCTCTCTGTGTTACAAACATCCCTTGTGTTTTTTAATATCTATTTTGCATTGTTAAAAATATACAGGAATGTATAAAGAATAACACAGGGAACATCCACAAACCCACCACCCAATTTAAGAAATAAAACATTAGCTCTTTTTTCTATGACTGTTCCTGAGCTCTGTTTAATTCAGCCTGGAGAAAAGCACCACACAGATGGTCAACATTTTGTGTAAAGGCCCAATCACCACCCCGTTCACAGTAGATGCGGAGTTTCAGAAAGCACGTGCGTTCCCAGTCTTGCCTGGACATGTGGTTAATGCTAACTAGTGTAACAGTTGTGCCCCAGGTAACTCCTAAAGCTGTATCGGATCATAAAATCTAGAATGTTTTGCAAATTTATATTTCATCATGCTGGGCTTTATGCACAAAAACTAGATGACTTCCCGTTTGTAATCTCCATCAAAGGCATTTCTCAAAATCCCTTTGTTATGCCTTATCACTGGCGCTACCACACATTGTTTGCATGTTTGCAAACAATCTCTGGCTAAATTATAAATCTGCAAGTATCCTTGTGGCGTTCGCCTCGCAGAATTCAGACATAAGTGCTATTTTAGCTTATTCCTCAATCGTAGATTCTAAATATTTGACCCCCTTCACTGAGTGCCAGAGACCTGACTTGACTTGTCTGTGGTTTGGGCTCTAATTTAAAAGCAATCAACCATGTCTGAATAGTGTTTGAAATATTTATATTGTATCCATGGAAAGGATGTCATATTTTATTTTCTCAAGAGTACAGTTTCTTTAGCACGCTCTCGCTGCCGTCACGTGATGCTCCGTTTGCTCCCGTGGTACCTTTGCCTGTGGGGCAGCACATTGTACACGGACATCTGCCTCAGCCCAGCCTTGGGAACTTGATCTCTTCCAGGAGCCCAGCATGCAGAAGAGCGGCTTGCTCGTGGCTCCCAAGCTCATGCTTAATCACTGGAGGGGACGTTCTTTTCAAAGTGTCCCCAGCTCCGTAGTCTTATAGGGAGAGAGGCAGGAACCAGATGGGTAGAGTGTGGGTTGATTTTTTTTTTTTTTTCATCTGTTGACTGAAGAACTTCTGGTGCCTTTTTTTTTTTTTTTTTAAAGAATTTCACTTTTTTAAAAATTAATTTATTTATTTTTTGGCTGTGTCAGGTCTTCGTTTCTGTGCGAGGGCTTTCTCTAGTTGCGGCGAGTGGGGGCCACTCTTCATCGCAGTGCGCGGGCCTCTCACTATCGCGGCCTCTCTTGTTGCGGAGCACAGGCTCCAGACGCGCAGGCTCAGTAGTTGTGGCACATGGGCTTAGTTGCTCCGCGGCATGTGGGATCTTCCCAGACCAGGGCTCGAACCCATGTCCCCTGCATTGGCAGGCAGATTCTCAGCCACTGCGCCACCAGGGAAGGGAAGCCCCTCTGGTGCCTATTTGCAAGGTTGCTTTGAGTATGTGAGCTGGTGGCTAGACCAGTCATGTCCTCTTCTTCCTGATTTGGAAGATAGAAATTGAAGAAAACATTCTGCAGACCCCAAGTGCCAAAGGTCTGAATTTGTCCCGAGCCCACAGCAATAAGGACGTTTTCCAAGAGAAGGATAAAGCATATGTATTTTATTTAGAGTGGACTGTTTTAAGTGTTATCTTTTCATTTGGAATGAATAGTAGGTTCTCCACATTGCCATTAACCAGTTGTTAAATGTGAGAATTCATTAGTAAAATAAGCCATCACAGTGTGTGGGATGATGTGAGATGAACATTAGCTCAGCTCCTTGATTCTGAGCATGGGAAGTTTTCCTTTTCTTTGTTACAGATTTGGGGGGCTTTTTGATATTCATTACAACAAAAGCGAGAGCTTGCTGATCTTCCAGATTTTATTGCCAAACGAATATCAACACTAGTCACTGGCTTCTTCTGTAGGATGTATGGGTTTCCTTTCTCTCCACAAAAGAAGACATGTCTAAACTTGCTTATCTCTCTATAGGACAGTCGGCCCAATATGTCAAGACCTCTGATCACTAGATCTCCTGCATCTCCACTGAACAACCAAGGCATTCCTACTCCAGCACAGCTCACAAAATCCAACGCACCCGTCCACATCGACGTGGGCGGCCACATGTACACCAGCAGCCTGGCCACCCTCACCAAATACCCTGAATCAAGGTAATCCGAAAAGCCGCAAAGTCACGCTCCAAAGTGCATGTATTTGATGATCTAACTGTTTTTCCTTTGACCAGCTTAGCAGTGCAGCCTCGCCAGGGCCGGGGGTAGGACATGAAAGCGTCATGTGGGCCACCTGTTATGGAGGCGGCTCTGGGACATGACCGTAAATCTCCTACGAGTCAGGGTTTGATCCAGAGCTTAGCCAAGTACGTGTGAAAGTGTCACTGAGAATGGAGTTCTGTGATATTTCACTCCTCTGAGAGCTTCACATTTCTCAGCGTAGTAAACAAAGGATGATGATTTCTACCCCTGACCTTTCTTCTGTCCTCTTCTTCTAAAACACACTTTCTTATCAAGTCTTAGAATTTTATAGTTGGCCCAACTTGTGAACTGGAGAAAAAAAAAATGAGAGACTCTTATCAGTAGGGCAGTATATTTAGAACAGTTGGCAGAAGTCCAGAAAGATAGCCTTGTCTGAAAAAAAAATGAAGGGCAGTGGAAGTTATGAACGCTCAAGGCAGATAAGCAAATAGGAAAAGGGTATGAAGGGGGAGAGTGGTTTATAAATGGGCATGTACACCACGCTGATGAAAACTCCCCTCCCACACCCCACTCACCCATTTCTTTTTCTTTTTTTAAAATTTTATTTATTTGGTTGGTTGGGCTGGGTCTTAGCTGAGGCAGGTGGGCTCCTTAGTTGCGGCAGGTGGGCTCCTTAGTTGCGTCATATGAACTGTTAGTTGCGGCATATGAACTCTTAGTGGTGGCACGCATGTGGGATCTAGTTCCCTGACCAGGGATCGAACCTGGGCCCCCTGCACTGGGAACGTGGAGTCTTAACCGCTATGCCACTAGGGAAGTCCCGCCACCCAACCGTTTCTAAAGGAGTTTCCAAGGAAACAATTTACTTTGCGCCCCAGGACACCCCTCCTGGCTCCACCTAGATCTGGGGGCTGAGGCAGATCCTATTAGGGAATTTATCTTCGGGCCACTCTGCTGGTGGGTAGAGGAAGAGGCATGAGCTCACGTGGGCTAATGTCAGGAGAAAGGGTGTTTCTCTGCTTGTTTCTGCTCAAATGGAATGGAAACACAGCACTTGGGCTTCAGAAAAGCACTCATTGCATTTCTGAGAACCTCCTACAATATGACAGGTATCAGGTAACTTACAGCCTAAGAAGAGAGCACTGACATACAAATCACTGTCATAACTGCACAAAGACTGCTTTTTTGGTTTTTGTTAGTCTCACTTCACTGATATTTTTTGAAGGAATGTGAAGGTTGAAAAAAGATGAAATATTTTCCCTCTTAATTTCCAGATTAATTTCTACAATAGACATGAAATGATTTTTAAAAAGTAGATGTTATAAATTCAGTTACCCAAAACACCTGTATATTGGGAATTCCCTGGCGGCCCAATGGTTAGGGCTCCATGCTCCCACTGCAGGGGGCATGGGTTCTATCCCTGGTCAGGGAACTAAGATCCTGCAAGCTGTGCAGCATGGCCAAAAAAATAAAAATTAAAAAAAAATGTATATTTTAAAATGAAATGATCATATCAGTCAGTTGTTAGTATTACTGAGTCTCCACCCTCCCTAAATGCATTGTTATTGGATGCTACAAAACTGTTACATGATGGTTATATTTCTTAAGAGTATCATTATATAAGGAGGTTCTTTTTTTAAAAAAAAGTCTATTTCCATTCCTTCTAACCTTCTAATACCAACATCGACAATAGAAAATCACTGTGCCTCTTCAGATGAACACTTAATTCTAGGGGGCAAGTCACCAAACAAACATGAGTCAAAAAGCAAGTTTCGACGATAGCAGAATGCACTGGTCTGATCTGGTGGCCTTTTGCTTCAGTCTGATTATTAGACTGTGATACAGGAGGGAAGTTAGTCATTACACTATTTGCATGTGACGTAAATGGTAGGTTTTCTCGTGCTCATTGCAGCTGGGTGGGTCTCTTCCCCCTGACTAAGGCCCACCAGGGTTTTGGCTTTTGTGAAGCTCACTGGTGTCACTTGGTGTATTGGCAGTGGTATAAGATAGACAGTGAGGGACTCTGTATATTCAGTTCCTCCCTCTCAAATCATTTGCCACTTCAATCGTTTCGATGCTTGGCAGTATTAAAGGCCTCTGATAGTGTCTCATTTGGCGAGCCTTCCTCAGGCCAACTTTCCATGGGTATTTCTAAGAGTCCCCTTTTTGTCCCTTGTTATTTTCCCCCTGAGACGTGCATCACGTTTCATGGGTCTCAGTACGGATCCAGCACTCTCGGTATCTGTACTGTCTCATATGGGAACCACTAGCCACGTGCAGCTTTGAGCACTTGACGTGTGGCTGGTCCAAACTGAAATGTCCTTTAAGTGTAAAATATACACTGGATTCTAAAGACTTAGTGCCCCCCAAATGTGAAATATCTCAAAAATTTGATATTGATTTCATGTTGGAGTGATACTATGATAATATATTGAGTCGTATAAATAATAATAGAGTTAAATAAAATATATTAAAATTAATTTCACCTGTTTCTTTTTACTCTTTTAATGTGGCTACCAGAAAACACAAAATTACAGACGTGTCTCGCTCTTTATTGCTGTTGGACAGCACAGAACTATATATATGCACAGATTTTTTAAAAAATCTCATTAAACCTCCCCCTCCCCAAACCTGATACTTACATGCATCATAAATTGAATTTCTCTTTCACCAACTTAATTAGAAAAGATAAAATTGTTCATCTTTCTTTCTCGATCTTTCTCTATGCTTCACTGTCACCTCTATGCTCCCAGTGTCCTGGGAGCAACATCAAAAATAATATGTGTAGGGGCTTCCCTGGTGGCGCAGTGGTTGAGAATCTGCCTGCCAATTCAGGGGACACGGGTTCGAGCCCTGGTCTGGGAAGATCTCACATGCCGCGGAGCAACTAAGCCCGTGAGCCACAACTACTGAGCCTGCACATCTGGAGCCTGTGCTCCGCAACAAGAGAGGCCGCGATAGTGAGAGGCCCGTGCACCGTGATGAAGAGTGGCCCCCGCTTGCCGCAACTAGAGAAAGCCCTCGCACAGAAACGAAGACCCAACACAGCCAAAAATAAATATAAAAAAAAAATAAAATAAAATAATATGTGGTTCATTAGTCCCAGGTTTGAATGCTGACGCTCCCATTTAATAGTTGTTTGGCCATGGATAGGTCCAATTTCTAACTGCCTGTCTTCTGTCTTGTAAAATAGACACAAATACGTCTTCTTCCAGGGTTATTGGGAGGATTAAATGTGATTATGGAAAGCACGACATGGCCCTGTGCCCAACACGTAGTATTGCCTTTATACTTAATCTTCTGCCAAACCCAGCAATTGTTTCTTTTCAAACTGCCTTCCAAATTCCAAATATATACCATTCCTTCATTTCCTAGACCACAGAAACAGCCTCACTTCTGAATACTTGCCTGGATCCGTAAAGGCTCGAGGGCCTCCTTGCCTGCACCTTCTGGTCCTTTATCTTTAATGTCTGCACCTGTCTCGGAACTGTCGAGCTATTCCAAGATCATCTTTTTTGTTAGGAGATATTTTTAAGCCTATGTCCAAACTTTTGGGAACAAGCCCTACAAGTAATTTCTGTTTCTGTTGCTTACACCTAAAGCAGACGACATTGGTTGGAAGACAATGCTGTGGATGTTGAATGGACCACTGTGTGTTGCTTTGCTTCCTCTTGGATTTGGGAGGGGGTGGAGGGGGTGCTTGGAAAGAAATTAAATGTTCATTTCAAAGCAGCAGTCAGTTTAATGGGACCCGTCCACAACTTTCAGTAGTCAAAGATATAGGGAAGAAATAGTTCTTCATGCTTTTTCCGCAGATGTCAGATGCTCCTTCCAACTTCTGGCAAAATCTCTCACATATATCAACCTTTTGGGGATAAATTGTAGGACATTAGGTTGCGCCTGACCATAGAATTACAAATAATTCCAAGTCGAGTTCTCTAGATCCTGGGTGTCTTGAACATGTCTCACCCTACTGGACCATTCCCTGCCCCCTCTCCCTCTTAGAGCACCCTGGTTCCTCTCTCACCCACACTTTCCTTGGTGTAGCCCAGAGGGGAAAAGGGCTTTTTCCTCGGTTTTCTTTTCTAGGATTTCAGGGGGAGACTTGTAGTGTAAAAGTGCTAAGTTGTTTGTAACAAGTGATCCTAAAAGATGTAGTGTCCTTCTATAATTTCAAAGGTCCTGCAAAGGGCCTTAACTCCATTTTGAAATATTGTGGGTGATTTTTTATTCTATTTCTATTTGTTGTCCTCTGGGCTAAAGACTACCTTTAGAACATTGTCCCCAGAAAGTGGTACATTGGACCACGCAGCTAAACATTAGAAGCACCTGCAAAGCATCAAAAGGCCATGAGAGGCCACGCCCCAGACCAGTGAACCGAGAATCTCTGCGATTTTCCTAAGAGATCCTGATTTTAACCATATGGCTTTGCCTGGTCCCTCCAAGTGAACACAGGCCTTTTACTTAATGAATCTCCCATGCTATATCATAATGGCCATTCCACCAAAGAAAATACATTTTGATCTTCATTTCTTTAATTAGCAAGGTTACCTGGTTCCACTGTCTGTGCACCCACATGCCCTATTTTTTTTTTTTTTTTTTTTGGCTTGTAAACCCTGAGTACGGATTCAATATGCAAGTTGACTTTTATATTTTACAACAAGGTTAATTACTTATGTTGTTATTCACTTCCATTATTGGGTGGTTTTTTTTTTTTTTATAAATTTATTTATTACACTTATTTTTTTGGCTGCATTGGGTGTTCGTTGCTGCATGCGGGCTTGCTCTAGTTGCGGCGAGCGGGGACTACTCTTCGTTGTGGTGCGCGGGCTTCTCATTGCGGTGGCTTCTCTTGCTGCGGAGCATGGACCCTAGGCAAGCGGGCTTCAGTAGTTGCAGCACGCGGGCTCAGTAGTTGTGGCGCACGGGCTTAGTTGCTCCACGGCATGTGGGATCTTCCCGGACCAGGGCTTGAACCCGTGTCCCCTGCCTTGGCAGGCGGACTCTTAACCACTGCGCCACCAGGGAAGCCTATTGAGTGGTTTTTTTGCTAACAGGACTGGACATAAAGGCTTCAAATTAACTGAAGTACTGCATACATCCGTGGTGTGGTCTGACTTTACCAACATTTCGCGTGAGATGCCAAACAGTTCTTTGGAGGTGTTTATGAGACAGAGGCTGATCCACACCACCTCAGTGAAAAACACTGTTCCCTTTCAGGGGAGCCTACAAGTCTCCAATTCTGGTTGCTATTTTGAATTGCAGTCACCAAGAAAAACACCCAGTTCAGATCTGCAGTAATTTTACATCAAATAAGTAAAACCAAAAATATATATATATTTTTAAATAGATATACAAAGAAGATAGAACATATTTAACAATTTGTTACCCTGATTTCTAAGTTGTAAATACCTAGACATGTGGGAGGTGGACCTCACTTGTACTCTTGCCCTGAGCCCCCCAAATTTTAAGGACAGACCTGATTATATCTGACTCAGAAATCCAAGGTACCCACTAACATCATTGGTAACAAAAAATCTAGGTATCTAATTTGTCATAAGTAAGTAATATTGGTACCAAATTACATGGCCTCTTTAAAATCTCCTACTGTTGACAGTGAAATATCTTCTTAGCCACACGTGTGTGTGATATTAAAGAAACGTTCTATGCTTTAAAAGAAGACGTAAGTCTGAGTTCAAAGTTAGGTCTGTTTCATCATTTACTGTCACCTCGAACAAAAACAATATTAACAGCAGTTATGTTGATGGTTATTCAGATGTGGACTTTTTAAAACCAAGAAGTGGGCAGATACTGCTGATTAACCACAGCTATTGGGTGGCAGTGAGGCAGGGGTCTTAGCTAAAAGAGCTACTAACCTAGAGGTGAAAGACACAATCTCCTGTTACAATCCCCTGAGCCATCCCATCTGCTTGCTTGACAGAGCTTTTGTATATTTTAAACCAAGTATATGAGTTAACTCCGACATAAGGAGATTATGCTGAACTGGTCTCTCCTAAATAGCAGCAGAGTTACTAAGCACACTGGCATATGTAGGTAATTGCAAAACTCAAGAGACTCAGCTTTCAACGTTGCAGTCGACACCCATGGCCACCCAAGGGGTGTGTGTATCTGGAGCTTTAGGATGGCGATGCCAGGCATGTGTGCCTTGCCAGTAGAGATCTGGTTTTGGCAGGCTTCACCCCCGATGTGCTGGCCATTCCAGAGTGGTTTACGTGGAGCTGCACTGAAGGAAAAGTGGGGCACTTGCAACGTTAAGGGGCTGGTCCGCTGTCTCAGGACAATTGAATTCTAATGTCTGGATTTCCGGGTAACTGCTGGGCACCAGCCCCGGGGGTTTTCTGTAATCCCGCGTCAGGGCTGGGGGTTCTGTGCTCTGATTTCGACTTCACAGTTCCAGTTCACGCTCTGGTCCCTAGACACACATGGTGCGTCCCACGTTGTCATCACACAGGCTCACGCTTCAGGATCTCAACAAAAATGCCCCCAAATTAATGCATCCTGTTTGTTTGCCAAACAGTTCCCTGAACTTTCTTTCAGAATGATTGCGTGGCACTGAATACAAAGCTTTTTATTATGACCTGCTCTTTAGATCAGCATGATTTATAATTCAATATCTATCTCAAGTTTTTAAAAAAATCACAGAATAGGCTATTGGGGGTTTTTAGATGAGTGGACATCAACCTGGCCTATATAGTCTCAGCACAAATGGAAAAAGAGAACGTATCCCTGCTGCTGGGAAAACGCCCGTGGAAATGCGTACAATGAGGACAGTCTAATGGTGAGCAGTTCTGACTGGTTGATCTTAAAAAAAAAGAAAATTAGTTTACGGAGGGATGTAAAAGGAGGAAAAGCACTTGGCCAATGAAAAATGGAAAGTTTCTCCAGGATCACAGGGACAAGTTTTCCTCTGCTCTGTTTCTTCTTTTCATCTTACAATAATGCTTTTCCAAAACTGCTCCTCGCTTATATAGGCAAAGAGTAAATGAAACCAGCTTCAAAAGACTTTTTTTTTTTTTCAAAACGATGAAACTGGATTTTCTGTTTAGTGCTGAAAATCCAGCTTCAGTAACTTAGGCTGCACTGCTGGCAGATTCAGCAAACTTTCTTTGCCACTTGGGCACAACATAGGCCTAGCTTTTAAAGTAATCTAGCTCATCAAGTCTTTTTTTTTTTTTTTTTACAATTTAGAACACAAACTGAGTTTCTAATTTTTTTTTTAATTTTATTTTTTTATTTATTTATGTCTGTGTTGGGTCTTCGTTTCTGTGCGAGGGCTTTCTCTAGTTGCGGCAAGTGGGGGCCACTCTTCATCGTGGTGCGCGGGCCTCTCACCATTGCGGCCTCTCTTGTTGCGGAGCACAGGCTCCAGACGCACACGCTCAGTAATTGTGGCTCACGGGCCCAGTTGCTCTGTGGCATGTGGGATCTTCCCAGACCAGGGCCTGAACCCGTGTCCCCTGCATTGGCAGGCAGATTCTCAACCACTGCACCACCAGGGAAGCCCATCATCAAGTCTTATCTTAGACATTTAAAGAAAAATGCAGCCATATTACAGGTACTGGCCTGTAGTTTTCCCTGTCATGTTCTTTTTTTCATTCTACAGATTTATTCTGTGTTCCTTGTCAACCAGGGCATACACTGGCTAACAAAAGTCCTTGCTCTCTTGTCGTTTACTTGGGGGCAGGAGAGGACAGACAATAAACAAGTAAACAATCAATTAACAATATTTGAGTTGGTAGTAAGTAAAGTAGGAAGAAAAATAAAACAGGATGAATAGCCTTGGGAAGTAGTTTGCTTCCTATGTTAAGTCTAAAGATAATTTTATTCTATGGTTTGTTTCTTCAGGATACATCTTTATTAGTTCGTCTACATTTTCAAGACAAAATCTAGTTTACATTTTAGAGTCGATGTAGAAGCAGATTGTTGTTGCTTCAGTATCACAAGTCACACCTTATCGATGATCAATGGCCTCTTCTGAATTCTGTGATTCACCTCCTGTTATCTGATGTGTGGCAAATACATATGTTCACCCTTCATCTCAGCAGGAGGGAAGTACAGGGTGAAGTCTACTGTCTGGGCTATGGGTGTGGAACAGCTCCAGGCCAGACCATCATCTTCAGATCACCTTGCTAGTTATATTAACCATGATTTTTTTTTATATTAACTCAGTTCAAATGTCACTTCTTTATATTTTATTTATTTATTTATTTATTTATTTGGCTGCATTGGGTCTTCGTTGCTGCGAGCAGGGGCTACTCTTAGTTGCGGTGCGTGGGCTTCTCACTGCGGTGGCTTCTCTTGTTGTGGAGCACGGGCTCTAGGCCCGCGGGCTTCAGTAGTTGCAGCACACGGGCTCGGTAGTTGTGGCTCGTGGGCTTAGTTGCTCCACGGCATGTGGGATCTTCCCGGACCAGGGATCAAGCCCGGGTCCCCTGCATTGGCAGGTGGATTCTTAGCCACTGTGCCACCAGGGAAGTCCCAGCCATGATATTGTTTCTGGTACATTTTCTGTAATTTTGCAGTTGGTGGTGACTGAAGTTAGATTTGGTGTTGACCAAAGTAGAGAGTTAACAGATGTTAAAATAAATATGGGCAGAAGGCCCTGGGAGGTAAACAGTACCAAGGCCGGCGGATCCCTTAGCCTGATCCTTAGACCAGGAAGAAGGTGAGGGCCGCCTTGCCCCCGCAGATGGTGCTGGTGCCTTTGATGGCAGAGCAGTAACAGTGGTTGGGGAGTAACACTGGGTATTCAGCGTGAAACAGCTCAGGACAGGACTGTAGGTCACGTTCTCGATTCTTATTAACTTCTCACTTGCCGAGAACTCAGCCTCAGCTTAGCTAGAAACCCTCTTCCTGAAAAACTCTTTCTTACTAAGTTCTCATCCCTGTGTTCTTGGTACCTAGTATCGGGCCTGCCACAGGGGACATTCACAAGTTTGCTTGATATATGGATTAATTACTGGGTAAGATACTGTACCCAGAGGCCAGATCCTCAAAACAATGAAAGTCACATAATTGAATAAAGCTATTCAAAATAGAAAGTTACGTTTAAAGCTGGGCTGGGTTCGTTAGCTATATCATTCAGTGTGCCGCCATAAGCTTACAGGTGGGGCTGTTACTGACCCCAGTTAGCAGATAAGAACGAGCAGCTCTACGAGGCTCAGCAACGTGTTCAGTCTTATTCGGCAAATGGGGAAGAGCCAGGATTCCAACTCCCACTCTGACTCCAGGACCTTGGTTTTTTAATTCTTTTATAGCCATGCTTCTCAACCCTGGGGGCATGTTAGAATCAACTGGGATTCAAAAAAAAACCTGGTCCTTCCCACAGAGATTCTGATTTCATTGGTCTGGACCCGGGCACGGGATTTGCTAACGCTTCCCGTGTTCAGCTATGCAGTGCATCTTCCCACCTTCTGGAACTGTGTTCTAAAGGTGAGCTTTAGCCAAGGGGGCAGCTCATCTACAATATCTCAAGCTATTTTATTCTCAAGGTGGCCTTCACCTAATTCTGGGTCAGTGCTGGGGCGTGTGTGAGCCCTGCCCCCCGCCCGTGGTGCCGGAGGTCCCAGCCTGGTCTCCTGCCGAGAGCAGTCTTCTCCTGCCGCCCAGTGTCATACAAACACAGTGCTATCATTTTCTGTGTGTGTCATGACTTTAAAAAGTCTGCAAAGCACCACCTTAGACTGGGCAATGGGATAAATGCATCTTGTTCTTATTTGCCTGTGGGTTTCAGGAAGCTCGTTTTTTTCATGCCCCCATGTCCAGTGCACACAGTCATCCCATAGCAAGGGACAAAGTTGGCCTTGGACCAGTGACCTTGCCACCTGCTGATGGCCACTGGGTTGACCTGTGAAGAGAAAATCATTAGCACAACATTCAGTGACCAGCTTTGGCCCCAGCACGCTGTGCCCACGGGAAGGAATGGTCTACCGGACGCCAGGATAGGTAGGGCTGCTAATCAGGTTAGGGGGGTCTAGGTCCACTGATGTGTTAGTCACCGCCTCTCTGCTGGGCTCCTCCCTTTCCTGTTGCTACTGGAGCAGTGGACCCGAGTGCCCCGCAATGCAGCAAACTATCTCAGGTTCACACCACTGCACAAAACACACGTGCCTGCACCAATCAGAAAAATTGTTTTAAAAAGATTTTAAATTTATTTCTAAAACATGTCCTCTAAGCTTACGCTTTAAGTTTTAAAACAAATAATAGATCTACCAGTAGTCTTCAGTGCTTTGAACTGTGCCTGGCAATGCTTGATAAATATTTGTCGAATGTTGAATGAGTTTTGCTTAGTTGAGTTGAATGAGTTTTGCTCTGACCTGGAGCAGCTCAGCCATCACAGGGCTGCTGCAGTGTGAAGGTCAAACATTTTGAATCATCAGGTGCTAACAGTGATGTCAGATCGTAACGGCAAGCCTAGTCCAATCTGGGCAGCAAAGATTAACATCCTTTTTCCTTCAAGGCAGAGACCGGAAAGGGATTTTCTAGTCTAATTACGCTGAAGGGAAAAGGTAAGGAGAAGGGAATAAATCAATCCAGTCACAACCCAGAGACCAATGAGCCAGATTAACAGAAGGGTGACACCTGCCTTCAGAATGTTTTCCTCCAACTGATAATCTCCTCCCTGAGCCCCTCGGATCATCTCCAGATGCTTGAAAGAATGCAGATTCCTTGTCTCCAGCCGCCATCTGTATCCCAGGATGTGAGGGAAATGAGCAGTTTTCATTGGCATGCAGGTAATCCACCTGCATCTCCGAGTTTGGGCCACAGATCTGCAGAGAAGGGCAGTGAAACATCAGTGCATCCCCCTGCAGCATGGTGGGGACAGCGGTGGTGTGGCTAGAGACACAGTGTTAGAGCGAGGCTTTTCTTAGTGCTTCTGGCTTGATTCTCAGCACTTGGGACAATAATACGGACTGTGCTCATTTTGATCTGTCGTGATAAATGGTGTCACTGGGCAACGCCAGCGTTGTTTTTGCCCCGTGTTTGTTATCGTACTTTCATGTTTCCTGCCTCATCATACAAGTACTTTGATAATAAACTATATGTTTTATTTACTTGTTTGAAAAAGTTAATTTGTAGGTATTTCGTAGAAGATTCTGGTAATTTCGTACAAGGTTAATATGTGAAAAATATGCTCCACTTTACTGTGTTCTTGAGAACAGTTCCATCAGAAGGGCTTAAAATTGACAATGTTATTTTCCACAACCCAGCTCACATATCTCCTATGACTTTGGTTCCTTAAATCCTGTAGTTTCTGTTGGTCACATAACTCTGATTCTGGTTGAGTGCTTCGTTTGAGAGCTTTTTTATGGCAGATGAGAACCAACATTAATTTTAGGTGAATTTCCAAAAGACAAACCACATTTTGGCTATGTAGAGAGCTTTGTGGGCAGAATATCACACCCCAGAGCTTGTGCCTACCATATAGCTCTTAATTCCATCTTCTCAGACCGCTATGGTCTACTTTGCAGAGAGATGAAATCTCTCCGTATCTCTCTGTGCAGGATACAGTGAGGTGTCTATGCTGTGTGTATTCTTGCCTGGAATAAAACAATGCACAAATTATTCTAAAGTTGGGGGAGTCCTTTTTATTAAGCCAATGCAGAAAATAAACTTCCCCTCCCTTAATTTCTGAAGAGAAGCATTTATTCAAAACAAAATCACATGATGTTATAATTTGCATGTAAACTCTGAGGACTTAAAACAAAACTCTGAAAGTCACACTGAAGGATCCCTTATGGGTCCACTGAACACCCAGATGCCCTCTGCTGAAACTTGAGCTGTGGTCTTAGAAGAGTCCGTTTCACTGCATCTGCCATGTCTGGCAGTTTGTTCTATTATCAGTATATAAATAACCCATTAAAATGCCATTTCTTTTCATTAGAAATGCAGGATTTATTGACTCAAGTTGATGAATTATCAATATTATGCTTCTGAATGATTACTCTCAAGGTGCCTGGAGATAGAAAGTAGCAACAATTTGTCTCCAAAATAGCAAGCTGCAGTGGATGCATAATGCTTTACGTGTGGCTTCTGAATGTGCCCAGGGTGGTCCTGGTGGGAGGATGAGGGATGTGAGAGGTGGTGAGGGATGAGAAGTCAGTTGTGCTCTTACAAGTCGTATGCATTTCATGTGGTCATACTCCAAAGGCAGACACCCAGAAGTTCCAATTGGGTGGCAATTCCATTTGCAAAAAAAAAAAGTTAAAAAACAAAAAAAACACTTTCTTCAGTCCCACAGTTATAACAGTTTTTTGCTGGACTGTCTGAATCTAATCAAGATGCAGTGTCAGTAGAAATGACACAGTCACTTGGATAATGGCTTCCTGCTGCCACATAAACGCCATGTGTCGGTTTGCTTAGTAATGACCTTGCTGTTTATCTTTTTTGGTGGTAATGATTATTTTTACTCCTGTGCAAATTTTCTTATTGTGTTCCCCATATTCAGAAGATAAATTACAACTGTGCATAACAGCTAACCACCACTTTCAAACAGTGGCGGACCTCACCAGGCTCAGAGAGCTTCGTAACCGAGAGGTGAATCTGACCTCACCCAGACCTGTTTCCATGATTTGAGCTGAACGTGCTCCAGAACTCCCACCCAGCCTCATTAGGGCTTGGCTAGGTGCCTGCCACCCCTCCAAAAATTGATTTTTTTTTTTTTTTTTTAAACAGCTTAGAAGGCCCTGAGGGCTTCAGAGCTTACCTAAAAAATGAAAACCCTTCTAGTCTCAAAGCGGTGCAAAAGAGTTAATGTCACAGAAAAAAAGAAGGATCTTTTAAGTGTATCCTGCTGATCCGTAATCTTAGTGGTACGTAAGGTACTTCATCACAACATCACCATTTTGATGATACGTTACAGAAGGGACAAGGTGGCATGAAGGGTGGAATTCAGAGAAAATTGTTGGACACGTTAAAATGGGCTGGAATAAAGGTTATAACAGTGAAGCAAACCTGGGGAGCCATGATCAGTGTGAATGAAGCTCTGGTCTCCACTCTGGCAGACATCTGTGACGATTACAAAAACCCAACAGTGATGACACAGTTTGTATTTCCAAATACACGTCCTGACGGGCTCTTGAAGAACCCATTTGTAATCCTTTATGTGGATTTAAAAACTTCGAGAAAGTAGTTATTTGTAAAAGAAGATTTGGCTTTAGTGCACTTTCACTCAGGACTTGCAAATGAAAAGTTATGTGAACAAAAGATAGGGGAAGCAAATGGTTATCAAATGACTCCTGCAGTCTGTCCAGTTCTGTATATGATCACAGAAAGGAAGAAGAAACATGAGAAATTCTTGTCATTAGCTGGGATACTTTTGTTTCTTTAAACATTTTGCAGGTCAGGGCTTGGTTCTGGTTTTTGTTGGAAGGGACAGGGAGAAACATCGATAGATACACCTACCGCCCAGCGAGTCTATGGACCGGCTTGATGTCTTTCGGTAAATTCTTAAACTGTGATAAACCAAGCCTGAGCCCCAGAAGGGCGTGGACGATTACACAAGACACTCAACTATGACAGCACATTGTTGACCGTGGTACAGCCAAAGGCAGGTGCTGTCAACAGCCACTTTCCTTATTTCTCAACCCCACACACCCGAGAATGTTGTCTTTGAATCATGAGCTGATACAAACTTCATATTTTTCACATGTCATTTTTGATTTGGTGACTATGTAAATAACGTTGCGACATAAATTCGAAATCTTAAGCTTCTCAGAGTACAAAGCCAACCAGGTACATCATCCATCGTGGTTTGAAGAGGCAATTAGATGGTGTTTTCAACGAAAGGGTAGGGTGGACATTTTATGTATTCTTTAAAATGTTTAGATACTTCTGAAGCTCTGTAAATATGACTCTGGTCCAATTAGCAGCTTTCTTTCCTTCTTCTAAGGAGGTATATAACTCACAGTCCTGGGGCTAAATCTCCTCCCTTTGTCTTTGTCATCTCAAACTCAAAAGCCTAGTTTCTGAAAGTGTTTTTAAACCTCCTAGTCACTCTGAAGTCATACAGTGACAGAATAATTCATTTTCATTCATCCAACCACTTTTCAATACTCCTGAGTATTTGAATGATACTCTAAGGCTCTTGAACGGTGTCGGTAATGACGTGTGTGTGTGTGTGTGTGTGTGTGTGTGTTTGTGTGTGTGTGTAGCAGGATAGGTGTACAAAGGACACAGTATAGATTCACTTACTTTCTTCCATACATCTTCTGTTAGGTTTTCAAAAAGCATTTACCTCGCCTTTAAGTAAATTATATTTTTCTTGTTCTTTCTTTTTATATTGAGCACTACGTGAAGCCTCTGGCTTTTTCACTTTTAGGTACTAAGCAAAATATGTAAATACTTCACTGTAAACTGCTGTTTTGCTGGCTCCATTACAAGTAGGAAAAAATTGTTAAATTGAAAATAGAAACAGCTGGCTTCGCCCTAGCCCTCTCCTAGTGTCATATAATTAATAGGATGCTTTTATTTGAAAGGACTGCTGTGACGTACGGTAAGCCAGTTCCAACAGCCTGGGATAGTAAGACACCAGAGGAAATAGGGATGGGCTCCGTTCCGCATCCTGTTTTTACTGATAGCCTCAAAGTATGGTGGAGAGAGTGGGGCCACTGGGAGAGCACAGCCACATGGGGATGGGCTGAGTTCATGCCATTTGTGAGGGAGATTGAGGGCACAAATGGAAGAGTCAGGAATGTTTCATCATATAGGAAGGCACTCCTTCAACAGTTGGGGCTGCTAACACTCAGAATCCCAGGAATAAGAACAGTCACTCAAAAATAAGTTAAATTCAACGGGAACACATGCAAAAGAGTTTGCTTATGTAACAAGAAAACTGGAGTGGCGCTGCAAGATGCAGAAAGGTTGGCAGGACGTGTCTGAGTGGGAAAGGAGCAGGAGTTCTGGGACAGACGGACCCTGAGAGTCGGAGACAGTGTCGAGGCTGGGCTGGCCCCCCCTCTTCCAGGACGGGAGGTTGCATAGTTCAGCAGTGACCTGGTGGCTCTGCGCCTCAGTTTCTCCATCACTAACATCGAAGTATCAGCTATAAATACTCTACCGTTGCTGTGAGGATTAAAGCAGATAATCCAGAGAGTTTTTAGCAGAGTGCCTAACACAGACTCAAAAAATGTTTTATAACATTTTTTCTCTGAACAGTAATTATCACTGTAAAATGGAAAACATATTCTAGAGTTTTAAGTCAAGAGAAAAAAGGAGTGTGTCACAAATACCTCCAAATATAGAACAGCCCGTTGGGAACAGTGGGGGTGACCTGGGGGGCCAACTCGTGCACACGTGCGGGCTCGCCTGCCCACAGAGAAAGCAAGAGGAAGCCTAAGCAAAAACCGCTGGAGCCGAAAATACCAAAGTGGGTTCCCATGGGACACCATGATGCTCTGATCCAGGACTGACCTTAAAAAGTAGCCCTTTGCCCTAGAAATCATTTTAAAACAGACACTTGCTCAAACCAAAGAGCAGGACCAGGTGATGTAAAATGTTGTCTTCCGGGACTTCCCTGGTGGTCCAGTGGCTGAGACTCCGCGCTCCCAATGCAGGGGGCCCGGGTTCCATCCCTGGTCAGGGAACTAGATCCCACAAGCCGCAACTAAGAGTTCAAATGCCGCAAGGAAAAGGTCCCGCGTGCCGCAGCGAAGATCCTGCGTACCGCAACAAAGACCTGGCGCAGCCAAATAAATAAATACTTTTTTAAAAAAAAAGGGAAAAAAATAAACTACAAATTGTCTTCTGGGAGTTACCTGGTGGTCCAGTGGTTAAGACTCCGTGCTTCCACCACAGGGGGCGCAAGTTGGATCCCTGGTCTGGGAACTAAGATCCTGAATGCCCCGGGGCACAGCCAAAAAAATAAAAAGTCTTCCGATTCAAGATGCACAACAGGATTTTATATACCATCGGATTCTGTTTGGGCATTGCACGTCGTCTCCAAAGGATGAAAATCTGTCAACATTTACGGAGCCCAGGCTTAACCGAGGGGCAGAGTGACCACTGGGCAGTAAGGGAGCAGCTCCGAGCTGGACTCTGCAGTCCCACTGCCTCAGCGCTGGCAGACAGGCTGCAGTGCCTTCACCTGTAAGACGAGGGTGATGGTGTCTACCGAGCAGAGTCGTTGTGAAGGCTCAGTACCGTGCCCTGCATGTAGTGGACACTCGGTAAACGTAGCTCGTATTAGACATCCATTTATTCCTCATAAGAATTCTTTGGACAGGGTATTATCCCATTCCTCAGATGAAGAAATCAAAACTCAAACCGATTTGGTCCTGAAGATGGTAAAGCCAGGATTCCAACCCAGGCCTGTGAGTCAGAGCTGAACATCCAGGGGCTTCTGAGATATTACTGAAGGCACCGCGGCCAAGCTCTTGTGCCCTCACATGCTCTGCTCAGGTTGACCCTTTGAGAGAGATGCTCCCCACTTGTTGGTGCTGCCCACCTCACCCATCAGGCTCTTTCTTGCCTGAAATCCCTTCTCCAAGCCCCTGTCCCTTCCCCTTACACCTGGTGACCCTGAAGACCCAGCACAGGGTTGCCTCCTGCAGGAAGCCTTCCCTCCCTGCCCTGGGCTAGCTAGGTCCCTGTCCTCTGTCCTTCCATAGCACCCAGCAGGACCACATCTTGTTCATTTGAAGAGACCCAGCAGAGCACCAGGAACATGGTAGGCATTCAATAAATGTAAGAATAAAAAGGCTACTTTTGTAAATTCTGGTGTTTTTTTTAAAAAATCAAGTTAATTATAATACATTTTTCATAGTAAGCAGTTAATGTAATTTCTCCTAATTTAAACAACTTTCCCCATGAGTCAGGGGAGGACCATGAGATTCTTGGAGGATCTGCAGCCCCCCGAGTGGCTCTGGGCTCCCTCTGAGCCATCAGTATTGCCGTCAGCGATCAATTCTCCAAAACGCCGAGTTCCGCGATTGTTGGCGCTCTCATACATTTTCTTATATTTTAAACTTGCCTTTCCTTTCTCCCCTACTTTCTTCCGCTCTATGTATCATTAAAGAAAATGATGCTGCCACGGGGAACAGGTACTGGAAACGCTACTTCCCCATAAGTAGATATAATTTGTTCTGTTTGCTTTTACTTAGAAGGTATTTTCTTCCTTCTCTTAAATTACTTCCATCCATTTCTATAACAAGCTCTGAATTCATTTTTATCTGTGTTCATGAGATATAGACGAAACTTCCCAAGTCTGGAAACTATAAAGAACTATTTCTAGAATTTTGTTAACAGTTATAAGTGAATTAAATGCTGTGTGATAAGTAAGGTTTCAATAACAGTAAGTTAACTGGTGATTTCTTTCAACATTATAATAATACCCAGCTTAGCAATCTCCCCCTTTTTTTAAGAAAAACTTTTTATTATAGACATTTTAAAATATATGCTTGGACTTTCCTGGTGGCGCAGTGGTTAGGAATCCGCCTGCCAATGCAGCAGACACGGGTTCGATCCCTGGTCCGGGAAGATCCCACATGCCACGGAGCAACTAAGCCCGTGCACCACGACTACTGAGCCTGCGTGCTGCAACTATGTGGCATGCGCCTAGAGCGTGCACGCCTAGAGCCCGTGCTCTGCAACAAGAGAAGACCCTGCTCGCCGCAACTAGAGAAAGGCCCGCGTGCAGCAACGAAGACCCAACGCAGCCAAAAATATAAATAAATCTAAATATATATATATGCAAAAACAGAGAATACGATATTGAACCCTCACATTTCAAAAAGTTTGAGATATCAACCTAGCACTTGTCTTCCCTTCCACCCATTTTGTTTCCTTCCTCTCCCATCTCAGCAGAAAGGAGGGAAGGGGACCCACTGGTTGCAATGCTGACTTTTCTGTCCCCATCTCCTTCCTTCCCTGCTGTTCCGTGTCCAGGTTCCACTGCAGTGACAGCTGCCCACACACCTCTCGTTTGTGTACCCACACCTACAAACACAGACCTCACACACACACACCCCCACACACACAACTGCACAACACAAACACACACACCTTCACCCAGCCCTCTACCTCATTCACCATCTTCCTTAGGTATATGGTATTAGGACAGAAACTTGGTTGGCAATCTACTAACTTGAGTTAGTAGACATGAAAAAGTATAAAGCCACAAGTGCTTCTGAAAACAAAATTATTCAATAGAAAAATACTCTGTAAATCAGATTTTTTTAAAAAGTAACATCCTACTGATCGGTGGACTCGTGGGCGGGTGTCCCCCATGGGCTTCAATGTGACCGTCCTCTGCCCATCCCCCCAGGGGCAGCATGGAGGGCTTACAGCCAGCTCTCTGTCTAGCCAGCTGTGCATCCTTGAGCATTACACTTCTCCATTTGTAAAACGGGACGTTGATCTAGGCCATCCTGGAGATTGTCACCTCTAAAAGTGTGGTTGGCTATTTAAGAAAAAGTGCTGTGACAGTTCAGAGTGACAGAATGACTAACTGAGAGCATCTCAAGTCGGCGGCGTTGACTTGCTCCTCTTTAGTCTCTCTGCTCATCCGCCTTTGCACTGGTTCTCAACTCAGCTGTTCATTAGACTTCCTTGGGGAGCTTTTTAAGAGATGCAGATGCTTGGGTCCCAAGCCCGACCAATAATTACATCAGAATATGTGGCACTGGGCATCTGTATCTTTTAAAAGGTCCCCAGGTGATTCCACTGTGCAGCCAGGGTTAAGAAGCACTGCTCTATACAAATGACAGTCAAAAGCAAAGCAAAGGAGGCAGGACTTGGGTAAGTTACAAGCTGCATCTGTGAGGAGATGTGATTTCAGATAAAGTGTTTTGATTGTCTCACTTCTAAAGGAGCTCTTGTCCTTAACATCGCTGAGAGCATAGCCTGACATCAGTCCCCATCGCCCTCAGAACCAAATCCAAACTCCTTGACCTGGCTTACGCAGCTCTTTGTGATCTGACTTTTGCTGATTTCTGCTGCCCCAGCCTCATTTTTCAGTTGGCCCCAGTGGAGAGTAATCACATGTCTGGTTTTTTCCAGCTTCAAGCCTTTGTATCTTCCCTACCCCTCTCCTTTCTTATCTAACCTTACCTCCCACCCCTGTACTTGGCCAACTTCTGCATATCATTCAGGTTCTCCAGTGGACTTTCTTTTTCTTCCCTGTGTACTCCCATAGCCCACTCTGCATACCCACTGGCACACTCAATCACACTGCACTTGATTCCCAGCCCCACAGACTGTTAAATTCCACAAAAGTCAAGAGTGTGGCTTATTCTCCACTGCGTCCCCTGTATTTCACATGGCCAGGTTGAGTGAATATTGGTGGAAAGAATGAATGAATAACTGAATGACTACACAATAAAAAAGGAAAGAGAAATTCTTAAGGAACTGAGTCACGGTAAATTAGAGAAACTAGGTCCTCTAAATGAATGACTACACAAGAAAAAATTCTTAGTGATTGATTCACACTAAGCCAGGTAAGTCAGGTCCTATCCCTATATTCTCTTTTATTTAAGACCATTCTTTAATGCCAGGGAGAGGGGGAGCCACAGTGAGGAAGCAGACTAACTTTCCACCAAAAGGAGCTTAATTTCCTTGGAGATTTGGGCTGCATTATTTCCTCCATAAACAAAAGTAGTCAACAGAGTTAATACCAAAAAGCAAAAAAGAGGAATGTATTTTAATATCCGTTAATGCATTTTTTTAGTGAACCTTTATAATTCTTTTAATTAATGAAATATTTGCAGATAAAAATGATAGTATGTTTGCAATTTACTTAAAAACTCCAGAGGGGGGACTTCCCTGGTGGCGCAGTGGATAAGACTCTGCGCTCCCAATGCAGGGGCCCAGGTTCGTTCCCTGGTCAGGGAACTAGACCCCACATGCATGCCACAACTAAGGAGCCCACAAGCTGCAACTAAGGAGCCCACGTGCTGCAACTAAGGAGCCGGCAAGCCGCAACTAAGGAGCCTGCCTACTGCAACTAAGACCTGACACGACCAAATAAATAAAAATAAATATTAAAAAACAAACAAACAAACAAAAACTCCAGAGGGGGAGAGGGAGGCATAGAGGTACAGGTGAAACAAGACTGGACAAGAATTTATAGCTTTAGAAGCTGGGTGGACACATGGGGGTTCATTATATTATTTCCTCTGCTTTGGCATAAAGTTTGAAACTGTCCAAAGTAGAATGTTAAAAAATAAATGTCAAAAAAATAAACTTGTAGAAGGAAGTTTTTCCCTGCATTGCCACTTGGTTCAATGAGTGCTAAAAAAAAAAAAAAAAAAAAAAAAAAAGGCAGCCATACATCATCCGGAGCCAGCTTGGTCTTGGTCAGTTGAAAAACAGGAATGTTCTCCAAGGTTAGTAAACTGTAATCAGTTCCACATAGTTTTCAGGCACCAGAGTTTACAAGTCACTGCAGTTGATTTGTAACTCCATTCATATGTCCACAAGAAATACAGCCTGTGTCGATGTTCCCCTCTATTTGCTTAGCCAAACAATGCTTTTCCACAGCACATTCAATCTCGAAACCGACCCAGGACCCCATTTTACGATCACTGGCACCACCCTGTCTTTCCGCATTGTTTTCACAAATTCAAAACCTCCTCTTTTTAAAGTTAGCAAAAATCTGCAGCAGTGTCTCTTTTTATTACTTCTAACATTTGTTGACCCAAACGCAGGGATTCTTTCTTCTCCCAGGGGCCTTTCACCGCAGCCAGGAACGTGCATCCATGTGGCCACGGGTTCTTCCTTCCCGATGCCGCCGTCCTCAGCTGCAGCTGCTTCCGCCCCGCGCAGAAGGCGGGAGGGTTTTCCCACCAATTTCAGGCCACGCCCTTCCCACCTTCTGGTCCGCAGAGCGCGCCCTCCCCAGCCTGGCGCAAGCTCGGAGCGAAGGTTCCGGGCCAACACAGGTTCCGGGGCTTCGGTGGGTTTCTCATCTAACGCGGGGAGTCCAGTCCTTCTTCCCAGCTTCTCACCCCCTTTCGTTTTGAATGATTCCACCTACAGACTCCATTTTTCCCACTGCCTCGCCCAGAGGTCGCAGTCACCTCCGTGCCGCCCCCCCCCCCCCCGCCCCGCGCTGGGTCTCCTTTCAGATTTCCCTCCTCTTTCCTTTGCCTCTTTTCCTAGTTCATCCAAGTCAGATCTGAAGGCGCTTCTGATTGCAACTATGTGCAATTTCCCGTGTCTGCTGGAGGTGGGTTTTGTTTGTTTTGTTTTGATGGTATCCTAAAAACCACTTACGTGACACGTTTCTCCTGTCTTGGAAAGGTCTGTATCAGTACACTTAAGCCAAGGTTGTTCCTTTTACTTCTTCAATCCTGTACTCTACTGTGCCCGCAGGCTTCTAAGAACTGTTTTCGTAGACATAGTAGTTTCGTAGTTTTCGTTTGCTACTTTGGGGTACCTTCTTTTGCTGTGTTGTTTTTGAGCGTGCCATGACTCTTTTTGTATCTTTCATCAACCCTGAGAAAAAGGGTACTTTTATAAAAGAAATGGAGACGCAGAGAAGTTGATTCACTCAGATTACAGCTAGTGACTGGCGGAGCCTCATTCCCCTCCTCACTCAGTCACTGCTTTACCCATTCACTCCGTGAAGATTTATTTAATCACTCATTCTGTGCTGGCGACCTTCCAAGTCTAGAGTTTGAGAATGAGTCTTTAAAAATTAAAAGCCTGGGATTTATTTAAGAATAAAATATTTACTTTTCATCTCATTAGTGAAGCGACTTGTAATCTTTGATATTAATTTATTTCAGGCCACAAAAATCATCAGTGTACACGCTTGGATTTCATTATAAAACTTTTGCTGAACAAATGTAAGGTAGAAATGAAAACCCTAGACCGAAAGCTTTCATTCAGTAGTGGTAATTCTTTTCATTCCAATCATTGTAGGGAGGCCCCTTTAAGATCAAACAGACTGTGCCCAAATCCCCCAATGCTACTTAACTAGTTGGGCAAGTTACTCATCATTTTGAGCCTATTTCTTCATCTTTAAAAGGAGGATAATGGATTTGTTGCATACATAAAGTGCTTAGGCGAGTGTAAGTTATCTGGAAAGCACTTAATAAATATAGTTCCCTTTTCTTCCCCTGTCAACTGTAAATTTATCATTAACAGTGAAGAGTAGAATGTTTTCATAATAGGCAAACAAGTCTTATTCTTTCCCATCCTGCACCAAACTGTCCTGGAAACAGTATAAATACGTGACAAAATGTGTTTTAGTTTCACTGCCTCTTCTTTCTGTAGTCTACCATTTGATTGATGTGTTTATGAGAAATGAATGACAAGGTAGCATGCGGTGGAAGGATCCCAGGATGGTTGTAATCTACACCCTGGATGATCACCCTCAATTCGTGGAAAGTTGGATGAAAATAGTAGTTGAGAAAAATATACTGAGTTTTAAAAATATGATCTGACTAGTTGCTTTCTTCTTTGCGCTTACTACCTTCAGGTAGGACATGAGTTTTCTAATTATCTTTAAAAGATTTTTACTGAAACAAATTCACAAGTCTTTCTTTTTGGGGAGGGAGGGGAGCAGCTTTCCTATTTGTTGGTTGGTTTGTTGTATTTTAAGAGGGATGGAATTGTCGATTTACCATTACATCTGTCCCATTTCAACAATAAGATTAGAAAATGTATGATTTCAAAATCATCTTCAAATCAAAATCATCATCAAAATAATAAAGTGGTGTTCCAGATCAGAGAGAGACTTGTTATGAGTTCTACAAAATCTTTTCTTAAAAAATGGAACCATTTTCCAGCCTACACTGTTCATGAAAATCAAATGCACCTCTTGGCAAAGGAAGAGATTTCAAGTGTGTAAATTCTATTTTCTGATACAGGATATTTATTTGTCATTAGCCAGCACTCTACCTGTTCATACTATAGATGTGACTGCTTTCTATTCTGAGTATATACTAAAGTGTATAGTTTCAGCCTTCCTTAAACAGATAAATGATAATGGATACAAAATGCTTTAACTGTAGCACACTTTTCAAATGTTAACTGTAAAGAGGAAAAACATATTATAGATTCCTGTTTTTAAAAATTACCCATAGCCACTTATGTTCCAGAACTAGGTCATATTTTTTGGGTGGTCAAATGTTTATATTTTATAATGATTCCTGGCTGTTACAAATGATTTTTGCTGAAACCTAGGAAACTAGACTGCATATTGTTAATGGAAAACATATTCTCTTAGGTGAGTGATATTCTCAATTATTGTTTTTTATAATTAAATGTAGATGTTAGCATATAGGCATTGCTTTATTTTTAGAAAATTTGGGATTCACGGGTAGGGAAAGCTCAGAAAACAGATTTCTTAAAAACAAAATTGCTTTTTTTGTAGAATCTGTTTAAAAGACACTTTGGAGCAATAATATATATATATATATATATATATATATATATATATATATATATACATATATACATATATATTTTTTTTAATGGCAGAGAGGGTTGTTTTAAGTAACACAGAGGGAAAGGCATGATCTTCCATTACAGTGACAGCACTTAGCCATAATCACCATGTCAGGACATCTTCTTTACAGGTAAAAGACATTGAATAATAGAATTTACTTGAGAAAGGCTGAGACTATTTTGAATTGTCTGATCTTGAGATATTTATCAAGCAGGGGCCAGTACTTCTCAGAGAACCATAACTACTTAGTGGGTGATTTTCCCGGACTGCCATCTTCAAAAATGCTACCTTTGACAGTGACACAAAACAGTAGCTCTCAGTCTTAGCGGCCGAACAATTGATTCTAATTGTCTTCACTGTTCCCTCTTTCCTATCGCAGAATCGGAAGACTTTTTGATGGTACAGAGCCCATTGTTTTGGACAGTCTCAAACAGCACTATTTCATTGACAGAGATGGACAGATGTTCAGATATATCTTGAATTTTCTACGAACATCAAAACTCCTCATTCCTGATGATTTCAAGGTGAGGGATTCATATTAAATTACCAACAGCATAAATATGTGCTTTGTTTTGATATGCTCCAAAAAATATTTCCAGTTCTACGTTTTTAACATACACCAACTCTAATGGCATCAGAGGTTTCTGACATGGTTATACTGTCTTAATGAAATAGAGTATATGGTCATTAAAGTTTTACATGGCCAAAAGAGGACAACTTTTATGTGAAGAATAGAATTACAACTCATTTGAATACATTGAAAATAAGTTGGTTAAATTCAAAGCTTATTTCTGACAAGCCTTAGGTAGAGAATAAAAGGAAACCTTACCTTAATAAAGACTTTCTCTCCCAGAAATTTAAAGGAAGAATTATACTTATCAGTAAAATTTTAGAAATGTTCCCTTTTAAAGTTACTAACAAGTGTTAAAGTTAGTCCTACATGGTGCTGGCAACTCCAGGCAATGAAATTAGACAAGAACAAATAGAAAGTGTTAATATTAGAAGGGTGTATACAAAAATGTTATCTTTGCAACTGTTAATACTTCTCTAAATAGAAGATTCTAAGGGATCAATTAAATACTATTACAACTAATAAAGAACTCATTAAAGCATCCACATTCAGGGTCAATATATTACAATCAACAGCTTACCAATAGAAGACCGAAAGCCAATTATAAAATGTAATGGGAAAATGTACCACTAACAGTAACAACGAAAATTATAACACCCAGGAATAAACTTAAGAAATATGCAAAGCCTGATTAAGAAAACTGCAAATCTCTACATACAAGTTTAAAACAAGAATTGAATAGATGAAGAGACATCCTCTGTTCCTGGTTGGGAAGCTTCAATATTGTAAAGATGTCAGCTATGCCCAAATTAACTTATACATTCAGTGCAAACCCATTTAAGTCACAAATTTTTTTAATGAAATATGACCCATTTATAAAGTTTGTGTAGAAGAAAAGAATGCTTAAGAAGAGCTAAAAAATATTTGGTGGTGATAGTAATGGTGGGCAATAGTGGATGTGTCCTACCAGACATCACAACATACTATAGCGCTACAGTGATTAGAAAGTGTGATCCTGACAGGGCTAAATTGTACACATAGATCAATGGAGAAAACAGGGTTTGGAGACAGATGTGTGTGTATGTAGGAATTTGATATATTATAAAGGTGGTATTTCAAATCTGTGGGAAAAGAAAGGAATAGTCAGTAATTGGCACTGAGACAATTGGCACTAAGACCTTTGGAAAAAATGTAAAGCCAGAGCCCTATCTCTGTCATAAGGTCACCAAAATTCCAGGAATAAACATAAAAATTAAAGCTATAAAAGTATTGGAAGAAAATAAAAAGGAATTTCCAAAAGTATAATTTTCAGGCAGTGAGGGCCTACTTAAGCAAGACTTACTACCCAGAAGCCATCCTTAAAAAAAGAAAAAAATTGTTGAACTAAAGACACCATATACAAATAAAAGACAAGTGTCAGACTAGTTGAAATATTTGCAACAAAAAATTAATATCTATCATAAAAGAGCTCCTAAAAATCTATAGGAAACATGCAAACAATCCAATGGAAAACATTTAAAAATGTAAACAAAAGCTTCTCAAAGAAAAGAATAGAAATTGCCAATAAACATTTGAAAAGATATTCAATCTCTCTAGTATCAAAGAAATAAAACTTAAATGAGATACCCCCTTTTATCCATCAGATTGGCAAATATTAAAAAGTTGGTAATATATAGTATTGGGGAACATACAGTGTGGTTGGGAGTGAAAACTATTAAACATTTTTGGAGGACAATTTAGTGGTAGTTTTAATTTAGTTTTGATTTAGCAATTCCATGTCTATTAATTTATCTTCTAGAAGTAACACATAAATATGCAAAAATATATGTACATAGAATGTTTATTATAATTATATTTGTAATAGTAAAAATTGGACACCATTAACAAATGTTCAACAATGGCAGATGGTTACAAATATTACACACTATTCATACTATGGATTAGTTGATGTATGGGGGGGAAAAATCACCAAGATTTTATTCAGTGAAAGCATTAATTTGCAGAATATGTATAGTATGTTTCTATTTATGTAAAAAATTATGGGTATGTATGTGTCAATAGATAGAAAAAGATCTGGAAGAATAGATCCCAAATTAATAGGGGTTCGGGGGGCTCTCATCCATCCTCTCCTTCAGGACTTTGACCTGTGGGGTAAGGGCCAAGGGTGACTAGCCATATGGAAAAGAGAGTGTAGAAGGGTCATATCATGTACACATTTCTCTTACATGAAAACAATATACACTTGGCAGAAAAATAAGAGAATCATAACTGCAACGAGTGTGTGCAGTGCTCCCGCAGCCCTGGAATGAATCCGAGGAACTCTTGTGACCCTGCTGTTCCCCAGCCAGTTGCGGGTTCCCGGGGGCCTCTCACGGTGCTGAGCAGGATTCCAGGGTTTACCGACGTTGGAAGTTGGTTTGTGCAACGTGGCTCCTAAATGCAAAAGTCGGCAACTTTACCAAGGATGGTCTCCTCCAACTCAGGAAGGAAAACGTATTGCGAGTCTCTAATACGGCGCCTTCCTAGACGGTGTCCAGGGATGCTCTTCAACGTAGACACTCTTCTCTCCACTTGCCCTTTCCTGCCTTCCCCTCGTGCCACGTCATTCGTCTGCGAGCATCTTCCGCAGTGGCCGCAGGGGACTCTCCGGGCTCCAGCCCTCAGTCTAGAGCTGGGGACCCACCTGCTTAGACACGAGGGCAGAGCGAGCCGGCGGATTTAGACAGCGGGCCCCTCGCTGCAGGGACCCCCCCAGCTGCAGAGTTGACAGCCGGCCGCTTCGCACACCAGCTGCAGCGGATCGGGAGCTCGGAGGGAAGTCTTCTAGAAAGCGGGCAGAGGCCCTACGTGGAGATGCGAAGCGGGGCTGAGTCCTGCACTGGGCACAGAAGGGAGGGAAGGAGTGGGGGGGGGGGCGGGGAGAGGCCTGCTGCGCGTGGGCGGGGGCTTCGGCGGGGACCCCAGCCTCTCATCAGACCCGGCGCCCCGGGGGGCAGGCGTTCGCTCCCGGGTTAGGGCTGGGAGAGCAAGTCGGCGAGTAGAGAAAGGGCTGAAAGAATGAGAGCCAAGGTTTCCTTGCTCTCTGGTGTTTTCCTAGAAGGAAGGCACTAGGAGTGGGAAAGGGGGTGGAGGAGAGAAATTTCACCTTTAGCTCTATTTGAAGGTGATTGCATTTCCAGACGCCCACTCAGAACATTGACCTGGATAGTTCACTGGCTCCGTAAACGAGCTGCCCACCCAGGAGCGGCGGGGCCCACCTCCTCCTCCCCGCCGCCGCCAGCACCGTGAAACCCGCGCCTCTCCCCTTGCGTCCTGTCCATCGCAGTGAAAATGCCAGAATCCACCGTCCTGCTCCAGGCCCCACCCTCCCACATCCATCCATCGGTGGCTCTGCCTAGAGCACCCTCCAGATACTTCTCGAATCAATTCACCCCTCTCATCCCCCCTCCCTAGTCCAAGGCCCGGCAACTCTCTGGATGACTCAGGGTCGCTTCATAACTGGTGTCCCGTCTCCCACCCTTACCCCTTCTCATCCACTCTCCATGTTGAAACCAGGAGACACTTTTTTCCATTAAACTTTTTATTTTGAGATCGTGGTCGATTCTCATGCAGCTGTAAGAAATAATGGAGAGATCCTGTGTTACCCAGTTCCCCCCAGTGTAACATCTTGCAAAATTATACTACAACCTCACAACTGGGATGTCAGCATTGTCACCGTCAAGGTACAGAACATTTCCATCATGGCCAGGATCCCTCCTGTTGCCCTTTTATAGCTATGCCCTCCTCCCTCTCCCCCTCCTCCATCTCCCACCCCATCCCTCACCAAGGGACGCTTTTAACAAACATCGTGTGTAGTGGCTTGCTCCTGCTTCAAACTCTGCAGGAGTTTCCCATTCCTTGTTCATGGAGCAAAGCAGCACACCCCTGTCAGAGCCCACAAGGCCCCTGCCCACCTCACCCGGCTCTTAACCTACACATGTGCCACACCATCTTCTTGTTCCCCTTCAGAGCAGCCCGCTGTGTCTGTCTGATGCTCTTTCCCTGGCCTTTATTTGTCACTTAGGGCTCATCATATTCATCACTAAGCCATCGTGTGCCTAGTCTAGCTTAGATTTGCCTGTATCCCCTCTTCTCCGTGGTCACACACAGTGTATTTGTAATTATTTGTCTCTGTTGTTTAGCACTATGTACCCAGCTGTATGTTAGCAAATGCTTTCAGCTACAAGTGTTGAAATAGCCAATCAACAGCACCTTAAACTAATGGAGATTTGTTTTTCTCACATAAGAAATCAGAGGTCCATGGCTGTTGGCAGTGGTATCTGCTCAGTGATGGTATCAAGGACAGGACTCTCTCTTTTTGTTTTGTCACCCTCAGTGTTGACGTTCTGGCCTCATGCTTGTCACCTCAGGGTCTTAAGGTGACTGCCACAGCTCCAGGCATCACATCCTCATTCAAGGCAGGAAAAGGGGACAGAAAGCTTATAACTCACAAGACTTCGTCCTTGTCAGAAGATTCCCAGGTTCTCTTTATATCTCATTGGCTAGAACTGAGCCTCCCCTAGCTGCAAAGGAGGCTGAAAAAGTGAATTTTTTTCTTTTTCAGCCTCTACAGTGAGAGAAATGGGCAAAGGCTAAGGGGTTGGGAATAGCTTTTGGGGAAGCTAGCCAGCAGTGTCTGTCACACTTAGCTCAGCCCTGCACGTAGTAACATGTAAATATCTGTGGCATAAGTGAATGCATACACGGATGGATGAGTAAATGAATGAAATGAGTCTCACATTCAAACCAGATTCTCATTCATACCTGGTCATATACTTCCTTATATGTGAACTTTGGATATTTTGTATGTACATCCTGACTCTTTAAATACTTTGTAAGAATCTCACAAACAGGATCATTTTTATGTTTTTCTAGAGGACATTGTGTGCTGGACACGTAATAATTACTTAGTATTAATTAATTTAAACACAGCTGAAGAAGGTCAAAAGAGTCATAGGAGACCAGAAACTAACTATAAGTAGGCAGAGTACACTTCCATTTAAAATCATATAGGACTAAATGGAAAATATAAAACATGTATGTATGTAATATCATCATCCTAAGCTACTTGTCAGGGTAGTATATTAATTTATAATTTCCATGATTAAAAGAGATGCAGAGTCCAGGGAATATAAAACAATTTATGGGGAATTACAGTCAGAAAATGATAATAGCCATTTGTTTTTAGTTGCTTTATGTTCCAGAAACAGAGCTAGGTGTTTTAAACACATTTAAATGTGGCAGGCATTATTTTTCCTCCAAGAATATTCAGGTTGGATGCTGGGGAGAGAAAAACTGCATGGGAGATAAGCTGTGGCCCATTCCAGAGGACAGTCCCTGAGGACTCACCCAGTCACCACCACCCCCACCCCCCACCCCCACCCCACCCGCCCCCCCCCCGGCTAGGATTGGGATGGGTGCTTCTCTGCACCTTTGGTGCTCCCTTGGGATTCCAGAGCTCTGAAAGACCTGCTGTTCATCAATTCTAAGCACAGAACACACCCTTTAATTGCCTAAGGTTCTAACTGTAGCCCACACTTGGGGGAAAAAGACAAAAAGCATGTCAGATGAAACTCACGTATCCCAGGGCCCTGAAATGTTTCCCACAGAACCTCTGGGTGACAGGCTGTAAATTACAGGGAGTCTGGAACCTGGCAGAGCAGCCAAAGAGCAGGTGATGATGGAAGTGCATCCACCGCAGTCTGTGCGAATCACAAACGCGGGCGCACACAGATGGGCTCAGTCTGCCCGTCCCTGAGCAGTACTATAGTGCTTTCTTCCTTGGCAGAGTTTATCTCCTGACCTTGGAAAAGGGACACGGCATTTGGCTTGTGGAGAGAATCTCTCTTACTGGGTTTGCAGGGAGAGCATTCCTTGATGAGCTGCTCCCCTCTCCAGCTATTTAACGCTGGGTTGAGCAAATGCATGAAATCTTGAAATCACAGCATCCTACGACCCTGAAAATCTCGTTCTGCAAATGTGCCGTCTGAGCTAGATACCCATTTAACAATTTAGATAATTTCATACTTCAGAACACCACTTAAGTGGCAGCTGCTTGTGCGCTGCTCCCACTGAAAGGCGTTGGAATCTGTTCTCTAGATATGTGATTGTAGAACTTCTCTGCCGTGTTTTATTATGGATAATAATAAAACTTCCCTTCATTTCCCCTCACCCCTAATTATACTGATTTGTTCACTGTTGCTCTGTCTTCTGCTCACTCCCGGACATGCATGGGCGTGTGTGGGTGCACACACCCATATACACACGCATGCACACAGCTGGCATTCCCAGCACATCAGGAGTCCAGAGCTTTGGTTCCTTTTTTGACGGGGAACCACAAAATTACCCCTCTCTAGGCTTCTATTCTGAACCCCTTTGGTAAGTGCCCCCATGTTGCTAACATCTTTTGCGGTCTCTGGATAGATGTCTCCCCTTCTTAGATAAAGAAAAATTTGCTACCAGACAGCCTCCAGCTTACCTCTCCCTGGCTTAAGTTCAAAAGTCTATTAGTTATTTCTAATAACCTTTTAATATTGCAGAAGAAGTATATGTACATTGTAGGAAATCTGGAAAAATAGACAAGCAAAAAGAAAAGTTTCAACAGTATATTCCCACCACTCAGAGATTGCCGATGTTAAAACTTTAGTGCATAGGCTTCTGGGTCTTTTGCTATGCTTATTTCAGACAATATCTCTACCTTTCCATTTTAATAGAATTTTATTTCCTCTAATACTGCAACCATATTCAGATTTCCCTGGTTGACCCCCAGAATGTCCTTTCTATGTGGGTTTTTTTTTTTTTTTTTTTTGATCCAGGGATTCTTTATTTTTTATTTTATTTTTGGCTGCGTTGGGTCTTTGTTGCTGCGCGCGGGCTTTCTCTAGTTGTGGCAAGTGGGGGCTACTCTTTGTTGCAGTGCGCGGGCTTCTCATTGCGGTGGCTTCTCTTGTTGAGCACAGGCTCTAGGCGTGCGGGCTGCAGTAGTTGTGACACACAGGCTCAGTAGTTGCGGCTCGCAGGCTCTAGAGCACAGGCTCCGTATTTGCGGTGCCCAGGCTTAGTTGCTCTGTGGCATGGGGGTTCTTCCCGGACCAGGGATTGAACCCCTGTGCCCTGCATTGGCAGGCAGATTCTTATCCACTGAGCCACCAGGGAAGTCCCTTCTGTGTGGTTTTTCCAAGCTGGTATCTGATCCGAGACCTCAATGAACCTACTTATGTCCCTTCCTTTTATTATCTAGCATAGTCCCTTTTAATATGATGCTGACTTGCTGAAGAGACCGGGCCAGTTGCCCTACACAATGTCCCACCATCTGGATTTGTCTGGTTGCTTTGTCATGTGAGCTCATTACGCTAACCTCTCATTTCCTGTAAACTGCAACTTGTATCTAAAGACTTGATAGGTTTAAGTTAAATGTTTTGGTGAGAATACATCTCCAGTGGTGTTGGGTACTTCATATTATGTCACATTAGCAAACACATGTGGTTGAATCACCATTAATGATGCTAGGAGTGACCATTCAATCAGGGTGCATTCTGTGCTCCTGTAGTTGCAACAAAAATGATTCCTGTCTAGCTCAGAGTTTCTCAGCTCACAGTATTAACATTTTGAGCCACATGATTGTTGTGGTACGGCTGTCCCATGCATTGTCGGATGTTGAGTAGCATGCCCGGCCTCTACCCACTACATGCCAGTAGCACCCAACCCCTCCCAGTTATAGAACCAACAATGTCTCCAGACACTGCAAAATGTCCTAGCTTAAGGAAAAGAGGAAGGAAGGATTTATGGGAAGGATTCTCGTTTATCTCACAGAATTAGTGGGAACATTCTCTCAGGGGTGGAAACACCAGGGCAGCTCTGACGACCTCGTTTGTGGGAGTCTGTGGGCTTCTAGAATGCTGCCCTTAACCTGGCTCTGCCCCAGCAATGCCCAGGGTCTCTCTCCCCTTTTTTGGTTCCACAGAGAGACCATCTGATTGGCTCCAGTTGGCTCCGATGCTGGTGCTTTAGCCAATCAGCTGTGGCAACACAGACATGGCTTCTAGGTACTCATTCCTGAGGAACGAACTTTCTCAGAGGAGGCAGAGTGCTGAGCTGGGGAGACCCCCCCCCGCCCCCCACCGGAAGTTTCTTCTTCCCTAGCACCTGAGAGGGTGCCCACTCAGGATGTCGGCCCCCGCCCACAGTCTCAGCTCTGCCACCTAGAGTTTGCGTTCCTGCTGCAGATACCGTTGCTCCTGGTACGCCTGCCGAGGCCCACTTCTCTCCCTCTCCCCAGGACACCCCCTCCGAGGCAGGACAAGCTGCAGTAACCAGAGGTAGCAGCCAGCGCCAGCGCCCTGTCAGATAGCATCCCAGCCCTGGCCCTCGCCACACCTGCACATGAGCCCTAACTCCTGCAGCCTCGTGACCCAGTGACTTGCCGCGCCAGGGTGTGGCTTCCAGATGCACATGCATCTGCCATCAGCACCCTGTCATTGTCGCCTGTGGACACCTTAGCTTTTCTCTGGGAGAGTCAGAGAGTGGGGGGTGGAGACAGTGGCCGGGTAGAGAAGGGACCTTGCCACCTCTCGCGTTACCTTCAGTAGCCATCAGGCCTGGGCATCCTTGGCCCAGGAAAAGGAGTGGTCGGGAGGAGCTGGCAGATGGTGTTCAGATGGTGCTGAACAGGGAAGAAGCCTCCTGGCCAGAAGTACCAAGTGGTAGCAGGGCAAAAGGAGTGAGTGGGCCAGTCCTCCTGGGCTTTGAAGAAAAGGAAGGGGTTTGGGGGCGGGGAGAGCAGACTAGGCGGAGCACAGAGGAGTTTTAGGGCAGTGAAACTACCTTGTATGATATTATAATGGTGGATACATGTCATCAGACAGTTGTCCAAACTCACACAATGTTCAACAGCGAGAGTGGACGTGAGGACTTCGGTTATGATGTGTCAGTGTAAGTTCATAGATTGTAACAAATGGACCAGTCTGGTGGAGGCTCTGGGTAGCCGGGGAGGCTGTGCGTGGGTGGGGGGAGGGGGCATATGGGAAGCCTCTCTACCTTCGGCTCAGTTTTGCTGTGAACGAAACTGCTCTAAAAAAAGAAAATTGAAAGGAAGGAGAAAAGGAAGGAAGGGAGGGAGGAAAGGAGGGTTATAGAGCCAGGGAAATTAAGAACCTTAGAGGTCCCAAACCTCAAACCCTGAAAAAACTGTGATGGCCCACCTCCCCCTAAAAAACAAATGTTTTTAAAGCAAAGTTTTATAAGGATCTGTTTTTGTTTCTGATGACTACATGGATGCTATCGCTGAGATGTAAAATATAAAATCCTTTCATTTCCCCTCACTGTCTTGGCGCCTCCTCTTTGCAGGTGCCCAGATACATACACACCCTGCCTTCTGGGGAACCAAGCACGGCCCGGGAGACCCCGGAGCAGGATCCCCTGTCCCGAGCGTGGGTAGGAGAAGAGCTTCTAGAGCTCCGGGGAGGAGTTGGATGCATTCCTCGTAGAAAAACCCTCTTTGTGCCCGCGGTACCTAGCATGGCCGCTGCACATAAACAGGTCTTAAAATGAATGAGTGAGTGGCTGAGTTGCCTTTTGAGTGGAAGGACCTGTGAAACTTCAAGTACATTAGGCGTGAAATAAGCCTTTCAACGGTTTTGTGGAGCTAGAAGCCATGTGTGGTAGGCTGAGTAATGGCCCCCAAAGGTGTCCACATCCTAATCCCCAGAACCTGTGAATGTCACCTTATGTGGCAAAAGGGACCTTGCAGATGTGATGAAGTTTAAGGGTTTGGAGATGGGGAGATGATCCAGGATAACCCAGGTGGACCCAAGAGAACCACGGGAGTCCTTAGAAGTGAAAGAGGAAGGCTGGAGGGTCAGAGTCAGAGAAGATATCAGGAAGGAAGTGGTGTGATGGTTAGCCACGAGCCAAGGAATGTGTGGGCAGCCCCTGGAAGCTGGAAAACACGAGGAACCTGATTCTCCCCTAGAACCTACAGAAAAAAAGGCAGCCCTGCCAACACCCCATCTTTGTTCTGTGAGACCCGTTTCAGACTTCTGACCTCCAGAACTGCAAGAGAATAAATCTGTGCTGTTTTACACCACCAAATTTGTGGTAATTTCTGACAGCAGCAGTAGGAAACCAATACACTGTGTATATCACTTTCCTCTCGGTATGGAAAATGTCTTCTGAATTCAAATATTTAATCAAGAAATAAGCTTTTGAAAAATGGCCCATCTGCCTTTTGGAGTTCACCCACATTTACTTTCCTGTTCCGTGTGCTTCTCTCCAAGGTCTCAGGGAAGCCCAGTGTATTCACCTGTAAAATGAGATCTTGATCTTTCTGCCTCTCAGAATTATTGCAAATCTCAAAAAAAAAATTTTTTTTTATTTTAAAAATATGTATTCTAGGATTTTAAATTATTTAAACAGGATAATAGGTCTGTGAATAACCTGTCTTTTACTGAATATGAGGCTAAGCAAGAGATATGGTTGATACTGTCTTAACGAGAGAAGGTGAAATCAGCGTGGGAGCAGAGAAGAGTAATGGCCACTAGAACATTCTGGACCTGCTTTGCTGAAAGCAGACACGGATGCTTTGTATTCACTTCCTTCAAAAGAAGAACTGGGGCCAAACCTGCTGCAGCCCCATAAACGCCTGCCCATTTCCACCTCGTCCCTTGGGAACAAGAGGCTGAGTCATCTAGAGTTTGTAAAAGCCAATGAAAGGAAAGCGGGCATCATCAGATCGGAACTGAGTCTGCAGGGAAAAAGACTTCAAAAGATTGAGATACCAGAAGAGATGAGCACAAGGCCAGAAAATCTAAAAGGAAACAGGATAAACCCTAAACAACGTGAAATGTAGACAGTAAAATTATATGATCCTGATGGAGGAAGGAAAGGAGGACGAGGTTTCTGGAGAGAGTGGCCGTGGAGACTGAATCTGTACTGCAGGGATTTCTCCGATGCGACGGGAGGCGGGCGTCAGGAAGCAGAGAAGGACGGATGTAAAGGAGCCTGCCATGAAAAGAACAGCCAGTGTGAGCTTAGCTGTGCAGAAGATGGTTACAGGGTGACCTTTCTGGTGCTCGGGCTGGTGGGGGACGATGCTGGGAGGCGAGTCAGAGTGGGGAGACAATGGCCACGCCAAGCGCACGTGCTCGGCTGTTCTCCAGCCTTCGCTCCCTAGCGCAGGGGGCGGCCCTTCCTGCAGACCAGATGGCGCAGCGGTAAAGGAAGAAATGGAGCCAAGATAGTCAAGAGACAGTAAAAGAACACCTGGCAGCTTGAGGTAGTTCAAGGCTAGGCCTGTGAGATGACGTCCCAGGTGCAGGATGACCTTCAGGGGAGCCCTTTTAATCCTTCACTTTAACGACCGCTAACTAGCAGGGTCCTTGAGACGTCGCTGAGCAGGGCCAAAAGGCTGATAAGGGCCAGTGTTTCCCTAATTTTCCAAGAGCAGCTAATGATAACTGTGAGCAACCTTATGTAGGGAGGGGCTGTCAGTCCATGGGCGGACTTCAGAGTGGATTATTACACACTTGGTTTGTGAACTCAGAGGAAAAAAGGAGGAGGTCAGAGTCAGCATAGGGGGGACTTGTAACCCAGGCCCTGTGAGTCTCATTACTTTGGGGTTATGGTAGACAAACTGGTAGATCAGGGCATTGGCACGGACACAGGCTCATACAGTAGCAGGGCTGGAAGCAACTTGAATGCTATTGATTCCACTCGCTTGACAGGTAAGTAGACTGGAGCCCTAAACAGTTAAGGGGACTATCTGGCAATATGGTGACTTGGAGCCCCTCCCAGACCTCCAGCCTTTCCCCTGGAGTCCCACCCAAACACACAGTATTTCAACAAGAATCTAACAAATGCCACAGTTATGGGCTGGATTACAGATTGTATAACCACTTGGCAGCCAGAATCCAGAGACTTAATTTATTACCTGACTGTCAGCCTGAACAAAAGCCTGTACGTAGCCCTGTCCTCTCAGGACTTTTAGAAATGATTCACACATAGAAACAGGACACCCAGTTCAAAATGACACAAAAACGAGAGGGAGACCGAGAACATTGGGTGAAAGAATTTGAATTTTTCTCAATACCTTGGAACAAACTCAGAGCCTACAGTATGTCATTTAAAGAGGGATAAATAATGGAGGACTTAACATTTTTCACAAACGCTGAATGAGGAAGACCTAGCTCCATAGCAGCTTGGTGAAAAAGGTGTAGGGATTTCACCGTAAGCCAAATAAGCAGAATGTGAATAGCGTGATGGGACTGTGGGGGTGCCAGGAAAGCTAATGTGACCTTATGCCGTGTGGTGGGCAGAATGATGCCCCCCAAAGACGTCCATGTCCTAATTCCTGAAATCTATCACTATGTCACCTCACACAGCAAAAGGGATTTTGCAGACGTGACTAGATGAAGGGTCTTGAGATGGGGGGATTATCCTGGATAATCCAGGTGGACCCAACATACTCAAAGGATCCTTACACGTGAAAGAAGCAGGGGAAAGGGTCAGAGTAAGAGGAGGAGACGTGACAACGGTAGCAGAGCGGGGAGTGATGCAGGACCAGAAGCCAAGTGATGCAGGCAGCCTCTGGAAGCTGGAAAAGGCAAGGAAATGGATTCTCCCCTAGAGCTTCCAGAATAAACACAGCCTCAGTGACTCATCGTGGACTTCTGATTCCCAGAACTATAGGAGAATAAGTTCATGTTGTTTTAAACTACTAAACCTGTGATCATTATTACAGCAGCAACAGAGAACTAATACAGACTGCATTCATAGCGGTTACAGTGTCCAGCCAAGCCAAGGTGGTGCAGTGCACTCATGAGATCACATCTGAAATGTTAGGTTCCATTCTGGTTTGGGTTTTAGGCAGCATGTTGACAAATTCAAGTACAGTTGACCCACGGACAATGCAAGGATTGGGGGGCCAACCCTCCTCGCAGATGAAAATCTGCATATGATTTAGTCGGCCCTCTGTGTCTGCAGTTACACATCCGCGGATTCAACCAACTGCAGATCATGTCGCACTGTGGTACCTATTTACTGAAAAAAGTCCACATGTTAGTGGACCCGTGTAGTTCAAACCCGTGTTGTTCAAGGGTCAGCTGTACGTACTAGATGTTGAAGAACTTCGAAGTCATAACAAATGAAAAGGAGCTGAAACGATTGGGTATTTTCAGCCTGAATAATATTTAGACATAACAGTTGTCTTCAAATGTTTGAAGGGTTAACATGTCAAAGATTAAGATCACTGAAACCCCAGAGGGCGGAATTAAGAACAAATATGTTGAAGTTACAGGAAATTCAGGTCATTCTAACAAAGACATTTACAACAATCACAGCTTCAAACAAAGTAAATACTGTGCCTTGTTAAGTAGTAAGCTTCCCATCTCTGGAAGCATTCGGTCAGACGCTGAATGATCACTACTCAGTGATATTAGAAAGGATTCCTCCATAGGGTCAAGGTTGGTCAAGAAGACTGCTGTGAGCACTTTTAAGATCTGAAGACTTGATGGCATGTTTTTCACCAGAGTCCAGATTCTTTTTCATGCTAAAATTTGTAATTAAACCTCACAGGAAAATAAAAAGCAGTAGCAGAAGTTCTCACTTCTATTGCTTGTGTAACTCTCAGTACTGTTTAACTCTCCTTGAGAGCTGTCATCTTGATGAGTAAGTAAGATATTAAGGTCAGTATGTCACAGTTGGTGGACTTCAAAGACGGCCAGGGCACGGTAGTGGGGTCCCCAGGTTGACCAGGAGGAACCTGCAGTTCCCTCACTCCTACCCTCAGGCTGGGCTGGTCTGGGGGGCTCGGTTCTGCCCTCAGAGGGACCACACCTCAGCTTGGCTCTCAACACCTCAAATCGAGCAGTATCTCCTGTGAGACAGGAGGCGAAGCAGGTGAAATGAGATGATGGGAGAAGTGGGCTGCTCTCCTGCAGGGAGCCAGGCTCCTGTGGTGATGGGGTTGCTAGGAGACGACAGAGCAAAGCAGCATCCCCTTCTGCTGACCAGCGTCCAGGTCATGTCTTCCACCTGGCCCGAGTTTCTCAGCACGGAAGGTAGACGATCCAGCTAGGGGCCCACTCGTACTTTCTTGCCCCTCCACACTGTTTTCTGTGGAAGCCTTGAATAATGCTCCAGCTGTTGATTTGCAAGAAAAAGCAAAGTGCCAAATAAAGCAGCTCTCCTGAAGTCATGACCTCCTATGCTCCGTCCCGAGGCCTCTGGCGGCCCTCAAGCCCTGGGCTCAGGCATTGGCTCTCCTGCAGGCACCAGGCACCGCCTGCCAGCTCCAGCCCGTGGAAGGAAGGCGAAATGCGTGTCAGTTGATTAAAATGTTCTCAACCAGCGTGTCTGGACAAGTGTCCACGTACCTCACAGCCAGAGATGATTGTGGCCATAGCTACGTTTAGACATAATATTGACCTGCTTGATAACATTCTCCCTAAGCTGCTGCCTCCCCGTCATCCTCTTCTGTCCTCCCATTCAGTGGCTTGTGTGTGTTTTAATAGATTTTTTTTAAAAGACAAGAGAAAAAGAAACCACGCCCGAAGACTGGGTGACTGCATTTTCAGAAGTGGACTAGCTTCCTTTCCTGCACATCTGTCTTTCGGGAGCCCAGGCCTGAGGCTCTCTCACTCTGTTTGCCTCTCTCACTTCGTGATGGGGGCACCGAGGGCTGGTGGAGGGCAGTGGGTCCTCCATCAGCCTCCCCCAAACCATCACCCATCCCGCAAGTTTAGGTAATAACAGCATGCGTGCCCTCCAGGTGCCCATCCACCCGCTCTCCAGCCCCACCTCCACCATGGCCCTGCCCCTCCCCCTCCCGTGAGAAGTTCTGGAGCTGCCACTGAAGGCAACAAGGAGCATAGGCTCCTGGTGAATGGTGCACAGCTATACCTCCCTCGCCTGGACCCATATAGGCGTTCCATCCAGCTGCCATAAAGTGGATTCTCACGGACACAAACTGTAAACACCCAAAGGCATTTTTCTACAAAAAGAGAAAAGTCTTGGTGAATCCTTTCACATCCTAGTTTACTCATCTGCAAAATGGGAATAAAAATGGTTCCCAAGTCACTGGGCAATTATGGGGATTTCATGAAAGCACTTAGAAGTGTCCCACCTGCCCCTTAATACCCTTAGCTCCTATCATAATCACTGAATGAATGAATGAATGAATGCAAATTGAGTCTGTATGAAAGTGTTATAAGTGAAAAATTTACACCCAGATTTGATTATTGAAATAACAGGGGTGAAAAATTCACGTCTCACATGTGGACATTTTTGGCAGCTTATGTTTGCATTTTACACTGTGAAATACCTTTTTTTTTTTTTTTCAGGACTACACTTTGTTATATGAAGAGGCAAAATATTTTCAGCTTCAGCCCATGTTGTTGGAGATGGAAAGATGGAAACAGGACAGAGAAACCGGTCGCTTTTCAAGGCCCTGCGAGTGCCTCGTGGTACGTGTTGCCCCAGACCTCGGAGAAAGGATCACGCTCAGCGGTGACAAATCCTTGATAGAAGAAGTGTTTCCAGAGATCGGCGACGTGATGTGTAACTCCGTCAATGCAGGCTGGAATCACGACTCAACGCACGTCATCAGATTTCCACTGAATGGCTACTGTCACCTCAACTCAGTCCAGGTATAGTGTCGTCACACACTGTGTGTTATGCTGTTATCTTGCCTTCATGTGGTACCCTTCCTCCAGAGAGCTGGAGAACCCTCACATGGTTGGGGGGGCGTAAACTGTTCACCCCTCTACAGCAGTCATTCAGTCATTCCACAAACATTTATTGAACATCTACTGTGTGCCGGGTGCTGGTATGAGCACTGGAGATACAGAAGGGAAGAAAACAGACAACAGCCCTCTTTTCATGGAACTTACATTACGGGAATGGGGGTGGGAGGGTGCAAACAATACCCAACCTAAATGATGGGCAGGTAGTGAGAAGAGGATGCCTAGGGCAGGGTATCCTGGCAGGAGGAGCAGCGGGTTCTGAAGCCCCCAGGGTAGGAGCCCGTGCTTGACATACTGAGGAGTATCAGGAAAGCCAGCGTGGCTTGAAGCGAGTAAAGGTGGGGTGGGTAGTGCAGAGCCCCCCCCCAGGGGCAGATGGTGGAGTACCCCACAGAGGGTGGGAAGAGCTCTGGGATTCTTTGTTTTGGTTTCTTTTGGGTTTGGTTCCCTTGCTTGTATGAGTCAAATGGAAAGCCATTTGAGGATTTTGAGCAAGAGAGTGACACGTTGTAACTTGTATTTGAAAGTGAATATTCCAGCAACAGGTGGAAACCAGGGGGAGCAAGGGGACCAGTGAGAAAGCTGGTCCAAGCGATAACTGAGAAGTTTCCGACTCTGAATATCTTTTTTTTTGGGGGGGGGGGGGCGCTGCACTGCGGCGGCATGCGAGATTTTAGTTCCCCGACCAGGGATTGAACCCATGCCCCCTGCAGTGGAAGCACGGAGTCTTAACCACTGGACTGGCAGGGAAGTCCCAAAGTAATCTTGTTTGTTTGTTTTTTGTTTTGGAGGTGCCGCACAGCTTGGGGGACCTTAGTTCCCTGTCCAGGGGTTGAACCCAGGCCCTCGGCAGTGAGAGCGCGGAGTCCTAAGCACTGGACCGCCCTGAATATCTTGAATGTAGAGCTGACAAGGTTTTCTGACAATGGCTCTGGGTTGTAGGACAGAAGCCAAAGATGACTAAGATTTTAGATGGAGGAACTGGGTGAATGGAATGAGTATTTTCTGAGATAGAGCAGTTTATGGGAGAAGAAGACTTAAGGGCAGAATTCAGAAGTTTGGTTGACAAGGTGTGAGGGGCCACGTGCCTTAGACGATGGTGATTGTGGTCACCGTCGTGACTGACGCGTGCCAGCCCTGGGCCAAGCGTTGTCCGTGCTTGTCTTCTTACACCAACCCTGACAGGTAAGCACTGTTAATTCCCTGTCTTGCTGATGAGAAAACGGAAGCACACCTGGGTCTTGACTCCAGGTCTGTGTGATTCAAAACGATTTGAAGTCAGTGGCGTGAGGGTTTGGGGGTTTTCTCTGTCTTTTTAATTGGAATGGGTCCATGGCTTTATTCAATATTGAACCAACAAAACCTCTTCCCAAACTCCAAGACTAGAAGCATCCACTCCACCATTCTGCCTCTTGAGGATGGTTTCACAACTATTTATCATTTTAACGTTTTGTGATCAGGTGTCTGAGAGCACAGCAGCAGGAAACTGGCAGACACTGAGCCCTGGGCACGCCAGAGGAAGGCACACACCCCAGCAGGCAGCGGGTGGCCCCTGGGCTGTGCAGGCCCGGAGTCGCACCCTGAGCTGCCCTGTGCAGTTCCTGAGCGGGGCCTCAGCTATTTAGAAAAGCCTCTAGAGCCCTGAAAGCCTTTGCCCTCCTCCCCGCGCCCTGCCCCGCCCCCCTCCCCCAGCTCTCTCTAGACAGCATTTCGTTGCTTCTCTAGGGCCCCACCCCTCGGGCCACTGAATAACTATCAGAAATTCACAAGCCTGACATGTTTCCCAGTCATTCGAGTCTGATCAGATGTGGCTTTTCATCTGGATTAGTTTCGTCCTATGACATGGCCGTACGGGCTCCTGCTCCATCTAGAGGACAGGCACCATCCTCTAGGCATTCAGAGGCTTTGGGAGAAGGCACAGGAGCCCCGATAGCTACCCAAGTGATTTTAATATTCCCAAATGATCACTAACTTTAAGGAACTTTGCTATTAACAAGTTGTGGCTTAAAAAGGAACGGTCAAGAAGCATAAGCTATCTGCATTACACTGGAATAAGCTTTACCATCTTCAGGGTAACATTGGATCATATTGAATAATTATCATATGCATATTAGACCCTCTGGGGAGGGAGCTTAGGGACTTCCTTATATTAGCAATTTAGCGACCTAACAACACTGAAAGACAAACGATATCAGAGTTAAGTTCTTTATTGTTCAGCTTCCTCTACCTTTGTAATTTCTCTCCTGATCAAGGCAAAAAATCCTTTCCAGGGCGGTGGTTTGGCCAAGCAGACTGGGGTGTTTCTTGCTGACAAGCTACATTCCTGCCTCTACCGGGGAAATCTCCTGCGAGAGAGCTATTCACCTTTTTATTCACCTGCCACCAAAGCACATCTTAATGTGCTTGATTCTGAACTTAGAGATTGTTTTCTTCATAGTGTCCTTTTGCTGCCTGGTGTGCATATGCATTGTGAATTTATGTACAGAAGTAGACATTGCAGGGAAGAGTGTTCATTTTGTTCCCGTAAGGACTTGTTGTTGTTTTTTTTAATTTGCCACCATTTGAAGTTTTAATTTTTAGAATGCATACTCTTGCTTTCCCATCCCATCTAGTTAACTGTTTTGCAAAATAGCAGATTATATTCCATGCAAAAGTAGCCAACCAAAAAATAATAATTCAAAAAAAGACATAGTAAGGATTCACTGTACATTACATTTTGAGAGTTATTTGGTAACATTTCACTTTGTTCCAAAAATTTTAAAAATTTGAGCCAGGCATTTTTTTCTAAAGTTATGATTGAGTCGTCTTGCCTTTAAAGTGGTGTAGATATAATTTAATTATATCCACAATCCTGGCAGGGAACATTTGCAAGTCTAATATTTGTTGGATTCCTAAAGAAACAGCATGCTCTAGATCAGTTTCCAGTATTTCTGCATATCTAAGAGTTGCAGGAAATGTTTCCTGCATTCAAGAGTGTCAGACAAGTAGTGACAAACCCAGGGATCTTTCTGGCATTAGGTATTTGATTTCAAAATCAGAGATTATATGGGTTATGTTTGTATGAGAAGTTTAGAACATCTTTATTTTTGGATATATTTTCTAATACAGATCATGTACAACCATTGCATTTATTCTTGCCTCCCTGGATGCACACAAGGCAATAGAACTATTTCAAAAGCCACAAACTTGAAAAGCTGTAGATAAACCTCGACTGTCTTTAATAGTCCATTTCTTCTGCTGTTGAAATTGCATCAGTCTTTCAAGCTGAAATATATTAACTCAGTATCAGGAAATTTGAACAATGGCCCAGTCAAGAGTGAATGAGTTGAGGCTGCATCACCGATGGAGTAAATTCAGATAATATCACTGTCTCTCCATAGTCTTTATCATCTCATCGAATATATGTTAGTGGTAAATGAGCTTTGAAATGTGAACCCTCTCTTTCTGTAGAGAAGGTGGAGTTGCACATTGCAAAAAACATGGGATTTGAGGCCAAAGAGACCTGAGTTGGAAACCCAATTCTATCACTTACTAGGAGTGAGCCTCAGTTTTCCCATCTGTCAAATGGACTAACTCCACCCATTATGCACGGTGGTTGTAATGAGTAAATGAACTTGGCATGTGTAAAGCTAGCGTGTGAAGGAACATTTTAGGTGTTAAAAACGTTTGCTCGCTCCCTCCTGCCCTGTAATCCGGAGCTTTGTTTGAAAGCAGAAAAACAGAGAGATTTAAGGGTTGGATAAGATGAACCAGAGCTGCGCATGATCTCAAACTTTGGGACAGTCTTTGGGCTGTTTATGTGGCCAAAGGACCTAGCTCACCCCTAACTGCATGCTTGTCTCGGCCCCTCGCAGGTCCTCGAGAGGTTGCAGCAAAGAGGATTTGAAATCGTGGGCTCCTGTGGGGGAGGAGTGGATTCATCTCAGTTCAGCGAATACGTCCTGCGGCGGGAACTGAGGCGGACGCCCCGTGGACCCTCCGTCATCCGGATAAAGCAAGAGCCTCTGGACTAAGTGGACATATTTCTTATGCAAAAAGGAGAAAACATACACAACAAATAATGCAAACAAGAAAGGGACATTTATGTGCAGTTGGGACAGCAAACCAAGTCCTGGACCTAAAATTGAATAAAAGACACATTTATATCCAATAGAGACCACACCTGTATTCATATGGGAACAATTGGAATAGTGATATCCTCAAGGTGTAAAAAATATATAAATATATATATATATATGTCAAAAGGTAGGAAATGCAAAAAAAGAAAAAAAGGTGGTAGCTACAGTTGGTGCTGTGATGGCCTTGAAGTGTCCTGGGCCTCCCGAGGCCTCTGACCAATAAACAAGCCATGAGCAGTGAGGACGCATCTCCTTACAGTTTCCATTGCCAACAGCCATCCATTCTTTCTTTTTCCTTTGTCCTTCTTTTTCCTTTTTTAAAAAAACAAGAACACTTAGAATCGCATTTCTTTGCATATGGAAGTTTCATGTCTCTCTTTAGACGGGGGACTAGGCAGGACTTCAACTCTCCTGAGCACACTGCATTCGAAAGACGATAGACATGAAATTTTAAATGTAGTTTGTACAGAAGTCACACTTTTTCGTCCGCCTCACAGATGTGAACATGACTTTGTTTTTAAACCGATCAGTTTTGCAAAGGGGCCAGAATTATTACTTGTTAGAGTTGCTCCAGTTTGAGTCTGCTGCTTTCCTACAATTTTTCAAATTTTATAATGTATTAAATACAATAAACTCTGTTTAAAAAATAAGGTCTGTGTGAAACACACGTGTTGGGGTGAGGCTGTATTAAAACGGAATTTTTCTATTTTAAAACTTTCTGTGTCGAACATTAAAAAGAGGCCTAAAAGCTGAGGCCAGTGTTGAGATCCAAACCCACTAAAGGATAAGGATGTCGACCCTCATTCTGAACAGTTCTGTTCCTGCTCTGGAAGTGTTAGCTCGAGTGCTTTGTTATTCTGCATTGGTTAGCAACATAAGCCTTCCTTCCTGTGAGTTTACAAATTTCAGTTCTCTCTTGCTGCAGAGCGAACCACGCCCAAACTTAGCAGCTTACAACATTTTCTTCTGTCTCTTGATTCTGTGATCCTCTTGGGTGGATTGGCCTGCGTGTGATGTCATCTGGGGCGTGACCGGGGCGCCAGTCCCCACTGGCCATGGGCCTCTTCATGTGGTTTGGGCATCTCCCAGCGTGGGAGCTAGGTTCCAAGAGGGAGGAAGGAAGCCACGGTCCCCCGGAAGGCCAGGCCTGGAGCTACTCAATGCACTTCTGCAGGAATCTGTTAGTTCAGCAGATACAGAGCCAGCCCAGATTCAAGGAGGGGCAGGGGATAAAAACGCACCTCCTTTAGGGGAGAGTGCCAAAGAAGTTGTAGCCAAATTGAATCTACCATAACACCTGTCCAAAAAAATCCAAAAATTAAGGCATTAATGGCTTTGGAAGAAGTAGGGAAAAATCTCAGAGCCAGAATGATCACTTTCTTATTAGCCAGAGAGGCGAGAAGCCGGAGATGTCAGTACCACTTTGGAATTAGGCCCTCAGCTTTTCCAGGGTATTAGTGATTCTGAAGCCTCCTCTGTCAGTGCTGCCACCACCTTTCTTCCTTACTTCCTCTTCCTCATTCCAGACACTCAGAATAAACCTGGCATGATGATAAGATTGACAGGTAAACTATAATGTGTTTCTGAGGCAGAGATGTTCCTGTGGTGATGCACTATTTCCAACCTGAACTTTCTTTTTTTAAATTAAAAAGTCTATGCCTGAGGACACTAGTAATAAAAATATTTGGGGCTTCTGAAACTAAAGGTAAGCTGTTAATGGCTCCAATCACCCCGCTGAAACACAGAGGCAGCCCAAACACTGAATTACTCTAATGACTGCCAGCCAGGCTTTCACGTGGTTGTTTAATTTCCCCTTATTGGCGACTAATACACACCACTGTATCAGATGGAGACAGCCAGGGCTGCTCCCACTGGCTGCTTGGTCATCCGCATCTGCTGAAAGGGAAACAAAATTGCTCTGTGATTTTACTGGTAATCCATTCTCAGTGGGTAAAATTTCCTAAAAGCAATAAAGCAAGGGCCCCACTTTGGGACTTTGTGCTGATTATTGTCATCAGTGAACATTTACCCAGCACTCTCTCTGGGCAGGTAGTATTGTCCCAATCAAACACTCCACAGAATTATGTGTACTGTGTTCTTTTCTGAGCTCTTACGCCCATTGATACAACTACAACCCAGTTGTGCATTCTTTCTACAGAAACTCCAATCAACAGAGCAAACACGTCAGATGTTATGTTCAACAGAGCAAACACGTCAGATGTTATGTTCATGTTTTTAGGTCTTACAACGAATAGATTCCCAGACACCAAAGTACTTCAGGAAAGAGCTGGTCAATCAAAATATAATTGAGTTACAATCTTATTTTTTTCCCCTACGTTTAATTATCCAGTATATAGGGTTATCCATACTTCACCAGTTGTCCAAATAAGGATCTTTATAGCTGTGCTTATTTTCCCCACAAAGGATGGGATCAAGGCTCAGCACTGCATTGATTATTAATGTCTTTAGACCCTAATTTAGAAAGGTTTTCCCTTTTTTTTTTTCTTTTTCTTTCTTTCCTTCTTTTCCTGTGTTCCATGACATTGGTCTATTTGAAAAGCAAGAGTCAGTTGTTCTGGGGTTTGTTGCACAATCTAGATTTATGTGCTTGGTAGAGTCAATTTTTTTTGCAAGAATACTACATAGGGATGTTATTTCCTCATTATATCACATCACAAGGGTCTGTTTGGCCCATAATGGTGATGATAATTTTATTTATATTTTTTGTTTTTATTTTTTGTTATTGTAGATCTTATTGCATGTCAGTTGTGGTTTTTCTTTGGTGGCGGTAATTCTGACCCCTCAGTTGAGGTGACAGTCACCAAATTTCTCCAATGTAAAAGCAGTTCGTCCCTTTGTAATTAATAACTAATCTATGGGATGAAATTGTGAGATTGTAAATACCCTGTACCTCAACACACTTTCACCTGATGGTTTTAACATTCATTGGTAATCTCTTCCTGAATCAGTCATTACCTTGGTGGTTATAAAAGTGTACTCTTAAAAAAGCTACTATTGCTTGAACCTTTGGTATTTGAAATAACCATTTTTTTTTTTTTTTGAGCAAAATACATTTCTTTAGTCTAAGTCACACAAACTATCATCTTTGACCTACTCTTTACTAAGAAGTATTTTTAGAAAAAGTAGAATGAAGCAAAGCCAGTTCTGAACTGGTTTCTAAATATTAGGTGAGTTTTCACATAGTAATAATAATCGCCATGCACTTGATGTCTGCTCTGCCCAAGGCACTGTGCTAAGTACTTCACCTGCACATAACTCACTGAACCCTTATGACCACACTAGAGGTTGTATTATCCCCGTTTCTCAGTTAAAGAAACTATTAAGCCGTCAAGTAAATGATATGATAAAGGCTAATGTTCAGTTAAGCTTTCTAAGGAGGGCCCAAAACAAAATATTTGAGAAAAAGTAAGTTTTCATGTTGTAGTAGGATGAGGAAGAAAGTAGATTATGAGCTAACAGCATTTTCTCCTGAGGATGGAGATGTATTCCTATATTTAAATATTTTGATCATCCCTCACAATATATTGGGCTCTTGGTTTTGGTGATACTCTGAGAATCGTGACATGGTTTCTGCCATGGGGCACTGGGGGAGGGGGTGTTCCCACACATCAAGCAGCAGAATTAGGGCCCGTACCCAGCTAACCACTACGGATGTGCGTCACATTTACAAACCAACGATTATAGAAATGCCATTTGTCATTTACAAAAAAAAAAAAAAAGAAATGCCAGATGATAAGGTTCACATCTGGCTGGGGAAATCAGAAAAGCATCACAGGGGAGGTGGCACCTGAAAGATGGGTAGGCTTTCACAAGGAAGGGGTATAGAGGGAGGGCGGAGGCTCCACGCTGGGAAAGAAAGATGCAGGTTCAGAGAATGCTGTGGAATGCTGTGGATGCAGCTGGCTTAACTGGGGTGTGAAACATGGCAGAAAAGGACAGTGGACTTGGGGTTATCTTGAGTGCCAGGCTGGGGGGGTGGACTTGATTCAGCAGCTTTTGGAGGATCATAGGAGGCAGGCACTGTGGATATTCACCTGCGGGGTCTGCGGACGGGAGTGGCTGGGACAGTGTCGGTGTGAGGGGCAGTTGAGTGGCTGTTTTTCCAGTTTATCCATTTATGACTACTAACCAGGTTAAGAGCTGAGAATTCAAAGATGTATGAGAAAATAAGACGTCACCTTGGGTGTCAGGGTGACAAACTCAGATGCCTACAAGGGCCAGGTGAGTCGCAGAAATTAGGAAGCAGACAAGCAGGAGCGCGTGCGCCCCATTCAGAGGGGCAGCCCCTCCTCCACTCCAGCAGGTACTCCAGCAGGAGAACAAGAAGCCTGTATCCTTCAACTTCTCATTTTTCTAGAAAACCTGGAAATCTAGATTTTTGTGTGAAATCTCTAGCTGTGAATGTTAGAACAAACTCATTTTTTTTTCCAAGTGTACAGACCAAGCAAGACATCTGCAGAGTTTGTAGCTCTGAAAGTTATGAAAATAATAAAAACAGTTTTAGACATTCTAGAAAAATTCCATTTGGGTGGAATCATAAGTGATGGCACCAGAACTAAATTGTGTGAGAACATGACTTTTATAAAATACGGAAATTTAAGGCAAGCTTTCAGTCATATATCATTTGATCATAAAGATTTAAACCCTGGTGTATAAATGACAACAACGATTATAAGCTACCTTCATTCCGTGCTTTCTACATGCCAGGCGCTGTGCTCAGGGTTTTACAGATGTTCTTCAGTCCTCATACAAACTCAAGGAAGTCGGCGTTATTATCCCAATTTTACAGATGAGAACATTGGTATGTTAAAAAAAAAAATGTGCCAAACTCCACAAGACACTTGGAACAACACGTTCACACACACACACACATTTGATGAATACCTTGGACTCAACTCTTTCTGGTTTTCTAATTCATGCAAAAAATGATTTTTCTCTGTCATTGGCAACTTCAGTAAGTTCATCATAAAGGCACTAGACAAAAGTGTCGCTGCAGTAACTTACTGGCTCTAGGGTAGGAATTACTAAGCCCTGAGGAGAAGTGTTGTCTCTGACTTTGTAACCATCAAGCAACTCTTCTCAATAAAAGTTTACATTGGTTATGTCGGGGCTCCCCCAACTTTCTGGCTCTTAAGACACGCAAAAGGCACTTGTTAAAGTTACAGTTTCCAGTCCCCCTCCCCAGCCCCCCGATCTCCCCACCAATATCTTGAATCTCAGTCTCCAAGTGAAGAACCTGGGAAGCTGTGTTTTAACAATGCCCATCACAGGAGACATTTCGATTAGGCAAGTTGGAAATTACTGGGTGATATCACTGTGTCCCTCAACCTAGACTAAGAATAGTAGATGAGAACCTTCTGCGGGTGCTTTTGTGACTTGGCTTTTTATGACTTTGTTGATGTTGATTAAACAATAGTTGGCCTCTTCCATTGATTTGAAGGCCAGATTGAATACTTCCAATGGAGTTAGTGGGGGTGGGGAAGTACTTAACTGAAATTTAACCTGAGGGCCCTCATCCTTTCCTAATTAGGGGGAGAACTACCTGATCCTGTGGAAATAGTCTATCAGCTACAGAATCCTTTCACCTCCTCTTAACAAGCTACCAGAGGTTTGTATGAACAGAAACCTTACAGGAGAGAATTACCGCAGCATTTGCCACGTGTAAAAATAGCTGACTACAGGTGTGCAGGACTCCGACGTTTCCCGTATATTTTAATTTGTGTGAGTTTCTTTGAAATTTAAATGATGATTTTTCAACCTTCAGAATTTGAAGAGGTATGTAAATCTATAACCCTAACCAGTTTAACACAGACGTCCTTTGCATATGCTTTAAAAATGCTAGATTCAGAGAGCTCAGTCTGACTGTATTTCACACAACTCCAAGTTCATTCTCTCTCTCCCCACCCCCTCAGCTTCCTCTTTCTCCCGCACGCTCAGGGTGAAACCCAGTGTTTCATCACTCCTCACGATCTATCAGATCGTGCTTGTCAGAATTCGGAACAGACAGTACAGGTATTAAATTATACTGTTGACTAACAGGACTGAAAAAGCCAGAGCAACGCTTTGCTGTGCATTCCACTCAAACTCTGGAACTTGACTCAGAAAGCCTGTTCTGGAAGCTGAAAACCAAATCTTTGTCACAGAAGCCTCACCTTAGTTGGAAAAGAGGCAAGATCAGTAGGGACAGTTGATTAAATCAACTGAGGAGGCCCAAAAGGATCATTTAAAGATCGGCAGCTTGAGCCATCTATTTGATGCCACTGGTTCTTTTGGCTACACCGAGTGGCTTGCGGGATCTTGGCTCCCTGACCAGTGACTGAACCCCCTGCCCTTGGCAGTGAAAGCACAGAGTCCTAACCACTGGACCGCCAGGGAATTCCCTCCACTGGTTTTCCTATTAGTCAGCAATAATGGGCAACTAGATTGGCAAGAGAAAATGATGGGAGATGGATTGCTGGTGGGCCTTAACGTTTCAGTTTTGCATCCATTATTGCTCTGTATTTGAAATGGTATTGTGTTATTTAAAATATTGTTGTCCTACAGTCTTATTCTCACATATGTGGTCTCTTAATATATATAAGTACCAGAAAATTCAGAGTTCTGTTAAGTAGGTTGCATATTCGTGAAAACAATTCAGTTATAGCTCTTACTTTAAGCAGGGTAGATGTATTTCTACAACAGAACACTGACCTATATAATCTTTTCCCTACTGCCATCATAATTGCAAAATCAGAGTTATTTCTCATAGCTCCAGAGTCAGGGGAACTACATACACATCCCCACATCCTTCCTTCCTGTAGCTTTTTGCCTCTGTCCAGTCTGCATTAACCATCCTTCATCCCCCTGCCCACTCCTTGGATATTTTCTTCCAAGCAGAGATAGTCAAGTGGTGGATCAAAATATGTCTGTACAATCACTAAAAACTTTTGTGTTAATATTTAAAATACACAAAGGAAATGACTTACCTAAACCAAAAACGCTGACAAAGCAGGTGGTATTTCATGGCGTCCATGGGAAAGCCCCATGGCAATGTGAAGCCAGGTCACTCATTTCTCAAATTCTCACCCCAAGGTGTGAACATCTTTTTCTGTGTGTCACTGCTCTTCTTGGGCTCCTCTCTCTCCCTGGGTGATCTCATCCATTGATGGCTTCCCCATCACCTATGCTTCAGGTCCAACTTAGTCCAGAGCTTCAGGCAGGGTGGGCAGCTGCAAGGACACAGTGACAAGTAAGCTATGGTCCTGCCATTCGACTTTCGTTAGGCAAGTGACTAAGATGTAATCAGATCACTTCAATGTATTCTGTCATAGCAATGACAGATGTAGTGTCTGTTCAATGTTTCCCTTTGACTATCCAGAACTGAACTTATTTTAGCCCCAGCCCTGTCCTGTCTCCTTTTAAATTTCCTATCTCAGTTCAGGATGCCCTCTTCCATCCAAACCAGGCATCCATTTCCTGCCCTCTCCATTCTAGTTGGTCACCAAGTTCTACAGAAAGTATCTCCTAAACATTTCTCAAATCAGTCTCTTCCTCTCCATCCCTACTACCACTTCTCAATGTCATATTATCAACTCCTCTTCCGTGGACTATTTCCATAAGATCTTAATTGGTTTTTCTGCCAGGAATTGGGTGTGTCATCCTGCAAATGCTTCTTCCACTTTGCAGCATCTCACTCCCCTGTTAAAAGCCCAGCAATGTTTCCTCATTGCTTTCAGAATCATCTTGTTTCCTTAGCATGGCATCCAAGGCTCTCCTAGACCTAACTCTCAGCCTCATCTCCTGCATAAGTACAGGAGCTTTTAGCTCCCCCATGTGTCTTATTGTTTTAAGTCTTCCTGCTTTGAAATATATTTATCATCTTATTTGCTTAATCACCTTCCCCTCATCCTTGAAGATTCCCTTTACCTATTGCCACATTCCCATGGGCCCTTCAGCTGGGCAACCCTTCTTTATGGTCCTAAAGCATCCTATTTGTACTTTTATTATGACATTGATCACATAATACTGAAATATTTATTTACATGTCTACATCGAATGACCAAACTTAAGATCGTCAATGGGAGAAATCTGATTTATTTCTGTCACACCTAGTGGGTGCTAAAGAAATTATTTGTTGTGACAGATGAAATAAACAAATGAAGTCTATTATTCCTAGAAAAGGCAGAGTCTGTGTTTTCGTGTTACTAACCCCATCACTTGGAGAGATTATTGATCTGCATAAGCACTAGATTAAATGTAAATTATTTGTAAAGGAACAGGCATACAATAGGGAATCCATTACTAGTCATATTAAATCCCTCAAGCACTATAGGTTTTTAAATGTGTACTTTGGATTTTGCCCAATTAAAAGTTATGGTGGACTTCCACATTTGACCAGTATGGAATAACAGATTTACTCTACCACATGAAACAACTAAAAAACTGGACCAAATATATGAAACAGTGGTTTTCAAGACACTGGATATCAGGCAACAGAGGACAGTGATGTCTGAGAAGTGGATAACACACAGCGTGATCAGACTTCCCTGGTGGCGCAGTGGTTAAGAATCTGCCTGCCAGTGTGGAGGATGCAGGTTCGAGCCCTGGTCTGGGAAGGTCCCACATGCTGCAGAGCAACTAAGCCCGTGTGCCACACTACTGAGCCTGCACTCTAGAGCCTGTGAGCCACAACTACTGAGCCTGCATGCCACAACTACTGAAGCCCACATGCCTAGACCCCGTGCCCCACAACAAGAGAAGCCACCACTATGAGAAGCCCGCTCACCACAACGAAGAGTAGCCCCTGCTTGCTGCAACTAGAGAAAGCCCACACACAGCAACGAAGACCCGATGCAGCCAAAAATATAAATAAATAAATAAATTTATTTTTTAAAAAACAAACAAGAAAAAACAGGGTGATCCCTAGATTTGCCTGGGCATGGTACAGGGAAAGGTAACTCAGGCAGAAGCCAGTGGTCTCCTTGAGTTGGAGAGACAGAGCTGGCAGTCCAGGGAAGCCAAGACATCTAGAGTTTATAGAACAGAGTAATGGGGAGATGAGACCTGCACACAGAGAGAGTAGGCCAAAGAACTGAAGAGGGTCTTCCTGGAGTCTTCAGCTGAGTACTGATCAGTGCATGTGGCTGAGGAAACTGCTCAAGGTTAGGCAAAGAACTACGTAGAAGGATTAGAAAAACTATTGCTCACACAGGGCCAGCGATAGTTCCTATTTCCACCAGAGTGGAAAACCTCATAATTAATGGGGCATTGTCTAGAATACTCAGAATGCCTTAGTGGTAGGAAAAAATTAGCCATAAATTAAACATAGCTCTGATCTCACCTAACAAAGCTTAAAAGCAAATCCCAAAGGGATCAAACTATTTCCAAGTAACTCAACCTCATGCTAAAACAAAGTTCAAGAATATTTATAGGAATACAAATATATCCAGCAGCCAACAAGGTAAAATTCACAATATTTGGCATCTAATAAAAATTACCAGGCACGCAAAAGAGCAGGAAATTTCAACCCATAGTAAGACGAAATATCAATCTATCTAAATCAACCTAGAAATGATAAAGATGATAGAATCAGTGGACAAAGACATTAAAACAGCTATTAAACTATATTCCGTATGTCCAAGGAGCTAAAGTGAAGAATGAACATGTTAACTGGTGACACGGGAAATATAAAAAAGAACAGAGTCAAATTTCTAGAAATAAAAATTCCAGTGCCTGGAAAATACACCTGATAGAATTAATAGCAGATTATACATTAGAGAAGAAAAAATTAGTGAACTTGAAGATATAGTAATAGAAACTATCTAAAATGAAACACAGATTTCTGAAACAAAATGAACAGATCATTGCTGAGCTGTGGGGCAACTTCAGTCAGCCTAATATACATGTAATTGGAGTCTCTCTCAAGGAGTGAGGGGAAAGAAACAGAAAAATATTTGAAGAAACAATGGTTGAATATTTTCCAAATTTGAAGATGACTATCAACCCACAGATCCAAGGAGCTCAATGAACTCTGAGGAAAAGAAATATGAGGAAAAACACACCAAGGTACATCATAACCAAATTGCTTAAAAACAGTGATAAAGAAAAAAATCTTAAAAGCAGCCATGAGGGGAGAATGAAGATACATTATAAACAGAAGTAGATAGGATGATAGCAAATTTCTTGTCAGAAACAATGCAAGCCAGAAGACATTGGAGTAACATCTTTAAAGTACTGAAAGACATAATCTGTCATCCTAGATTTCTATACCTAGTAAAACTATCTTTCAGAAACAATGGCAAACTAAAGACTTTTCCAGACATACAAAGGCTAAAAGAATTCATCACCAGCAGACCTCTCTACAAAAAATGTTGAAGGAAGTCCTTCAGGCAGAAGGGAAATGATACCAGAGGGAAACCTGCATTTATACAAAAAAATGAAGAGCACTGGAAATGACAACTACCTGGGTAAACATAAAGGGCTTTATTTTTTATTGCTTAAATATTTTTAAAAGATAATCGACCATTTAAAGGAAAAATAAGAACACTGCATTGTAAATTTATAGCATATGTAGAAGTAAAATGTATGACAATAGCACAAGGAAGAGAGAAATACAAGGTTCTCATGTCACTTCACTACTTGTCAAGTGATATCATATCACATGAAGGCAGACTGTGATATCTGAAAGATGATACTATATATAAACACTAAAACAGCCACTGAATCAATGAAACAAAGAGTTACAGCTGATAAGACAACAGGGATGAAATAAAATCATTAAAAACACTCACTTTATCCAAAATAAGTCAGAAAAAAGAAGAAAAGCAAACAAAGTGCAATGGAATAAGTAAAAAGGAGCACCCAACTAGAATTAAGCCATATCAAGAATCACATTAAATATAAATGGCCTAACACCTCAATTAAGAGACAAATGTTGTCAGATTGGATGAAAATACAACACCCACCTATATGATGCCTACAGGAAACCCCACTTTCAGTAAAAAATAGGTTAAAAGTAAAAGGATGGGAAAAAAATATACCACACTAACACCAATCAAAAGAAAGCTAGAGTTACTGTATTAATATCAGGCAAACAAGATTTCAGAGCAGAGAATATTACCAGGGATAAAAAGGTCATTCCATAATTGTAAAGAGGTCAAGAGGACATACTTCTAGCCTTTTTTTTTTTTTTTTTTTGGCATGTAATAACAGAGCATTAGAGTAGAATAGAATAGGAACTAAAAAATGATAGAATTGCTGAGAGATATAGGCAAATTGTACTTACTGCAAAAGATTTCAACACAAATCTTTTAAGAACTGATAGAGAAAGTAGACAGAATATTAGTAACAATGGAGACAACTTGAACAACCCTAACAACATAAATCAGAAATGAGTTAAGTCATACTAAGGATGTTCTCTAACCATAATGGAATTAAATTCGAAATCAATAACAGAAAGATCTCTAGAAAATTCCCAAATATTTGAAAAGTAAATAATACATTTCTAAACAACCCATGAGTCAAAGAAGAAACCAAAAGGACAATTAGAAAGTATTTGAACTTTGAACTGAATGAAAATGAAAATACAACATATCAAAAAGTGTGGGATTCTGCTAATGCAGAATACTCAGGGGGAAATTTATATCACTAAACATCTATATGAGAAAAGAAGAAAGGTTTCCAGTGAATGACCCAAGCTTCTACCTTAAGGAACTAGAAAATGAAGAGCAAATGAAATCCAAAGTAAGCAGAAGAGCAAAAATAACAAAGATCAGAAAAAAAATCAACAAAAAAAAAAAAGAAAGAAAAAACAATAGAGAAAAACAATGAAATCAAAAGTTTTCTTTGAGAAAATCAATAACATTGATAAACCCAGCCAGATCAATCAGGGACAAAAAGCAAGAGGACACTTATAGTCAATATCAGGGATAAGGCAAAGAGTAAATCAATGAAGGAGCCCAGATTCCAGCCAGGTCTGACCACCTGTCACACCCAGGTTCCATGGACTCTTCAGGGTTCCGAGAGGCACACTAGATTGGCAAACAGGTTGGGCGAGGCTTGTGTAAAATTTTTTCTGGGCCCATAAAAGTATCTCTAACAAGTTTAATAACCCTCCAAATTACACATTTGCAACCCAAACACTTCACAGCAATACTTTTATGTTAAAAAATTTATATTTTGTAAAAAATTTTTTAAAAACATTATTTTTTTGGCAATTCATCTGACTTTCAAAATTAATTTTTTAAAATAGATTCTTAAATTCTGTACATCTTTCAAACTAAGAGTATTTTCCAGAAAACAAAAATAATTATGGCTTGTATTTCAAAGACGCTTTACATATGGCAACATGCTGGAACTCTGGCTATACTGGTTTGAGGTAGCGCTGTCTCCTCTTCTTATAAGCATCAGGAAGTAACTATAGGGTTAATCAGAGTGATGGAATAGCGGTGGAGAAAAGAGACAAAGAGTCTGATCTTTCCCTCTGCCTCTCCAGTCTGAATGAGCTGATAAATGAGTTCATCTACCACACAAAACAGCCTTTGTTTTATCCTGTAGTTTACTGGCTTTACACTGCTAAGAAAAGAAAAGAGGTAACATGGTTTGCCCCAACTTGCCTACTTACCACCGGAGCTTTTCGTTTTTAGGCTTACAACACAGTAAAAATTTGCCTTAATTTCAATGTTAATCCACTCTTGCCTGAGCTTTCATTTGAAAATATTCAAACCTACAGAAAAGTTGAAACGATAGTACAAATAATACCCTCCACTTAGATTCATCAGTTGTTAACATTTTACCATGTTTGCTCTTCCCACTGGTCTCATTGTGTGTATAGTTTCTGATGAACCATTTGAAGATAAATTGCAACCATCACGACAATCTAACCCTAAGTACTTCAGCATGAAATCTCCTAAGGAAAAGAACATACTCCTACATAACTCTCAAGAAATTTACCATTGATGCGATAATATCTCATATGCACACACCCACATGTGTAGGGTCAATATTCAAATTCCCCCAATTGTCCCAATAATTTATTTTAGAACTGTTTTGTTTGGTTTGCAATTCTGGAACCAATCAAGGCTCACACGTTACATGTAGTTGTCATACTGCCAAGCACTTTCTAACTCACACTAAGTGTGTCTGTCTGATTTGCCGCTCCCACCAATTAGGAAGTCTCAGATAAATGAAAGCTTGATTTTGCAGTTAATTTGGAAGTAATAACACTTGAAGTAAAGCCCTAATACCAGACGCACGATTCCAAAAGGCAGAAGGAGCTATTTCATTAAATCATGCTTTTGAATAAGTGACGTAACTCATTGGAAAATGGTGCAAGGCAGCGAACATCGAGCAATCCGCTCACAGCCATGCTGGTGTTTGCCGGGTGGCTGGTGGGGGACATAAGGGCGTCAGTCGCTTGCATCCTGTCATCATCTGCACAGTGATGAACACAGTTGGCAGAAGGGTCTGATGTCCAGCATGGGGCCTCCTGGCGATCACAGACACTCAGAGCCAGGGCCCGGAAGTATTCACCTCCGCGGCACCCCTGCCATGATCTTCCAGCTTCTCCATCAACACCTTGATCATGGGAAACTCAGGGAGTCCATCAGACTGGAAACCAGAACACCTGGCTTCCAGTCTTAGCTCTGCCACTTGTGAGCTGTGTGACCTTGGGCCGGTCGCTTAAATGCTCTTTCTTTAGCTGTGCCGTTCCTTTGGCTGCAACGAGAGCACATCATCCTCTGTCTCAACTCTACCCAAAGGCTGTGTGTGGAACAGATAAGAAAGAGAACATGAAACAGCGAAGCCCCGCACGAGCATAAGTGACCGCAGTTACGGGGAGCTCGCCACGGTCAGATGCCACATGCTCTTGTCACCTGGACCACCTTTACCTTGGTCCACTGGCCTCCGCTGTTTGAAGAAAGGCATTGAATCCACCCTTCATACTTTCTTCACCAGATCCAGCAGCCCTATTTTCACGTGAACACTGCCCCCAGCTTAGTGCAGCCCAAGAAACAGACACCACCCTGAGCTTGACTTCCATCAGGCCACGTATCCCACATCCCTTGAGCAGTTGATCATTTGTAACCAAATGAAGAACTTGGCATTAGTCCCAGTGAACTTTCACGGAACTGGTGTCTGTCCTTCATCCCCACCTCTCGGGTCCCGGGGGAATCTTGCCTCTGTCCTCCAGGAAGCTCTTCACTCTCCGTCCAGTCTGAATTGTCTGGGAATTCTGTGATCCTGGCCTGTTTCCCCCCAAGCCACGGATGTACTTGTCCAACTGAAGCACCATCCAAGTTCTCTCTCCAGCATGAGGCCAGCCCATTAGTCAGTATTCTGTGGGTCAGCTGTCTTTCCTGACAGCTTTTCTTTTTCTAGACGTCACCCTCAGTAGGGCTCGGACCCCACTGCTGCCGCTGCCTTCTCCAGGCTGGGAGACCGCACCCCCCCAGTCCCCACCGCCTCCCCGGCCACAGAAGGCAGTGCCCTGCTGGCTAAAGAAATAAATGTTGCCGCCCAGCAAAGAGGGAAACCATCTCAGTGGGGCTTTTCACGCTGGAAGTTCTTTACAGTGACATGGGCAGGGGAGGGGTGTTCTCTCATGACACCCAAATCAGACAGCCTTGGTAGGCGGCAGAGTTGAGAAGCTGCCCCTCCTCAATCTCTCCTTAATTTTCTGCTACTGAAAAAAAAAGAAAGAAGTGAAATAAAATTTACCAAAATGGACTCGGAGAAACTGGAGGTCCTAACCAAAGCAACACTTACAAACTCACATTGGGTTTTTCCTAACTATTAGCACTGCCATCTAACAAGCAGTGCTCGAAGTAGGAAAGGGGAAGGAGGAAGGGAGGTTCATTCTTTCACTCGTTGGCCAAGCCAGAAGGCGGGCTGATGTGCCAGGCACTGTGCTAGGCACCAAGGACACAGGCAGAAGGAGACGGCGTCCTGCCTTTGAGGAAGATGCATCCAGCAAGAGAGGCAGGTGGCCTGCTCATATAGCAGCAGGGTTGATAGATGCCCTGATGGGGGGTGTGCAGACAGCCCTGGGGATACGGAGGAGGGGACAACTCATTCATCCCAGGGAAGCCAGAGGAGGCTTCACGGAAGCCTGTAGGATGAGCCCACCAGGAAAACAAGGGAGGGGGAATGGGAAGCAGAGGGTGTTCCAGGCAGAGACAACAGCCCAAGCAGAGCAGAGAGGCTGCAAAGCACAGAGGCTTGAACAAGCAAGATGCCAGTGTACTAAGAATAGCACATTCCCCGTGGGGCAGGAGCAGGTGCAAGGAAGACAGCTTCCAGACCCGCCCGGGGAAGTTAGGAAAGGAGCTCCTTTTTACTGCAGGTATCCAGGCCTCACCTAATGACTCAGAATTCCTGGGGTGGGCCCCCAGGAATCTATCTCCAGGTGACCCTGGGGCCAGGCACCCTGTGTGGGAACCAGCCATAGGCAACAAGGAATCAGTGACGTTTTAAAGCCCAAGAGTGACGCAACTACATTTGTTTTTAAGAAATACTATTTTTTGGTGGCAGAATGGAGAAGGAAGTGGAGCAGACAGAGACTGAGAAATAAATTGGGAGATTATTCCAGCTGTCTCGTGGAGCTATGATAAATGAAAGCAATCGGAAGGTAGAAGAGGGGGTGAATTCATGAGATGTTTCCAAGGTAGAAACAACAGAACTTGATGAACAATTAGATGTGGGTGGTGAAGGAGAGAAAAGAATCAAGAACGATTCCAAAGTTTCTACCTCAGGCTCTTAAGGGTTGGGGAGCCCTTAAGAGGAGGAGGCAATGGAGGCCAGGCAGAAGCTTGCATTTGTAGGGCAGGTAAAGAGGACACTCAGTCGGGTTTGGTTTTGAGCATGTGGCGGGGAGGTGTCTGTGGGCAACCAGATGTCCAGACTCGGGGCAGGAGGGGTGGGCTCTGGGGGGAGGAGCTGAGCTTAAGCACGTGGCTTTGGCATGGTGACTGCCAAGAAAGTGCCCGCAACGCCCAGGGAGAGCATAGAGAGGGGGCGTGGTCCCCACGTGGAGAGGCCACCAACACCTAGAAGTGGTTGGGGACGCAGAAGGAACAGTCAAGAGGGAAAATGAAAACCAATGTATGATGGGGTGGGAAATTGGGGTGGAGGAAGAATTTCAAAGAAAGAATGAGCGTGTCCAGTGCCGGAGCGAGGTCCAGCAGCTCTGGCAACTGCAAGGCCATTGCTGACCCTAGAGAAAGCCATTGCGGAGTGCTGGGATCCAGAACCAGACCACGGCAGGCTGAGGAGGGAATCAGAGGCGAGGAAGCAAAGACAGTGATTGTCCATTATTCTTTTTAAGAACTTGTGAAGGAAAAGAGAGCCAGGGCAGCAGCCAGAAGGAAAAGGCAGAGTGAAATACGCAGATCCTCTTCTTTTTCGAACTTTTTACTTTATTAAAATGGCATGCCTTAACACGAGTCAGTTGATATAATTATTGTTTTCTACATTCTGTAGACCAAGAATTATGAGAAATATTTTCTACACCAGCAACTCCTAATGATGTATTTGCAAAGGGTACAGGCTCAGCAAGTTGGGGTGTTACTATTTTTTCAGCTGGAATATTCGAGAACCATATCTATGCATGTCATCTCATATTCTTGCAGTGAAAAAAAATTAATGCCAGAGTTACAAGTGAGCTTACATCTTACATGATATTTATGAGAAGGGATGGTAAGTGATAAGAATGAGGCTCAAAATCCATGCTCCTTGCGTAACTCTTGCATCACAGATGTGTTTCTATGAAGAGCGTATGACCCATTTAATCCTCACAACAGTTCAGTAATAATATAAATAATAGCAAACATTTATACGGTGTTTATTATATTCCAGGCAGTATCCTAAGTGCTTCAGTATATAAACCTAATAATTATAACTTGGGTATATATTCATATGAATATATGACATATATTTTTCCTGTTTTTTACTGTTTTGGTGATACGAATTGAAAGAAGAAATATTACTACCACAAAGGAAGAACCCCAACCAAAGAAATCTGAAATATATAGTAAATGCTTTTTTCCCCTTTTTTCTTCATTTTAGATGCTGGTACTAATCTTCCAAGTATCATGATTTTAAAATAAATTTTATGCCCTTCTTATTTATTTCTAGGATGAGGGGAGGATAACATTTTTTCTTTTCTTATGTGACTTTCTTTGAAAATGTGCAGCATGAAGTTCCTCAAAAATAAAATTTTTACCCTTGAAAGGAAAAAAATATACCCAAAACAATTTTATGAAAAAGATACTATTGCCCGAAACAATACCTGAAAAAAAATCTTATAAAAAAGATACTATTATTATCCCATTTTACAGATCAGGAAGGAAACTGTAGCTCAGAGAACCTAAGTAACCTGCTCAAGGTCACATAGTAAGTGGGAGTGAAGTTTTTTAAATGATTGTATTATATTTAGGAATTAAGGGAAAACAGCTAAATGTAAAAGAAGTTAAAAACACCAAAAGTCCAAAACCAGAAACAATCCAAATGTCTTCTAATGACAGAGTTGGTTAAAAAATTGTGATTTATTCAAACAACAAAATATAGTAGTCAAAAAGAATGAACTACGGGTACATGCAACAACGCAAATGAATCTCAAAAAAAATTATGTTGAATGAAAAATCGAGCAACCAAAGGAATACATACCGTATGGTTCCATGTATGTGAAGTTCCAGAACTGGCAAAACTAGTTTCCAGTGATAGAAGTTAGAATAGTGGTTACCTCTAGGGTGGAGGCGAGGGGGTGAGGGCTGGTGGCTAGAAGGGGCTCGAAGGAATTCTCTGGGGTGATGAAAATGTTTCCTGTGAGGGTGGTCATCCCAAATCTAGTCATATCTAAATACATTTTAGAAAATAGGAAAAGGTCCAGAGCTAATTGATGGAGCAAAGCTGGGGAGCAGGCTGAGGGGCTGGGTTCACAACCAGAGATGCAGGCTTAGCTCCAGACAAGCCACTAAGGCCTGAGAAGGAGGACGAGTCAGCCCAGGGTCTGGGCAGGGGCCAGCTGGGGGATTGGCAACCTGGCAACCGAGGCTTATGTGTCGTTCAGCTGGACGAGTGAGCACCGGGAGAATTCTTTTCCAAGGGCAGAGGTTCTTGGGGTTAAGGACGTTAGGGCTGGAAGAGAATCCTCTCTTTATAGATAAGGACCCAGTGTTAGTGACTTATTCATGGTTCCACGGCTAATTAGCCACAGAGCTGGGATTAGCATTTAGTTCTTTAAGCATCAATAGGATAAGTCAATTGGGGGAGTGTAGGGCTTACCTCACCTCCACTGCTAATGAGGGCTCTGACCCTGGCTTACACACAGCAAGGAAGGACTTGCAGTCATTTCTTTCATTTAATACACATTCATTAATCACCTCCCATTGGCCAGGTGCTCTCAGGTGCTGAAAATGCAAAAATAAAAAGCCACTGCCCCTGTCCTCAGGTAACGCAAGGTTGGTTAGGGGAGGCCCACGGGAATAGACAACGCACTGTAGTATGAAAAGCATTAAGAGGAGAGGGGATAAGATTTACTGGTCAAGCAATTCTGCTAAGGTGCTGGGTTGCAAAGCCTTCACAGAGAAGATATTTAAGCTTCTAAGAGGATGGGGCAGGCTGAGGTTAGGGGAACTGAGGGAGGAGTTGAAGAATAAAATAACTGCATTGAAAGCACGGGGAAGCCCATGTGCAAGGACATGGACCCTGCCCTCCCCCCTCCCCACCCAAGACCCCAGGCCCCAAAGGCAGCCCTTAGCCACGTGCACCAGCCAAATGGACCCATCACATCAATCAACCCCAAAAGTGCCCACGAACAGACTGACATATACACCCCTGAAAATAAATGCAACAGAAGCTGGACCTTATTTTATAGATAGAATGTCCACGATAGAGTTAGGACTGAGTTTTGCTGAGTGGAAACCTGGTGTTTTTAAGCACGTTTTAACCAACATAATGGTCTTAGAACAGTCACCTAAACCGGTTCCACAGGCAGTAATCCTGGCAGGAAACTGCTGGTTTTATCAACCACTATCTCCTGAGTCCAAGAAACATGCACACTGGCTGAAATGCAGGCTAGGGCTCCACCAGTGATGGATAGCAAAACAAAGGCAGCACTAATGAAAAATTAATGAAAATGGTTACTTCCATAAGAAAAATGATCTGTTCTCTCCCACCTTTGTATTGATTTTTGACCAGCCCTGTAATTGGAAATGTATGATTTTATCCTAAGGTAAAGGCAGGCAGAGGGGCAGAGTATGGGAGGCCTTCAGCCACCCAGCCAAGCTTCACCCTGGGAGGACAGCCCGCATCCCTCCCCCGGTCTCTCTCCTGGAAACCTGACCCTCCCAAGCCCTGAAGCCTGAGTCATTTGAAGGTTACTGATAATAAATGACACCTGAATGTTCCCATGTCCACGAGCCTTTTGGGATTACCTTTCCTGTGTTATTCAATTAAGATAAATACAAGCCTCAACCTACATAATGCAGGAGGCCCCACCTCTCCCCCAATTTTTTAGGAATTCCTTGGGAAGGTATTTCTCTTTTATCAGGTGGTCAACTGTCACATCTCACTCAATTCCAGCCTCACCACTCCCACCCCTTCTTAGCTCACCTGCCCTGTCTACCACACTGGGCCACAAGCTTGGATACAGCCCACCTTCTGGCTTTGCCAAAGACACTGATCTAAAGCAGTACTAGGTTAGGTTAGTTAAAGCAGACTTTATTGGAGGTTGGAGGGCGGACACCTCATTTGCTTTGCTCACCACTGAATCCCACGTGCCAAACTACCTCTTGAGTCATCATAGGAGCTTAAAAATAATTATTGACCTAGGGTCATCAAATTTATGGAGGCAGAAAGTAGAATGGTGGGTACCAGGGCCCCGGGGGGATGGGGAGTTATATTTAATGGGTATGGAGTTTCAGTTTGGGGAGATGAAAAGGTTCAGGAGATGGATGGTGGTGATAGTCGCACAACGGTGTGAATGTGCTTAATGCCACTGGACTATACACTTAAAAATGGTTAAGATGATACATTTTGTGTTATGTACATTTTGCCACAATTTTTTTTTTTTTTTGCCACAATTTTTTTAAAAAGTTGAATGAAGTACTGATATTATAAGAGAGGGCTGCAACTCAGAATAAATATAACCTAAAACTTGACCTCAGAATTTCTAAATTTCCCAGCTTATAGGGTGGCTGGTCCAGAATTCTCCAAAGTGAATGTTCCAAATCTATTCCTAATATAATTCAACTGGGGAGAGGAAAAAAAATACTGGAACTTCTATGTATATATTTGAATTCATTCTTTAAATTTTTCTATTTGGGGATAGATTTAAATACACATAATAAAGAATAGTATAAATGCACATGTATATAATTTATAAATAAATAAACTTACAGAGGAGGAACAGTATCAAAAACTTTGTACTCCTGGGTTGCATGGTCAACAAACTCTGAAGACCACCATTGGGGTGACTTTATAGTGTCTGGCTTACCCACTGGGCTGTGAGCTCCATGAGGGCAGGGGTCTTTATGTTTTGTTCAGACATGTATCCCATACCCTGGAACAGTGCCTGGCACGTGATAGGTTCTCACTCAGTAGTTGTTGGATGGAAGAGCCATGGCTGGCACTCTCCCCATAGGCAGGTGCTCTCAGCCCATGATAGCCATATTGCTGGGGGCTTTGGCTTCCCTTGACCATCTTCTTTTCCTCCTCCTCCTCCCCTTCCTTTTTTGCCACTCCATCTCCCAGTTTTTAAGTCTGTAAAATGAGGACATTGGACTAGATGCTTCCAAGGTTCTTAACCTTCTATAATGCCAAGTTCCTTGCACAAATGCCAACTGCCAGGTAGAAGTCATTCCAAGTGACAACATGATTCTGTGTCAGGGATGGAGGCAGCTCACCCCTACTGCCCCAGCTTCAAGGTGACTTTTGGAACTTGGTCTGACTTTCAGTCACTGACAAACTGCCAATACTTCCTTTAGGGCACCAAAAGCCTCATACCCTATCTAAGATCACTAATCAGGGCCCTTCCTCTGTTCAAAGTAGGTATCACGAAAGCTGGCCCTTTTGGGGGTAGAAAAACAAATCTACATCAAGTCTCCATTAAGGTCTTGTTCCTATAGAGTCTGGGTCTAGTGGGAAATCTGTGTGTTTGAGGACTTGGCCCAGTGCTGGCTTTGCAGCAGGCCATCCTGGACATAAGTCTCCTGTCCCCCACGCATTCTCTGGGTGACTCCAAGCAAGTTGCCTAACTGTCCTGAGTCTCAAGTTCCTTTTCTGATAATTTCAGAAAATAACACCTGTCTTGTGGGGCCATTGGGAGAATAAAAAGGTGAGTACACAGTAAGACTCAATAAAATATAACCATGATGACTACTATTATATTTATTGATAGTTTCCCCATATGTGAAACAAGAGATGAAATCAGTAGTTTTCAGAGGAATTCTAGAATTTTGAAGGGCTACCAGAACTATTAGAGGATGGGGCTCGAGGTAGCTCACCCTCCAAGATGCTTCTCTTTTTCAGCTCTGCTTTTCTCAGATTTATGAATTTTTATTTATTTTTGGGAAAAAAGAATTCTAAAACTTTTTTAAAGTGCTTGAAAAATTCTGGACTAGATAATCAGATAATTTTCAACCTTACGAATCTAATTAAAAGATAGTAAGACATTGGAACTCCAATCGGGGGGGGCGGGATCTCACCTGGCAGGGAGAGTGTGACAGCCTGGCCCCAGAATTCCAGACCCCAAACTTCCTAAGTTTCCTTCACTGGGCTTTGTAAGGACTAGTTCCCTGTTAATCTCCAGGATCAGTCGCTCCTCTGCTGAACAAATGGTGGTTAAACCCCTCCTCGGTGAAATATTTCACACTGTCATCTCTGCCTACGACTGCTCATTCCCCCAAACTCTCGCATTCATGAAACGGAGGAGGGGAGAGGTAGTTATTAGGAAATACTTCTGGGTACTTCTGTCTCTCACATCTTTTCAATCTAATTTCAGCCCTGGGCATGGATTTAAAACGAAGCTATTCTGGAGGTGATCTTCAAATGCTTGATGATCAAGGCTCACGCTGTCCTTTGAGGCCATGGGCTGTCTTGTGCACTATTCCCCATGGCTGCTGCTAATCTGGGCTCAGGGTAAGGGTGGAAAAAGCCTGGCCTAGAAGTCTGGAGCAGACCCAGCTCCTTCATTTGTTGGCTTAAAAACCTTGGGCAAATAATGTGCATTCTTAAGCCTTGGTTTCCAGTCTGAAAAATGAAGGTAAATAATATCTGCCTTGCCCACCCCACAAGACCTTTTTAAAGATCTTGTGAAAGAATGGATACAAGAAGCTCACAGAACTACACAGAAGGGAGACAGAGACCCCAAGGTTACAGAGACCCTCGGAGCTGCCCCTCCTTGAAAAGGTCCAGCTTGGCAGAGAGGGGCCTTGCTCTGGACACGCACATGGGTCCCTGGGCGTGGGGTGATCTGGCGAAGGCTGGGCCATGGGGGCTGCAGGTTACCACACGATCCCTCCTCACATCTGATCAGAGCAGCTCACATTCACGGCTTGCCCAATGCCAGGCAGGTTAGGATGAAAGTGTCCTGGCTGAGATTCCATCCAGATACCACTGGTTCTTCCATGATTAAACAGATAGTGGATCTTACTCCCCTCAGCTTCTCCAAGGCAGAGCTGGCCTTTGGCTCATTGGGACCCAAGGCAAGAATGGCTGGGGCCCCTCCTCCACCCGATGCTCCCATCCAGCCCCTGAGGAAGGTGGGTGTGAGTGATCCACAGGCGTAGCCACTTATTTGGGGAACATCAGGATGTGGAAAGCCAGAGAAAGCCAAGAGAAGAGGGCTAGTGACACGGACCAGGAAACACGTGTGGCTGAACTGATGTAGGGAAGTGAAACAAGATGAATGCGAAGTTCAGTGCAAAGTACATTTGGAGGCTTACCCCGTGGTCCTAGACTTGGGCTCCGGAAACCTGGCTCTGCTCCCTACTCTGGGGGCCTTGGGCAAGTCATGTCTCCTCCTCAGGCTTCTATAAATCTGTAAACTGATGGGGTTGGACCAGAATCTCACTTCTCAAATGGGTGCACTTAACCCCAGCTTACTCACTAGTGAAAAAGCTACAAGTTTCTTATCTTCCCGGAATGCCAACTTTACATGAAGATGGTGAGGGACAATTTTTTATTTTTTTAAGAGCTTTATGTGATATAATTCACATCACATACAATCCACCCATTTAAAGCATACAATTCAATGGTCTTTAGTATATTCATGGATTGTGCAACCATCACACAATCAATTTTAGATCATTTCCATCACCCCAAAAAGAAACCCTGTACCCTTCAGCCATTTCCTCCCATCTCCCCCAGCCCAGGCAGCCCTAGGCAACCCCTACCCCACTTTCTGTCCCCACAGATTTGCCTATTCTGGGCATTTCATGTAAGTGAAATCATATAACATGTGGCCTTGGGAGGGTAATTTTTATATGAAACCAAACAGCTATGTTATGAAAAGCAAGCAAAAAATTACATTCATTTTTAAGTCACAAAAGATATTTCAAAAAAATTTCTCTTAAATCTGGCAGCTTCACGGTAAGTTTGTCTCCTTCAGGGAGAGTGATTCACGGTGCTCTGCCCCTAGGGCCACTTGGTGGAAATTCTGGGGAGCACTGGACTTAATGATCTTTTATCCCCATCCTAACTCCAGTCTTTAGAAGACACCAAGGCCCAGCCTGATAAACCTACAGAGAGATTTTTCCAGGAGAAACTGCTAGTGACCTTCTGTTACCAGTTCTTCCTTCATCTCCTTATCTGTCCATCTCACCTCTACCCAGAGGTCTGCATTTAGAATAACTGAAAAAATAATCAGATTACAGCAATACTGCAGCTTTCTCTATAAAAGAATGACAGGTTGGGTTGTCCTCCCTGCCCACTCACCCTATACATTCCCCCAGATCTTGGGAGGAGCTTCTTGATCTGTTTTATTCACTGAAGTCTCTCCAGTGCCCGGTGCAGTGACTTGCAACATCACAGGGACTCAATAACTATTTGTTGGAAGAAAGAAATAAAAGAAAGGATGAAGGAATTAAAGGAGGGAAGGATAGAGGAAAGGAAGGAGGAAAAGAGGGAAGGAAGGCAGGAAGCAGGGCGGGCCTTGGTTAGCGTCATCATACAGGAAGTTAGGCTGTGAGAGGCTCTCAGCATCAGTGCCAGGAAAGTTTGTCTATCTTCCAGGTTTGACACTCTGAAGGAACTGGTTCTGCCCCTTCAGTTCCATCCAATGGGAAAGAAAAAAAGTAACCATGAGCAAACAAAAGAAACAGGAAGATGAAACAGAGAAGGGACTCAGGGTGCCCTCTGAGAGGGGGCCCAGGAAAGTAGACAGGCAGTTGCATCTTCTGCACCCAGTTCAGTACTCTCTAATAGCGAGTTTCTTTCCAAAGTAAAGTCCTGACCCAACACGAATGCCAAATAACCCCAGGATCCCTCCTTATACTCATGAACAGGGAAGCAGCTCAGGGCAATTTTGACACAAAGAACCAACCACTCACCAGAAATAGTGGCAAAGAAACATCGAAGCCTGGGACCCAAGCGCCACCAAGGCCATAGAGAAGTGGGTAGTGAACTTCTGTGGATTTGGCCTGTCCTGGTTGCCTGGACCCCTGGCTGCCTGGACTCCAAGGCTCTGAAGACAAGAAATGAATGAAATAAGCTTTTGAGCTACATAAAATCTATTAATTTAGTCAACAAGGATTACTGTTCTTATCACCAAACTGATGAAACAAAGAGAAGAGTAAAGGCCATTTCTTTCCTTTTGTATCACTCAGCTTTTTCTAGGTTAGGCTGCATAACAAATGTCCCCCCCAAATCTGTGTCATACAACAACAGGTTTCTTGCTCACATTTCACACCTTCTACAAGTTAATTGCAGGTTTTCTTCCCTTCTAGTACCAAGGCTGAGGGTGCAGCCCTCTCTGGAACAAGCTGGTCTCGTGGCAGAGAAAAAAGATCCAGAGGGCTGGTGGAGACAAGCAATGACTCACAAGTGGCAAATGCCACTTTCACTCACATCTCATTGGCCAGTGGAAGCCATCCACCCAAGCCAATGTCAATGATGTAGAGAAAAACAAAACTCTCACAAGAAGGGCAGCAAATAATTGCAAACAACTGTATGGTCTACCACAGTCCAAATGTTGCCAGAAAGACTAGGCTGAACCTCTTGAAGGGCAGAACTGAGACTTTTTTCCTTTGCCCCAGTGTCTGGCAGAGCCTGGTTATAGCAGAGCGTTCAAGAATGAAAGGATGGGGCCCACATTTAAAGGTGGAAAATAAGGACAATGACATTGCCAAGATTAGAAATCAGACATCCTGATATCAGCCTTCTCTCTTCCCATCACCACACCATCCTGAAATGCATCCACCTAAAGAGCTTTGACCTTGCACATGGCAGTAACTTTGCTTTTCAGAAATCGTTCCTGCCCCAGATCAGGACAACAGAACCAACTGTTGACTAAAGAATTTGAAGATGAAGAGGGGTGAGTGAGTTGGGGATGGTGTTATTAAGCTAGGAAGCATAGCACTTTTAACTTATAAAGTGCTTTTGCATATGTTAACTCATTTGACCTTCCCAGAAACCTGGTGAGAAAGCAAAGTTTATTTAGGCTGTTTTTGATGAAGAAACAGTGCTTAAGTAGAAAACAGTGGTTTAGCACACAGGTTCTAGAACCACTCAGCCTGGCTTAAGTCCTGGCTCAGCCCCTTGCTAGCTGTGTGACCTTGGGAACACTGCTTTACCTTGGTTGTGCTAATGGACACAGGCAACAGCACTGGTCATTGGGGCAGAGGCTGGAACACACAGGGAGAAGGGGCAGCCGGTGCTTGGGTGCTGTATTCTCCCGCATGGTGCCCCATGCCTGTGCTCCAGGAGAGGAGACCTCTATCTTTCTACTGGCCACGAAAGGAGCCTTGGAGGGTGAGGGACAGGTCAGGCCGGGGTACTAGGAGGTCTGAACATAGACCTGGGCTGTTCAAGGAGGCGCTGGGAGTGCTGGTGTCCAGGATCTGGAGACAGGGAGCAAGTCAAGACTGTGCACAGCCTCCCACCTTGGTCCCAGAGACCCTGTTGCCAGGCAACTTGAGGGTCATCCATTGAACAGTTCATCTGACATTACATCTGACATTTGGAGTGGGAAGGGCTGGGCGCAGTGGCCTCCTGGAGGGGCTCACGGGGCGGAGGGGGCAGACACGCAGGATGCGAGTGTAACACAGTGGGTGTGGTGGGTGACCGCACAGAGCTGTGAGCGCTCGAGCTGGACCAGTGGCAGGCAGGAGGGATGCTTGACGAGGGAAGAGGCAGGAGCGGACACCTGAGGAGGTGAGGGAGGCCTCCCAGGTCAGGGTCAGCCCAGCAAAGCGAGAGGCTGTGCGGGGAGCGCTGAGGGGCCTGAGGCTGGGAAGAGCCACCCTGACCTCCGAGCAGAGAACAGATGGAGGCCTGGGAGGGATGCGGGGCCGGGCCTGGGAGCTTATAGGCGCACACCTCATTCTGCATGGATGAGGAGCCAGTGAGGCAGGCCCGGCCACATAATTAGGGGCCCAGTGCAAAATGAAGATGCGGGGCCCCCTTGGTTAAAGAGTGTTCGCAATTTCAAGACAGCAGCAAAAGAGCATTATACCAAGTCCAGGGTCCTGAGTGCAGGCCCGGTGTGACCGCCCAGGCTGCAGCCCTGGGAAGCTGGCTGTGGGTGTGGCTTAGGGAACGAATCCAGACCCAACAGCTGGCAGTTCCCAGTCTCGGCCAGGAAAAGCCTTGTCCTTGTCTGTCTTTGCAATACTGCTATTTTACAGGCACACCTTCATTTTATTAGGTTTCACTTTATTGTACTTCACAGGTATTTTTTTTTTTTTTACAAATTGAAGGTTTGTGGCAACCCTGTGTTGTCAGATGATAGTCAGCATTTTTTAGCAATGAAGTATTTTTAAATTAAGATATGTACATTTTTTTAGACACAATGCTACATACTTAATAGACCACAGTGTAGTGTAATCGTAACTTTTTATGCACTGGGAAACCAAAAATATTGTGTGACTTGCTTTATTGCAATATTTGCATTATTGTGGTGGTGTGGAACCAAACCCGTAATATCTCCAAGGTGTGCCTGTAGTTTTTCTTCAAATAGAAAATTTTAAAATATATATCTTAATCTTTTATGAGATATTGACAATTTTTATAATGTTATATGCCATTAAATACACAAATGATTCAACTAATGGGAACATTTCAGAGACAAATTTTTGAGAATCTCTCTTCTCCAGAGAGGGACAGCTGGAGTAAATCATCAGGGTTGCCCCTGTGGCCGGCATGCAACTTGCTGCTGGGGTCAGGAGCCAGCAGTGCCTCGAAAACAGGGCAGCGACACCTAAGGTTTAAGTTCTGGCAACAGTGGTCTGTCTCCTTCCACATATTTTACATCAAAGCCAGCCAAATTTCTCTGAGATTCCCTAAGAATTTCTCTCACTATATCCCTAGGAGAAGGTAGAGTTGGAGAGAAGAAATCGTGTTTTTAAAGGGCCAGTGAGGACCCTCCTTTGGGGAGCCTCACAGCCCTTTGCCCCCGAGCCCTGGGCTCGTCCAGCAAGGCGGGGCCCCAAGGGATCTTGAATCCTGTCCAGGTTCACGGTCAGATTCCATGTCCCACAGGAGGGAGCCCTATGGAGAGAAAGTTCTACCTGTGCACTCCATGCTAAGAAGAGACCCAGACCCTCTCCAAGTGGACGGCACATGAGGCAGCAAACTTTCAAATATAGATGTGATTTTTTTAGGTTCTTATTTCTCTGGTCCTTGAATTTCTGCCTGGAATGTGAGGAGGTTTCCAATAAGACTCCAAGCTGTACCCTGAACTGGAACACGCAGAGTGGGAGCCTGGGCTTCCTACCCAGCTTCACGGAGGGTGTGACCCAGCCCTGCTAAGCCTCACTTTCCTCATCTGTAAAATGGGCATAAAAATACTCTGCTGCCACAAGTCCCAGTGGTGCCATGAGTATGAAGTGGGGAGAAGGACATGTCTGCACACAGTGAGAGTCTAATAAATGTTGACTGTTGTGATTTCTGCCCAACAGAAGTTTGCTTTAGTTACCTAAAGCAAATATCCTCAATCTGGAGGGTTGAGAATAGTCAAGCTGTTAGAAACGGTCTGGATGGAAGGCTGATTTTTCATAAAATTACTGTCTTCACTGTCCTCGTAATAACCCCTGTGGGATGCCCACCCAGAGGCACAAGTTTCCGCCTGTGAACCCACTGCCCTGGATTTTATCTGTGGCCTTTGACCTCTGGTAATGGCCATGGGTGGGACTCCCAGTGATGCTCCTGAGCTTAGCCCCACCCCTGCTGCCCCATGCCCAGTGCACACCAGCCGATGGCTTTAGTTGCCATAACAACGCAAGCTGCTCCCCAGAACGCAGCTTCAAGTTTTTCCATCCCTAAACCTTGCTTTATGTGTTTAAACTAACAACAGAGTATCCATCAGCACAGAAAAGTGGATTTCCTCCTTCTATCAGAGAGCGGAGTGAATGGGGAAGCAAATCACTTAAAGGGGTTTCAGAAATGAACAACCAAGAGCTCTTGGTTGTGAGCAGGTTGGAAGGAGACTCTGCCCTCTCTTCCACAGGGTGCCCGCCAGCTCGCCAGGGAGCAACCACCAAAAACCACGGACAAGGTGGAAATCTCCAGAGAGGTGAGAGCTTCTGTAACTCCAACAGAGCATGACTTGGGCCCTGGGAACACTCCAAGAACTGTCACCTGGCCCTGAAGGCTATTCGCTAAAGAAGAGTTAATTCCAACTGCTGGTGGTCACTGAACCTCCAGAAGGAGAGAATAACATGCATCCTTTCCAAAACAGAACTCACCACAAAACGCTTTTATTCACGGAGTTCTGAGGGAATGGCTCCCTCAAGCCATTGCTCTAGGGACGTGAGCAAAGGGAGAAGACACAGCTCCCGGACACAGGAGGGGACAAGCAAGTTGAGGCCATGCTGCCACCATGTTGAAGAAACCAGACACACGACCCCAGGCAGCCAAGCCAAGGGACGTTGTCGTGGAGTGAAGGGCCTTCCCCTTCCTTTGCTCTCCCTCCTTTCTGAGTACACGCTCCTGGGTGTTTTCCTGGTTCTACCATAGCATCCATCACAGAGGCTCGGGGGGTTGGGGGGGGGGTAGCCAGGGTGGGGAGGTCCAGCCCCTCACATGGCCTGGACACCTGACCCAAGTCCCAGCCAGGCCTGAGACAGAGGTGGGGATGCTGAGTTTTGTCTTTGTGTTTTCTATGACTGTACTTTCCACCATCAAATGGACTTTTTCAAAGCAGTCATTCTCATTGTTTTAAAGGATGAAATTTATGGTTTGAAAGTAATGGCTGCCAACCTCATAAAATGAGCTTTAATATCACCACAGACATTCTCACAATTGGCCAAATCCCCAGGACCCCTATAAAGAGTGAATCGCCCTAGGCAGAAAAGGATTAAATTCACTGAACATCATAAAAATACACAATGAGCTCCATATCCTTTCTCATTTGCCAGTGACAGTTGTGCTGGAGAGGGGTTCTTTGGTCATGATCTCCTCTCCCCTCACCGTGCCCTCCTCCCAGTGTCCATGTGCTGGCCTCCACACTAACCCCACACAGCCTGGTCTTCTACCGCTGGTCTCGGCCCCTGACATCAATGTGGACCTGCTCCAGCCCGATCACAGTCAGTGTCTTCTCTTGGATCCTGAAGAACCAGATGAGTCCAGAATTTGTTTCTAGATGTTAGGAATATGGACTCATTAATATAAGGCAATTAAAGGCTAATATTCACCTTGACCTGTGAGATGTGTGAAAATCTCTTTATAGGTAGGCTATGCTCTGCTTTATAAACTGTGACCTTGAGAAAGTTACTTAACTGCTCTGAAACTGCTTATTCATCTGTTAAAAAAATTTTTTTTAATATGGAAGGTAACTTTATTATATCGTCTCCCTTAATACTCACTAAAATCCAACTTTCACAGCAGTTGAGGAAACTGACATTCCCCAGCCAGTACGAGTGGAGTTGGGGTTCAGATTCTGGTTTGTCTGATTCCAAAATTCACACTCTTTTTCGAGAGCCCTCCATCATATCCCGGGGCGGGGGGGTGGGGGGGACGGGAATTTCTGGAATAGTAGGCAAGATGGCTGAGAAAGGAAAGAGGCCAATAGCAGAGCCTGGCACCCTGGTCCAGAGTGAGAGATCCTAAACCAGAGTAACAGCAACTGGAGGGGACAGAGATGCTGTGAAGGCTGAACCAACTTGATAGGAGCCAAGGGGGAGAAGAGTAAGAACGTGGGAGGGACCATACTAAATTGAAATTTTTGAACCTAAATGACCCGGGAGGTGATGGAAGAGATGAATGTAAAAAATTTAGAAAAGAGAGGCATCTTGAGCATCAGGACAGTAAATGAAATGTCTGGAAGGAATTTAGGGATACAAGATTTTAGATTTAGAAGAGATTAGATGCAGAATCAAGATGTGAAAAGCAGCCCCGTTAATTAAGGCTAAAGTCACGAAGGCAGGGGACCCCCCAGTACAGAGAGGAAGGCTGTGGGCTGAGAGAGGCTTGGGTGGAGCGGTCACAGGTCACGGGGCAGGGGGAGCACCCCAGGGAAGGGACACTTTCCCAGCAGAAGTGCTCAGAATCGGTACACAAAGCTGAGGGAAGGATGTGGTGATAGAAGGAAAGCTTTCCTTTTTAAGAGCGTAATCTCAGTAGATAGGTAAGGGTGGAGGTCAGATTATAGTTGGTTAAAAAAAGACTCAGGGCAAAGAAAGAAGACAGAAGTCATAGACCACATGTTTAAGATACTTGGAAGGGAAAAGATAAAAAAGGGGACACAGGACCAAGGGAAGAGATTTTTCTTTCCCCTCCAAGTCAAATACTTGAGTGTGTCTGGCTAGAGGAGGGAGGAATCTAGTGAAGATGGAGAGTGAGTAAGGAAAAGAGATCATTGGAAAAGCTGATTTCTAGAGAAGGCAAGAAGGGATTCATATGTTAAGTGACAATGAGCCATTGTATGCAAAGTATTGTGTTCAGGACAGTAAGAAATAATAAGGATAAAATGAAAAACAGTGCTTTCTCTAAGGAGCCCACAGTTTAGTAGGAGAGATGACAGTTAAACAAATAGTAATATTGCATGGCAGTGTGAGCCCTGTGTTCATTTAGCAATATAGTGTTATTTGAGGTTCAGAGAGGAAATTTGAGATGAAAAGGAAAGGGACACCTCAAAAGGCATCACAGAAGAGAAAGTACCATATTCAGCCTCAGAAGATGAGCAATAATATGACTGACAAAGATGCAGAGGAAGTGTGTGAGAAAGGAGGAATTCCAGATGCAAAGATGGTATTCAGCACAAGGATAGAGGAGGTAGCCCTGGAAAGAGGAAAAATTCTCTAAATGGGACTTAAGGAAAGAATAAGTAGGGAGGAAAAATAGGATAAAGAGGTATTGGAAAGCAGAAAGGAGGGAGTACAAGAGAACTCATACCTGATGGTCTCACTGTACTTTGTAAGGTTGGCAAGCAGAGGAGCCTCTGAAAGCAGAGGGTCAGGGGTCAAGGTCAAGAAGAAACAGGTGCATCTGAAAGAGATGGAGACACAGACTGCAAAGCAGCCAGGTGGGCTTGTTCTACTAAAGTTAGAAACTCCCAAAACTTTGTCTAACAAAAGTCAGCACTCTGGGAATAGGAACTGGAATAGTAACTGTTGGGAGGACTTTTACTTCTGGAAGCATGGAAGAGATACGCTGGCCTACCCTCCTATGGAAAACGATTAACAATGCTGATCTATAAAAAGCATTGTTGAGTTTGGCCAGAAAAATGGCCAGAGACAGAAAATTAAGTGAAAGTGAAAAACTAGAGAGATGTGTAGACTTCTAAAGCCAGCTTTTACCTTGATGACATTTGCTGCAACAGTGAACTTGAATTTTGTTTTTCACAGCCTTGCTGGGTGAAGGAAATAGGGCCCAATCAAGGTGCGGAGTCTAATAGAACACCCCCTACATAAAGTTAGAGACTCACTGGGTTATATCTTTCATGTAAGAGTGAACTGAGAAATAGACTCATCTATTCCCTCCTCCAAGGGGGTGCAAGGAGTTTCCCTTTGTGAACCTAGAACTCAGGAAGAAGGAAAAACTTCAAGTTGAATATTTAGTTTAAAGATATTTATGACAGGAGGTGCCCCAGATACCTGAAAGAGGCAAACACAAATTTTCCCAAGAGAAACTCATCAACCAAGCCTCAAATAATTCCCACAGGTATCAGCTCACAGTCAAGAATCACAAAATACATAAGGAAACAAAGCATGAGTGGGTACAAGCAGGATTTAAAAAAAAAGATGAAGAAGAATCAGACCCATGGAATTATCAGATAAAGAATATATGTTTTAAAAGATAAAATAAGGAATTTTAAATATGATTAAAGACAAGAGACTATATGAAAAAGAACCAAAAAACCCAAGAAATGAAAATGATAATTATAACATGAAACTCAGTAGTTGAGTTTAACAGCAGATTGGATACAATTGAAGAGAGAATTAGTGGATCAAAATACAAAACGTTAGAGCATATAATCTGAGATTAGAGGAGGGGTTTTTTGATAGGAGTTAAACTATCCCTCAAATCATGTATTGTTCAGAAAGAGGGAAAAAATACTGATTAACTTTGATGTTAGAATTTCTAGAATAGTAAGAAAAAAATGGGAAAAAATTATATAATTTTTAAGCTAGTAAGGGGAAAAAGGAGATAAGAAAAATAATTTTTACTCTAAAAAAAGAAAGAAATGGGTGGGCCTTACTGGATCCAATTCAAGCAAACCAATACAACAGTAAAAAAAAAAAATTTTTTTTTGTATGTGAGACAATTAGGAAAATTTGAACACTAACTGGATAGTTAATGATATTAAAGAGTTACTATTTTTTAAGATGTAATAATGGTAATGTGGTTTTGTTTTATAAAAGACCTCTTAAATATTATAGATACACACTGAAGAATGTATGAATGAAATTATATGATGGCTTTGTTTTGCTTAAAAACAATCCAATGTTGGGTTGTGGGGAAAATATAGAGAATAGAAAAAATTTATTTGGTGAAGCTGAGAGATGGTTTATCCATTTTTGTATGTGTTTAAAACTTTCTGTAATAAAAAGTTAAAATAAGAAAATAAATATTAAAAAGATAAAAGAAGGCAAGTAAGGAGAGAAAAAGAAACAAAGAAGGTAAGACAAATAGAAAGCTTTTGATAAAATGGCAAATATATCAGTAATCACATCAATACAAATTGACAAAGTTTCAGTTAAATAAATCTGTCTATATGCTATTTATAGGTAACACATAGAAACATAAAAGGTAAAAGTACAAAGGACTGAAAATGATATTCCAGGCAAATGCTAATCAAAAAGCTGGTGTACCTAAATTTAGAGTAGAGAAAATAGACATGAAGGTAAGAAGCGCCACTAGAAATAAACAGAATCATTATACAGTGATACAAGTTTCAGTTTACTGGGAAAATAAAGCAACTTTAAACATGTGTAACCCAAAAATATAGCTTCTAAATATATAAAAGAAAAAATATACACAATTACAAGGGGAAATAAGTAAATCCACTCTTATGGTAGGAAAATTTATTATACCTGTCCCAGTAATTGAAATATCAAGAATACAAAGCAAAACAAAACAACAACAAATAAAACAAAAAAGCAAAAAACACATACAAATATAGAAGATTGGAACAGCACCATAAGATTGATCTAACACATATTTATAGAGAACTATACCAAATAACTATAGAATATAAGTTATTTTCAGTGATAACACACTGAGTCAAAAAATGTCTCTATAGATTTTAGAGTATTGATATCACACAGACCACATTCTCTGATTACAATGTAGTTAAAATGAGAAAGCAATAACAAAAAGATAACTTCTTAATGGTTGGAAATGTTCAAATATGCTTATAACCATTGATTCAAAGAAGCTAAGGCAAACAATTTATAATAGAATTAATGAGCTAAGCATACAACTTAAGAAGATAGAAAAAGATAGAATGAACCCAAAGGAAGATGAAGAAAATACAGATGAGAAATTAATGAAATAGAAGACAAAAATATAGAGAGAATCAACAGAGCCAAAAGTTGTTTTTGGACAAAACTAATAAAATTGATACATTTCTGGCAGGATTAATCAAGAAAAGGAGCAGTCACAGATAACAATATCAGAAATTTAAAATGAGACATAATTATAGATGCTGCAGACATTACAACGATTTAAGAGGTTAATATAAACAACTTCATACCAATAAACTTGGAAGTGTACATGAAATGGACAAATTACTAGGTAAGTATAATTTTATATAACTGACTCAAGAAAAAAATAGAAAACTCAAATAGTCCTTTAAACATTAAATAAATTGAAATAATAGTTGAAAATCTTTCAAAAAGGAAACACCAGGCTCAGATGATTTTACCAGCAAGTTCTACCAACATTCAAGAAATGAAACTAGTTTCAAATTATGTTAAGATAGAGAAAAGTAGGTACAACTCACCATTTCAATGAGGCTGGCAGAACTTTGGTATCAAAAGCAGACAAGGACAGTAGCAGAAAGTTACAATCTCACCTATGAAATATAGATGTAAAAATAGTAAACGGCTAGCTAACGATGGCAGATTAAAGATGACTGCACTTTTTTTTGCGACTTCTCCCATTCAGAGGTAGAGTCTAATTCCTTCCCTTTTCTTCTAGAAAAGTGCTTCATCAATAGAATGTGGTAGATGTGCCACTGCATGACTTCCTTCTGCCTTAGTCTCTTAGAAACTTCCTCTAGGAAGCCCTGAGCAGCCATGTAAGGAGTAAGACTACCGTGAGAACGCCAGGTGGAGAGGCAACATGAGAGCACTGTGATTGACAGTCCCAGATGAGTCCAGTTTTTCAGTCATTTCTGTCAAAGCACCAGACGCATGAATGAGGCTGTTTTGGACCCGCCAGACCAGCCCATCTGCCAGCTTAAATCCACCAAGTGACCTCAAGGAGTCCATATGAAGCAGGAAAATCCCTGAGCTGAGTCCTGTCCAAATTTCTGATCTGCAAAATTGTGAATAAAATAAAATGAATATTGTTTTAATCAACTAAGTTTTGAAGTAGTTTGTTATGCAACAAGAGATAACCAGAAACACTAACAAATTCCAGTACTGTATAAAATCATTTATGACCTAGTTGGTCATAAATATTAGAAAATCAGTTAATATAATTTACTCCATTAACAGATTAAAGGAGAAAAGTCATCTTATCTTCTCAAAGTAAAAAGAAAGGTAGTTGTTAAATTACTACTCATGATTTTAAAAAAACAAAAAACTCTTAGTAATCTAAGTACATAAAGGAACTTCTTCAGCCTAGACATCACTTTACAGACATCATCATATGGTAAAACATCGTCTGTATTTCTTTTAATATCGGGTACAAGACAAATGTGTCCGCTCTCACTACTTCTAGTCCATTTTGTACTGGAGATTCAACCCAATAGAGGAGGGCAAGAAAAAGAAGTAAGAATTGTAAAGACTGCAAAGGAAAAAGCAAATCTGTCGTTATTTTTTATTTTTTATTTTCTTATAAATTTATTTATTTATTTATATTTATTTTTGGCTGTGTTGGGTCTTCGTTTCTTTGCAAGGGCTCTCTCTAGTTGAGGCAAGCGGGGGCCACTCTTCATCGCGGTGCGCGGGCCTCTCACTATCGCGGCCTCTCTTGTTGCGGAGCACAGGCTCCAGACGCGCAGGCTCAGTAGTTGTGGCTCACGGGCCCAGTTGCTCCGCGGCATGTGGGATCTTCCCAGACCAGGGCTCGAACCTGCGTCCCCTGCATTGGCAAGCAGACCCTCAACCACTGCGCCACCAGGGAATCCCAAAACTACAAAACTTTTAAAAGACAACTTAGGAGACTATCCTTATGAACTTGGATGTAGTTGAAAAGGATTCCTAAAACCAGACACAATTATGCAAATTCTAAAGGGAAAGATTAAAGAACTTAACTACATGAAAATTAATAACTTCTGTTCATCAAAAGGCACCACAAAGACAATGAAATGATAAGCCAAAACTGGGAGTATATATTTGCACAACACATAACTGACTGAGGATTGACATCCAAAACATATAAAGAACACCTGTAAATCCATTAAGAAAAATAGGCAAAATATTTCAATAGATGCTTCACAATGGCTAATTGGCATAATTAGAAGACACCCATCCTCATTAACCAACAGGGGAATTCAAATCGAAACTATGGTGAGCTGTCATTTTCTGCTCACTGGACTGACAAAGATAAAAAACAATATCAAATGTTGGTAAGGAAACAAACGGTACACTTACTACACTGCAGCAGAATGGAAACTGACCTAGCCACTTTGGAAAACTGAAGATGTACACATTCTAGAACCAGTCATTTTACTTCCAGAGCAAGTCTCGAATGAGGAGACATATCTAGAATGTACATAGCACAGCAGGAAAGTCTGAAATAGTGAAAACAACCTAAACGTCCTTCAGAATCAATATCACCATACGATGGGACTCAGTGAGCGGAGACACTGAACAATTTCACAGCCGTAGCCAAAAGGATGCTTCTCAGGTGCCTGGTGTTGCCGGAAAGAAGCTGCAGAAGAATATTATTCTATCATGTAAAGTCCGGAAACATGCAAACTGAATATTCTAGTTAGAGATACTCAATATACATGAAAACGTAAAGAAAAGCAAGGGAATGGTGAACACACAACTCAGGATGATCGATCACTTCTGGGGGAGAGAGAAGGAGGTGGATCAAAGAGAGCCCACAGGACACACCACAGGCAAGAGCAACGGCCTTTTATGTAGAGTGAGGGTTGGGCACATGGGTGTTCTCTAAATCATGAGTCTTTTTATTCTGTTCCGTCTCATTAAAAACAGCGAGGGTCCCCCAGGATTGGCGACTGGTGGCCAGAGGCGCCACTACAGGACAGAGATCCCTGTTTAGCCCTGGCTTCCAGACAGTTGGGCTTAAGAGGAAGGTGTTGTAATTCTCTTCGGTCACCCCTCAAAAATCAGAAAATGCTTTTTTAAAAAAGCAAAAGCCCAGGTTTTCCACCTGAGCTAGCTTCAGGGAAATCTCTGACTCTGACGGATTAAGGATTACGCACGTGTGAATGCGTAGGTGGCCGGGGAGGGGTTGAAGAAGGATGAGGGAAAGTGAGAAAAGAGTGTGATGGTGGTGGTTCGGGCCCCAAAGACAGGCACCCAATGGGAGAGGTTATGGGAAAGCTTCCTGTAGTCCCCAAGGAAAGTGAGGATTAACGCTGAATGCACCAATTAACGCCCGTAGCGTCTACACTCAGAGTCTGATGAAACCAGTTTGATTCTGGCCAACAGCCAAGGGGAAAAAAATGCACTGGATCTGATTTCATAGTGCCCTTGAGGATGTACCCAGTAAACGGACACCTTGGAAAGAGGAAGAAAGGGTTGTGTCAGTTCCTGCCAACTTCTTATCCTTGCAAAGTCCTTCCATCAGTTAAAAATGCCTCTGTCCTGTTGGGCCTGTCTGCCAGGGCACAGGGGAGGTACGATGGCCTTGCTTAATACCAGGGATTGCTCTGCCTTAGTTTTTCCTGAAGCAAAACTTGGCGCTGGCCTCCAGCGTGGCAGAAAGACAAGCCCGTCCCTCCCAGGCCCAGGCCATTCATTCCTCGCCTGGACTTGGGGCGGGAAGGTTGGTGATGCATGAAGCGCCTCTGGGAAGGGGCCACCGTGCTGGCCTGGCTTCCCAGGCACAGGGTTTGAATCAAAGGCGGAGGGGGAGCCGCTGGCTCCAGTTGGGCTGTGCTCAGAGCTCCAGCTGTTGGGTCTTTGGTTTTTATTACATTAGTCTTAAAAAAAAAAAGTTTTTAATCAGCAAGAATCAGTGAAGCAGGCTTTATGGTGCAATAATTCTGCATGTTTTGTTATAAATATCCCCAGGCAAAGTTAAGGTTATTTCATACGACTATCAAAGTAACACGCCCGCTTCGGTTGCAACAAGGAATCTGTGAGGACTAGCAAGCAGGAAGCATACCATCTGCATTTAAGAGGCTTTTGTTTTAATAAAACGGGTACATATTTATCTATAAAAGAGATTGACCGGCTTGGTAAAGCCAGAGCCTGTAATAAGTAAAGATACAGAGAGAAGCCATGTTATTTGCTGAATTTAAAAAAAAAAAAAAAATCCATCCACTCACTTTCCAGAAACAGCACTCAACTGTGGGTTTTGGCCACACTGATGTTTACAATAAACTCTTGGAGCTCAAAGGCTCCAGGTCCAGTACCCGAGGCCTTGGCTCTACAGGAGATGCTGACGTCTGATTTTTTATTAAGAGTTAAGACCCTTCCCCACCCCTCCCCTGAGAAAACATCAGATGAAAGTTTGAAATTGTTCAGTCCAGGATGAAAAGACACTCCCATGGTTCTGCTTCATATATCGCGCTCGATCTTGCTTATTTCGACCCTGAAGAGGTTTGGCAGTAGACACCGGAAGCTTGCAGAGGGGCAGTGCAGAGGCGACAACCCCCCCATGCAGTTCTTTCTGAACCGCACACACTTGCTGATCGCGGTGCAAAGACACATTTCCAAACTCCATGCTTCCTGCCGGGGAGGATGTCACAAATTATTTTCCGTCAAACTTCCCGAAAGCTTCAATTCTTGATGCTGAGGCTATCCTGGGTCAGAAGGAAATACCTACAGGGTGTCAGATTTAGTAGGAAGTCTGTTTGTTCACTTACCTTTTCATTTACTAGGCGTCTCACACATCCCAGGCTGGCCCTGGGCATCTGCATATTGAGACATCCAATGATCCTGCAAGGTAGGCATCTCCCCTGGCACAGACGGACCCGCAGAGGCCGGAGAGGGCAGGAAGGTGTCCAGGAGCACAGGCTGCTTGGTCACTGAGGGCTTGGGAGGCAGATCTGCCTGCTACCCTGTTCTTCCTCTTTCCCACCATAAATAACCCATTCGGCTCTCCTCCCTCTGACCCCTCCGCCATCCAGGTGGGTGAGTTGTGAGAAACATGGGTAGCCAGGAAATGCAGCACGAACTTGACCTGGAGGCAGACCCTGTGGGGACGCTCAGGTTTTCACACCGTGGAGACAGCAGCTGCAGGAACTCCGTGTCAAACCACCCGTCCCAATTTTGAGCAGGAGACATGGCACTGACTGTCACAGTGACCCTCCTTCTGCCCTTTGACTGGATGCTCTACTTGGAGACCCTCCCAGGAGTGTGTCCCGGGGACACTGCCGGCCTCCTGTCCCACACTGAGGTGCAGAACAAGCGTCTTTACCCTCCTGACCTCCGTGCTTCTGAGCCGTGTGGAGCCGCGGCCTCTGACACGGGGTCTGTGAGCCCGTCCGCCAGGCACCCAGCCAGCATCCACCCCCCAGGTAACATCCCCTGGCCCTGCTGTAGCTCAGGGCTTCCCTCCAGCCTGGATGGTGACGGCCACACCGGCGGGGCTGCCCGAGTCTCAGGATAATCATCTCCCTCGCCCCTCATACCCGTAAATGCACACCTGACGCCACGTAACCCCCTTGGGCCTCAATCAGCAGCCTACGTGGTATTTGGAAGGGATTTCTTCTCTCAGAGCCCTTCCTACAATGGACAGACTAGGCTTCTAGGCAGTAAAGTAGTCCTCCCACCCCACAAAAAATAAAATGACCAGGGAGCCCATGGTTGGTTAACAGGCCTTTAGTTGGTGCCCGAGTGGGAAACCCGGGGCTCTGGCTAGGGATAGAAGGGTCTGGAAGTAAGACAGGTCGACCCATGTTGATTGTGCAGCCAGAGGCTTCGCTCCCAGGACAACAGAGTGATGATAAGGGAAAACAATGACCTCCTCTTCTCGGTTTTCCAGCTTGAGAGACGGCGTCCAACCCTGTGGGGGAGAAATGGCTGGGACACCACACGACCACCGACCAGAGGAGGAGAAGGGGCGACAGCAGGAGAGGAGCCGCAGCCGGGCTTTCTATTACAGAACACGTTTGAAAGTGCTTAACCAGAGCCCATGATTTACACGGCACAAGCCACCTGCCGGCCCTGGCTTCCAGGAGATGACTTACGAGGGTTCTGCACCCAGAGGACCCACCTAAGCCTTCTCAGGAAGAGCCCCAGGACCGTGCCTGTGACTCAAAGGTGGCCTGTGCTGCCATCAACAGTCAGGAGAACCACTGCCCGGCCCTGCCCAGCCAGTCTGGCTCCTGCTGACTTCCAGAATTTCCATTCCAAAGGAGCTCAAAACAGACAATAAAATCCCTAATTATGGCTTCCGTAGGCACTCCCTCCCCCAGCCTCAGGCTACGTGGCAGGCAGCTAAGCAGCTCCCAGGTGCCAGTGCCTGGGGAGGGGACCCCTGCTGCTGCTGGGCCCGCCCAGTCCCGCCAGGGCCCACAGGTCTTCCCTCAACCTTCAGACCTCTAACCAGACCCCGGGTTTTCCAGAACCGAGGTTGCCGTGAAGGGGCACCTCTCCTGCTTGTTACCACAACACAAGTCACGTGGCGCCCCAGTGGCCCAGCCCCACGTGAGGCCGTCTGCAGACAGCCTGGAGCTGTGTCCTAACCCACTCCCACCAATCCCGCCACGGAGAAGGAGAGGGTGGGAGTGGGCCGAGGAGCCCCCAGAAAGACGCTCCAGGGTCCGACCAGGCAGGGGCTCAGGCAGCTGGGCAGCAAGGCACCCCCTGGCCGTCCTCTCGGTAATGGCGCCTGGCGGGCAGGCAGCGCCGCCATGAGATGCTTCGTCAGCAGTCCTGCCGTGTGGGCAAGACCAAAGCCCGAGGACGGAGGGGGCTGGTGTGTGCGTGTGCACGGTGAGCAAAAGGGAGACTGTGCGAAAGCGGAGGCCCTCTCATCTTAAATTCAAGCAGGCCTTACCTCTCAGGAAGCCTGTGTGTGTTCCATCAATGTATTACCACGTAAAGGGCTCCAGAGTCAGGGGAGTCTGGGATGTGTGTCCTGTGCCACTATTGGAGGGTTGACGCCTGTACTCCCGAGCTGGCTTACGGAAGCTGTCATTCTGCACGTGCTCCAGCCTCAGTGAACAAACAAGTCCCCAGATATAGACACGTCATGGACCTCTGCCTTTTGCCTGGACAATCTTCTTCCGAGGCGTCTAGGCAACTCCTATTTATTCTTCAAGTCTCAGTGTAAACTTTCCCAACTCCCTCCCAGAGAAGGCCCTCCTCCTGTGTACCCCGAGGGGCCTTGCACGCCCCCCGTCCCAGCACTTAGCACACCTCATGCAGCTATTTGGTGACAAGTGTGTCACCTGTCACCGACACAGTTCACCTCTGTGTACCCATCCCAGTGCTTGGGTACAATGGACGTGTGATAAAATAAAACCAGGTATTACTCTCCTTAAGCTATTTGATATTGATTCATTTTCAAGAAGGAAGAGAAACTGAAAGAAAAGGCAGAAAGTGAAAGAAATAGAGTTGATGCAAACAAGAACGAAAACCCTCCCGCTGCACTTGGTTCATCTTTCACCCTCACCACACTGTGTTCCGTCCACCTGCCTCCCGGATATCTTGTTTACTCTATGCAGGGAGCTCCCAGGGCAGGGAGTGTGTCTTCTTCATCCTGGAATCCCACTGCATGAGATGCAGTGCCTGGTACACAGTAGGCACCAAATATATGTCTGTTGGATGCATGGCAAAACCGATGGTTGCAAGAACTCCATAGACAAGAGGAGCAGTACTACACGTTGAGGGAAAATGGTTGAGTGCATTGGAGTATATCCAGCTCACAACCAAGACACCTGTGTACCTGGAAGCAAGAACCACAGCTAAGACCTGTCGCTGGGGAACAGGGGTAAGTATTTTGCCAGGCGGCCCAAGCAAATGCCCAAATATCAGGCTCTCAGGCTCCCAAGACCAAGCTCACAGCCACACGGGACACCCTACCGATCTGTTGGATGATTCAAACCTCTGTCCCCCTGGACGCCAGTTTCTGCTTTGCCACTGACCATTTATGGACATTATTCTCCTCACCTGTAAAACGAGGTGCCAGTTCCAGGCTCTCTAACATTCCTTTGAGTGTTCGTGTATATAATTCCACCCCCTCAAAAGCTCTGCAAAGGGGATATTCTGTAGCTAAATATTGAATGAGCAGTGACCACTACAAAACCTAAGAAGAGTATTTTAAACTATAAGATCAATCTATGGATCAAATGGAAAATTCATCAGGGAAAACCTTCAAGATTGCAATGGCACATTTTTTTAGATATCAGTGTGACATACATAGCTCATTCATACAGATCTAAAATGCTGTACTAATTATTATTGCTACCAGTGCCACTACTGCAAGTGCTTTTATTATCGTGGTGTCTGTTTAGATGAAAAATGTGTGTGGGCCAAAGGCATTCTGATGTGAATCAAAATGGAAATTTAAAATATAAAAGGTGTGGGAGAATTTGCTTAGATGTGGGATAGACTTTAATAATCTCTCCTTAGGAGAAGGTAAGACCAGATAGAGTAATTGTCCAAGCCAAGTGTTGGCCCCTGTAACTGGAAGCACGGTGGTGTTTCTCTTTGGCAGACAATCCTTCCAACTTCTCTTCAACCCTCCACGGCACTAACCCCTCAATGCAGTTCATGTATGCAGCCAGCTAATTCGTCCATTGCTTTAATAAGTTTAGGCCCAGTTCTTACGTTTATCTGGCTCAGAAACTGACTCAGTATTGCTGGGTTGCATAAGAAAATAATTTTTTTTTATATTACCAGTGTTCCTACACAATTGTGCATAATTAAATGCATTCTAGTGCTGTGCTCTTAGGCAAACTAATCTCTCTGGTCTTCAACTTCTCATCCTGAAATCTGTCTGTGTGGCTAAGGCTCAGCACAGCTTTAAAACTCCTAGGACCTGATCTGACCCACACGGGTATGCAGTTTTAAGCAAGCCTAATATTCAGAAAAGTTCAAATTTACCAAAAATCAGTGGGGGCAGGGCTTGGTAGAGCAGTTCTTCTCAAACTTATAACACACATACAAATCCCCTGGGCATCCTGTTAAAATGCAAATTCTGGTTGAGCAGCGCTGGGGGGGAGTCAAGGTTCCTCATCTAGCAAGCTCCTGGTAATGCCCGTGCCGCTGGTCCACGGACCACACTTTGAGTAGCAAGGGCATGCCCGCTATGCTAAAGTCTTCCAGTAAACAACACTGCCAAGGGCGCTTCCTTGCATAGGATCTTGTCTTGCTTTACACCTGTGACATTATACCCAGGGACTAGCACCTGACCCCAGAGCAACTATCTATAGGCCAGCCAGTCAGTCACCTGTGAGGTAGTTTAGCACAAAATCATTATCCAAAATGTATGAATATCCAAAAGGAAGAACATTTAATCTATCCAAGCACTTCCTCTCTCTTGCGAGGTTTGAATGTGACACACAGAGATTCGTGGCCACATGTAAATATGTGCAAGGAGAAAGCACTCAACAGAGAACAAAAGCAGTAGCAGAAAAGTTAGCAGGAGAAGCAGGGATTGAGCAGCTGAGGCACTAACGTCGGAAGCACTAGAGTCACGAGAAAGGGATTCTGACGTCGAGGGGACAAGATGACAGGGCTGCTGGGGTTTGTGCTGTATGGTGAGGACTTTCTCATTCTCCCAGAAGCTTCACCTCAGGGGTGCTGTATTCTGGGGTTCCCAGTAAGCTTTGATTAAAGCCCATGAATGCAGACACCTTGAACGTTCCTCCGTACCTTGTGACCCTAGAAGTGATCTTGCCCTTTGAGTCAATCCTTTACTTCACCCAGGACGTTACTGGAGCAAACAGCCCTGAGGCGTTTTAAAGGTAGCATCCTTCATGCCCACGTTTCTCACACACACAGAAAGGTACCACCTCAGATCATCTTAGCAGAGCCAGATGATCAATTCTACCAGAAAGCAGTGGCAGAAGAGGGGAGGGGATGGGATGGTAGATTGCTCAAGGCCGCCGTAACAAAGAACCACAAACTGGGGGGCTTAGACAACAGAATATTTTCTCACGATTCTGGAGCCCAGAGATCAAGGTGTTGGCAGGGCTGGGGTCTTCTGAGGCCTCTCCCCTTGGCTTGCAGGTTGCTGCCTACCTGCTGCGTCCTCACATGGTCTTCCCTCTGTACCTGTGCCTGTGTCCCAATCTCCCCTTCTTACAAGGACACCAGTCACATTGGATCAGGGCCACCTGAATGAGCTCATTGTAACTACCTCTTGCAAGACCCTGTCTCTAAATACAGCCACATTCTGCAGTGCTGGGGGTTAGGAATCTGCTAGCAGGTGAAGACCTTCCAAACCATCATCAGGTTCTTTGAGGTGGCTGGCGGGCCGGCCCAGCACGCGCTGGATGGTGCACGTGAGGGAGCAAGTTCGCCGGAGCTGCTCGTGAAGACTCTGGGGGCCCTGCAGCAGCACTGTCCGTCAGATACGACCCCGGGCGTATTAACAGACTGACAGTCAGTGCTGATTAACAGACTGACGGTGGAGACAGAAACGTGCTTCGTTATTTCCTAGCAGCCCTGTCCTGTTCAACACGTTCATGCGCACACTGAATGAACACAGAAGGCGTGCTGATGAAACGTGTGGGTGACGCAAGGCTGAGCAGGACAATGGGTTGCAGAGTTGACTGAGTCACTTGAACTCAGATGTGCTCACTGAGTGACAGAAGCAAACTTAAATGATCATAACAGGCCAAAACTAACAAAATGAAGCAAGCAGAACATAGTAATGTTTTCTCTTTAGGCTGATAGAGGCAATTGAGAGACAAGTGAGTCTCAAACTGCAGAGAGCACAAGAGTCACCTGGGGATCTTGCTAAAATGCAGGTTCTGACTCAGTAGGTCTGGAGTGTGGGCTTCAGCTCCTGCTTTTCTAACAAGTTCCTAGGTGAAGACGATGTTGCTGGTCCACTGGCTACTCTCTGAGTAGCGAGGGTGAAAAAGCCCTGGGGTGATTTGTCTGCCACAAGTTCGCACGACCACCATCTGACTTCAAGCGTACAAATGGGCCCGCTATCCTCCGATGCCCCCAGCCCCTTCTGCTGTGTTGCATTTAGCATAGGAAACCAAGTTTTAATGTGGCCTTTAGCAGAGTAGAATGTGACCAAGAGAACAATGAAAATTCTAAGACATCTGGAATCTATGTGCGGAGAATGGAAAGAACTAGGACGCTTCAGCTGACAGAAGGGAATACCAAGTGTAGGAAAGGACACGGGTAGCTATCCCTAGATATTTAAAGTGCTGTCACATGGGACAGAGATGAGCTCTGAAGCATTAAAAAACAAACAAAAACAAAACAAGACACAACAACCCCCCAGCTCAGTGTAAGGATCAAGAGTGTAGGCTCCGGGGTTAGACCTCCAACTCCATGACTTTCTCTGTGACTTCCACTAAATTGTCTAATCTCTTAAGGCACCGGTGTGTTTATCTGTAAGATAGAAATAATAGTAGCAGTAGCTATCTGGGTTAGTTATTTAGCAGCTATAGTTATATTATACATCATAATATGTATAGCACAGTTATATTACATATATAGTTATTAGCAATTAACTACTATGGTAGTTACATCATATTAGTGATTTACACATTAGATGTTTATTACTCACTTGTGCATAGCCCAAAATGGGTGTCCTTGATTAGCAGGCAGTTTTGCTCCAAGCCACGATTCAGTGACCACAGCTCCTTCCATCTGGTGGCTCGGCCGTCTTCACGAGCCTTTCAGGGTCTCTGTGGAAAGGGAAAGAGCACACAAGTCATACATGGCAGGCTGTCATGAGCCAGCTTTGACATGTCACACATCACTTCTGCCTACATGTCATTGGCCAGACCTCAGGCACAAGCCCACTTTCAACAACAGGGAGACTCAAAAACGTGGTCTAGCCGCGTGCCCAGGAGGAAACAGGTATAGTGAACAGCCAGCCACCTTCTGACACTCTCACAAGGCCTCTGTGAGAGTGATGATTTAGACAGCGCCAGTAGAATGCTTAGTTTGGTACAGTCTGCGTTACAGAGGCAGTACTCAACAAACCTGTGTTATTATGTAACTTCGGAGAACAAATGTAGGCCCCAAATGTTAAATTATAGGAAGGCAGATTTCAAATCAAACCAAGACCGAACAAAGAAATAATAGTTCAATTATGAATTCCATGATAAGATTGTAAGGTCCCCATCGATGAAGCTATTCAAGTAGAGGACCTAGGCCTCAGGGATGCTGAAGGGAATTCCTTTATTAGTGGAATGCTGGACTAGCTAACCTTTGGATGGCCTCAGAAATATCGAGAACCTTGGGCTGCAAGTAAGTGGCTTGATTCTAAGTGGATTTGTACTCAAATGTGGTAGACTAGACCACATCACCTCTTGTTCTACAGACACTCATCTTTGTGACCTAGCCTGCATCTCAGCAATTGACGTCTCTCAGTAACACTGAAACAGATGTAACAGAGAGATGAAACGTCCTATCATTTTGCTTGATTTGATATCTTTCTCTCCTTATCCCTATGCCTGCCTCTGCATCTGCCTCTGCATCTATCAAACAGATGGATTAAAACTTAATCTGGGGAACCTGAGATCTGAGTCCTCCCTTGAGATAACTACAGACTATGTCATGAAAACAAGTTTGAGAATCTGGTAGATGATTGAGCCTATGTTAGCATTTTAGGCACAGCCTGCTGTTTTTTGACCTTTACAGACTGCACTCGATAGACTTTTCTGTGGGATTCTGCTTAGAATATATGCAGACGTCGTCTAAGGGCCTTTTCCCCAAACCCCTGCCAACTGTTTGCCTAGTTATTCAGTAAATCCATAAGAAGTAGACAGAGGATGGCCTTTGAAAGCTGCAGTAGGCAAAATACACATTCTTTAAAAAGTTAGTTAGGATCTTTTCAATACTCTATCGCAAAAGAAATCTGATAAAAAGCTGAACTGCCTGTTAGCGACTTTAGATTTAGAACTTGCTATCAACTCCCAGGTCCAGAGGCTAATAATGCCTGATGGTGGCATCTGTGATGAAGTCAATAAAACTATTCTTGATGTTTCTCCAATTTCTAAGTCTCCTCAGTGATGTATCTCTCCCCAGTAATTCTGGGCTTTGCTTCTTCCTTTCCTTCTCCAATAATAGAGATTCCCACCTCAAAAGTGAGACTGCCAGTGTCAAATCAACTGACTTGATTGATTTAATGGGACTGGGTCCACAGTTGGCACTTGGGAAGCAGATTGTGAAAGGAACAGTTACTGACATTTTCCATATATTGGCACATTCTCATTTCAGGACTAGACAGCCATACCTTGGAGATATTGTGGGTTTGGTTCCAGACCACTGCAATAAAGCAAATATCACAATAAAGTGAGTCACACAAATTGTTTGGTTTCCCAGTCCATATAAAACTTATGTTTACACTATACTGTAGTCTATTAAGTATACAATAGCATTATATCTAAAAAAAACAATGTACATACCTTTATTTAAAAATACTTAATTGCTAAAAAATGCTAACTATCATCTGAGCCTTCAGCGAGTCATAATCTTTTTGCTGGTGGAGGGTTTGAAATATTGCGAGATACTGAACAAACTGTGACACACAGACATGAAGTGAGGAAATGCTGCTGGAAAAATGGTGCCAATAGACTTGTTCAATGCAGGGTTGTCACAAACCTTCAATTTGTAAAGCAAAGCACAACTAAATGAGGTACGCCTGTACTCTCTTGACGTTCTTGCAGAGAGGACCTGGGTTCACCTCTATTAAAAAAATTCTAATACTTGACACTTGTTAGAAATAAACTTATGATTTGCTCATAGTGTGGAGAATTTCCTTAAGAACAGTCAACATGTACATAGCATTCAGAATCTCAAAAGGCTTCTGAAGACAGTCACTTGAATATACTTCTGTAAACACCAGGATGGCACAGTCTAAACCACATCAAAGACACATTTCTCAGAACAGAGCCACCTACTAGAAACTTCCGAGCTGAAAGAGGAGAGAAGTGGGGAGAAGAGGAGGACAGGTATCTTGACAGACCACAAGATTCTAAGACACCCATTTAGGGAGACACAAAATCAGCCCCTTTACATTTTAACAACCATTAAGTTTTTCACTACTTTTGAAGTCAGAGGTAAAAAATAAAGTATATATAGGAATATATATAAAGGAATATATATAGGAATATATATATATATATAGGAATATATATAAAGGAATATATAATCATATACAGTATGCTCCTGTAGTGGGGTAGACAGTGTCTCCCCACCTAATACATGTTCACCTGGAACCTCAGAATGGGACCCTATTTGGAAATAGGGTCTTTGTAGATGTTAGTTGAGGGTCAAGATGAGATCATACTGGATTAAAGTGGGCTCTGAATTCAATGCCTGGTGTTCTTATATGAAGAGGAGAGGACACAGAAGACGCAGAGAAGACCATGTGAAGATGGAAGCAGACACTGGAGTTCTGCTGTCACAGTCAAGGCCATTAAAAGCTACCAGAAGCTGGAAAGGCAAAGAAGGTTCTCCCCAGAGCCTTTGGAAGGAGCTTGGCCCTGCTGACACCTTGATTTCAGACTTCTGGCCTCCAGAACCGTGAGAGAATTTAACTGTGTTTTAAGCAGCCCAGTTGTGGCAATTTGTTTTGGAAGCCATGGGAAATTCATCTAGCTCGATATACCTCAAGAAGGATGCTTGGATTGTTCTTTGATTGGGGTCTGGACCAGCACCATGCACAACTTACACTTTTTGATAATGGCAGAAGACACAGAAAAGACATGATGCACCATTTATTCAATTGCTCTCCTCAGCCGTAGAGGCAACCACTGTCTACTTTGATAGCAATTAAAACTCCCAAGAAACACCCAGTGAGATACTCATACCGCCATCTGAAAGTTTAAAGGTTCCTTGAAGACCAGCTGGCACAACTTCACACTTCTATTTAGGGACATGAAAACCTAAGGCATGAGATTTCATCAAGAAGCCAACCAGCAAATCCTTACCTTCCCCTCATCTTCAGGCAGAGCCTCCATTAAGATTACAAACAGGAAAGTTATCAGTCCTATAGCCTAAACCTCATGGATAACATTCCTACACTAGCTTTGAATCTGCTCAATAGTTTACAGAGAATTATGGCAATTCTTCCTCCACATTACCTTCTCATGTAGAGGCCCAATGCAAGTAATGATGAGACATAAAAGGTACTCTCATTTCACCCCGAAGTGCAGCAAATTGAAATTGTTTTAAACAAATCCACATGCTATATGAGGGCACCAGAAACATGGCCTCTACATCACTTTGAAAAGACAGAACTCAAAAAAGTGATGTTTTATTCTCCTAGCTGTGTTTCTTCTCATTTTCCCTAGTGTCTCCAATGGTGTGTAGGTAAGGATACAAAGCTGGATCAACTTTATGATCTAAAACATCTATCTACAGATTTAGCACAGAAAAAAAAGGATAGAAAGAAATGCACCGAATATTATTATATTTTTCATTTTCCTTATAGTCTTTTATTTTCCAAATTTTCTACAGTGTGAATATATCATTGTTATAATCAAGGGAAAATCTTTTGGGTGGGTAGGGGGTTGGTTTCAGGCAACTCTTACCACTCTCTTTTTCTATAATCACTTTGACATAAAAATTATAAATAACTTATCTAGAAGACAAAGGTAGGGGACTTTTATATTCTTTTGTATCTATGAATTTTGGACACTGTAAATACTAGTTGCCACTATCTTAATTTCCAAAATTATTTTCCATTTCTCCCTTACATGACTTTCATAATCAGCCAAACTAGATCTAGATATTTACTTCCCTAAAAGTACTCTATCCACCCCCCCCTTTTTTTTTTTTTTTTTGCTTCCCAACCTTTTGCCTTAGAAGGCCTTAAAACATACGACTTGAAAAAGTCTTATCCATTCCTTTCATTGCACAGGTCAAATTCTATCTCTTCTGTAAGAAATTGAATACGATCATTCCATTTGGAAGTGACATCTTTTTTTCTAAAGGCACCTACAAGAAACTGCTATTTACACCTCTCTCTAGGAGGAGTATATGCTACTTTGTGTTTATGTGTCTAGAGTCCATCTCTCTGACTAGAAAACCCCTCCAGGCCATGGACTGTGTCTTATGCATCTTTGTTCCCCATAGTGCAGAAAATTTTTACAAATTTGCCAAATGAATATTTTGGTATCAGGCATTCCTTCATGGATCACTCTCAGGAACCCCAAATTTAGATCATCCCTATTATGATCTACTTATTACATTTAAATGAAGAATATCAATCTTACAAAAAAGAGGTTGGAGTGATCCTCAATTCAGGTTGGCTTCCAATGCTAATGTTCATGGTGGGAGGGTTCTGTCAGTGAAACTTTATAATTACAACTAGAATACTCAATTCTTCCTTTAAAAGATTTTTCCTCTTTCCCTCTCCCCACTTCCTCCCAGAGGAAACCTCTACTCCCCTTGTTGCTTTTCATGATGCCTGTTTGGTAGAGGAACGTTGGTGACACACACTCAGATATGACTGAATTCTTCTAGTGAAATAAGAAAATTTACAAAACAGTAAGAAAATCTGAGACTAAATCCTTCAAGGAAAAATTCAGTGTTGTTTTCCCAAAGATTTACAGGAAGATTCTACTAGGACCCCTGGCCTGGGGCACAGTATAAATTGACTTAAGAATAATGAAACTGTGAGAATGGCAAGGGATAGATCAGTATGCTCCCATATGCAAATAAAGGGGGAACCTACAACTATGTGCTTATACGTATACAAACTATGTCTGGTAAGAGATATATGAAACTGGTAAAAGTGGGTGAATCTAGGGCGGGGGAGCACAGGACCTCAGGAGGTCTGTGAGTAGAATTACTTTGGTATGCCCTGTTACGTGATTTGATTGTTCACAATATCTATAATAGTTTCAATTAAAAATTTAAAAATAACGGCACAGCTTCATTACTGCTTCCAGCCCTACAAGAAACTTAATAGGCAAAGCCAGGGACATAAGAATTACTCTGCTTAATGGCTCCACTATAGTATCATACTTTTCTCCTTCTAGCCTCCCATCCTCCAATCCCCAATGCAATACATTAGACTTTTGCATGAGCTTAGATTATTCTATTTAAAATAAGATACTAGGTTCATGCATTCAACTGGTGACTTTTATCAATACAATCTAGTACTGGAGGTGGGTGGGAGGTACAACTATGCCTTTCAGAATTGATACAACCGTGACAACCACCGTTACTAAAAGATATAGTGTTTACTACATGCGACACACTGTTCTAAGAATTCATTAAATTCTCACAACTACCTCACCGGTAGGTACTATTATTTGCAGATGAGGAAACAAAGGCAGAGAGATTAAATAGTTTACCCAAGGTCACACAACTGGTAAGAGGCAAGACTGAGATGGTGACAATGTCAGCCAGGGCGACATTGCCTCAGTACCACCTATAATAAGAGAATATAGAAAGATATCAAACTGACCTTATTATTTGAAAGGAAAAGAGCCGCCATTAAAATTGCTCTCATCATGTTTTACCAACAAAGTCAAAAGTCTTCAAGTGAGTGCCTTGGAAGTATTTTCTTCCCACAAATATTCAATGTGCAAAGCCTACACAAATTCTAAACATATAACTGTTAACATTATCTGTTCCTCTCATCCAACCAGTCAGTGTCCAAGTACATAGTGGCCAACACTTTAGGTTTCTTGCATGCACAGCAGTCTCTCAAAGTTTCCCAAAGAAAATTATGGCAAATATATTCTACTTGGAACAATTTCTAACTGATGGAATAACTTCAGTGAAAACGTAATTGCACCAATGCCATACAGCTGAAATGCATGTGAAAATACCAAGAGGTTGTTAAAAAGTCAGAGAAAAAGAAATTGATATCAGATGTAACTGTGCCTAAATGTTAAAAAAAAAAAAAAGTTGTTTCAGGGCAGCAAGGCATATGAAAGTATCTGAAAAGATAATAACGCTAAAAACAACAAGGTAAAAACTGGCTACTAGGTCATATATAAACATAGGATATACTATACTTTTATTTCCTGTAGAATCACTGAGTCTTGCTGAGGTTAAAGTTTCATAAACATTTAGTTGGTTCATTGTACAACTAGGTATAAAGTCCAACTTAATCCCCCTGAGATCTTGGTTTCTTATTTTTCTGAAGAATATGTCCTAATATTGCTTGCGTTTTTTTTGCTGCAACTACGACATAACTAGTATAAATGGTTTTAATTCTAAATAAACCTTTGCCAAAATTCTAATGAGACAAAATTTACCTCAAAGCAGATTTCAAGAAATATAGGCTTTAACTTTTATTCAACATAATTTTGGAAGTCCTAGCCCCAGAATCAGAATAGAAAAAGAAATAAAAGGAATCCAAACTGGAAAGGAAGAAGTAAAAATATCACTGTTCTCAGATGACATGAAAATCCTAAAGATGCTACCAGACAGTTAGACCTCATCAATGAATTCAATAAAGTTTCAGGATACAAAATTAATATACAGAAATCTGTTGCATTTCTATACACTAACAATGAACTATTAGAAACAGAAATTAAGGAAACAATCCCATTTACCACTGCATCAAAAAGAATAAAATACCTAGGAATAAACCTATCTGAGGAGGTAAAAGACCTGTACTTGGAAATCCTTAAGACACCGATGAAAGAAACTGAAGACGATACCAACAGATGGAAAGATATACCATGTTCTTGGATTGGAAGAATTAATATTGCTAAAATGACCACACTACCCAAGGCATTGAATCTGCAGATTCAATGCAATCCCTATCAAAATACCAATGGCATTTTTCACAGAATTAGAGCAGGTAATTTTAAAATTTGTACGGAAACACAAAAAACCCCGAATAGCCAAAACAATCTTGAGAAAAAATAACAGAGCTGGAGGAATCATGCTCCCTCACTTCAGACTATACTATAAAGCTGCAGTAATTAAAACAGTATGGTACTGGCACAAAAACGGACACATAGATCAATGGAACAGCATAGAAATCCCAGAAATAAACCCACATGCTATGGTCAATTAATTCATGAAAAAGGAAGCAAGAATATACAATGGAGAAAAGATAGTCTCTTCAATAAATGGTGCTGGGAAAACTGGAGAGTTACTTGTAAAAGAATGAAATTAGAAATTCTCTAGCACCATATACAAAAATAAACTCAAAATGGATTAAAGACCTAAATGTAAGGCTGAATACTACAGAGGAAACTCCTAGATGAAAACAGAGGCAGAACACCCTTTGACATAAATCGCAGCAATATTTTTTGGATCTGTTTCCTAAAGCAAAGGAAACAAAAGTAAAAATAAACAAATAGGACCTAATTAAACTTAAAACCTTTCACACAGCAAAGGAAACCACTGACAAAATGAAAAGACAACCTATTGAATGGGAGAAGATACTTGCGAATGATATGGCCAGTAAGGGGTTAATATCCAACATATATAAACAACTCATACAACTCAACATCAAAAAAAAAAAAAACCTGATTAAAAAATGGGCAGAAGAACTGAACAGACATTTTTCCAAAGAGGAAATGCAGATGGCCAACAGGCATATGAAAAGATGCTCAACATCACTAGTCATCACGGAAATGCAAATCAAAACCACAATGAGATATCACTTTACACCTGTCAGAATGGCCATCATCCAAAGAACAAAACAAAGAAACAAAAAACCCACAAGTAACAAATGTTGGCGAGGATGTGGAGAAAAGGGACCCCTCGTACACTGTTGGTGGGAATGTATTGGGTTGGCCAAAAGGTTCATTTGGTTTTTTCATAAGATGGCTCTAGTAGCACTTAGTTGTCTTTAACTTCATTCAAAACAATTTTGTTAGACTGTATGTGACAGCTGTCATATCAGCATGCATTTAAAAAATGACATCAAAATTAGCGAATTTTTGTGTAGCCATTTTAATATTGAAGATGGAAGAAAAAAAGCAACATTTTCGGCATATTATGCTGTATTATTTCAAGAAAGGTAAAAATGCAACCGAAATGCAAAAAAATGATTTGTGCAGTATATGGAGAAGGTGCTGTGACTGATCAAACATGTCAAAAGTGGTTTGCGAAGTTTTATGCTGGACATTTCTCGCTGGATGATGCTCCACGGTTGGGTAGACCAGTTGACAGCGATCAAATCGAGACATTAACTGAGAACAATCAACATTACACCATGCGGGAGATAGTCGACAGACTCAAAATATCCAAATCAAGCACTGAAAATCATTTGCACCAGCTTGGTTATGTTAATCGCTTTGATGTTTGGGTTCTATGTAAGTTAAGCGAAAAAAACCTTAACTGTATTTCTGCATGCAATTCTCTACTTAAACGTAATGAAGACGTTCCGTTTTAAAAACAAATTGTGACAGGTGACGAAAAGTGGATACTGTACAATAATGTGGAATGGAAGAGATCGAGGGGCAAGAGAAATGAACCACCAAACACACCAAAGGCTGGTCTTCATCCAAAGAAGGTGATGTTGTGTATATGGTGGAATTGGAAGGGAGTCCTCTATTACGAGCTCCTTCCGGAAAACCAAACGATTAATTCCTACAAGTACTGCTCCCAATTAGACCAACTGAAAGCAGCACTTGATGAAAAGCATCCAGAATTAGTCAAAAGAAAATGCATAATCTTCCATCAGGATAACGCAAGACCGCGTTTCTTTGATGACCAGGCAAAAAGTGTTACAGCTTGTCTGGGAAGTTCTGATTCATCCGCCATATTCACCAGACATTGCACCTTCGGATTTCCATTTATTTAGGTCGTTACAAAATTCTCTTAATGGAAAAAATTTTAACTCCCTGGAAGACTGTAAAAAGCACCTGGAACAGTTCTTTGCTCAAAAAGATAAAAGGTTTGGGGAAGATGGAATTTTGAAGTTGCCTGAAAAATGGCAGAAGGTAGTGGAACAAAAGGGTGAATACAGTGTTCAATAAAGTTCTTGGTGAAAATGAAAAATGTGTCTTTTATTTTTACTTAAAGACCGAAGGTACTCTTCGGTCAACCCAATAAATTGGTGCAGCCACTGTGGAAAAAAGTATAGAGGCTTCTCAAAAAACTGTAACTAGAACTACCATATGACCCAGCAATTCCACTCCTGGGTATATATCCAAAAAAAACAAAAACACAAATTTTAAAAGATACATGCACCCCAACGTTCATAGCAGCATTATTTACAATTGTCAAGTATGGAAGCAACCTAAATTTCCATCAACAGATGAACGGATAAAGAAGATGTGGTATACACACACACACACACACACAAACGGAATACCACTCAGCCATGAAAGAGAATGAAATTTTGCCATTTGCAGTAACATGGATGGACTTGGAGGGCACTGTGCTAAGTGAAATAAGTCAGACAAATACTGTATGATATTACTTATATGTGGAATCTAAAAAGTACAACAAACTAGTGAATAAAACAAAAAAGAAGCAGACTCACAGATATAGAGAACAAATTAGTGGTTACCAGTGGGGAGAGGGAAGGAGGGAGGGGCATTACAGGAGTAGGGAAAAAAGGGTTAGTATGGGATTATATGAAATCATGTGTGTGAAACTTTTGAAAATTGTAAAGCACTAAAGCGCTAGAGAATTTAAAGAATCTTTCATTCAATAAAAAAAGAAGAAAAAGAAATATAGGCTTTACAAGAATGTTAAACTTCACTTCTTTTAAGAGGAGAAGAATCTTACAGATATTCAGGAGGAAACAATTTAAAAGGTCCATCAGTCATATTAAAATTAAATGGATAAAATGGTGAATTTTGTATGTAAAACATGCCTCAATAAAATTGCTTAAAAAACAGTAAATAGATGGAGAATTTCTGGCATTTTCCCCTTTTAGCGTTCATCACTTGAGATCAACACTGAAGGCAGAGTCTCACACTTCAATGCTTAAAGGGATCAGGCAAGGGAAAGTGAACTTAGGCTCCCACATCTAAAGTGGACAGCCACTGGTTGGCTCCAGCAGACTGTCACACGAACGGTACACCTAGTGACTCCAGATCTTCTAATTTTTCAAAAGAAGTGGAAATATAGATTTTTGTGAATTAAAATATCGGCAGCACCGTGTGAGTCACAGAGAACGCATTTAGAGATCAAATTGGCCCCAAGGCCATCATTTTGCAAACTGAGTGGAAGAATACCTTGGGTCCACTGTGTTTGTTCTTTTGTGTGTAAGATATACTTTAGGACACAAAGTTTAAAAATGTATATTAAGGATAAATTTTGAAAAACAATACCTTTGTAAGAAAACCTTGATGGGCAAGAGAAGCTTTTGTAATGAATATGTGTAGCTTTCATTGTGAGTCAAATACCATGCAGGTTTACAACTATTTCAAAGAAAGTGATACAGGAACTTGGATCTGAAGTGAGCTTCTGGAACCCAAATGCTCACACTCCAAAGTAACAATCCCAGCCAAGAAAGATCTACTGCCCAGCCCCCAGCTTCAGGGGCTAACTTCCAGAGATATTTCCAAAGTCAGTGACTGAGCAAAGTTATTCTTATAATAAAATAATTATTTTAATGAAGTATTTGAAATAATTTTAAACATCTGATCAATAAGATTACACACAAATATGGGAGTGTGCTGCACTTTACCAAAAAATAAAGCTAAGCATTTAAATATACAAAAACAACTTTAGGTATAGATCTCTTCTTAAAGGACTCTTTTAACATACACATAATTTATAGCATTTTTACATAATAACTTGCTGAAACAGAAAATGTGGCCAATTTGAAACTTACTACAGTATAGAATATGGCCATAACAGTCCCGACGGGAAGAACAGGATGAAGAATAACATACTTGAGGTTTTATTCCCCTGAATTCTTTTTCTAAGAAGCACAGCTTTCCCCACCCCCACCCCCCTTTTTTTTTTTCTTTAGCCTTCTTTGGAGGATTTACTCATTCTTTCTGTATGTGACTAACTACAGCTATTATTTTTCACCAGCTACGTACCACAAAAGTGGAATTAAAAAAAAAAAAAAAGAGGGTTTGCTTTGCAAAATGTCAGCTTCCTCCTCAAACAAGTATATATAACATGCTTCTCATAATATACGTAGAGCCAAGATCTCCAAGAGTAAGATGCTGACATTACCTTTTGAGTACAGAATCCAAAATGGAATCCCATTTTTAAAAATTTCTAATCATCAATTAGGATTTTTTTTAATGCAACAAGATGCTTAAAACTTAGGGTAACTAAAAGAGTTTATAAAACTATCCTTCTTGAGATTTAAAGCAATACACAAAACAAAGAATAACTTCTTCCTTTTGAAATACTATGATTTAAAATGTTTGATACGTTTTCCTTTTTGGTTGGGCTGTGATTTTTTTCCTGTCAACAAAACATGTACTGGGGGCTTCGGAGTTCCAATTCGACCACTGACCCCTCTTAGGTGTATACAGCATATTTCCTGTTTCATGATTCCGTTTTCATTTTTCCTCCATCGGTTTGGAGGCGATGCTCCATCATTCCTTTCTATACTCTCCATCTTTTCAACGAGGTATATCAGCACCTTCAATGTATATCATCCTTCCCTGACAAGGATGTCCCCTCACTTGGTATCAGAAGCAGCACCTGGTGGTGAGGTGAACCAGGGAACAGCAACCTCAGGCACAAACTATCCCCATTTGTCAACGTTTTAACAACAATGGGACTCAGCCGACAAAAGCCACCACTGGCCTTACCCTGTGGCTTGTCACCTTCAACCACAGAAGGCAACTGTCATAATTTGCTAAGCAACTTCTGATTCCAGCCCAGAAAGCCTAATGCTTTGAGTCAGGTTCCGTGTAGGGTGAAATACATAGTTTCCTGGTAAGTGGTGACCCTTCCTTTCTTCCCCCTGCATCTCAATGCAGGCTGTAGTAGGGAAAGACGCCTTACCTATTAACAGTTTGGCAAATGAAGCAGGGAGTAACAAACAGAGCCTTGCTGTAATTAAACACGTAGGTAGGCATATGCCTACTTCTGTGTAAATAAACCGTACTTCACAACCTATTTTTAGAAGCTGAATCCTAGTCATTAAGAACCTAATGGAATACATAAGATTTAGTAAAAGTATATAACTGTAAACAATGGTCTTCCCTATCGGTGATTATTTTCCAGAAACTGAAATTTCAGGACCATGTGACACCGCTCTTTATATGTCTTCTTTGGCAGTAAGTAGCAAGGATCTGGATGGAGAGGGCCGTGGTCACTTCAGAAGGGCCAGGTACAGAGCTCGGGAATACTTCATCTCCCTCTCCTGCTCCATACAGAAGATCAGGTCCCTGAGGCAGATTCTTGTGATTCTTGGGCGAAGCAACTGTTTGGTGGCTGTCAGGCTGGATGTCCCAGAAGCAAAAAGGTTGTCTTTAAAACCCTATACAAAGTAAAGGGAGAAGCAAGTTTAAAATAAACAATCTTTCATAAAGAGAGAACCTGTCAATTCAGCAAGAGCCTGCTAGCCTCTGGCCCCTGGGGTAGGTGCTGGAGGTAATAGCACGATGCAGCTTGTCCTCCAGCAGCCCAGGCTCTCGGAGGAGGCCCATGGTCAGCACACCTCGTTCATGGCCTCAGTCACTCTCTCTCACCTGGACCATGGCCACAGCCTTTTAACTGACTTCTCCACTTCACTCCGTTCTTTGCTGCATATCACAGGGCAGACTGTCCTCTTTAAAGGTCTTAGACAAAACTTTCGGGAGTGATGGCTGTGGTCATAATTCTGATTGTGGCGATGATTTCACAGGTGTGTATACATGTAAGAACCTGTCAGATTACACACTTTAAATGTGTGCGGTCTTTTGTTTGTCAATTATAAAAGTAAAAGTGAAAGCCTCACATGGTTCAGATCCCACCACTCCATGGTTCAAAAACCTTCAATGGTTCCTCTCTGTCCAGAGTAGCTACTTGAGCACTTATTATACTTTGAGAGCTACGTTAAGCACCTTCCACACATGATCTCTTTTCTTTCATACAACACTGCAGCACGTTACATGGGTGCTGTCCTCATTTATCAAGTGAGGAAACTGAGCTCAGACAGGTTAAAGCAACCTGTTTAAGGTCACACAGCAACACTGAGCTGGGACTCAACTTTTAATTTGATCTAAAGTGAATGCTCGCCGCATAGCACAGGGAGATCAGCTCGGTGCTTTGTGTCCACATAGAGGGGTGGGATAGGGAGGGTGGGAGGGAGACACAAGAGGGAGGAGATATGGGGATGTATGTATATGTATAGCTGATTCACTTTGTTATACAGCAGAAACTAACACACCATTGTAAAGCAATTATACTCCAATAAAGATGCTAAAAAAAAAATAATAAAGTGAATGCTCTTAGCTTGTTCTGTATTATACATCATATCAGGTACAAACTCATTACCTGGCTTCCCTTCAGCCTTACTTCCCATTGCAGAGATCAGCAAAAGGCCATTCCAGGCCAACCTACTCATCCTTTAAGACCCATTTCAAATGGGTCTACTTACCCTCCCCTTCCCCGTAAGAATTCTCACTGTGGTAATTATCTTACATTGTATTATAGTAATTTGTATACGCTACCACCACCAGCACATACCCACTAGACTGTAAGCTTTCTGAGGACAGGGACTATCATTTCTATACCTTCTATGGCTTAGCAAAGTATACAGAACAACACAGATTATCAGCAATATTTTCTCAATTGAATACACCGGTTTAAAACAGAACAACTAATACGAGTTCTAAATGTCATCCAAAATTGAATGAAACCCAATACTTCTGTATTAAGATATTAAGTTTCCTAAGTATCAATATGTCTATACACCACTATTTAAAAAAAAGATTTGGAAGAAGAAATAAAAATACAGAATACTCAGATATAGAATAATTTGGCAAAAATGAATCCTTTAATCTCCCATTCTTTTTTTTTTTTTTAACCATACTTTATTTCAAAAACATCTCAATTGAATTGGCAACCCTCCTTTCCCTACCCAAAAGACTTACACAAGGAAAGATATCTACCTAACACAGGAAGCGAATCTTCTGGTTCCATTACTATCTTTTTATAACCTTCAAATTTTAATTACTCCCTCTACATTTCTGGTTTTTTCTTCTTTTTGCTTTGTTTTAGTTTGATGGAGGGTAAGGAAATCCCCTTTAAGGTCTCCAAAACCCTATGGTCAAAACAAGTGAACTTAATTCCATACATGTTCACAGAATGACTGGGAGCACTTTACCTCACAGTCGAATAAAATTTCCTTCAAAGATACTACTCACTTTTGAAGGGATATGATATCACAATCCCACTTCTATACTCATTAATTAGGTCAGACTTATTCAAAAGCATCCATGAAGCAAATTTTGGAAAGTCCACGTTTTTAAAAAAAAAGGACAAAAAGACTAACTTAGAGGTGGTGTAACACAGATATAATCTTAACTCTTGTAAATTATCACCATCAAAATATTCTCATAAGATTTTTACAGAATGGGCCCACCAACTCAGCTTTGGAACACTGGATAAAAGGACAAATTAGGAAGAAAGTTAATATAACACGTCCCAGGCACTGAGCAGCAATTTTGCTGTATATAGGAGTTATCTATTTAAAACTACAGTATATTCAACTAGAGGCATTTTTCTTAGCCAAAAATTAGATATATTATGCTAAAGCTGAATCTAAACATGTTTATAGATCTTTCCTACCAAGTTAGCCAAAAATCACTCGTTTAGTGTTTTACATGAATTTTTAAATTAAATGGCTAGTTGGACATACTATATCTTGGCAATTTCATTTCCACGTAAATATCCAGAAATATGTCATGTCTTTTGATAAAAAGACATGTATGAGAATGTTTAGCACTACTATTCATAATGGCCCTAAGCTAGAAATGATCCAAACGCCCATTAAGAGCAGAATAAACTGTGGACTATTCATACAAATGGAATACTACACAGCAGTAACAAACTGAGTAACATGGACAAATGCCACAAAATGTTAAATGAAAGGATCCAGATGCAAAGGAATACATATGGTTTGATTCCATTTCGATAACGTTTAAAACAGGCAAAGCTATAGAAGTCAGGATAATGATTCCCCTTAAGGGAGAAGAGTGGTAACCAGAAGGGGATAGTAGAGGTTTTCTGGGATTCTGGTGATGTTCTCTTTCTTGACCTAAGTACTGTCTGCATAGGTGTGTTCGCGCTGTGAAAATTCAGTGAGCTTACTCATGATTTGTGTACTTTTCTGCATTGATGTCCTACTTCAATAAAAAAAATTAAACTGCTACCAAAAAAGTTTTGTGTAGGTAGGAAATACAAAGGGAAATGAAGAGGGAAAAGAGGAAAGAAGATAAGGCTAAATAGTTAAATAGAAAAAAATTATGGAGAACGAACCATCTGGGTAAGGAACAAAGGGGTCACAGTTCATGTCTGTCATGTGACAAGCCTGAAGGATCCCAGGGAAAGAGGCATATCACAGCTGCCAGCACAGGGTTGAAAAGGAGGTCATTCCAACAGGATGCAGCCGAAGGCCTGAGGCAATGTTATAAATGAAACAAACCCCAAGGGACATTCAGTAACCCAACAGAAATGTCTTTTATAATTCACAACTTTACGAATGTGACAGCATTCTCTTCCCCCAAATAGTGACTGGGTTGGAAAGTTAATCTTTGTTGAACTTAGATACAAATATACAGCATTTTTATTCCTATGCTTATGATTTGAAAAAATCCACAATCTGACTTTTCAGCTTCATACTGACCTGGCCAGAATAATCAGCCACATCTCAATTATCCATGGTAAAGCAGGTGGAACTCAGAGCCATAAAAATTCAAACCTGCCTTCACCATCAGTTTTTATTTTCTTCCTCACCAAGTCCTTTGCCCAAAGTCACCTAGGGCTGATTTCTGGTTACACTATACTGTCAGTGCCAAAGAACACAAATGTAGTTAGGAGACCATTTGTAAGAAGACAAAAAAAACCTGTTGGGACAATGTACTATTTGTTTCTGAAATAGAGGATTTTCCCAATCGACTTTCTACATGAAGATATTCCTTAACCTGAATTCTTCACTTAGATGAATAGAGGGTAAAATAGAAGATGGAATTCAATGAAGATGAAAGAAATAATTCACTTACTAAGTGTACAACAGATGTTTTTGGAAGCGTAACCGAACCTAAATGTAAACATTCTTCAACACCGCCAGGTCAAATTAAGTTAGCCCTCATTAATTTGTTCAATTGTATCACTAAACAAAGTTTCATATTTTTATAATGAAACTTCTGAGAAACCCTTTTGCTCTAATAAGGAAAACTTGAACACTGTCAGTTACCAATTTCAGAGCAATGACACCATTTTAAGGATGACACTAAGTAATTAAAAATAACCAATTATTCACATTTCCCCCCAACTTAATAGAGCAGGTGCTGTGAGGTAAAACTTTTAAAAGCGTCTCTACTTCTTTTTCCATGTTTCCTTAAATTATGTTACTGCTATACTAACTAGTTCATGCTAGCCCATGTACTGATTCCATTCAAAAGTTATCTGGGTTACTGGGTGCCTACTATGGGCAAAGGAATTGTTCTGGCAGCATAAGATATACAGGGGGACTGAATGGTGGTGAATACACGTTGTCTCCTCCATAAGGAAACTCAGACAAATTACTTAAGTCCTCTGTGCCTCAGTTTCCTAATCTGCAAAACAGGGACAGTAACCGGAATTATCTCACAGCGTTGGCCTGAGGATTAAATGAGAACAACGCCTGGCATACAGTACACAGTCTACAAATGTCATTTGTCAGTTGGGAGGCACTGAAGGTTTATAAACAGGAAACAGTATAATCCTAGTTCCAGATCTTTTTTTTCCATCCCCTAGATCTAATTAAAAGTTCCGGTCCATGCCCTATTCTCATAAATCCTGGCTAATTTAAATAATTTGTCCTGCCACGCTAACCTTGTCCCTCCTAGAGAAATTTTTAAATTTTAGTTGAGCTTTGAATGCTTAAAGCGAAAAAGTAAACTAATGGGCATTACAGACATATGGCAAATGGATGAGGGATGCATCCTGGGACAGGAAGGTTTTTCACAAGCTCCTCACATCAAACAGTGGAGGAGCAGCGCTGCGGCTTTACAGAACCAACCACACGTACAGTACCGTCTCCAGGAGCTGATGTCCATTCCTTCCATTCTAGTCCCTGAATCATAAGACCAAGAAAACACAAACGTGTCCCTGAATCTTAACAGTTAACCAGGAACGAGAGTGGGCATTTTAACCTCTAAAAGGCAAAGATCCATTATATTTCTCAGACTCTCTACTTGATTTATTCTAACCCCATGTCACCATGGCAGCTCTTAAGGGACGAATCAAGTCTCAAACTTTAAGGAAAAACAAGAACTAGATATAGGGCACAGGGGGTGGAAAGAAGATCTGGCTCCAGAACAAAAATCAAACATCTTCTAAGTCTTGGAAGCAAAGATAAATAAAAGTGCCCTGGATGCCTGGCCTTAGTGTAATAAGATCACTGAAAATCTACGTTCGAAAGACCTGAGCTTCTAGGCCGCAAGGGCAGCACAGAGCAGAAAATACTGAGTTGTGAGACTGCCTGCCCTCTGCTGGTCAACAAGCAGAATTTATGAAGTAACACATCCCTCACCTCTATCACCTTCATTGCATTCCTTTGAGTTATTTCAGAATACAGACAACCTTGCATATTAACTTCCACCCTAGAATTTTGTCACCTCTAAGTATCTGTTTTTCAACAGTCTTTATAGAAGTAATACGTCTAAATAGACTGATGTGACGTGTAATCGTGGGCTGTGAGTTCTAATTCTAGTTGTGTGATTATGAGAGTTGTGAAGACAATACTGGTTGTCCTATGCTAATGACCACTCGCGTCTTTATCTCCAAAAGAACACTTTCTTCAATTCTAGACCTCATTGTTCAATTTCCTAATAAAGTATGTAGCCTAAATTCAACATGTTTCAAATCATTACTCCTGCCTTTCTCCTCTTCTCTTTCTCATTTAAAGGAATGGTAATACCATTCACCTCCAATGCCTAAGCCAGAAAACTGGGTGTCATCCTCAACCCTTTCTTCTTCTAATCCCATCTATCACTTCTTATCAGGTCTACCTCTTTAATAGTTTCCAAATCATCTACATCCTTCTACATTTTCACTTCCATTATCTTCTGCCTAAGATGACTTCATGAACCTTCTAAGAAACTATTTCCAGTATTAATATTCTTCACACTGCTGTGAGAATGATCTTTCTAAAATAAGTAATCTAATAATACCGTTTTCCTGTTTAAATTGCTGTTTACTGTTTAAAATGCTCCAATGGCTAAAAATCTCCTCTAGGACCAAGTCCAAGTATTTAAGCATGACATATATAGTCAACCGTGAGCATACCAAAGCTTCTCCCCACATTCTCATCTCTCATTCCTTTCTTCCTATCTCAAACTATTGATCATGCCATAGAATGTTTTTTCCTCTTTGTTCCAGACAGTTAATTCTCTCCTCCTGGAACTCCTTCTCCAATCTCTCTGTCCTATCCTTATATCACATCACCCGACTAAGTTCTTTAGGACTCAACTCAGGTAACCTGTTTCCCCAATGCTACAAACACAGACTCACCCCAGGTCTAGATTAGGTGCAACTCCTGTGTATTTTAGCTGTACTCTGTACTTTACCGTCACATGTATTCAGCGCAATGCAACAACCTCTTTAACTTTCCCACTCACTGGAAAGGAAGGATTTTGTACCTGTGAATACTTTATATATATGGCACTAGCTGGTATCCAATCAACATTTGTAGTACAATTATGCATCAAGTGTCACCCAATATCATCAGTTATATGAATGACCAAATAGTGAAAATGAGCCATATTATGGGCTTTGGACATTTTAAATCAAGATCCTGCTGTCATTCTTAGCTTTAAGCCAAATAAATTTGGGAGAAAAGCTGAAAGGTAAAGTCCTTTGATGACTTGTTCCTCAGCATTACTCATCCCCACCAAGCTGCCACCAGATGGGATTTGCTCAAAACGCTTTTTTCTGCCACTTTCTCCAAACAGTGGGTAAGTGCTTCAACCCACCAAGTAATACAACACACAAGAACAGCAAATAACCAAATAAATCTCAATTCTGAAAAGCAGTAACTTACTGCAAGTTGAAAAGCCTGTGTCAGTAGGACTTTCCTCTTTATACTCTGGTAATTTTCTTTACCTTTAATTAAGACACAAACTCCTTCGAAAACTCAAGTAACCTATGTCCAGAACTAAGTTTTATCTATTATTTTATGATAACTTATTTAAAGGACCGCCAGTTAAAGATATTTCTCTCAGAGCCAACTTTAATTTTATCCTTGAAGGACTATAAATGTTAAAAAAAGCTACAACATCAGTAAGGATTGCTGTGCCTCACAACTAAAGGTAGATTTACCAGTATATTTAAATGTATTAATAGTAGCTTTAGGTTTGTTTAATTAAAACTCTGGTAATTCTGGAATTGATGAATTGCATATAGACTGATAGAAAATGATACTAGAAAGAAATATGAATTTACAGGAAAAATGAAAGAGCACTAGAAATGGTAAACATTAAAAAGCTGTTTTTATTTTCATAAGTTCTTTAAGAGATATATGACCAAGTGATAACAATGTACTATGGAGGTTAAAACATATGTATAAGTAAATAGGTGACAACAATAGCACAAAGGATGGGAGGGATTTGTATAATGGAATTATATAGTTAAAAGGTTTTTACATGATATGTGAAGTGGCATTAATTCAAGACTGAGTATAATCAGTTAAGGATACATATTGTACCTTTAAACAGATCTGTAAAGCAACCATTAAAAAAAAAAAAGAGGTACAGTTAAAAAGCCAAAAGAGGATATAGAATGGTATACTAAAACACTACTTGGTTAACTCAAAAGATGACAAGAAAGGAGAAACAAAAAAACAGAGGGACAAACAGAAAATAGCAAGATGGTAGACTCAAATCTAATCATAGTAATAATTGCATTAAATGTAAATGGACTAAACAGTCCAAATAAATTTTGGATACAAATCCAAAGCTCAATTACATGCTACTCATAAGAAACCAGCTTTAAATAAAGACACAGATAGGCTGGAAGTAAAAGAATGGAGAAATGATAAATCATGCTAATACTAAGCATAAGAAGTGCTGGTGTAGCTACAATAATATCAAAGTAAACTTTAAGACAAGGAATATTAGAAATGAGAACAATTTCACAATGACAAAAGGGGGCAATTCATCAAAAAGACATAATGTGTTTGCACTTAGTAAGACCATCAAATAAAAGAAGCAAAAATTGGGCTTCCCTGGTGGCACAGTGGTTGAGAATCTGCCTGCCAATGCAGGGGACACGGGTTTGAGCCCTGGTCTAGGAAGATCCCACATGCCGCAGAGCAACTAGGCCCATGAGCCACAACTACTGAGTCTGCGCCTCTGGAGCTTGTCCTCTGCAACAGGAGAGGCCATGACAGTGAGAGGCCCACGCACCGCAATGAAGAGTGGGTCCCGCTCGCTGCAACTAGAGAAAGCCCTTGCACGGAAACGAAGACCCAACACAGCCATAAATAAATAAATTAATTTAAAAAAAAAAATTTCAGCAACATTTAAAAAAAAAAAAAGAAGCAAAAATTGACAGGTAAATATAGACAAATGCACAATTATAGTTAAAAGAAAACAACTTATGGAATATTATTCAACCATAAATAGGAATGAAGTACTGACACATGCTACAATATGGATGGATCTTGAAAACATTATGCTAAGTCAAAGAAATTAGATACAAAAGGCCAAATATTGTATAATTCCTTTTATATGAATGCCTAGAATAGGTAAATCCATAGAGACAGATGATTGCACAGCTATGTGAATATACAGTTGTCCCTAGGTATATTGGTTCCAGGACCTCCCATGGATACCAGAACCTGTGGATGCTTAAGTCCCTTATATACAGTGGCATAGCATTTGCATATAACCTACACACATCCTCCTGCATACTTTAAATCATCACTAGATTACTTATAATACCTAATACAATGTAAATGCTATGTAAATAGTTGTCAGCACTTAGCAAATTCAAGTTTTGCTTTTTGGAACTTTCTGGAATTTTTTTCCCCCAATATTTTCAATCCATGGTTGGTTGAATCCATGGATGTGGAATCCAGCAGATATGGAGGGCCAACAGTACTGAATTGTACACTTTAAAATGATGAGGTATGGTGTGTGAATTTTATCTCAACAAAAATCCAAATAATGGCACAGTCTGGTAAGTCAAACAAACAAGTTCAAATAAACATTTCAAAAACAACTTATATTTATTCTTTTCAATACGCTCCACAATTCTTAGGGAAAAATGCATAAATAGGAATTCAACAACATACTCTAAATAGGTACTGCTGCAATGCTTAAGGCAGATACATTGTTTTCCATGTAAACCTGGATTTTCACTGGTAAGATTAGTTGAAAATCTGAACATTTTATTTCGGAATATTTCAGAGAGAAATTTACTGTCATTTAAACTACTGAATAATTTTATTGCTGATTTCTCCTCTCTTCTTTATTCTTGTGTATTTATGTCATTTTCACTCCTTTACTAACATTTAAGGGGGATTTGGGAAGGAGGGAAGATAAACCCATAATGTGCAATTCAACTTATTTCACAGGGGGTCCCTGAAGATAGCTGACAAGGTGTCAGACTTTAAATCTCTGGAAAATTTTAAAGATCCATCTAAAATTCAGATTTATGTTTAAGTCATTTACGAAAAAGAGGCATATTTATTTATGGAAGTGTGAGCAAAATAAAATGTGAAAAATATATCTCAAAACATAAAAAAGCTGCTTCTTTATCTAAAGTAATAATGCTCTAAATTCTAATGAATCTACATGATATTTATAGAAAGTGTTAGATGACAACAAATCTGTTGAAATCTCTAATTCTGTTTGTCCCCTAGTAGATTTTAAGCTGCTGCGTTTCCTCAAATCATTTCAGGCTTAATATTTCAATTATAATCTACTCAGATCCTCAAATAATGAAAACTAGTAAATACGGTAAACAAAATGACATCTATGTAAGATCGATCATTCAAATACCCATAAGAATTCAACTCAGTTCTCTATTTCAAAATACACACATTTCTAAGTTATGGGGAAAAAAAAGTCCATAAATAATTTTAATGCTTAAATAAAAATTTTAAAACCCAAGTATCTCCCTCATAAGGTATTTTAGAGGTTTTTCACACTTCTACACCATGTTTCCATACAGAAATAGAACCTTAACCTTTGAAGAGGACACATAGAAATGGTAGAGATACAATAAAGGAAAAATTGTAGCGACTAGAATATTTTTAAATGACTGATCACATCTGTTGCTAAAAGGGAATGGGAAAACAGGCATTCACACAGTGGTGGAAACTGGCACAAAGTTTTTGGAAAGTATTATGGAAATATCTATTAAAATTTAAGATGTGCATACCCTTTGACCCAGAAGTTCCATTTCTAGAAATCAATTCGGCAAAATAAATGGGTACATGAAGATAGAGGATGCTAACTGTTTATAATAAACCAATGAAAATATTCTAAATGTCTATCAGTGGATCATAGAATTACGGCACAAAAGTATGTACCAGTATGGAAAAATGTCCAAGATGCAGTGCTTCACAAATTGTAAAACACTACTTTTAGGATGATCTCATTATAGTAATTAAGAGCACAGACACACCCCGATGAAGAGTGGCTCCCGCTTGCCGCAACTAGAGAAAGCCCTCGCACAGAAACGAAGACCCAACACAGCCATGAATAAATAAATAAATAATTCCCATTAAAGAAAAAAAAAGATTAAAAAAAATTAAAAAAAAAAAAAAAAGCACAGACAAACACCAAATTCTCTGGACATGTATCTGGGCTTCTCCACTTACTAACTGTGGAACTCTGGAAAAGTAATCTTCCCTATACCTCAACTTTTTCATTTAGGGAAAATAATAGTATGATTTTACAAAGGAGTTACAAGGACTCACCAAGATAATACATTCTAAGTGCTTGCTAAAAGTAAACTATTATTATATATGCAATTGTAAATATATATATATTTGATTATATTAGGTAGAATTATATAAAATTGCCAATACTTGATAGTTTTCCACCTATGAAAACGGCAAGTTCATATGGTTTAACCTAATACATGCATGGATATTTTTGGAAAGGATAACCCAAGAAACTTAAGAGCTGTTTGTAATACTCTTTTATACTATTTTGACATTTTCAACATGATCAGAGTTAACAAACACTCTTCTCTCCCAAATAAAAAGCTATCTACTCTATTCCCCTTGCTTACGCAGTACTATCTTAAAAGTATAACAGACATTTTTCTTCCCCCCAAAATCAATAATCATTTGTTGAATGTATAATCTACCTTCTGATAGTACTCTTCTAGAAACTGAGTCTTCTTCATTTCAGAGAAATTTAGACTTCATAAGAAACTTGCAAGCATTGGAAAGGATCTTACCATACCTAGGTAAATTCATACCAGTTTAAACAATGGAAGAAAGTTATCACTGAAATCTATTCTAAATATTATATTCCAAAGAGCTTTGATTTTAATAATTCTATACAACTATCCTTATATAAAGGTGGGTGGGAAGAGAGAAGAAAAGTCAAGAAATAAGAACAAAATAATATTTTCTGACAGGTACAAAGAAACGTGTGGGGGAGTCTGTGTTTGAGACCACCACGTGTCTAGTGCTTTGGAAGCCCTAGCCTGCTCCATGTTGAAGATTCTTGGAAAAGCAATAATGGGGGAAATAATTAAGTCCAGAAATTCCCTAATCATCTTCCTCTGAAGAAGACAAAGCAATGGAATCCATCTTACCCTGCCTCCTGATATTTCCTCTTATCTGATACAGACACACGCAAACCAGCAAAGTTCCATCCGTTCTTGGACAGAACACTCTCTGGTACCATCACTGCCTTTCCAGGACATCCCACCTTCCCCAGACTTCATTTTTGTCTATGAGCAGGAAGCTAATGCTGAGTGCTTGTTTTAAAAAACAGGTACATCATTACCTGTCACTTAACTCGCTAACTTCCACTTCCTTGAAGGGGCGCACCACCAAAGAACAGAAATAATGGGAGAGGGACAGAGAATACTGTTGTTACGATTAGCATGGAGTGAAAAAAAATGGCTACCCACCACACAGACTTCTTCAGCATCTCAGAGATAGTTCTTGGACTCCAGTAAGCAATTCTTTTCCTGAATGCTCAAAGACATCCTAAGACACTGAGGATATAGTATTAAATCATGAGGACAGGCAAATGTTTGTGCTACTATGACTCTGGTAAATTTTTTCTCAGATATATTCAAATCAGTAGAATGCTCAGGTGATTTCTGGCTGTCTATGAAGTAACTACAATTATTTTTCTTTTTCTTAAGAATAAAATTATAACAGCTCAAGAAAAAAATTTTTTTCAAAACACAATGCGTTTTATTACTTTTTACACTGCTTCAGCACTGCTTCATAGTAACTTGTGATTTTTTCTTCAAACAATTTCAGTTTAGTTTCTAAAAAAAAAAGCTTTATTTCCCACCTGATTTTCAAAGTTGTATACTAGGTGCCAAAAAATTCACATAAATGAATTTTCAAACCCTAAGATATCTTTAACCTAAAACAGGTTAGGCCCTAATGGTGTACTTTGCCCTTCAGAGGACTAGGTGTCTAGCAGAGTAGAGACATTCTGTGTTTTAGGGCACCTACACACAGGCTAAAATAACAAAGAAAACATATGGGAAGATTCTTAAAGCTCTTTTGTTTCCTTTATAGCAACATCATTTATTTCTTTATCCTGATTTTTTTATTGCAGTTTGCCCACAGTCTTCTGAAAACTGCCTTCCCTCTCCCTGCCCTGTCCCCCCAAAATCAAAGTACTCTAATACTTTAAACATCAAATTGGAGCTAAAGGGAAAGGTAAGCTGCTACAATAGATACTATCACAAGATCCTCAAGTTCTATATAGAGACGTTCTAATAATATCTATAGCAAACTGCTGTGGAACACTATTTGAGGTACAGGATTTTTTCAAAAGTTCATCTCTAAATACATGTAAAAATTAATGAAACTTTCTCAGAAATCACTCTTCTGTAAGCTATAGCATGAAATATTCTTGCCAGTGGAATTCAACACATTATTCTAAAATGGTCCTTTCTCACCTTCTTAAGCCTACTCATAAAATACTGCAATGGGATCACTTCTATTATTAATGTTATAGTGAGACCACTAAACATAAATGGTTAAGAATATAGATTTAGGGTTCTGCAGTAGAATCATTTTATAGGTTCTATCCAAATAATATTTGCTTGGCTAATAATATTTAAAGAATGCTTGGTTTAAAAATATTTACAAGTATGCCTAACTGAAGTGCCTTGTTTTCAAGGTATGCAAATTTAAAAAGTACAATAAAGAAGAAATGAATTTTAGGAATGCACCTTTAATTGTAGGGAGATATAGCAAAATTGTTATCAATATCTGACATTTATCTCTGAATTAGAATTCAACTGTGGAAAAAAATATGTTTGTCTGAAAGCAATTCTGATTCAATCAAATTTTCTATTTATTGCTAAGAAACGTTTCAAAAAAACCCCTTCTCCTCATTATCTTCCTCTAAAATTCTTACAGTTTTACAGGGTAGTACTTTAACCTGCTTCTAGATAGAAAGGAAATACACTTATCTATATAGTAATAATTTCTTTGTTTGGGTTAGCAAATGAACACTGTTTTAAGCAACACATACTAGGCATATCAATACTATAAGCATCATGTAGTTGATCTGGCACTGTTACCACTTAATTTTAAAAGAAATATCAGCATTTTCAAGCCAATATGTTATAAGGTTAAAATAAAACGTATCTTTATTTTCAATAAAATAAAGAAATATTGCTATGATGGTTGGCTCATTAAGTTAGGTGAACTATTTGAAAGTATTGCTAACAGAGAAAAGATAGATCCTTTCTAATCCAAGAACCTAAAATTAATGCAGGAAGTAAAGTTATTAATGACTTAACATTCCAAAGAACCCCAAACACATCACCTCAGCAGTATACATACATGACACACACATGCAAACACTCTAAATCTTTAAGTAGGTTCTAGATTACTGCATAGCTATCTGTACAGCCTATGTTAATTTAAGAACTAATTTCATATGCATATATTCTGATATGTAACTTCAACACACAGCAGTAAATTAAGGACAAATTAAATACTCCAAAGTAGTAAATTTTAAGTTTCCCCCCCTTAAAGCCAACAGGCTTATGAAACAAATAATTTGGTTCTAAATGATAATTGGTACTTGTTGCTTTTTGCCAGGTTAACATGAGGAGACAGGAGCTGATGCTATTCAACTCTACCAAGACTTCTGAGAATATCAATGTAAATCTACACAGAGGATAGTTTAATATATAAATTGTACAACTAGAAAGATTTTTTTAAAGGATAAGAGCCAGTTTTGCTTTGTTTTACATAATAGAAAAAAATACTAAAGGAAGAAGGTCTAAAACTAATTTCTCCAAATTTATTATTGTTGATTTATCAACAAAAATGATAATCTATGGGGGCTTCCCTGGTGGCGCAGTGGTTGGGAGTCTGCCTGCCAATGCAGGAGACACGGGTTTGAGCCCTGGTCTGGGAAGATCCCACATGCCGCGGAGCGACTAAGCCCGTGAGCCACAATTGCTGAGCCTGCGCGTCTGGAGCCTGTGCTCCGCAACGGGGGAGGCCACGATAGTGAGAGGCCTGCGCACCGCGATGAAGAGTGGCCCCTGCTTGCCGCGACTAGAGAAAGCCCTCGCACAGAAACGAAGACCCAACACAGCCATAAATAAATAAATAAATAAAATTAAAAAAAAAAAAAAATGATAATCTATGAATGCTGAATGTTCTAAGTTTAATTCTCTGAATTTTACATTTTTTAAAATCACCGTTTTATGCAATCTTCCAAACTGAAACCTCTTCCCTTCAGTACTAAAAACCTGCATTTGAACTAAGGAATTTACTCTTCAAAGAGCAAGACTCTACCTCACTCCCCTCTGGGTTTATATGCTTATTCTAGTAAATTCAAATCAAACAGGTAAGATTTCAGGTTCTCATCTATAAAGAAAGAGGCAGACAAAAAGTAGACCCTCAGTTTTCAAGGTATAGAATATTAAAAATCTAAATGGTTTCATACATCAATTTTGTGTTATTTGTGAGAGAACAAAAAAACTGAATCGTTAAAGGGTTTTTAACAATCCTGATTCATGCAATTTAAGTGATTGGAGGGGCAAATCAATCAGCACTATATGTAAACACTGAAAGAGCATACAGCAGGGTTCTCTCCAGTTTCCCATTTTTCAAAGAAAATTACCTTTGAAGTTAAAACACCATGAATAAAAATCAACAAAAAAAATAGTTTTCAGCTAATTTCAAATAAGGATTGTACTAAAATGTCATCAACTCATTAAAGAAATGGATATTTTCAATTCAGGTTGGCATTACTTAAAAGTACTCGCTGTTATAATTCAGTAAAAGTCTGACAACGATCAAAGTTTAAAGTCCAGGAATAAAGGGGAAAACATACAGGCCTAAGTTCTCAAAACTGAAGAAGCACCAAGCAAACACACACTTCAGTATATTTATAGCCACGTTAGAACACATCTGTTTTGAAATTTTAAAATTAAATAAGCTTATATTTTAATGCTAATAGATAAATCATATAAACTGATTTTTTTTAATCACTGTTTTGAACATCAACAGTACATTTCATTTTCCCCCCGTAAACTATGGACTTTCTCAGATTCAAACATACAATCGATGAAAAATTCTTTAAAATCTCTGATTATTAGAAACCAGGGAACATTTAATGTTTCTGAGATTTGTGACAAACTCAAATGAGACATAAAAATGAAGCTTTGAAGAGATTAATGATTAACAGTTCAAATTCACTATGGATCATTAATACTACTTATAAAATTCTATTAAAAGCTAAAATAATGGTACTATTACTATGATGACAAAGACGACAATTTATTAGGCCTGTACTTGAGGCCAGGAACTAATTAAGCACTTTACATAATCCAATCCTTAAAGCATTATAAGGCGGGTATTATACCCATATTCCAGTTGGGGATAATTGAGGTAAGAGGTTTAAAGAACTTGTCAAAGGTTACAAAACTTAATGGTCAAGAACCAAACCCAGATTTGACTGAGTCCAAACTATTAGGTACTTACCCACGTGCTATGACGCTTCCCCACGAAGCAAACATTTAACAGAATTTGTTGTATAAAGCTACCATTATCAAAAAGTAGGGCAGGAACTTAGACATCCCTGTAGCTCTTTCTCAAAGGAGTTATAATATTATAAAGAATAACTTTATGTGGATGACAAAAAAATTACAAGTAACTGTTCTTGCCAAAAAGAAAGAAGTATGCTAACTAGGCCATATTTATAGGAATATGCTTAATGATGAAATAGCATGCCCCACTTTTAATAAAATATTTACACACATCTACACACGAGGTAAATAGACCAAAAATAAAGGGCAGTGGGTTGTCCTGTGCTAGAGAAGTAGGAACATAAAAAACTCTACTGGGGGGGGCTTCCGTGGTGGTGCAGCGGTTGAGAGTCCGCCTGCCAATGCAGGGGACACGGGTTTGAGCCCTGGTCCGGGAAGATCCCACATGCCGCGGAGCAACTGGGCCCGTGAGCCACAACTACTGAGCCTGCGCGTCTGGAGCCTGTGCTCCACAACAAGAGAGGCCGCGATAGTGATAGGCCCGCGCACCACGATGAAGAGTGGCCCCCGCTTGCCGCAACTAGAGAAAGCCCTCGCATAGAAACAAAGACCCAACACAGCCAAAAATAAATAAATAAATTTATTTTAAAAAACCCTGATACTATTCTCCCCACTTTAAAAAAAAACAAACAAAAAAACTCTACTGGACTAGTTTTACCATATTTTAAAATATACTAAGATTTGGAACCTTGAGGTCACAAAAAGACAAATACTAAATGATTCCACTTAACATGAGCTATCTAAGTAGTCAAATTCATAGAATCAAAGTAGAATGGTGGTTACCAGGGACTGGGAAAAGGGAAGATGGGGAGTTGTTTAATGGGTACAGAGTTTCAATTTTGCAAGATGAAAAAGTTCTGGAGATGTGGTGCATAACAATGTGAATATGCTTAACACTACTGAACTGTACACTTAACAATGGTTAAGATGGTTAAAAAAGATTTGGTACTAATACATAAATAGCCATAAACAGACATACATCAGTAGACTGGTCCTGCTGCACTTATATGGTAGTTGCTAGTCACATGTGACTATTAAAATTTACATTAATTAAAAAAAATTACAACTATTTCCTCAATCTCACTAGCCACAGCTCAACTGCTCAACAGCCATATGTAGTTGCTGAGGACAGCACAGACACAGCACATTCTCATCACAGACAGTTCTACTAGCTAGCACTGGGTCAGAGTATACAGAAACAGACTCAAATACATACGGGAATTTGTATTTGACACAAAATTGTGATAAAGGTGGCATTTCAAATCAGTGGGGAAAGAATCATTGAGTAAATAGTGTTGGGACAATCTGCTAGCCTGGGGGAGAATGAGGGGGGAGTAATGGTAAATCCAGATCTCAACTCTTATTCAAAACAAATTCTGAATGAACCAAAGATTTATACTTAAAATCTGAAATGATAAAAGTACTAACACATGAGTCTAATTATTAAGAAAGGGCTTTCCAAACACCATAGAACCCCAGAAGGACAAAAGCAGAAGACTGATTTTTTTTTTTTTTAATTTAAGAAAATACAAACTTTTAGATGAATAACGCCCAGACAAACTGAAAGGAAAGTGGAGGGAGGTATGGAGTGTTCCATTTTCTTAATCTATTAAAAAATATAACGCAGTGGGGAAAAGGTAAATTGAAAGTGCCAATATACACATGAAAAAATTGCTTAATTGCACTCATAATTTAAACACTCTATTAAAAATTGCATTTTCAACCCTCAGATGGCAAAGAGAATCCCCAGTGTTAAATGAGAGTGTGAGAAAACAGGCACTAATGGATGTAAAACCTGATACAACTCATTCAGGGGGTAATTTAAAAATATTTATCAAAAATGAAAAGCAACAAATAATATTTATGGGTAAAATGATATTGAGTCTAGGATTGACTTTAAAATAACCTGAGGAGTGAAAAACTTACCGGAGAAGGTTGGTGTAGATATAAATAAAACAAAATTAGGCATAAATTGATAGTAGTTGCAGCAGGATGGTAGGTGTGTAGGGGATTCATTATACTACTCTAGCTTTGAGTATGTTTGAATTTTTCCAAAAAGGTTTTCCTATTAATGCACACCCTTTAACCCAGGAATTCCATTTCTAAGTATTTAGTCTATAGTTACAGTGGACAAGCACACAACAAGGTAAGTACAAGGATGTTCTCGGAGGCAATAAAAGCAAAAACCCAGAAACAACCTAAATTTCCATTACAGAACTGGTTGAATACATTATTTATCTAAACACAGTAACGTTATATACCTTTAAAAAGTATGGAGGTAAATTATATGAGAGAGATTACGGAAAAGGGGAAAAGAATCAAGAGCAGAACAATAGACACAGTTTGACTGCATTTAGTAAAAACAAAATCAAATGTGGATTTGTGAAGGCATATGAGATACATGCCCATATTCACAACGAATTCTAGAAGGATATGTGAGAATCTTAATGGTGGTTACATCTGGCTGGGCAGGAGATGGGGGACTAGAAATCTGTGAGGAGGAAACATTTACTTTTTTCAAACATTTTTATACTATGAATTCTTTTTGCATGTGAACATATTGCATCCATTACACTTTTATTAATAAAAAGAACTAGACGTTTTAAATCCTTCTTCTACTGAGATGACTGTCATTCATTTAGGAAATATCAATGTTTAGGGTCAGCACTGGGAGGATCTTGCCTCAAAGCACATTGAAGTTTTACAGAGCACAACAGAGGAGCCGCGGTTCCTTTGCTGCTGACCTAGCTCAGGGCTCTTATCGAACCTGTATCTCAGCCCTGATGACCGATCTGAACATCTATCACTACAGCAAATAATTACCCTAAAGACGTAAGTAAGATCCTTCCTTGGTGTTAATCAAACATTAATGATATTTATTGAATATGTATGTGCCTGGTCCTGTGGGAGATACAAAGGAAAAGGATTATAGTCTTGCTCAAGAAATTCATAATCTCACAGAAGAGAAAACACGCACGCGAGGAGCAGAGAATGATTAATGCCGTGCAAACACATTATGTGCTGAGAAAAGGAGAAGTCAGTGTGGGTATGTAGAGTCAAGGTTCATGATAGAAATGAGAGGGCAGACTTGATTTTAACAGATGAGCTGGATTTAGATACACAGAGGGGAGAAAATTACATAAAACTGCCTGAAAGAGTGCACAGAAGAAACTGAGATAGTTGAGATTCAGTATGACTAGAGATGGGGGATAGGAAAAAGTATAAAATAAGTAATTAGTAGGAGTAAAGTTCAAGGTGATATATATTTTTAAAAACAAGCAAAAATTAAGATTTTATAAAAGAGGCAAAGGAGAGTTTTAACAAGTATTTGACAGCAATAGTGTGCAAGGCAGAGTAAATTATTTGCATTCTTTGCTTCCTTTAGGCTTGCTTTTTTGACATGAAAAATAAAATAACAAACAAACATTATTTCAATACCTCACTTCCAGACCCGGATTCTAGTGGTCTCTTCTTCCTTGGTCCAATAGCTGCAAGAGCTGTGAGATTAGCATCTCTATGCTGTATCTGCGCGAGCTCCAACTGTTGTAACTAGAAGATGGAATAAAAAAAAAAAAAATCAGTGTTTACACACAGTGATGCTCAAAGGGGGAAAGAAACTGATCACTAAGCCCACTGTTCTGTTCTTTACCAAATATGTGACAGTGTAAAATAAATATCAGATTTCCCTAACAGCCAACGGTACATCATTTCTTGATTCCTTTCCTCTAACAAACTCTTTATTCCTGAATCTCTAAATAGAAGAGGCAGAATTTAGGTAAGGAAGAAGTATGGAATAGAAGAAAAAGAAGAAAAGAAACACCCCTAGAGCTTAAGCTCTCCGTAGTTTAAGCACAGGTTAAGAAATGCCTGAAGAATAAGTTGAACGGTAAATTGGAGGGGAAGTGGCCAAAATATAGTCAAACTTTTTGGAATAACAGAGAATTACAGTTGGCCCTTGAACAACAAATGTGGGGGGGTAGAGGCGCGGACCCTCTATGAAGTAGAAAGTTCACATGTAACTTATCGTTGGCTCTCCACATCCGAGTTTCCTCCATATCCACGTATCTGCATCCATTAATTCAACCAACTGCAAATCGTGTAGCACTGTAGTAGGTACTTAGTGAACAAAATATGCATATAAATGAACCCACGCAGTTCAAACCTGTGTTGTTCAAAGGTCAACGGTACTTAAAAATAGTTTCTGTATATTATAGGAAACAGTTCTATGCTGTATGATTTACAAAGCACTTCCTTAAAATTAACTCATTTAACTCTTACAACGACACTGAAAGGTATATATTAATTGCTATAATAACATGAAAATTATACATATATGTTTTTTTAAAATAACTAAGGGAGAAAGTGAGGTTTTAAGAGATTGGGAAAACTTCATAAAGGTCACACAAATAATAAGTAGTAGAAACAGAACTCAGAGCCAAGTGTTCTCATTATAAACCTTTTCAATATATCACACTTTCTTATGGATTTACTCTGTATCTATCCTCATGTCAACAATTGAAAGTGAGTTAGTATTGTTTTGTTGTACAGCTTTCATTATGCCTAACCCACAATGACCAAATCTACAAGGTATAATTTTTTAGTATTTGGGCACTAAACTATTCAGGGGTACCCATCAAAGATGCCTCATTAAGGTAGATAAATTTAAGATACTAAAATTGGGAAATAAATGCATGAAACATAGCATCATTTCACCAAGGCAAGTAAGTGTCAAATGGTGTTCTTTAAAAAAACAAGATGAAGAAGTCAAAATACAATATCACTACACAGGTCCTTAAGCTTTTCTGGAAAAGGAGGCAGGTTTAATTCCCACTGACATCTTATTACTGTGGAGAAGAAGGAAGAAAGAACCTGGCACTGGTTGCTAGATAAATATTCAAACAAGATCAGACTCCCCAAGATAGTCAACTGTAAGTAACCTACTGGGGAACCATAAATGTATCCTGAGAATATTTTTCTAAAAGAACACTAACTAAAATTTTAACATTAAAAAAAAAAAAAGCCTGGATGAAAGCAGCAAACAATTTATGATGAAATAGGCAGTCTCAGAGAGACACAAAGTAAAGATCACTTCAAATTATTTTATAATATCACAGGAAAGACAAAGAATAAGCCACAGGTAACTGAATCCAGCAAAGCAGAAAACTCTTAACTAAAGAAAATGAACTAGGAACCATTTTCCATTTGTTCCCCAAATTACAGGGCAGAAATCCTTCATTTAAATTGTGTATTTACTTACATATAAATTGCTAGAAAACTATTTTCAGGAGTTATAAACCATCTTTTGTTAATGCTGGCCTTTTAAATAAAATATATAGTTTTAGAGTCTGATGCTGTCACAACATAGAACTTGTAGGTGACAAAATATAATTTTAATTAATCTACCCTGCAGCACAAATCAAACAACAAGCTATATTTTAGTCTTTCCCTGTAGAGAAGTGGCATCTGCACAATAGTCACATCAAATAAATAGTTTTAAAATTTACCTCTGTCATCAAATTCCGCTACCTATATAGTAAAATACTTTCTCCCACTCTGCAAATTACACTTTGGTTTTCAGAAATCTCACAGACGTTTTAGAAAATTTTGCAAAACTCTTAACAAAAATGGAAACTGACAATAGTTTGGTTGTATTTACAATGAACTTTCTTAAAAACAATGTATTTTGGCCAGCACAACAGAGAAAAACTATGGACTTTTTTTTTTTAACATCTTTATTGGAGTATAATTGCTTTACAATGGTGTGTTAGTTTCAGCTTTACAACAAACTGAATCAGCTATACATATACACATATCACCATATCTCCTACCTCTTGCGTTTCCCTCCCACCCTCCTTATCTCACCCCTCTAGGTGGTCACAAAGCACCGAGCTGATCTCCCTGTGCCATGCGGCTGCTTCCCACTAGCTATCTATTTTATATTTGGTAGTATATATAAATCCATGCCACTTTCTCACTTCGTCCCAGCTTACCCTTCCCCATCCCCATGTGCTCCAGTCCATTCTCTCTGTCTGCATCTTTATTCCTGTCCTGCCCTTATGTTCTTCAGAACCTTTTTTTTTTAGATTCCATATAAATGTGTTAGCATACGGTATTTGTTTTTCTCTTTCTGACTTACTTCACTGTGTATGACAGACCCTAGGTCCATCCACCTCACTACAAATAACTCCATTTCGTTTCTTTTTATGGCTGAGTAATATTCCATTGTATATATGTGCCACTTCTTCTTTATCCATTCATCTGTCGATGGACACTTATGTTGCTTCCATGTCCTGGCTATTGTAAATAGAGCTGCAATGAACATTGTGGTAAATGACTCTTTTTGAATTATGGTTTTCTCAGGGTATATGCCCAGTAGTGGGATTGCTGGGTCATATGGTAATTATATTTTTAGTTTTTTAAGGAACCTCCATACTGTTCTCCATAGTGGCTGTATTAATTTACATTCCCACCAACAGTGCAAGAGGGTCCCCTTTTCTCCACACCCTCTCCAGCATTAATTGTTTGTAGATTTTTTGATGATGGCCATTCTGACTGGTGTGAGGTGATACCTCATTGTAGTTTTGATTTGCATTTCTCTAATGATTAGTGATGTAGAGCACTCTTTCATGTGTTCGTTGGCAAGGTGTATATCTTCTTTAGAGAAATGTCTATTTAGGTCTTCTGCCCATTTCTGGATTGGGTTGTTTGTTTTTTTGATATTGAGCTGCATGAACTGCTTGTAAATTTTGGAGATTTTGTCAGCAACTTTGTCAGTTGCTTCGTTTGCAAATATTTTCTCCCATTCTGAGGGTTGTCTTTTGGTCTTATTTATGGTTTCCTTTGCTGTGCAAAAGCTTTTAAGTTTCATTAGGGCCCATTTGTTTATTTTTGTTTTTATTTCCATTTCCCTAGGAGGTGGGTCAAAAAGGATCTTGCTGTGATTTATGTCACAGGGTGTTCTGCCTATGTTTTCCTCTAAGAGTTTTATAGTGTCTGGCCTTACATTTAGGTCTTTAATCTATTTTGAGTTTATTTTTGTGTATGGTGTTAGGGAGTGTTCTAATCTCATTCTTTTACATGTAGCTGTCCAGTTTTCCCAGCACTACTTATTGAAGGGGCTGTCTTTTCTCCATTGTATATTCTTGCCTCCTTTATCAAAAATAAGGTGACCATGAGATTGGTTCAAGATGGTGGAGTAGAAGGACGTGCTCTCACTTCCTCTTGGGAGAGCACCGGAATCACAACTAACTGCTGAACAATCATCGACAGGAAGACACTGGAACTCATCAAAAAAGATACCCCACAGCGAAAGACAAAGGAGAAGCCACAATGACAAGGTAGGAAGGGCGCAATCACAATAAAATCAAATCCCATAACTGCTGGGTGGGTGACTCACAAACTGGAGAACACTTATACCACAGAAGTCCACCCACTGGAGTGAAGGTTCTGAGCCCCACGTCAGGCTTCCCAACCTGGGGGTCTCGCAACAGGAGGAGGAATTCCTAGAGAATCAGACTTTGAAGGCTAGCGGGATTTGACGGCAGGACTTCGACAGGATAGGGGGAAACAGAGACTAGACTCTAGGAGGGCACACACAAAGTAGTGTGGGAATCAGGACACAGGGGAAGGAGCAGTGACCCCATAGGAGACTGAACCAGACCTACCTACTAGTGTTGGAGGGTCTCCTTCAGAACTGGGGGGTGGCTGTGTCTCATCGTGAGGACAAGGACACTGGCAGCAGAAGTTCTGGGAAGTACTCCTTGGTGTGAGCCCTCCCAGAGTCCGCCATTAGCCCCACCAAAGAGCCCTGGTAGGCTCCAGTGTTGGGTCGCCGCAGACCAAACAACCAACAGGCAGGGAACCCAGCCCCACCCATCAGCAGTCAAGCAGATTAAAGTTTTACTGAGATCTGCCCACCAGAGCAACAGCCAGTTCTACCCACCATCAGTCCCTCCCACCAGGAAACTGGCACAAGCCTCTTAGACAGCCTCATCCACCAGAGGGCAGACAGCAGAAGCAAGAAGAACTACAATCCTGCAGCCTATGGAACAAAAACCACATTCAAAGAAAGATAGACAAGATGAAAACGCAGAGGGCTATGTACCAGATGAAGGAACAAGATAAAACCCCAGAAAAACAACTCAATGAAGTGGAGATAGGAAACCTTCCAGAAAAACAATTCAGAATAATGACACTGAAGATGATCCAGGACGTCAGAAAAAGAATGGAGGCAAAGATCGAGAAGATGCAAGAAATGTTTAACAAAGACCCAGAAAAATTAAAAAACAAACAAACAGAGATGAACAGTACAATAAGTGAAATGAAAAATACAGTAGAAGGAATCAATAGCAGAATAACTGAGGCAGAAGAACGGATAAGTGACCTGGAAGACACAATGGAAGAAATCACTGCTGCGGAAAAGAATAAAGAAAAAAGAATGAAAAGAAATGAAGACAGCCTAAGAGACCTCTGGGACAACATTAAACGCAACAACATTTGCATTACAGGGATCCCAGAAGGAGAACAATGAGAGAAAGGACTGGAGAAAATATTTGAAGAGATTATAGTCGAAAACTTCCCTAATATGGGAAAGGAAATAGCCACCCAACTCCAGAAAGCGCAGAGTCCCATACAGGATAAACCCAAGGAGAAACACGCCGAGACACATAGTAATCAAATTGGCAAAAATTAAAGACAAAGAAAAATTACTGAAAGCAGCAAGGGAAAAACGAAAAATAACATACAAGGGAACTCCCATGAGGTTAACAGCTGATTTCTCAGCAGAAACTCTACAAGCCAGAAGGGAGTGGCAAGATATACTTAAAGTGATGAAAGGGAAGAACGTACAACCAAGATTACTCTACCCAGCAAGGATCTCATTCAGATTTGATGGAGAAATCAAAAGCTTTACAGACAAGGAAAGGCTAAGAGAATTCAGCATCACCAAACCAGCTCTAGAGCAAATGTTGAAAGAACTTCTCTAAGTGGGAAACACAAGAGAAGAAAAGGACCTACAAAAACAAACCCAAAATAATTAAGAAAATGGTAATAGGAACACACATATCGATAACTACCTTAAACATGAATGGATCAAATGCTCCAACCAAAAGACACAGGCTCGCTGAATGGATACAAAAACAAGACCCATATATATGCTGTCTACAAGAGACCCACTTCAGACCTAGGGACACATAAAGAATGAAAGTGAGGGGATGGAAAAAGATATTCCAGGCAAACGGAAATCAAAAGACAGCTGGAGTAGCAATACTCGTATCAGATAAAATAGACTTTAAAATAAAGAATGTTAAAAGAGACAAGGAAGGACACTACAGACAAGGGATCAATCCAAGAAGAAGATATAACGAGTATAAATATACAGGCACCCAACAAAGGAGCACCTCAATACATAAGGCAACTGCTAACAGCTATAAAAAAGGAAATTGACAGTAACACAATAATAGTGGGGGACTTTTTTAACACCTCAGTTCCACCAATCATCCAAACAGAAAATTAATAAGGAAACACAAGCTTTAAATGACACAATAGACCAGATCGATTTAGTTGATATTTATAGAACATTCCATCCAAAAACAGCAGATTACACTTTCTTCTCAAGTGTGCACGGAACATTCTCCAGGATAGATCACATCTTGGGTCACAAATCAATAAATTTAAGTAAATTCAGTAAATTTAAGAAAACTGAAATCATATCAAGCATCTTTTCTGACCACAACGCTATGAGATAACAAATCAATTACAGGGAAAAAAAACGTAAAAACCACAAACACATGGAGGCTAAACAATACGTTACTAAATAACCAAGAGATCACCGAAGAAATCAAAGAAGAAATCAAAAAATACCTAGAGACAAATGACAATGAAAACACGACGATCCAAAACCTATGGGATGCAACAAAAGCAGTTCTAAGAGGGAAGTTTATAGCAATACAAGCCTACGTCAAGAAACAAGAAACATCTCAAATGAACGATCTAAACTTCCACCTAAAGTAACTAGAGAAAGAAGAACAAACAAAACCCAAAGTTAGCAGAAGGAAAGAAATCATAAAGATCAGAGCAGAAATAAATGAAAAAGAAATGAAGGAAACAATAGCAAAGATCAATAAAACTAAAAGCTGGTTCTTTGAGAAGATAAACAAAATTGATAAACCATTAGCCAGACTCATCAAGAAAAAGAGGGAGAGGACTCAAATCAATATAATTAGAATATAATATAATTAGAAATGAAAAAGGAGAAGTTACAACAGACACTGCAGAAATACAAAGCATCTACTACAAGCAACTCTATGCCAATAAAATGGACAACCTGGAAGAAATGGACAAATTCTTAGAAAGGTATAACCTTCCAAGAATGAACCAAGAAGAAATAGAAAATATGAACAGACCAATCACAAGTAATGAAATTGAAACTGTGATTAAAAATCTTCCAACAAACAAAAGTGCAGGACAAGATGGCTTCACAGGTGAATCCTATCAAACATTTAGAGAAGAGCTAACGCCCACCCTTCTAAAGCTCTTCCAAAAAACTGCAGAGGAAGGAAAACCCCAAACTCATTGTATGAGGCCACCATCACCCTGATACCAAAATCAGACAAAGATGTCACAAAGAAAGAAAATTACAGACCAATATCACTGATGAATATAGATGCAAAAATCCTCAACAAAATACTAGCAAACAGAATTCAACAACACATTACAAGGATCATACCCCATGATCAAGTGGGATTTATCCCAGGGATGCAAGGATTCTTCAATATACACAAATCAATCAATGTGATACACCATATTAACAAATTGAAGAAGTAAAACCATATGATCATCTCAATAGATGCAGAAAAAGCTTTTGACAAAATTCAACACTCATTTATGATAAAACGGTCCAGAAAGTGGGCACAGAGGGAACATACCTCAACATAATAAAGGCCATATACGACAAACCCACAGCAAACATCATTCTCAATGGTGAAAAACTGAACGCATTTCCTTTAAGATCAGGAAAAAGACAAGGATGTCCACTGTCACCACTATTATTCAACATAGTTTTGGAAGTCCTAGCCACGGCAACCAGAGAAGAAAAAGAAAGAAAATGAATACAAATTGGAAAAGAAGTAAAACTGTCACTGTTTGCAGATGACATGATACTATACATAGAGAATCCTAAAGATGCCACCAGATAACTACTAGAGCTAGTCAATCAATTTGGTAAAGTTGCAGGATACAAAATTAATGCACAGAAATCTCTTGCATTCCTATACACTAATGATGAAAAATGTGACAGAGAAATTAAGGAAACACTCCCATTTACCACTGCAACAAAAAGAATAAAATACCTAGGAATAAACCTACCTAGGGAGACAAAAGACCTGTATGCAGAAAACTATAAGACACTGATGAAAGAAATTAAAGATGATACCAACAGATGGAGAGATATACCATGTTCTTGGATTGGAAGAATCAAAATTGTGAAAATGACTATACTACCCAAAGCAATCTATAGATTCAATGCAATCCCTATCAAATTACCAGTGGCATTTTTTACAGAACTAGAAAAAAAAAATCTTAAAATTTGTATGGCGACACAAAAGACCCCGAATAGCCAAAGCAGTCTTGAGGGAAAAAAACAGAGCTGGAGGAATCAGACTCCCTGACTTCAGACTATATAACAAAGCTACAGTAATCAACACAATATGGCACTGGCACAAAATAGACCAGTGGAACAGGATAGAAAGGCCACAGATAAACCCATGCTCCTATGGTCAACTAATCTATGACAAAGGAGGCAAGGATATACAATGGAGAAAAGACAGTCTCTTCAATAAGTGGTGCTGGGAAAACTGGACAGCTACATGTAAAAGAATGAAATTAGAACACTCCCTAACACCATACACAAAAATAAACTCAAAATGGATGAGAGACCTAAACGTAAGACCAGACACTATAAACTCTTAGAGGAAGACAGAGGAAGAACACTCTTTGACGTAAATCACTGCAAGATCTTTTTTGATCCACCTCCTAGGGTAATGGAAATAAAAACAAAAGTAAACAAATAGGACCTAATGAAACTTCAAAGCTTTTGCAAAGCAAAGGAAACTACAAACAAGACGAAAAGACAACCCTCAGAATGGGAGAAAATATTTGCAAATGAATAAACGGACAAAGAATTAATCTCAAAAATATATAAACAGCTCATGCAGCTCAATATTAAAAAAAAAACCACCCAATCCAAAAATGGGCAGAAGACCTAAATAGATATTTCTCCAAAGAAGACGTACAGATGGCCAAGAATCACATGAAAAGCTGCTCAACATCATTAATTATTAGAGAAATGCAAATCAAAACTACAATGAGGTATCACCTCACACCAGTTAGAATGGGCATCATCAGAAAATCTACAAACAATAAATGCTGGAGAGGGCGTGGAGAAAAGGGAACCCTCTTGCACTGTTGGTGGGAATGTAAGTTGATACAGCCACTATGGAGAACAGTATGGAGGTTCCTTAAAGAACTAAAAATAGAATTACCACATGATCCAGCAATCCCACTACTGGGCATGTACCCAGAGAAAACCATAATTCAAAAAGACACATGCACGCCAATGTTCACTGCAGCACTATTTACAATAGCCAGGTCATGGAAGCAACCTAAATGCCCATCGACAGATGAATGGATAAAGAAGATGTGATACATATATACAATGGAATATTACTCAGCCATAAAAAGGAACGAAATTGGGTCATTTGTAGAGACGTGGATGCATCTATAGAGTGTCATACAGAGTGAAGTAAGTCAGAAAGAGAAAAACAAATATCGTATATTAACGCATATATGTGGAACCTAGAAAATGGTACAGATGAACCGGTTTCTAGAGCAGAAATTGAGACAGAGAAGTAGAGAAAAAGCATATGGACACCAAGTGGGGAAAGAGGCAGGGGGTGGGGGTTGTGGTGTGATGAATTGGGAGATTGGGATTGACATATATACACTGCTATGCATAATAGGTATAACTAATAAGAACCTGCTGTATAAAAAGATAAATAAAATAAAATTCAAAGATTCAAACAAAAAAAAAAAGGTGGCCATATGTGCATGGGTTTATCTTTGGGCTTTCTATCCTGTTCCATTGATCTATATTTCTGTTTTTGTGCCAGTACCATACTGTCTTGACTACTGTAGCTTTGTAGTATAGTCTTAAGTCAGAGAGCCCGATTCCTCCAGCTACATTTTTCTTTCTCAAGATTGCTTTGGCTATTTGGGATCTTTTGTGTTTCCATACAAACTGTGAAATTTTTTGTTCTAGTTCTGTGAAAAATGCCATTGGTAGTTTGATAGGGATTGCACTGAATCTGTAGATTGCTTTGGGTAGTATAGTCATTTTCACAATATTGATTCTTCCAATCCAAGAACATGGTATATCTCTCCATCTATTTGCATCATATTTAATTTCTTTCATCCGTGTCTTACAGTTTCCTGAGTACAGGTCTTTTGTCTCCTTAGGTAGGTTTATTCCTAGGTATTTTATTCTTTTTGTTGCAACGGTAAATGGGAGTGTTTCCTTAATTTCTCTTTCAGATTTTTCATCATTAGTGTATAGGAATGCAAGAGATTTCTGTGCATTAATTTTGTATCCTGCTACTCTACCAAATTCATTGATTAGGTCTAGTAGTTTTCCGGTAGCATCTTTAGGATTCTTTATGTATAGTATCATGTTATCTGCAGACAGTGACAGCTTTACTTTTTCTTTTCTGATTTGGATTCCTTTTATTTCTTTTCCTTCTCTGAGCGCTGTGGCTAAAGCTTCCAAAACTATGTTGAATAACAGTGGTGAGTGTGGGCAACCTTGTCTTGTTCCTGATCTTAGTTGAAATGGTTTCAGTTTTTCACCATTGAGAACGATGTTGGCTGTGGGTCTGTCATATATAGCCTATATTATGTTGAGGTAAGTTCCCTCTATGCCTACTTTCTGGAGGGTTTTTATCATAAATAGGTGGTGAATTTTGTCAAAAGCTTTTTCTGCATCTATTGAGATGATCATATGGTTTTTATCCTTCAGTTTGTTAATATGGTGTATCACATTGATTGATTTGTGTATATTGAAGAATCCTTGCATCCCTGAGATAAAACACACTTGATCATGGTGTATGATCCTTTTAATGTGCTGTTGGATGCTGTTTGCTAGTATTTTGTTGAGGATTCTTTGGCATCTATGTTCATTAGTGATATTGGCCTGAAGTTTTCTTTCTTTGTGACATCTTTGCCTGGTTTTGGTATCAGGGTGACGGTGGCTTTGTAGAATGAGTTTGGGAGTGTTCCTCCCTCTGCTATATTTTGGAAGAGTTTGAGAAGGACAGGTGTTAGCTCTTCTCTAAATGTTTGATAGAATTTGCCTGTGAAGCCATTTGGTCCTAGGCTTTTGTTTGTTGGAAGACTTTTAATCACAGTCTCAATTTCAGTGCTTGTGACTGGTCTGTTTACATTTTCTATTTCTTCCTGGTTCAGTCTTGGAAGGTTGTGGTTTTCTAAGAATTTGTCCATTTCTTCCAGGTTGTCCATTTTATTGGCATAGAGTTGCTTGTAGTAGCCTCTCAGGATGCTTTGTATTTCTGCAGTGTAAGTTGTTACTTCTCCTTTTTCATTTCTAATTCTATTGATTTGGGTCTTCTCCGTTTTTCTTGATGAGTCTGGCTAACGGTTTATCAATTTTGTTTATCTTCTCAAAGAATCAGCTTTTAGTTTTACTGATCTTTGCTACTGTTTCCTTCATTTCTTTTTCATTTATTTCTGCTCTGATCTTTACGATTTCTTTCCTTCTGCTAACTTTGGGGTTTTTTGTTTTATTTTCTCTAATTGCTTTAGATGTAAGGTTAGGTTGTTTATTTGAGATGTTTCTTGTTTCTTGAGGTAGGATTGTATTGTTATAAACTTCCCTCTTAGAACTACTTTTGCTGTATCCTATAGGTTTTGGGTCATCGTGTATTCATTGTCATTTGTTTCTAGGTATTTTTTGATTTCCTCTTTGATTTCTCCAGTGATCTCTTAGTTATTAAGTAGTGTATTGTTTAGCCTCCATGTGTTTGTATTGTTTACAGATTTTTTCCTGTAATTGATATCTAGTCTCATAGCGTTGTGGTCGGAAAAGATATTTGATATGCTTTCAATTTTCTTAAATTTACCAAGGCTTGATTTGTAACACGAGATATGATCTATCCTGAAGAATGTTCCATGAGCACTTGAGAAGAAAGTGTATTCTGTTGTTTTTGGATGGAATGTCCTATAAATATCAATTAAGTCCATCTTGTTTAATGTATCATTTAAATCTTGTGTTTCCTTATTTATTTTCATTTTAGATGATCTGTTCATTGGTGAAAGTGGGGTGTTAAGGTCCCCTACTATGACTGTGTTACTGTCGATTTCCCCTTTCATGGCTGTTAGCATTTGTCTTATGTACTGAGGTGCTCCTTTGTTGGGTGCATAAATATCTACAACTGTTATATCTTCTTCTTGGATGGATCCCTTGATCATTATGTAGTGTCCTTCTTTGTCTCTTGTAATAGTCTTTATTTTAAAGTCCATTTTGTCTGATATAAGATTTCTACTCCAGCTTTCTTTTGATTTCCATTTGCATGGAGTGTCTTTTTTACATCCCCCCACTTTCAGTCTGTATGTGTCCCTAGGTCTGAAGTGGGTCTCTTGTAGACAGCATATATACATATGGGTCTTGTTTTTGTATCCATTCAGCCAGTCTATGTCTTTTGGTTGGAGCATTTAATCCATTTACATTTAAGGTAATTATCGATATGTATGTTCCTATTACAATTTTCTTACTTGTTTTGCGTTTGTTATTGTAGGTCTTTTCCTTCTCTTGTGTTTCCTGCCTAGAGAAGTTCCTTTAGCATTTGTTGTCAAGCTGGCTTGATGGTGCTGAATTCTCTTAGCTTTTGCTTGTCTGTAAAGGTTTTTATTTCTCCGTCAAGTCTGAATGAGATCCTTGCTGGGTAGAGTAATATTGGTTGTAGGTTTTTCCCTTTCATCACTTTAAATATGCCCTGCCACTCCCTTCTGGCTAGCAGAGTTTCTGCTGAAAGATCAGCTGTTAACCTTTCAGGAATTCCCTTGTATATTGTTTGTTGTTTTTCCCTTGCTGCTTTTAATATTTTTTCTTTGTATTTAATTTTTGATAGTTTCATTAATATGTGTCTTGGCGTGTTTCTCCTTGGATTTATCCTGTATGGGACTCTCTGTGCTTTCTGGACTTGATTGACTATATCCTTTCCCATATTAGCGAAGTTTTGAACTATAATCTCCTCAAATATTTTCTTAGTCCCTTTCTTTTTCTCTTCTTCTTCTGGGACCCGAATAATTTGAATGTTGGTGCATTTAATGTTGTTCCAGAGGTTTCTGAGACTGTCCTCAATTCTTTTCATTCTTTTTTCTTTATTCTGCTCTGCAGTAATTTTTTCCACTATTTTATCTTCCAGGTCACTTATCCGTTCTTCTGCCTCAGTTATTCTGCTATTGATTCCTTCTAGAGAATTTTTAATTTCATTTATTGTGTTGTTCATCATTGTTTGTTTGCTCTTTAGTTCCTTTAGGTCCTTACTAAACGTTTCTTGTATTTTCTCCATTCTATTTCCAAGATTTTGGATCATCTTTACTATCATTACTCTGAATTCTTTTTCAGGTAGACTACCTATTTCCTCGTCATCTGTTTGGTCTGGTGGGTTTTTACCTTGCTCCTTCATCTGTTGTGTGTTTCTCTGTCTTCTCATTTTGCTTAACTTACTGTGTTGGGGTCTCCTTTTCGCAGGCTGCAGGTTCGTAGTTCCTGTTGTTTTTGGTGTCTGCCCCCAGTGGTAAGGTTGGTTCAGTGGGTTGTGTAGGCTCCCTGGTGGAGGGGACTGATGCCTGTGTTCTGGAGGATGAGGCTGGATCTTGTCTTTCTGGTGGGCAGGTCTGCATCCGGTGGTGTGTTTTGGGCTGTCTGTGACCTTATTATGATTTTAGGCAGCCTCTCTGCTAATGGGTGGGGTTGAGTTCCTGTCTTGCTAGTTGTTTGGCATAGGGTGTCCAGCACTGTAGCTTTCTGGTCATTGAGTGGAGCTGGGTCTTAGCATTGAGATGGAGATCTCTTGGAGAGCTTTCACCATTTGATATTATGTGGAGCTGGGAGGTCTCTGGTGGACCAATGTCCTGAACTTGGCTCTCCCACCTCAGAGGCACAAGCCTGACACCCGGCTGGAGCATGAAGACCCTGTCAGCCACACGGCTCAGAAGAAAAGGGAGAAAAAAAGAAAGAAAGAAAGAAAAAATAAAATAAAATAAAGTTGTTAAAATAAAACATTATTAAAAAGTAATTTAAAAAAAGGAAAGAAAAGAAAAAATGGACAGGCAGAACCCTAGGACAAATGGTAAAAGCAAAGCTATACAGACAAAATCATACAAAGAAGCATACACATACACACTCACAAAAAGAGAAAAAGGAAAAATATATATATTTAGTTGCTCCCAAAGTCCACCGCCTCAATTTTGGGATGATTCGTTGTCTATTCAGGTATCCCACAGATGCAGGGTACATCAAGTTGATTGTGGAGATTTAATCCCCTGCTCCTGAGGCTGCTGGGAGAGATTTCCCTTTCTCTTCTTTGTTCGCACAGCTCCTGGGGTTCAGCTTTGGATTTGGCCCCGCCTCTGCGTGCAGGTTGCCTGAAGGCGTCTGTTTCCGTTCAGACAGGACGGGGTTAAAGGAGTGGCTGATTAGGGGGCTCTGGCTCACTCAGGCCGGGGGGAGAGACGGGTACGGAATGCGGGGCGAGCCTGGACGTTGCAACAGCCTGAGGCACACCGTGTGTTCTCCCGGAGAAGCTGTCTCTGGATAACGGGACCCTGGCAGTGGCGGGTTGCACAGGCTCCCGGGAGGGGAGGTGTGGATAGTGACCTGTGCTTGCACACAGGCTTCCTGGTGGCTGCAGCAGCAGCCTTAGCCTTTCATGCCCATCTCTGGTGTCTGCGCTGATAGCCATGGCTTGCACCCGTCTCTGGAGCTTGTTTAGGCGGTGCCCTGAATCTCCTCTCCTCGCGCACCAGGAAACAAAGAGGCAAGAAAAAGTCTCTTGCCTTTTCGGCAGCTCCAGACTTTTTCCCGGACTCCCTCCTGGCTAGCTCTGGCTCACTAGCCCCCTTCAGGCTTCCTTCACGCAGCCAACCCCAGTCCTCTCCCTGGGATCCGAACTCCGAAGCCAGAGCCTCAGCTCCCAGCCCCCGCCCGCCCCAGCGGGTGAGCAGACAAGCCTCTCGGGCTGGTGAGTGCTGGTCGGCACTGATCCTCTGTGAGGGAATCTCTCCGCTTTGCCCTCCGCACCCCTGTTGCTGTGCTCTCCTCCACAGCTCCGAAGCTTCCCCCCCCGTCCACCCTCCATCTCCACCAGTGAAGGTGCTTGCTAGTGTGTGGAAGCTTGTCCTCCTTCACAGCTCCCTCCCAGAGGTGCAGGTCCTGTCCCTATTCTTTCGCCTCTGTTGTTTCTTTTTTCTTTTGCCCTACGCAGGTACATGGGGAGTTTCTTGCCTTTTGGGAAGTCTGAGGTCTTCTGCCAGCATTCAGTAGGTGTTCTGTAGGAGTTGTTCCACATGTAGATGTATTTCTGATGTATTTGTGGGGAGGAAGGTGACCTCCATGTCTTACTCTTCTGCCATCTTGAAGGTCTCTGAAAAACTACACACTTTTAACTGGAACAGGAGGATGTTCTGGGCATTAACATGGACTTGGCATACACAGTGGGTGAAAACGACATGCAAGCTCAGTTCAGTAAAAACAGCCATTGAATTAGAGGTTTGCTGGTGGAAAACGGGATTGCAAGTGACATGCTTATCTACACAGAAAACCTCAAGGTAGATACAAAAAAACAAAACCAAAAAACCTCCTAGGACTAATGAATGAGTTTAGTAAGGCAACAAGACTCAAGGTCAATACACAGAATAATCGTATTTCTAAATATCATTAAGGTAAAGTCTGAAACTTAAATTTTTAAAAATCCCACTTATAATAGCTTTCCCCAAAATGAAATACTTAGTTATCAATCTAACATGTACAGGTATTTGTATGCTGTAAACCACAAGACGCAGATGAAAGAAATAAAGGAAAATACAGATAATTGGAGAGACATGCTGCATTCATGGACTGTAAGATTCAACATAGTAAAGATTTCAAATCTCTCCAAATTGATCTACAGATTTAACACGATTCCAATAAAAATTTTTTGTGGATATGGATAAGTTGATTGTAAAACTTATATGGAAACCGAAGAAACTAGAAAAGCTAAATCAATTTTGGGGAGAAAAAGGGAACAAAATGGAAAGAATTACACCATGCAATTTTAAGAATTACTTATATAAGGCTACAGTAATCAAAATTATGTGTTATTGACAAAGGAATCGACACATAGGTTAATGAAACAGAATAGAGAATCGAGAAATAGATCCACGTAAATATGGCCAATTTATTTTTGACCAGGGTGGAAAACAATTCAATTGAGAAAGCACAGTTATTTCAACAAATGGGGCAATTGAACATTCACATGCAAAAAAATGAATCTTGAACCTCAAACCTTATAAAAAAATTAACTCAAAATGTCAACTATAAACTTCTAGCAAAAAGCTTAAGGAAAAATCTTTGTGACTTGGGACCCAGAAAAGAATTCTTAGACATGACAGCCAAAGGCAGGTCTCTTTTTTTTAAATTGACAAATTTGACTTCATAAAAATTAAACTTTTGCTCTGTAAAGGACACAGTTAAGAGAATGAAAGAACTAATTTTTCTCTACAAGCTATATGCCTTTTCTTTTTCTTGCCTTATTGTACCAACAATATAATGTTGAATAGTAGTGAAGAAAGCAGACATCCTTGCCTTTTTCCTAATCTTTGGAAGAAAGCATTCAGACTTTTCACCATTAAGAATGATTTTTAGTGGTAGGGTTTTAACAGCTGTCCTTTATCAGACTGAGAAAGTCCCTTCTATTCCAAGATTGCTGAGAGTTTTATTATTAATGGATGTTGAAATCTGCCAAATGTATTTCTACATCAATTGATATAGTCACATGGTTTTTCTTTCTTAGACTATTAATATGTTAGATTTTACTGACTAATTTTTGAATATTGAACCAGCTTTGCATCCCTGGGGTAAACTCTACTTGGTCAAGATATATTATTATTTTTATATATCACTGGATTTGATTTGCTAATATTTTGGTGAAGATGTTTACATCTATGTTCATGAAGCATATTGGTCTGTAGTGTTCATTGGTATGCTGATTAGATCAGAGTCACATATAACAAATCTGTAGCTCAAGAGTGGTAATAAGAATCAAACATAGTAATATGGGGTTGCTTTCCTGAGCTCCTCCCTTTCAACCATCTTCCCAGTAATTTCTGGTTTCCTGGGGCTCCTCTTTTTGGCCCTCTGGCCAGAAAGCTGGGGCTTTAGTTACTCCTCTTTGCCACATAGTTCTATGACTGCCTCCATGCCTAAGGTCAAGCAGCAAGAAAAAATGGGGGTGGGGAGTGGAGTAAAAAGTGAGATGGCAACCTCACTGCTGGTTCAGAAGTCAGTTTGAATTCTCATCTTCTTCCCCAATTTGCCTACTATTTACTTTTCAAAGCCTTCGAATAGCTGCTCCATGCATTCTGTCCAGGTTTTATAGCTGTGTTCAGTGGCAGAAACAGTATGGAATGTTTTTACTCCATCTTAACTGAAACCATTAAAAGCTAGTTTAATCAGAATTCTGACAGCAGGCTTCTGTTATATTATATTCCTACTAGCATTTACTTCATAAAACTTAAGCCTGCTTGCTCACCTATACCAGCAAACTCTCTCAACTTGGTCCAAAAAGACCTAACAGGCTTGGCAGGTTTTCTTTTAAGGGCACCCTCATTCCTTCCTTAAAGGCTAAAGAAAAAGGCAGAAGTCTTCATCTCCCTAATCATAGTCTCTCTGATATCAAGTAGAGGTCCCCTAAAATTCAAGTCAGTGCCCTAGAGAGCAACAGAGCAATCGTGGTTGAAAATTATTTTATCTCTGGTGTTTAGTACTTGTCTCTGTTCCTTAAAAGTATAACTATGGTAGTACTGACTTTAATCAAGAGCCAAACCACATTAACAGATTACCTTAAAAAATCACACAAGCTCTCAGAGGTAAAACTCGGTAGAGGTACTTCTTGATGCTAAGGACATAATTTAAAAAAAAAAAAAAAGATATAGAAAAAATGAAAATTAATGAAAACAGAAAGCAAAAGGTTATTAGGCAGAATCAGAGGAGTTACATGAAGAATGAATAAGCTAGTGTCCTACAGCCAACTCCCTCAACAAATATAGGGACATATTTAACAGAAAGGGCTAAATTATCTAGATAATTATGACACTGACATAATGGGAAATCCAAAAATGAGTTTTTGTTTCATGCTCAAGGAAGACAAGATATTGGGGGAAAATGCAGGCACAGAGAGTACAAAAGATGACAGCAGAGCTGTCCTTCATAACAAATGATCCAAAAATATGAAGTAGTGTCACCTTCAGTCCGATTTTGCTACATACTTTCAGAAAGTGATAAGGTATAAAGCAAAGGAAGGAATTGAGAGGTAAGTTAATGAGCCTGTGCTCTAGAGCCCACGAGCCACAACTACTGAGTCCTCGTGCCACAACTACTGAAGCCCGTGTGCCTAGAGCCCGTGCTCCACCACAAGAGAAGCCACCACAATGAGAAGCATGTGCACCACAACAAAGAGTAGCCCCCACTCGCTGCAACTAGAGAAAGCCTGCACGCAGCAACGAAGACCCAACAGAGCCAAAAATAAATAAATTAATTTAAAAAAAAAAGAATGTCCTGCTTAGATTTCATAATTACGGTTAACATAATCTTAAACCAAAGGAAAAAAATTTTAGAACAAGTTCCAAAAAAAATCATCTCCCCACCTCACATAAATTCAAGGATACCACAATTCAAACACAGAATCCTTTTTAACCCCTTAAAGACAATTATTAAGCAGGCATTCTACCAAATCAAACAGTCACAGGGTCTGATTAATTTTTCTCCCAACCATTAAGGCTAATAATATCAGGACACTGTCCAGAAAACCTGAGATCCTCGGCTTGAAGTTTTTTTCCTCCACTGATAATTTTTTTTAATTGAAGTATAGTTGATTTAAAATACTGTGTTACAATGTTCATTGCAGCTCTATTTATAATAGCCAGGACATGGAAGCAACCTAAGTGTCCATCGACAGATGAATGGACAGAGAAGATGTGGCACATATATACAATGGAATATTACTCAGCCGTAAAAAGAAATGAAACTGAGTTATTTGTAGTGAGGTGAATGGACCTAGAGACTGTCATACAGAGTGAAGTAAGTCAGAAAGAGAAAAACAAATACCGTATGCTAACACATATATATGGAATCTAAAAAAAAAAAAAGGTTCTGACGAACCTAGGGGAAGGACAGGAATAAAGACGCAGACATAGAAAATGGACTTGAGGACACGGGGAGGGGGAAGGGTAAGCTGGGACGAAGTGAGAGAGTGGAATGGACATATACACGCTACTAAATGTAAAACAGATAGGTAGTGGGAAGTAGCCGCATAGCACAGGGAGATCAGCTCGGTGCTTTGTGACCACCTAGAGGGGTGGGATAGGGAGGGTGGGAGGGAGATACGGGGATATATGTATACATATAGCTGATTCACTTTGTTATACAGCAGAAACTAACACACCATTGTAAAGCAATTATACTCCAATAAAGATGTTTAAGAAATAAATAAATAAAATATTGTGTTAGTTTCAGGTGTACAGCAAAGTGGTATATATATATATATATATATATATATATATATTTTCAGATTATGTTCCATCATAGGTTATTACAAGATATTGAACATTGTTCCCTGTGTTATACAGTAAATCTTTGTTGCCACCTGAGATACTTGGAATTTGAAATGTACACCTGCTGGTCAGCCCTTCTAATCCATCTCTACCTTTCAGGAGAATAGTATATTCCACATAATCTCAATTGAACACTTTTCCCCTTACATGCAAACATAATACTTGATTTATGTATCGTTAAAAAGAAATATAGGGCTTCCCTGGTGGCGCAGTGGTTGAGAATCTGCCTGCCAATGCAGGGGACGCGGGTTCGAGCCCTGGTCTGGGAAGATCCCACATGCCGCGGAGCGACTAGACCCGTGAGCCACAACTACTGAGCCTGCGCGTCTGGAGCCTGTGCTCTGCAACAAGAGAGGCCGCGATAGTGAGAGGCCCGCGCACCGCGATGAAGAGTGGCCCCCGCTCGCCACAACTAGAGAAAGCCCTCGCACAGAAACGAAGACCCAACACAGCCCAAAATAAATAAATAAATAAAAATTAAAAAAAAAAAAAAGAAATATAATGTGCTGTATTCATATTAGATTATATAATTTTTTTTCCAGTTCTTACTCTTATATCCTTTTTTTTATTCCCAAACTTCTTTTCATTCCTCTGGAAGGAAAAAAACACCCAAAAAAACTAAAAACTGACATATTAGTTTTTGGAAACTGACATACCCATGGGCAATCTCAAGATTATTATATTTAAGAGTTTGATGGCATCTTTCTTAAATGTATCTTAGCTAATGGTTTTAAGCTACTGGTTTTCCCTCTAATACCTCACCTTTCCCTAAATTATGACAGCTCTGTAATACAAGCAGAACATGTATTGTTACATTCATTTTAAATACAAGGAAATGGGTAAGTTCAAAGAGGTCAAGTAACTTTCCCAAAGTGAAATCTAGATAATGGCAGGCTGAATCTAGCATCCAGGACTCCTGACTTCTACTTCAATGCTATTTCCTCTATAATACACACTTTTTCTATCAAAAGGATAATACATATCTCAGGACACACAGATCCTATACATCAAAATTAAAGAATGAGTACAACCTTCTGAAGAAGCTCTAAATAAAATGTTATATTTTCTATGTAAGGTTCACCAATCAAGAGATACAACCAATAAAGGTCTCTTGAGAAAATTTCCATTAAAAAACCTAGTGTAGCTTTCCTGCTTCCAAAGAGAGAACCTAGTGAATGGTAATTGGATGGTAACTGAACTATGCCAGTTGAAGATGCCAATTCTCAGATTCCCAAATCACAGTATTTTATTTAACTTTCTATGTATGACCATTTAGTCAATGGGAAAACAAAAGTGATAGATTTTAAAGGCCCCCTTCTTTCCCCTCCTAGATTCTAAGTGTGATCTCCAGAACAGTGACAGCAATAGAAAAATCACCAAAAATTTGTTGGAAATGCAAATTCTCAGGCTTCACCCAGGCCTACTGTGTCATAGACTCCTGGGGTGGTACCCAGCAATCTGTGTTTTAACAAGCCCTCCAGATAATTCTTATGCATACCAAAGTTTGAGAACTACTGTCTTAAACTATCAATGCTTTGAAAACATTGCATTTCTGTTTCTCTGCTATGTATACAAGCTCTTCATAACTTGTCATTTTAAGAACATCTTCTCCATACTATATTAATTTGATTGCACTTTTAATGACAAATTCATTTTTCCCTGTTCAGTGTTCCATGAGTTTTGGCTCATGCAGAACTAGCATAAAGTTTAAATACAAGTTGCTATAAATTTAATACTTAGCCTTAACTATCATATTTCACTGACTCCATATCTTTTAAAATTTCATTTAAAAAAATCCCTTGCCCTTCTTGTACCTAAATAATATATCTTCTAATCAGTAATGAGCCTTATGAGTCAGTATTTTATTTATTGTACAATAATGCTTCATGGAGAATTGTATTACTTATAGTTTTTATGTCCTATATTTTCTATAAACAAAAATCCAAAGTCCTTCAGGGTACAACTTTTCTAATCTGTTATGCATTTTAATTATTTAATACTTATTTTTGCCCAGTTTCTACAGGATGCACTGTGAAACTAATGTGCCAGCAGGTACATGTCATGCATTCCTTTTTCTTTCTTCTAATGTCTGATAACAAATGAAAGTGGGGATGCTAGGAATTGTTAAAAAGAAAGTAAATGAATTCTTTGTCTCACTCTGCACAGATGTACTAAACTCACATTTCCCAAAGGAGAAAGAAGATATTCAAAGGAAATAAGGGTCACAATATATATAACAAATGTTTAAGGAATCAGGATGTTTGAACTCCAAGGTCAGATGGTTTGCTCTGAAGAACTCTGGATGATGTGGTAAGAAAGGAAAACATTGAAGGCTAGATGGTAATCTAGGACACACAGCACACATTTCAGACAAGTCTGCAAATGCATTAAACAAAAACGTGCCTGCTTGTTTGAAGTCAGAATTGGCAATTAGTAATCTATTTAAAACCTTTCACACATTGATGGTGAAATGGAAGAATGTCAGTACTTACATTTCAGTAAAAGTATCTAGGGGAAAAAAGCCATCACAATTTAAAAGTGTCCATATTTAAAATATAAACTTACAATACAGAGAACGAGAACACTTATGACTTTTTTTAAAGGCAAAGATAGAAAACAGGAGAAAGATGGCCTCAAAGTTGGAACTAAAATGTTTGATATCCACAGACATTTTAGCCAGACAACAAAGTTTTCAAATAGATGGATAACCTGTCAGATCAATAGGAATTGTAGCAGGAGCTGCTTCAATGGATTCAGACTAGGCTGGAGGCAAACCCAAAGGCAGCCTACTTTTTTAAGTGCCAAATGAGAATGACAAAATTGGAAGAAGTCAATAGGAAGGATGAAAAGAAATTAGACATCTTTACAAAAACCTGCCCAATTTAACAGTTTGTCTTTACACCAGAATGCAAAGAAGAAATGCATAGACTCTAAAACTGTATTAGAGAGAAGAAAACCCATGGGAGAAATGACCAAGATCAAAACTCTAGTCCTTAACAGTTGAAAGCAACCATGGATTATAAGACTACGTATGAAGGGGATTCAAGTTGTGATTTAATATTTATATGACAAACATCACTGCTGAAACATTCCTCAGGATCAATAAAGCCTACAACTTCTCTAAACAGTTCTTTGGAGTTCTATATTTGTAAGATACTGTCATTAATCTGTTTCCTATGCCCAGCTTAGTAGGTAGGTAGTTACCGGAAAAAGGAAAGCAAAGCAGTTTTATATTGAGCAACTGTAAGGAATCTGTACTAATTTTCACAATCGGACAAAGAAAACTTCCTAAACAGCCAAATACCAAAAAATCACAAACCAAAGCTTTATAGTTTATAGCAGTGTGATAACAATTAGTATATCCCAAATGATAACCTTACGAATTACCATATAAGACAACAATTCAACTCTATATAAAGATAGGGTCAATGATTTTGCAACTGAACAAAATATGGTGTGTTTGATTCTAAATTAGAGGCCCTTAGAATATTAAAGTTATTAAGAACTCTAGGGGGCAAGGGGATGACAAAAATGACAATATTTTACTTTCATCCAATATTTGCAACTAATACAGAGTGGCTCTGTTCTTGGAACTGGGCCAATGTATTTGATTCTTTTTTAAATCAAAGATGATTTAGAATAGGAAGCAACCAGAAAACTTTTGAAATATTTTGGAAGGAAAATATACAGTCTTTTTAATCTTGCTAGGAAAAATAAATAAATGGAGGTGCAAAAACAGTGGGCAAAAAAAAAAAACAGGTTTGCTACAGCACACCTGCTCTCATTGAGAGGTTTTGTTTCTTCTTTTCACATTTGCTCTTACAATTTTCTTCAAAAAATCCTGTCCACCTATTCATCCTTCAGGGAATAAAAAACACAATTAAAAGAAAAACAAACAAACAAAAGCATTCCATACAAACCTGAAGGAAAAATTAATCTATGATCCAGATGTTTGTGAAGGTATATGAAAGAACAGACAGGATAAGACATTTAAGGATAAAGCGGTAAGTTTTCTGATATTTATTTTCCAAAAAGTGGGTGGGATTAGAAGTAAGATAAGCATCTATCAGTCTTAAATGAAAACAAAGAGGGACACTCATGATTCAAAGCAATCAATCTATCATCAAGCCAGGCTTGCTGTAAGATTATAGGTCCAGTTCTCATGTTAACTTTTTTAGATAATATTTTTAGATAAATTTTCTGGAAAGAAATGAGTAACAGAAATTTTTTGTTGTTGAAATAAAATGATTCGGTTTCAAATCCTTTTTAATATTCTCCTTTCCCAATTCTCTTCACCTCAATCCAGAAACCCCTCCATCCAGACAGAGTTCACGTTTTCTTTCTTTTCTATTTTAGTGAAAACACACCACATTGATTGTAAGAATCTTACTAGATTTCCATTTGCTTTGCCTCAGCTCCTACATTAATCCAAACAATAAGGGCCTTTAAAACATTCATAAATAACCTGCTGCTGCTGGCACCTAGGAGCCGAGTGCAGCAATGTTAAGCAACAACAAATTTCATAGTTCAAGAGGCGCAGTTAAGGAAAAAGGTTGCTCAGGAAATCACTCTTATTTAGCACAAAGATCCTTAAAAATTGCATGAAATCAGTCAAGTAACTATAGAAACCAATTTCTTCAGCTCCATATCACACGTCTCACACCTCAATTGTCTTTATTATCGTCTGCTGTCAGATCCTTAATCAGAAATGTGAACAGGCTTGATGATTTATTCAGCAGGGAAAAGAATCTGTAGGTCAAGTGAAAAATTTCACACACACACCCATACATACACCACGTCTTCAACCTTAGGTACTTTCATTTCCTTCTGTTCTCAGCAGCTCTGGGGGCAACTCCAGTGAGATCCAATATTAAGGCTCAATTAAAATAAGCTCCAATTAGTGGAGCTTTTTTCTCTGGGGCTAGAAAAGTCAGGAAATGGATATTGGGAAATGTAAAAAGTCAGCTACTGAGAGGAGGCTGCAGACATAAATGAACTTATTTGTTGATTTCTACAGTTGCTATGCAGAGGCCTCTGGGAGTAAAAGCTTAACCAGTCTAAGCTATAAACTAAAACCCCCGCAGCTAAACATGAACTGTGTGAAACAAGGGCTCCATTCCAGAACAGAAAACTGCTGGGCCCAGAAAATTAAAAGCCAGAGGCGTTTTCCATTTAAAACTAAATCCCAGTACCACCTCCCAGCCAAAGAATTATAAGCAGTATCAGATTTACAAAACGAACAATTACCCTGGAAAAATGTAGCCTATTGTACGGTCCCAGATGCTAAATCTCAGAAGTTTCTTTTCTTTCTTTCTTTTTTTTTAATCCCACATTATATTCCTCCAAGTGTGCTGCTGTAGTTTACAAAGAGCCATTTCTAGACAGGCCTAAGCCTTGAAAATAAATTTTAAAAGGAGAGCACATAACTCATTGACCTCATTTGAAGTACTGCCCTTGCCTGCAGCAGTTCCTGTCCTTCCCCAAGGCTTCGGCAAATGGTATGCAACAGCAAAATAAACCCTGACCTAATTGCCAGGAGAGAGCTGCCAACCTTCCCTCAAACACAAAGACAAGCATGGTAACTTGAAAGTCCTACCTCTTTGGCTTTCTGCTTTAATCTCAGCTGTTCTGGATCTTCTTTATTGGAACGACTCTATCAAAGGAAAAGAAAATTTTAATAGAAATTACTAGCATCTAAACACCATAGTTGCCGTTAAATATTTAATAAATGACAATTTTCTCTTGTGATTGAAAACCTTAGCTCCAGGGGAAAATGCCTCAATCCAGTCTCGTGCTCTCCCTCCCACCTCCCCCTCCCTCTCATCATCTGGGCTGGCTGCTGCAGTTCTAGCCCGGAGGAAGCTTATAGAGAAAATGATGCTAACAATGTCAGTCAGGTCCAGTTGAGGCATGACGTTGTTCTTGCTGGAACACTAAAAACTGAAAAATGGATGGTAGAGATGAAGGAAAAGAAAAGGATAACCGTTGGCTCAAATGAATGAAAACAATCAACATGGGCTAATCCTTAGGTGAAGCCATTTTGGTAAAAAACATGGTATTTCAAGGACTATTAAAAACAAGAACGTGACGAACTTTGAACCAAATTTCTCTCTCTTCAAAAGTGTAATTTTTAAAAATTAAGAAATACATCCCAATGTTTTCATTAGAGTATCTTATCATCTTTGGGTCCTCTGTAGCACTTAACAGAATGCTGTGCCCAAGAAAATGTTCAATAAATGTTTACTGAATGTCACTTTCCATACTGATTCAGTTTAACATTCAAAAAATGAATAATCTTACAGGACTGCTATAAGAAAAGAGCTACCTTCTACATGTAATGCCATGATGGAACCAAAGGTAAGGAAAGAACTATATTTCTGACACTACAGACATTTGTCCACTGAAAAATATGCTGCGGATAGGTGTATTCTTCTTCTTATTCTAATAAAGTTACCTAACTCCTTATAAATCTGAATATTCCATAACATTCAATAGCAGCTAACTAAAGATAGCTAACAAAACGAAAGCAAAAAGTATTTTCCTATTTACTTAGTTTAACTGATAATGTTTTTACTGATTTATCAGTACTTCTGTTAAAGGAAAACACAAGGAAGAAACTGTTTAGATTTGAGTGCCTTCTAATTTTAAACACCTTAATTAAATACCTACATAAGATTCTACCCAAAGCTAATACATTTTTTCTTAATTTTGTCTCCAATCTAATAAAACAACTTCACTCTAGCCCAAACTAAGAAAACTCCCTTGTTATTCTACTTATGTTAGGAGAGAATGAGCATGAGTATATGTGTATTCACATAGAAATATGTGTGTATGTACATGTGTGTGTACATAATTTTTCCCACAGTATAAAATGGGCACATTTGGGTATCAAGCCTTTGTCAGTCAACCAATATTTATTGACTATCCATAGTATATATTCTACTGTGTGCCACGGTTCTAGGCCTTGGAGATACAGAAATGAGGTAACAAGACAAAGTCTCTGCCTTCGAGTAACTTACATTTTAAGAGAAAAATAAAACAATTTTATAGAAATTAAACACAATTGTGAAATGTAAAACATTTATGATGGGGAAAAATAAAAAACCATGACTGATAGTGATAAGTACTATAAAGAAAATCAAATAGGATAATGTGATAGAAAGGGGGGTGTACTTCTATAGCTAGAACGGGATGGAAGGCATCTCTGAGGAGTGACAACTGAGCAGAGATCTGAATGACAAGAAGGAGGCAGCCACATAACGATCTGGGGGAAGAACACTCTTAAGCAGAAGGTACAGTCACTGCAGAAGCCAAAAAATGGGAATATGGTTGGCATACTCGAGGAAAGAAAGAAGGCTGGTGTGGTTGGAGCATAAAGAAAAGTTGAGAGGTAACGTAAGGCTGGAGACAATGTGCCGCCTTGTAGGTCATGATAAGGAGTTGGGGTTTGATTCTAGTTGTAAGAAAAAGCCAGTGGAGGGTTTGGAGCACAGGTGTGAGAGGGCACTGGCAGGACACTTTCGGAAGGTCACTCTGGCTGCCGTACAGAGGATGCACTGTGCGGGTGCAAGACTGGAGACACAGGCACACAGAGCCGTTAGGAAGCTGCTCTAAAACAACCGCTGTAAAAGCAAGACTGAGAAAAAGATGAGGGCAACTTGAACCAGCACCACAGAATATGATGATAAATAACTAGATCGAAATACATGTTGGGGGTAGAGTCAACCAGATTTATCGATGAATTGGATATAGGGTGTGAAGTAAAGAGAGGAATCAAGAATGATGCCTAGGATTATGGCCTAAGTAACTGGAAGGATAGAAAATTCCAACTTCCCGAGAAGGTAAAGACCAGAGCAGATTTGGGGAAAGGGAACTCAGTGTTCAGTTTTAGATGCTTCATTAGTAGTCTAGGATACAAACTTGGAGCACAAAGAAAGGTCACTGTGACTGGAGCAGAATGAGTGAAGAAGGGAAGGACATGAGGCAAGTTCAGAGAGAGAGGTGGGTGCCTTTTAAAATTTAGTAGTAAGTTTGGATTTTATTTTAAGGCAAGAGGAAGTCACTGAAGGATTTTAAGCAACAGAGACACACATGATTTGTTATGAAAACATTATCCTGACAACAGTATGAAAAATGGATTGTAGAAGGAAAAGGACATTAGTTAGAAGACATTATAAAGGTCCAAGGGAAAGATGACTCAGACCAGAGTGATGACAACAGTGATGAAGAGAAGGTGGTGGATACATTTTGGGAACTGAATAGGAAAGTGAACTGGACGTAGGGAGAGAAAAGAGGAAAAGGAATTAAAGATGACTCCTAGGTTTTTTTGGCTTGAACATATGGGTGAATAATGATGTCATTTACTGAGTTAGAAAATCTGTAAGAGTAGAAGGTAAAACTACAAGAAAGTGAGAGCAAGTATAATATACTACACCCGATAATAACTAAACAAGTATTTAAAGGTTTATAACCTTGTTTACAGCATAGTAATTGGGAATAAAATACCAATAAACCACCTCGTTACACTGGCTGTGTGCTTGCGTATAATACTCAAGGGCTCGAGAAAGAGCATCCTCCTGTCCCAGCAGCCTTTCCCAGTGCAAGAGGGGTCAGAATGGGGGCTGAGACTGTGGGACAGTGAGAAGCTGCACAGTGACAAGGTTGTGGTGCACCTTGGCACATGAAGGCATAGACCAGAGGTCAAGAATGCAGGGTGAGGAAGGGCTGGGGAAGACCCACCAAGGCATGGGCCAGTGGGCATGGCGGCCAATTACATGGGCGATGAAATGAGGGCAGGGGTAACAGTGGTAGCAGACAGAAGAGTCAGTCAGCATGGCTGCTTGGGAGATTAGTTACATTGATCAAATAAGTAAATTGAGAACATAAGTAAATATATCGAGGATAATGAGAGCCAAGTTTCTGACTTCAGAGTAAGTACTTATAAACATGGAAAGGTTAAGGCTAGGAAGAACCCTAAGATATCAAGAGTCGGAGATATTCATATAAATTTATAGTTTTATAACGTACACACACAGGAAAATAGTTATAGATCTACGTTTGTGTGTTTATATAGATATGTGTACATATCACATACCATACATGTTTCCTAGATCTGTCCATTTGACAGGGTCTACAGGGTATCTATGTAATGATACCCTCTTAGCAATGAGCACACTGTAGGCTCTAATCTTGATTTCTGGATATCATCCTCAACTAAAAAGTATACGGTTCCTTGGAGAACTGACTGATTCCAGGGCTGGGAAAGGATGAGTAAAAGCTGGGCCTGGAGTATCTTGTGCCTGAAAGTAAGGACATGCTCAGTGAATGATGGAAACATGATTAAAGGACAGAAGTGCCAGCTGGAAGGGTCTCCCACTCAGGAGCAATTTGAGCAACAAAATAAATAATGATAGTAATGGGTTACAACCTGTTGCATCAAACAGAAATCCACAAGCACATGTTGATATAAATGAATGCATGAATGTATGAATGAATGAATGAGAGAGAGGAAAGCTCTTCCACACAGTAGAGTACTAATAAATGTAGAAGAGATGACGAGAATAAAGAATCACCATTTGGCAGCCATCACAGAGGTATCTGATTCACAGGTATCATCTATGGATACTAAAGTTGCTCTGTGGAGTTTGAGGAGGTACGGGATATTAGTATAGTGCTATAATACCGTCCTACAAAAAACTAATTGATTACAAAGGGGGAAAGGGCAACTTTAAAATGGAGAGAACTGATCAAGGTTGCCTTTTGATATAATCAGCTGAGAAGAATGAAGCATCATTTCTATGCATTCCCACCAAGAATGCATGACCCAAGTCAAGTTGTAAGGAAACATAAGATGAACCCAGGTTGAGAGTCACCCTACAGAAGGTAAGGCTTGTACTCTTGTACTCTTGAAACCTGTCAAAGACATGAAAGAAAAAGAGTGAGAAAATCTGACTGAAGGAATCTGATGACAACTGAATAGACACATATTCCTGAATGGGAAAATGGACCATGAAGGAAAAAGAGGGTTGAGACAGCTGGTTAAATCTGAATGGGGTCTGTGGATTAGATGGTAGTGTCATGTTATTCACGTCCTGACTTGGAAGGTTATACAGAAGAATGGCCTTGCTTTCGCAAATACATGCTAGAATGTTTAGGAGTGATGAGACATCATGTCTGAAGCTTGCTTTCAAAAGGCTCAGAGAAAGATTAATTAGAGACAACAGTTCCACAACTTTGTGAATGTACGAGAAACCTCTGAATTCAAAGAAAAAAAGAACAAAAGAAAGAGAATAATGATAACGGGAGTGTGCACCTGTGTACAGAAATGATGCAGATGGAGGAAATGCGGTAAAATGTTAAAAATGGGGAACCCCAACTGAAAAGGAGATGTATAGTTCTGGCAACTTTTCTGTAAGTATGAAATCATTTCAAAATAAATGAATTTTTTAAAAAGTGATTAGTATGTGACTAGGAACAAATATTCTAAAAGGGGAGGATTCCAATAACATTGGAAATCAAAACTAAAGCATTTAAAACAAAAAATAACACTAGTATCCAACCCTTAAGACTGCTCCCCAAGGCCTACAAAGAAATGTGCAGCAACAAAATGCAAACTATGATGGAACTAGCTCTCACTCCATCTGGCACTAATGGTCCAGGAAAATGCTTAAAGGAGGAAGAAAGAAAATCAATAATAGCCTTACCTGTTCTCTCTTTTAGTATCTCTCTAACCCATTCCTGCTCATCTTCTATTTTGTTTCATATAATCCTAATTACTCCTAATTTTTACCTATAACATTCATGTCCACTTTCCAAATTTTCCTCTCTCAACTTCAACTTGGCACATATTAAATCATATCCCTAAAAAGACCTTGAAAAATTTTAAAACATTTTTACTTGGGGAGGGGGGAATGGTATGATGCTAGGCACACAGGAATTGAGAATGAGGAGACAAAAGATTATGTCTCATTAAACTAAATTAACTGAAAGCCACTGTACCACACCATCCTGTGGCTGTGAGAGAATTTATTAATAATTTCATTTTAAGAAATCCTTCAGAGAAATCTAAAGGCCTAACAAAACCAAGATAGTCAACAAATGATAAAGCCAATTCTGACCTCCTTGCCAGGCCATGTTCACTCATAAATCACACAGGACCTTACCTTGGCTGCTTTAAGTAACATTTCTCTTTCTTCTACATCCTTTCTCTGCTTCTCCAGTTGATCTAGCTTTTCAAGAAATTTGAGCTGTGATCTGGTGTCATTAGACAGGATGTAATTTTCACTTGCCTGGGGAAAAAAAAGGTCTTATGATGATCCTAGGCAACACATTCTACATTAGGTCTTGTTATAAATCAGCTAAAGACAGTAACACAAACATAGGGAACTAAATTTACAGGAGGTAATATGTTTATTTCTGTTAAGCAAACAACAACAAAATAAGAACTTTAATCATCCTTAAAATTTGAGAGGTGATTAAGCATTGAAGTTTCAAAGAGCTTTCCTAGTAAGCTTCATCCAAGGGGAGGAAAAAGGAATTAAGCCAAGCAGATCCTAATAACTGGAAGTAGAAAGCAAGAGAGTGCACCATTTACCTATAATCTAAATCTTTTTATTTAAACTATCGTCCAGATCAGCAGACCTTAATGATTAATTAAATCGTAGGCCTGTGAAAGACAAAAATAAGAAACAATCATCTCACTGAAAAATATACCTAAGATGAAAGTTATCACCCTTGTTTCTATTGTTGAATTGGTCTAACCATGCCAAGTGAAGGCAACTTCTATGAAAATACAACATAAGACAAAATGGCAAACATTAAAATCCTAAACCCTGTTGTAAGGATTTCCTTAAGCTATGGACTTGGGCAGAAACTATAGTCAAAGAAATTAAGTATACAATGTATAAATGAGAGTCATAACAGAGAAGTATAATTATTCATCTTCAATGTTCCATAAAATGATAAAATTTATACTGTTTCATTTATTCTGATATTCTACAGTGTAAAACAGTGCTTTACAGTCTAAATATTTCATAATTTTATCTGATATGACCACCTATCTCTCCTCCTTTAATACATGTATGCTTGTTGGGGGTGGGGTGACTTCCTAACATCTACTCATTTCAGTAATTCAGACGTCCAAGCTGTAGGAGGGAGACTATAAAATAGGAAAACTGAATGTTTTTAAACATTTAGTCCAACGGTCAGTGCGTGGCTTGGAAATCTGGATACAGCACCATTCCCATCTTTGTTTTATCCCATGCTTATGGTTGATTCAATTAACTGGGACTGAGAGATTTCATATGCCCAAGATTCTTTTTAAATTAAATTTTTATTGTTGGTATTTAACTAGATCAAAAGAGTATTACATAGAATAATGAACAAGGATGTATTAGTGCTACTTATTTTACTTTGTGTTTAATACAAAAAGAATTCTCAAATGTTTTTAAAGTTAAATAATACAAGATAGAATATGGAATACATTATAAGCCAACCATATAGGCATAAACAATAACCAGTGGTTTCTTAAATACTTCATTTTTACCATTTTTGTGTTCATATACCCTGGAGATAATTTACTGACAGGATTTAATTTAAAAGGACAGCAAATGCTAAATTAAAAAGGGGCACAGACTTTCTAAATTTGAACCCAATCTCATTTCCATGTTAAGATTCCTTCTCTCTCTTCCAACTCAGTACAACTGCCTCTTGCTTAATGCATCCTTCCTTTACTCTTACACATCCTAAACAACTGAGTGTCTTCCCTACTTCTACTGAGTCTCCAATTTTATTTAAACAACAGTAACCCCAATCTTATCATGATGCTTCCTGTCTACCCAGCTGGTCTAACTGAAGTCTTTTTGCACCACAGAGTCAGGTGGTTTAGCAGTGAAAATATAAGGACTCAGACCAAACAATAACATCATCAAGTGAATCCCATCTAAAGAAAGTACTACAGCCCCTTTCAACTGGAAAACATGAAGTTTCTCCACAGCCACTGGCACGTAGAAGACTCTAACATATCTTCAGTGGGAAAAAAGCTGGCAGCAAGATCAAAAGCTTTGTATCACGTGTGTCACTTTCTACTTCTTTACTTAAATCTCAGTTTATGGACTATGATTAATTAGAGAATTACGTCTAACCAGGTGAAAGATTATCAAAAGTAGATGGATTTCAAATGGAAAGAGATGGTGGGATTTTGCTTTTAATAAAAGTAGCTTGGGGCTTCCCTGGTGGCGCAGTGGTTGAGGGTCTGCCTGCCGGTGCGGGGGACGCAGGTTCGGGCCCTGGTCTGGGAGGATCCCACATGCCGCGGAGCAACTAGGCCCGTGAGCCACAATTACTGAGCCTGCACGTCTGGAGCCTGTGCTCCGCAACAAGAGAGGCTGCGATAGTGAGAGGCCCGCGCACCGCGATGAAGAGTGGCCCCCACTTGCCGCAACTAGAGAAAAAAAAAAAAACCCTCACACAGAAACGAAGACCCAACACAGCCATAAATAAATAAATAATTAAAAAAAAATAAAAGTAGCTCACTTTTGTGAAATTCATGGAGTAAAATTTCCCATACTGTACAGATAAAAATAAATCCTATCAGGGATGAACTGAAATATAAGGACAGGGCTCAATCTGTGACACAAAGATTATTAAAATCAAAGTCTACAAAATAAGTATATAATTTTGAACTAGATCCAAATATAATTAAATGATTATTATTTCTGTTTAAAGAAGGATGATCATGTAGCTGCTTGTCTATATGTGCAAATTCACACAGTGGCATTAGCTGTATTAAGGAATAAGTGTGGGGAAAGGTGGACAGGGGAAAATCAATCAGGATAGGCAGTGTCAAGACAGAAGGTTAAGAAGGTGTTAGCTTTAAGCTAAGTTATTGAGTTTCTAAGTGGGGTAGATACTATCCATTTTGCCTGGGGCAACTAAATCCTTGAAATATGTGTTATTGATATACATTAGAAGAACTACTCCATCTGAAGGCTATACATAATAGAGCTTTGGATGGCATTCTGGATAGTAAACATTACTTGGAAAAATTCTATTCTATACTAAAGGTACATGCTACATTTTGTATACAAACTGCTTACTGTAAATGAAAGTGCACTCATGTATATCTGAAACAACAGGGTGTTTGAGGCAGGAAAAGGGGAGAATCCAGATGTGAAAAATTATAAGGCTCTTTAAAAAGTTACAGTAAAAAGACAAAAAGGAAGACTAATCCCCCCACATCCCAAAAGTGAAGGTAAATTGTTATCAATTTAAATTAGGTTACTGCAAATTTAGGATGCTAATTGTAATCCCCAAGGTAACCACTAAGAAAATATCTAAAAAATACACACACACACACGCACGCGCGTGTGCGCGCGTGCGCGCACAAAGGGAATCAAAACAGTATACAACAACAAAAAAAATCAAACAAAAAAGAAGGCAGTAGTAAAGGAGTGCCAAAAAAGCTGTAAGACACACACAAAACCAGAAATAGCAGAAGTAAGTTCTTCCTTAATCAGTAATTACTTTAAATGTGAACGGATTAAACTCCTCAATCAAAAGGTAGAGACTGACAGAATGGATAAAAAGCAAAAATCCAACTATATGCTGTCTACAAGATATTGGCTTTAGATAAAAGCACAAATAGGTTGCAAGTCAAAGGATGGGAAAAAAATATTCCATGCAAATAATAACCAAAAGAAAGCAGGGGTGGTTATACTAATATCAGGCAAGACAGACTTTGTGTCAAAAACTGTTAAAAGAGACAGGACATTATATACTGACAAAAGAGTGAATTCACCAAGAAGATCTAACAAGAAGATATACACACTAGACAACAGAGCCCCCAAATATATGAAGCAAACACTGACAGAACTAAAGAGAAATAGTTTTACAATAGTAGTTGAAGTCTTCAATACCCTACTTTCAATACTGGATTGAATACCTATACAGAATATCAATATGGAAATAGAGGACCTAACACTATAAACCAACTAGATCTAAGAGACATATATGAACATTCCTCCCCAACAACAGCAGAATACACATTCTTCTCAAGTGCACATGGAACATTCTCCAAGACAGACCATATGTTAGGCCACAAAACAAGCCTCAATAAATTTAAAATGATTGAATTGTGCTAAGACTATTCTCTGACAACAATGGAATGAAGCTAGAAATCAACAACAGAAGGAAAACTGGAAATTTCATGAATATGTGGAAATTAAACAATATACTCTCAAATAACCAATGAAATAAAGAGATCTCAAGGGAAATTAGAAAATACCTAAGAAGATGAATGAAAACAAAAACACAATGTACCAAAACTTATAGAATGCAGCAAAAGCAGTGCTCAGAGAGAGTTTTATAGCAATAAATAAATGCCTACATTAAAAGGGTAGATCTTAAATCAGTAACCAACCTTACAGCTTCAGGAAACAAAATGAGAAATGAAAGTAGGATCATTACCACTGACCTTACAGAAATAAAAAGGATCATTAGAGAATACTATGAACAACTGTATGCCAACAAATTAAATAACCTAGAAGAAATGGACAAATTCCAGAAGCACACAAAAATAAATACTGATATTAGGGGTTTTTTCACAGCTTTTTCTGATGATCATATATTTTTAAGTCAGTCCAGCAAATTCTCACAAAGATTTAGACAAGTGAGGACCTCAGCAACTATAAATAGTTCTTCCAAAGTTCTAAATGAAGCAGAAAGGAGAGAAAACAGAATGATTTCCTCTAGGAAATTTACCGGTGGTAGAGTGGCTGATCTTCCCTAGATTGCTTTTAACCTATGTGTAGGACATCATGACAATGACCATTCTTGCAAACTCAAAACCTTATAAGGTTACCCATATACCACATTGTACAAAATCTACCTATGAACATTTCTTGATATAGGGGGAAAAGGTTATCTTTTTCAACCCTCATTACCCAATAAATTTGTTCTCCATCAAAACCATAATGCAAATAAATCTAATGCTTTCATCTTGATGATGGCAAGTGATTTGGTTCACACTACTAGGGATAAGATAGGCTATTCTTGCATTTAATTTTTTATAAAAGTGGTCAATATCAATAATGAGTGGCACCAATATTAGCACTCAATGCAATCATTTAACTTATTAAAAGGAACAGGAGTGCTAGCAGAGAACGGATCACTGAAGAGAACACAGCTATCCAATATATTATCCCTTCTAACATATCCTCCCTCCCACTCAAGAGCTTTAGGAGGAGAAGCCTCAGTCAGAACAGATGCAAATTTCAATGTACAGTGACACAGAAGCTTTGGATACCATTTGAAACCCTATTTTATTTGTCATGTAAGCGTATCTAAATAAGGCAAATTAGGAATGAGACTTTTATTTTCTACCAATATGAAATATGTCTCGACCATTTCCTTGAAAAAATATACTTAGAATATGAATCCATATCAAAAAACTACCTTTAACACAATAAAAAAGAGACAGAAGAGTTTGTTCTTCTTTAAGGATTTCCTTTACCTTGTAAGTTGTCATTCGATGCTGAGCGATTGTAGTCAGTTTTTCTAGAAGGCCTCGTAATCGTTCCTGTGTTGCATGGGAGATCAAGTTCACAGCATCAGAGTTAAGTTCTGTAATGTCATGCTTTTTACCTGTGGAAGCAGAGAAAATCCATTACGTGTTTTAGTAGTGGCTGATAATTGAAATAATTAGCACAGCAGGTATTCTGTTCCCCCTGGAAGTCATACCCATTATGAATAAAGGTTTGGAGATTATGATTTTCCTGGTAAAGTCACAACTTCAAAGATCTTAGACATTACATTAATAAAACCTAGCCTGAAGCCTCAGAAAATATAGACATTGTTTCACTTAGCCTCTAGACTCATTCTCCTTGCAAGGTCATTTATAGGACAAAGTTAATAAGAACACAAATCAAGTCTAGTGTTCAGGGAGGAAAATGGTAACTGCAGAAATCAGTGCTGTATTCTGTTAATTTTAGTCATTAAAAAAATAGAAAATTACATTTTGCCGTTTGACACTGTTAACAATTTATGACATTTATTTCAGTTAATTCAGATTGCGAGCCTCTGTTAATAACTTGTCTGCATGACACACCTATACTCCTTTTGTCCATTACCGATCATGCTTATTTTGCACTAACTCATGTTCCATAAGTTGACCTGGTAATTAATTTACAAGTTGAAATGGTTTCAAAGCCTCATCATTTTACCCATCAATTTGAAAAATTTCTCTTTCACTATATCTCCTTCCATAAATAAACCAAACTTCTATTCTTCCTTCTGCTAACTAGAAAGAAAGTTTCAGGAAAACAATTTGGACCACATACCCCAAAGCAGAAGCTCATTTATAAGTCAACCTTATCAGTTTTTAAATAGTAATTCTCCAGCTCAGTGAAACAACCTGTATCATCAGAGACCTAACTCTAAAGATAAAGGTAATTAGGTAATCTCATTTAAATGAGCTTTTAAATAGTGCTATTGTGTTTGTTTTTAACATATGTATTTATAGAAATTTAAAATATATTATTGTTTGATTTTGCACTCTATCTGAAACATACTCATATACTCAAAGTGTGAATGAGTATTGCAAAAAACAAGCTTTAATTAAAAGCTAACAATTCTTAAACACATTCTTTGACATTATTCTATAACAAATGTTAAACTTCATTCAAAATGTGGGCTATAGTAAATCACACAGGAAAACGATATAAAATGATTCAGCTTCTCCTATAACAAACCTTCAAAACAAAGCAGTTCATTACTTTGTAGCAAAAATGAATTAATCACCAAGTTATGATTCAAGGAGGGGAAAAACACTGAAAAGTCAAATCTGCTTTACTAAAACATCAGCATAAACAAATAGTGGGAGCCTTCTATAGAAGGAATAATGCAATTTCAAAACAATCCAATGATTAAAATTATAATTAAACATAGAGTATATAGAGGATGACATGCCAGTTAATTCTTAAAGAAAGTGAACATTTAAGAATATATAGGGTTTGGGGAGAAACTTTGAAAATAATTTCATATGTATTTTATAAAACAGAAACCTATGCTAAAGAAATATCGTATGTTTAAAATACTAAAAATAAACAAGTGCTGGGAGTTGCAATCAATTCCAGGGCTTAGTGAACAATCAAACATTCTAATATCTTCACTAAACTGATGATAAAACATAACAGAGTTACAAGTTAAAGTCTCACCTTAAAATAAAACACTCCCTTTAGTAAAGTCACCATTAACTGTTTAAGGCAATCTAGTAGGTGTTTGCAAGCTTACTATGTGATTTTTACAGAATGTCTGTGTAATTTAATTTAGGTAATTAGCAAAAAAGGAAGAACACTGGCATGTTTACTCCTCTAACATATTCAAGTAAGAAAATCTTCCTCCCCAAATTCTTTGGGTTACTTTATAATTCCTGTTATTAAGAAATGGTCTTGGTTCTGATCTATTCTGTAAACATGGAATTTTATTATAAATGAAAAAATTCCTAGAAATATATAACTCCATTCACTCCATGGTTTTTGTTTTTGTTTTAAAAGCTTAGGTAATTTAGAGGGAAGAAGTTCTGCAATTTTCCATCATATTAAATGACAAGTTGGTGTTTTACCATCAAGAACTGAAAATACAAAGAGTTCTCCTTGAAAGCAGAGGTTAGCAAACTAAATCTGGTCTCTATAGATAAAGTTTGATGGCAATACAGTCTTTTCTATTTGTTCATATGCTGTCTACAGTTGCTTCTGTAACATAACAGCAGAGGTAAGCAGTTGCAACACAGACTATATGGCTCACAAAGTGGCGAATATTTATGATCTGGTCCTTTGCGGGAAGAAATATTGTCAATCCCTGTCCTAAATGATGGAAAATGCTCTGTCAAACTAAAAGTTTTCCTATCATATAATCAAGGTTTAAATCAAGCTAGAAATAAAATTTAGAAGGGGGGCAGGGAATTGCTAAAACTAAGTATGAATCTACTTCTACTCCACCAGAGTTCTAAATAATTATATGGCTAAAAGGAGTTAAAACACCAGTAAATTTCCCAAGCCATCACAGAAAGATATTTGCTTAGGCTTATTCCAAAGTTAAGGTACCCTCTCCTATACAATAGAAAATACAATGCAAAGAAGAAAACGAAAGAGAAAGAAAGAGAGGGAGGGAGGGGAGGAGGAGGAGGAGGGAGGGCTGGAGAGGAGAGAAATCAAACAAAACACAAGCAAACAGCAAACAAACATTTTACAATTAGCTCTTCTGAATTTCTTTCCCTTTGAACTACTGTAAATTCTAGTTTTTCAAGATAAAAGAAGGATAACATATAACCAACTTAAATTAGAGGTGAAAAAAGTGATAATCTCAATAACATACAGTAGGAGCTCACATATTTCTTTATTGAGTAATTGTGAAGTAGACTTAGAATATGTAATAGTAATGTATTTTGAAGTCCTTAAATATACCATGGATGTATCAAAAATCTGAAACCTTCACATTTTTGTGTCAGGCCTTCAACACAGAATGTAAAGGTTCTTAGTCAAGCATACTAAAAGGTCACTGGCACTGGCCCCTCAAATTGGACATGGGTGAAGGAAGAGAGCTAGAGGAGACTCCAATAAGTCCCTGTGTCAGGACACAAGAAGTGAGATAACTCACATGCAACAATCTCTCTCCAATCTGTCTCTTTTTTCAGTTACCACTGCAAGTTTGGTATTAAACAACAACAAAAAAGCTGTTTGGCTCCAGAATAAAACTGGTATGTTCTCTTCCATTTCCTTTCACATACTTCAGGCCACCCAGCAACTACTCCTGGCCAGAAAGAACTCTGATATTCTAGTTTAGTTCTTTTACAGTATGGATGGGTTTGAATTTCAGGATTGAGATGAGGAAAAAGGGACTTACTCTCATTGACTATTTCTTTATTTCATAAACACAAACTTGTAACAAGTTACATGCCTAAAGCCCAACCAAGGAAGAACAGCACAGAAAAAAATAGTATATCATAAGCATATATTCATTTTTTACACATCTATTCTCCCATTAAGATGAATAAAATATTAACTTCTATTATCTACACCAGAAACCATAGGTTACATGATTTAAGTTACATTAATAATTTTTAAAATAAAATACTTTTTTCTATAACACCCATGAAATCTTGATTACTTCCAGAGCCTTTTTTAAGCCTCAGAATTTCCAGAAAAACCAACCCAGGCTATCTCTTTCGATAGCATTTTCCTTGGAAGAGACAGTCCTATCAGGTCAATAATCGTACTTACCAATGTCTAAAATTCTCTTTTGTAGAGCTCCAATGAAAAGAAACGGTTCATCTTTACATGACTGAACAAGTGTGCCCACCAATTCAGAGTTTGTTGCTAAGATGCAGGCATTTTCTTCACTAAGGTTGACCCCTGCCATGGAAGTCACATCATTGATGTCATCTTCATCTCTAATAGAAAAAAAAGAAAGCTTTCAGTGGTGGTGGTATGTGAATGAGTGATTTAAGAGAGCAAAGATGGCTTCCCCGATGACGCAGTTGTTGAGAATCTGCCTGCCAATGCAGGGGACACGGGTTCGAGCCCTGGTCTGGGAAGATTCCACATGCCGCGGAGCAACCGGGCCCGTGAGCCGCACTTACTGAGCCTGCGCGCCCGTGAGCCACACTTACTGAGCCTGCGCGTCTGGAGCCCGTGCTCCGCAACAAGAGAGACCGCGATAGTGAGAGGCCCGCGCACCGCGATAAAGAGCGGCCCCTGCTTGCCACAGCTAGAGAAAGCCCTCGCACAGAAACGAAGACCCAACACAGCCATAAATTAATTAAATAAATAAATAAATAAATAAATAAATAAATAAAAGAGAGCAAAGAATTATAGATCTCTCCTTATAACTAAAGACATTATTTTACTCAATTTATCTAAGCAAGAGAAGTAAAGCATGGCTATCTTTCCGTCAGCCTTTAAAATTCATTGGTGTTTCTAACCACTAGTGTACATTTAATATCAGAAAGATGAATCAGAAGCAACTTTAGTCTCCTAGTGCCCATCTCTCCCGCTCTCAGTTTAGTAAATAAGATACTCTAAGAGGGATTTGGAAGTTATACTAAGTTATCCCAAATTGCAGGTAATGAAAGAATGAAATAAAAACAGACTTCTTTGTTTTCATCCAAGATGATTTAAAAACCCCTCAGATATCCCCAGTGCAGTCCACTGTTCCACTGAGGAGCAGGAGAATTCCCCCAATCCCTAAAGGTCCATACCCGTGTAAAAGCCCTTGAGAAGAAGCTTTCTAGACTAGCTATTCTGAAACCATATGGTTAAAACTAGTTTTGTTTTTCCGCTTCAGACTTTTGGTGTGCTCCATCTGTACCAACTGAATTCATTAAACCACCTCCTCAAGCAAGTGGCTGCAAAGGGCTTATATTTAAAATATAAAATTATACACACATATGTAAAAGACATACATATAAAAACACAAAATATGTTTGAGCTCCTTGCATTGTGCCAGCAAAATTAAATAGTTGCTTTTATCTAATAGAATTGCTACATGGCTACAGTACTAAGATGAGTATATATGTTTAAGGATAGAGAAGTGAGAGACAAAAACACTAAAATTCCCTTATGGCATTTTTAACACCCTGTAATAACAAGCATATTACTGATCATAACTCATGTACCAATGCATAACATAATTTACACAAACATGATTATATAAAAAACATATTGTTTCTATTTATTGCATGGGCCAAAAGATAGATCATGTGGTTTCATGTCAACAGATTTAAATTATGAACCTCCTTGCGGTAATGCATTTATGCACAAAAAAGGGAAATAAAGTATAACTGTCAAGCGCTCAAGATATAAAGGCCTCTGGTGTTCAGCTTTAAAAAGCAGCATGTTAGGAGTGAGAGGGCAAGAGCCCCTACTCACACAGGTATGAGAGATTCAAACTAAATGAAAGAAAGTTAAGTGCTGGACATAGCAGTTGCAAGGGAAGAGAAAGAACAATGGTCTCACAATCTGAACACTATATTTAAAAACCTAACATTAGGGCTTCCCTGGTGGCGCAGTGGTTGAGAATCTGCCTGCCAATGCAGGGGACATGGGTTCAAGCCCTGGTCTGGGAAGATCCCACATGCCACGGAGCAACTAGGCCCGTGAGCCACAACTACTGAGCCTGCGCGTCTGGAGCCTGTGCTCCGCAACAAGAGAGGCCGCTATAGTGAGATGCCCGCGCACCGCGATGAAGAGTGGCCCCTGCTCGCTGCAACTGGAGAAAGCCCTCACACAGAAACGAAGACCCAACACAGCCATAAGTAAATAAATAAATAAATAAAATAATAATAATAATAATTAAAAAAAAAAAAAAAAACCTAACATTAAAAGGTGTGTCTCTGTAATGGAGAAAAGAAAAAAAATGTAATTAGTATCTCAAATCAACCAAATGAAACACGCAATATAAATAAACTGTATGGGGACTTCCCTGGTGGTCCAATGGATAAGACTCCATGCTCCCAATGCAGGGGGCCCAGGGTTGATCTCTGGTCAGGGAACTAGAGCCCGCATGCCACAACTAAAAGAGCCCACACACCACAACTAAAGATCCTGCATGCCGCAACGAAGATCCCATGTGTTGCAACTAAGACCTGGCACAGTCAAATTCATAAATACTTAAAAAAAAAAAAATCTATATGAAAATGGTTGGACTCCACCTCATCAAATGTCACAGAGGTACTGTCAGAGGGATGGTATGCTGAGAATGGTTCTAAGAATCAATTTACCAACTATGTAAACAAAGAAGTATTCCAGAAACATCTAAACATTTAAAGTCTAAAGTGTAAGACGTAGAGAATGGACATGAGGACACGGGGAGGGGGAAGGGTAAGCTGGGACGAAGTGAGAGAGTGGCATGGACATATATACACTACCAAATGTAAAATAGATAGATAGTGGGAAGCAGCCGCATAGCACAGGGAGATCAGCTCAGTGTTTTGTGACCACCTAGAGGGGTGGGATAGGGAGGGTGGGAGGGAGATGCAAGACGGAGGAGATATGGGGATATATGTATATGTATAGCTGATTCACTTTGTTATACAGCAGAAACTAACACACCATTGTAAAGCAATTATACTCCAATAAAGATGTTAAAAATAAATAAATAAAATCTATAGCATAAGAACAGTAGAAACCATAAACCTAAAGATGGACCAAGATCTGAGTAAAAAAGTATTTTAAAAGGTCTGAGTAAAAAATATTTAAAAAACCCCAAGTATCAAGAAAATGAAAAGACAAGCCATACAATGGGAGAAAACATTTGTAAAAGACATATCTGATAAAGGACTGTTATTCAAAACATATAAAGAACTCTTAAAACTCAACAATATGAAAACAAACAGATTAAAAAATGGGCCAAAGACCTAATAGACACCTCACCAAAAAGACGTGCAGATGGCAAACAAGCATAAGAAAAGATGCTCCACATCCTATGTCATCAGGGAAATGCAAATTAAAACAATGAGATACCATTACACGTCTATCAGAATGGCCAAAATCCTGAACACTGACAGCACCAAATGCTGATGAGGGTGTGGAGCAACAGGAACTCTCATTCATTGCTGGTAGGAATGCAAAATGGTACAGCTACTATGAAAGACAGTTTGGCAGTTTATTACAAAACTAATGATCCAGCAGTTACACTTCTTAGTACTAACCCAAAGGAGCTGAAAATTTATGCCCACACTAAAACCTGTACATGGATGTTTATAGCAGATTTACTCTTAATTGTCAAAACTTGGAAACAACCAAGATGTCATTCAGCAGGTGACTGGATAAATAAACTGTGGTAAATCCAAACAATAGAATATTATTGAGTCCTAAAAAGAAACGGTATCATACCATGAAAAGACTAGAAGAAACTTAAATGCACATTATTAAGTGAAGTAAGCCAATCTGAAAAGGCTACATACTGATGATTCCAACTATATGACATTCTGGAAAACGCAAATTATGGAGACAATAAAATGACCAGTGGTTGCCAGGCGTTAGCAGAGAGGGATGAATATGCAGAAAACAGAGGACTTTCAGGACAGTGAAACATACAGTATCTGTATGATACTATAATGGTCTATACATGTCATTACACATTTGTCAAAACCCACAGAATGTACCACACACCTAGTGAACTGTAAGGTAAACTATGAACTTTGGGTGATAATGATGTCTCGATGCAGGTTCATCAATCGTAACAAACAGACCACTCTGGTGGGGGATGTGGATAATGGGGGAGGCTGTGCATGTGCTGCCATTTTCTACAACGTCCAAATCAATTTTTTGCTATGAACCTAAAACTACTCTAAGAAATAGTCTATTTAAAAAAAAAAAGGCCAAGTACAAATCGATGAAAAGTCAGTTCACTCCAAAAGAGAATACCAACCAGTTACTTAACACCTTTAGGACTCAAATTTTTCTTCCTCTAAAAAATGAATAACTTAGATTAGGTACTTTCTAAGGTCACTCTCAGCCACTTAAAAGAATGAGGCAGCTCTCTTTGGCCAGACACAGAACAAATGCCAAGGTGTATTGTGAAGTGGGAAAAAACTAAACAAAACATAACAAGGTATAGAACAGACTGCACCTTGAAAAAAATACACACACACAAGCATAACATATCTCTGGATGCACAAGAAATTCTCCTCTGGAGAGGGAAACAGGGAAGCATGGATAGGAAGAAGATTTCATTTATACCACATCATACTCCCTTCTACCCTTTGAATGTTGTAGTGTATACACAGATTACCCAATCAAATGGTTAGTGATATTTTAAAAAATAATATATAAATAAACAGAGAAAGAAAACTGGAGACAGAAAAATATTATGAAGTTTAGACATATGGCCTCATCCTTCCTTTAAAAAAAATCAGAATTGCTTAAGGTACACAGGACATGGCCTTTACACACATGCACACAACACTGATTGTTCACAATCTCAGCTGTTTGCCAGGTACACAGGCCCTGTAAACTGCACCCTGCTTCCACAGGCAAGTTCCCACATACCCCTGCTGAAATCTCACATACAGACTGGAGAGACCAGTACCAGGCCTCCTTACTAACAGTACCATGCACAGTACTAGAACTGAACAGAACTCATTAATGAGGAGACTGCCCCTTGTCTTTTAGAATCTTCTTGCAGCCCTTCTCTGAACTAAGAAGGGAGTTAACCACCCAATAAGATTTGTTCTTGCCTACCCCCCCCCCAATTTGGCCCCAAGCTGAACACAGCTCCCTCTAGTTCAGCTGCCAGTTGCTATGGTTACAGAGGGCAGCAGGAATAGAGGAAGACCCCTACTGAGGGAAGAGGAAAAGGTACCACAATAAACAGTACCCGAACCACTTAAAACTTCCTCTAAGAAAGGAGGCAGACTAAAGGAAAGCAAAGACAACACAGTGTTGTAGCAGCATTATTGATAAGGCTAAATATTGTAAGATAGGCCAAGGCAGTAATAAAGGCTTTGATGCTGAGGCGTATTTGTGATTCTGGGTTGGCTCAATTTTAAAGGAAAAGAAAGTGAGAACCTCCAAATCGCATCTTCAAGTCTTCTGGTCTAATGCAGTATGTCTTTTAACGAAGGTGCTGTGAAAGATAACCTGTTTCATTTTAAAAGACATACAAAAAGGAAATTTAATAGTGCCTCAGTAGAAAAAGGCTTCCAACTCAAGATTCTGTGGGGAGTAATAGGTTAATATGCAAAAATTAAAGTAGCATTACCCAATTATCATTAATACCTTGCATTTTGGTTTCTGAAACTGATCTAATTCTTTAGCTTTTTATAAAGTTAACCATTGCTTGTGCCTACCTTCTTAAATCTCTTCTACCCTCTTAAGATCTGTAATAGCACCAGACTAATTTTTATATAGTAGAGAAAATCACATTACTTTCCTATTCAAAAACATTTCATGATCCTATGAGCTCAACCTGATATTCAAGGCCTTCCAAGTAACGACCTTAACTTAGCACTCTTACCTCCCATTCCTCACCATAAAATAGCTCCTACTGATTCTGGCTTTCCTGTTCTAGTCTTTAGCTTCTCTTGCTTTATTATCTTTCAGCTGTCAGTGCCTTATCTATATTCCAGACCTACTTCAAATGCCTACTTTGGAAATGTTGGTTTAACTTATCTTTATACTTTTAAAGCATCTGTCCAATTGCTACATCTTTTGAACTTCCAAAGGTACATTTTGTCTCTATTATGGTAGGTCTTACTCTGTCTTCCAATAATCAACTATTTGCCTTATACTTCAACCAGACTAATTTTATTGATCATATTAATCACTTTCATCACCTATCGCTTCTAGCAGAGTAGTCATAAATGGTGCTTAAATATTTGAGGAATTTGTATGTGCTCAGAACAGCGTGCTGTTTATCTGTGACAATGTACTGGGAAGTAGAAGAATGGTGGGTAAAAATATGAGTCAAACTGCCTACCGTGAAATCCTGACTCTGCCACTTACTGTCTATATGAAATAAAGCAAATTAATTAACCTCTCTAGGCCTGCATCATCAGTAAAATGGAGACAATAACATTCCCTACATCTGAGACTGAGGATTGAAGGAAGCAATCATATCACGAAAAAGGAGTTCCTTTAATATATAAAGAGCTCCTACAAATAACTAAGGAAAAGACCTAAAATCCAATGGAAAAATGGACGAAACATAGAAACCTTCAGTTAATGAAAAATTTTAAATGACTCAAATATAAGATGTTTTACGCTACTCATAAGAAAAATGTAAGATACAATTTTTCACCTGTTAGATTGGTAAAGTTCACGAGAACATGTGGAAATATGATACCTTAAGCTTTGTTGCTCAGAGTATAATTTGTTAATCCAACTCCACTGAGAGTTATTTGACATTACCTAATTTAAAGTGAATAAACTGCTCTTTCTAGAAATTATGTTAAACGATAGTCATTGCAACTCTGTTTTCTGAGTACAAAACACTGGAAACAACCTAAATATCTATCATTATGTAACTTTGTTAAAAACATCAAATCACAATGATTATATGCTGATATTGAATAATCTGCAAGATTTATTACTACTAAGTTGTAAATATCAAAATGGGTTGGCCAAAAAGTTCATTTGGGTTTTTCCATTACATCTTATGGAAAAACCCGAACGAACTTTCTGGCCAACCCAATAAAACATCATGTATTGTATACTGCCATCTATGTTGAAAAGAGTCTATCTAGAGAGATATGCAAGAAATTGCTAACAGTGGTTGGCTCTGGGCTGAGAACCTGGGTAGCAGAGGGAAAATGATGCAAGAGAGAACCTTATTTTTTCCCCACCGTATATCCTTTTGTTCCTTTCGAATGCTATACAAAATGTATGTATTACCTAGTCAAATAAATATATAATTTGCTTAAAAGGTATAAACAAAAAATTTTTATTTTAAGAAGATCAAGTTCTTCCTTTAGGTTACTAATCCCTGGTAAAATAAGGTTACCTTCAATATTCTTTTTTCACCACCCTTGGGCATAACCTCGCTACATTACCACAGCCAGCTTACAAACCCTGCTTTCTTCCTTCTATGACTTTTTTAAAGGTATCTTTCCTCATGGGAAATTCCCTTTCCTCTTTTTAACTCAAACACAGCATAGGATATTGCAGTATTTCTCAAACTTCAGTGATTTTAGGAACTACTTACGAGTATATTCCTTCGCAGTTTATTCAGCATGTAAGCACAAAGATAATTTATCTTAAATCACATTTTACTATGAAAAAATCTGGCCAAAAACTATGAAAGACTTCACAATCTCATCTCTAAGTCTTCATTCATGTAATTTCCCTGTGAGGAATGTTTAAGAACCTAATTTCTAACAAGATTTAGCATAAGGCAACTCCTTCAAGAAGATTTTTTTGTTGTTGAATTTTAACCCCAGATTTAGAGTTTTTCTGGGCACAGCTCAGAAGGATGTTTCCTCCCTGTCTCCTGACTTTCCAAGATTTTGTCACCAGAGACTGTTTTCTCTCTCTTTAAGTCCTTGCTTGAATGATTAATCATCTATATTATGTCATACTCTATATAACAAGTGTATATCATTGATACACTTGTATATTTAAGGACAGACTCTTAATAAATACATAATGAAACAATTAATTACATATGAAGCAAGGTAGAGCACAAGCTTAATCTACACTAGAGAATCTGATTCTTGCAATAGGAAAAAATGGGACATTAAAGTTGGTGGAATAATATTATCTGTGCAAACAGCATGTAACCTTGTCCTATATTATTTTCTAAGTGCCTTTTAAAGCAAATTTTTTAAAAAACCTCTTAATTCCTAGCTGTTAAAATACCTTCTAAGTTATATAAGTATATATTAATATACACATATATGTATTATTTATCCATAAATATTTTATTATTTCTCTCTAAAATATAAGGACTCTAAACGAAGACCTTAACCATAAGGCATTATCACCTCTTCAAAAAATCAACAATAATTCCTTATTATTATCAAATAGTCAGTCTGTTTAAATAGAGTTAACTATACAAACATGCACAGGTACTGTAATATTTATCACTTCTGATTCTGAAGTACAAAGAATAAAACACAAATGTCTGGCACCCTCTGGTGTTTAAACACTATATAGCTTCCCTTATTCGTCCCAGATGTACTGACAAGCACAACAGAAAATATGACTTACACTGGGAAAAAGTCACAAAAATGTTCTTTTCAGTTAAACAGGTAGTTTTGAAAATACAGGCAGATATCACTCTGTTATTAAACCTCATCCAGTTAAGACAGGATCTAATGCCATACACTATTACCTCCTCTTATTTAACAAAAGAGTCAATATGAAGGGTCTATTTTAAGCTTCATTTTAACAATAACTGAAGTGATATTAAGTATCCAAGAAAGCAAACTGAAAGAAAAGACATTACTATAAAAAGATATGCATAAAGCCACATATAACCCAAATAACTAGAACATATTATACAAAAATGAAAAGTGTATCTTTGTGCAAAAATCAAATATATCTTAAAAATAGATTATATCTAAGATTATAGATACTCCTGTTCTCTTTTTCAAAATTCATTATTTCAACAAATTTCTGAATGCTTATTATGAACAAGGCATTGTTCTAAATGTTAGATATACAATGGTAAAGTTATTGTAAACTCTCAGAGATTTAAAAAGGAGTGGGGCGCATAAAGAAGGGTAAATAAATGAATAGGGTAACTTTAGATAGTGCCTCAAGACAGCAGATGTGACTGAAAAAGGAATAAAGAGAGAGGATTTATCTAAACAGATATAAAAACAAATAATGAAAGATAATTGAAAATGCAAAAATATTAACACAGAAATAAAACAAAAACAGCACTAAAATGAAAATCTTGAAATGTACCCTTGTATAACTGAGAATTTACTAAAAGGTAAAGCAGCATTTCAAATCAGAAAAGTAAGGATGATGAAATCTTCAGTAACTGTTGTTGAGATGAGCAACCCAACGGGGAAAAGGTAATTTCTGTTTCAGCTATTTACAAAGATAGAATCAAGAATTACTGAAGATTTTGTAAAGGTCTATTGCATATATGAGGTGTGTATAGATAGATATCTTGGAAGAAAATATAGGAGCACATCATTATGAGCTAAGGATAGGGAAAGATTTTTTAAAATAATGCAAAAGTCAAAAGCTATAAAGGAAGAGACTAATTAATATTGTGATTTAAAATCTTCAAATAACAAAAGACACTAAAAACAAAATTACAAGTTAAACAAAAGATTGGGAGAAAAATATTTATAACATATACATATTTATAACATACACAACAAAGATCTACTCTCAGGAATTCCCTGGCGGTCCAGTGGTTAGGACTTCGTGTTTTTACTTCTGAGGGCCCGGGTTCAACCCCTGGTTGGGGAAATAAGATCCCACAAGCCACACAGCACAGCCAGGAAAAAAAAAAAAAGAAACTATTTTCCAATATATAAGTCTAGAAAGCAATAAGCACTCAATAGCTAAATGAGCAAAAGTAATAAGCTAGAAACTACCTAAAGAAAATACTAATGGTGACACTTATGCTTCAGGCATTAACTGGACTAGATTTACCCATGAGAAATTACATGACATTCTTCTAATTTAGACCAGCTTATTTTCATTCCAGTGTTGGATGCACAGAAGTTGTCAAAAAGGTGTCAGTAAAAATAAGCACTGAGCACACTCTAAAAGTAGAACTGCCTCAGGGGCAAATGCCTGTGGCTAGCACTAGTTTTCGGGCCTCTGTTAAAGTGGAGAAACTCTTAAGTCAGGTTCTCTAGAACAGGTACTAATGTGGTCCCAAGTCAACAGTCATCCCTGGTTCCTATGAGACACAGTCACAAATCTTCTTTGGAGTAAAGCAAACTCCATTTGGGTCGCCAGGTTTAATCTGATTTACCCATCCACTGAGGTTTTAAATTCAACAATTATATTTTTCACTTCTATATGTCCTATTTGGTTCTTTATCAAATCTTTGTATTCATTTTTTAATAGATAATTGTTACTTGCTAATTTTTTGTGATTCCACATTTTATCTTTAACCATTTTATGAGTTTTTAATATTGAATATTTGATCACCCAATGTTTGAAGTCAATGGTATTCCAATTGTGTTGCTGTTTCCTTTGCTTGGGGTGACCTTTCCTTGTAGGCTTTATCTTTGAAAGTGAACACATGCATACAAACCAGAAAAGAATGAAATGACATTATTAAAGTGCTGGAAGCAAAAAAAGAAAAGCCAAACTATAATTCTAATCTCACTCCTGACATCACTGTCTACATAAATAACCTAATTTAAAAATTATCAGAGGGGCTTCCCTGGTGGCGCAGTGGTTGAGAGTCTGCCTGCCGATGCAGGGGACACGGGTTCGAGCCCTGGTCTGGGAGGATCCCACATGCCGCAGAGCAGCTGGGCCTGTGAGCCACAACTACTGAGCCTGTGCGTCTGGAGCCTGTGCCTCGCAACAAGAGAGGCCGCGACAGTGAAAGGCCCGCGCACCGCGATGAAGAGTGGCCCCCGCTTGCCGCAACTGGAGAAAGCCCTCGCACAGAAACGAAGACTCAACACAGCCAAAAATAAATAAATAAATAAATAAAATTTAAAAATTATCAGAAATAAGAACTTAACAAGGAGGTTGGCATATAATTTTTTTTAAAAAAGCAACCTAGGGAATTCCCTGGTGGTCCAGTGGTTAAGACGCGGGCTTTCACTGCTGTGGGCCCAGGTTCAATCCCTGGTTGGGGAACTAAGATCCACCAAGCTGCGTGGCGTGGCCAAAAATAAATATAAATAAATAAATAAATAAATAAATAAAAAGCAACCTACATTTCTATATACTAGGAACAGAAAAGGCAATTACCCAAAATTTTACCTATAATAGCAACAAAAAGGTGCCTAGGAATAAACCTAACAGATAAAACAAATGGTGGGGTTTCCCTGGTGGCGCAGTGGTTGAGAATCTGCCTGCCAATGCAGGGGACACAGGTTCGAGCCCTGGTCTGGGAAGATCCCACATGCTGCGGAGCAACTGGGCCCATGAGCCACAATTGCTTAGCCTGCACGTCTGAAGCCTGTGTTCCGCAACAAGAGAGGCCGCGATAGTGAGAGGCCCGCGCACCGCGATGAAGAGCGGCCCCCGCTTGCCACAACTAGAGAAAGCCCTCACACAGAAACGAAGACCCAACACAGCCATAAATAAATAAAAATAAATAAATTTGAAGAAAAAAAAAACCACAAAGAGGCCCCCCATCACTGCTCATGAAACCATTGTTTAAAAAAACAAAAACAAAAACAAATGGTGTACAACCTGTATAGATAAAATTATATCACTTTACTGAAAAATGTTAAAGAAAGCATGCATAAATGGAGACATAAATCATGTTCATAGATAGAAGGTTCAAAATTATAAAGAAATCAGCTGAAGGACAATGGACCTATGGGCTCAAGGCCATGTTGGTCAAATTCTAGCAGAGGTTTTTGGTGGAATTTAAACTGATGCTTAAATTTATATGAACAGCAAAACCCCAAGAATGGCGAAAAAAATCAAGAAGAGCAGGGGAAGGGGGTATGAAAGTGGAGGAAGGAGGGTATAAAAGTAGAGGAAGGAGAGGAAATAAAAAAAGAAAGAGGGATAGGTAGGAGACATGCCTTAACAGAGGTAAAATTTATTTTGAAGTTATAGTAAATATAGTAAAAAGTATAGTAAATAGCAGTATGCTATTGGAAATAAATTAAACAGTAAGATAAAATAGAGATTAAAAAAAAAGATTAACAGAATAGATAAGCCCAGAAAAGACCATGCCTATACAGGCACACCTCCCTTTTTTTTTTTTTAACATCTTTATTGGAGTATAATTGCTTTACAATGGTGTGTTAGTTTCTGCTTTATAACAAAGTGAATCAGTTATACATATACATATGTTCCCATATCTCTTCCCTCTTGCATCTCCCTCCCTCCCACCCTCCCTATCCCACCCCTCTAGGTGGTCACAAAGCACCAAGCTGATCTCCCTGTGCTATGTGGTTGCTTCCCACTAGCTATCTATTTTACGTTTGGTAGTGTACACCTCCTTTTATTGCACTGCACTTTATTGTGCTTCACAGATAATGTGTTTTTTTACAAATTGAAGGTCTGTGGCAACCCGGTGGTCGAGCAAGTCTACCGGCGCCACTTTTCCAATAGCATTTGCTCATTTCGTGACTCTTCGTCACATTTTGTCAGTTCCTGCAATATTTCAAACTTTTTCATTATTTTTTTATTTGTTATGGTGATCTGTGATCAGTGATCTTTGATGTCACTATTGTAATTGTTTTGGGTCACCACAAACCATGCCCATACAAGATTGCTGACTTAATAGGTAAATGTTGTGTGTGTTCTGACTGCTCTACCAACCAGCCATTCCAGTCTCTCTCCCTCTCCTCAGGTCTCCCTATTCCCTGAGACATGACAATATTGAAATTAGGCCAAGTAATAACCCTACAATGCCTCCTAAGTGTTCAAGTGAAAGGAAGAGTTACTCATCTCTCACTTTAAGTCAAAAGCTAGAAACGATGAAGATTAATGAGGAAGGCCTGCAGAAAGCCAAGATAGGCCGAAAGCTAGGCCTCTTGTGCCAAACAATTAGTCAAGTTGTGAATGCAAAGGAAAAGTTCTTGAAGGAAATTAAAAGTGCTACTCCAGGGAACACACAAATGATAAGAAAGTGAAACAGTCTTACTGCTGATATGAAGAAAGTTTTAGTGGTTCTGGACAGAAGATCAAACCAGCCACAACATTTCCTTCAGCCAAAGCCCAATTCAGAGTCAGGTCCTACCTTTCTTAATTCTATTGATTCAAAAGCTAAGAGAGGTGAGGAAGCTGCAGAAGAAAAGTTTGAAGCTAGCAGAGGTTGGTTCATGAGGTTTACGGAAAAAAGCTCTCTCCGTAACATAAAAGTACAAGGTGAAGCAGCAAGTGCTGATGTAGAAACTATTGCAAGTTATCCAGAAGATCTACCTAAGATAATTAATAGAAGTGGCTACACTAAACAACATACTTCCAATGTAGACAAAACAGCTTACACTGGAAGAAGATACCATCAGGATCTTTCATAGGTAGAGAGGAGAAGTCAACCCCTGGCTTCAAAGCTTCAAAGGTCAGGCTGACTCTCTTGTTAGGGATTAATGCAGCTTATGATTTTAAGTTGAAGCCAATGCTCATTTACCATTCTGAAAATCCTAAAATTAGGGTTCAGAATCCAGCAAAGAAAAGTACCCTAAGCCTTAGTTGAAATACCTGAGGTACTACATCCTGGAGTCAGGGAGAACCAAAGGGACATGGAGTCTTGGAAAGATTACAGCCTAGATTTGAATTCAGTTACTGACTAGATGAAGGCAATCTGCTCCTCTCCTGCCAACCAGGAAACTGGATAAATTCTCTTTCAGGAGGTAATTAATCCAAAACTCCTATAATTATTTTTTACACATATTTGACACTGACTCAAAAATTACTAAGTTCATACCAAGAAACAGGACTTAAAAGCCAAATAACAGAAACAGACTTACAGACAACCTGGACGTTGGGAATATTAGGTATGAACTTTAATATAACTATGACTAATTGTTCAAGAATGCAGAAGATAATTCCAATAGAGAACAAAAATCTATTAAAAAAGAAATGGAGGTATGGTTTCTGGTAATGACAGAGTAGCTTAATTAATCATTACAAAATCAACATACAACTTCTTAAAAAGGTAACCATTTTAAAAAATGGGAAAAAGGCAACCAGAAACTAGAGAGAAGTCAACCCTTGAAATATGGTAACAAGGATGGGTAAAATTTGTGAGTTTATGTCTTTTGGCCTGAAAGCACTCTCCAACCTGTGCAGCCGTATTCTTGGTGTCAGAGGACAGATTTTAGTGTTGAAAGAGCACTTGGACAATTAGGGAAGATACATCAGAATGTAAGGCTCCACAGAGGAGTAATCCCTCAAATCTGCATATAAATCTGACCTAATCATTGACTGATGGAAGAACTACATATGCCCCAGGGGACACTCCAGGCAGTCTAACAAAAACAGCAACAGGAAGGGGAAAGAACCGAGTGAATATTTCAGCTGCTACTCAACCTAAGAAAGACTAAGTTTGGAATTTAAGAACAGTCAAGTTAAACTAAAATAAAGTCTACTAAACTAAAAATCAGTCTCCAGGAACATAACTGAATCCAGAGTCAATAATTACTAGATATGTGAAAAAACAGAAAGTCACTGAATGTTCTGAACACAATGAAAATTTATAAGACATATGAAAAACTGGAAAATGGGACCTAGAGTTTTAAAAAAAAAGTTGGCAGAAATGAGGCAAATGTTGCAATTAGCAGACAAAGATTTTTAAGGAAGCATACAAATATGCTGACAGATTTAAAGGAGAATAAAGATCAAAGAAAATAACAGAGCCTTGGTATATGCAGGAAAATATCAAAGTCTAATGCATATGTAATTGGATTCATAAAAGGATGGGAGAGATAATGGGGCCAAGAAAAAAAATCTGAAGAAACATTTTCCATAGTTAGGAAAAAGAAAAATAAACCCAAAATAAAATAAGAAAATAATAAACCTAAATAAAAAAAGAAAAATAAAGTTACAGATCCAAGAAGCTCAGTAAAACCCAAGCAGAAGAAATATAAAGGAAATCATAACTAGAGTCAGACTGAATCAAAGTCAAAGTGCTGAAATCTAAACGAAGAGAAAATCTTAAACTAGTGAGAGGAAAACAAACAAAAAACAGTGTGCACATGGGAATAATGATATGAATGAAAACTGACTTTTCATCAGAAACAATGGAGACCAAAAAACAATGGAATAACATCTTTAAGTCTTCACAGTAAAGAAGATTGGGTCAGCCTACAATTTCTAATTGGAAAAAAAAAACCCAAAAAAAACCTACCCTTCTAAAGGGAAGGTAAACAAAAATAGTTCTCAAGAAAAGGAAATCAGAAGAGTTGTCACCAGAATTACAGACCAAGAAATGCTATAGGAAGCTCTTTAGCTGAAGGGAAAAAATACCACTGAAAACTGAACTCTACAGAAAAAAAAGAAGAGCGCTGGGAATGTTTTAAAGAAAAGAAAGAATATTTTAAGGAAAAAAAAAGACTTTAAAGCTAAAATCATAACACTGTAGATACATACATACATTTATAATGTATGCTGATGTAATACATATGAAAATAAAAATATATAGCACAGAAGAAGAGAGTGAGGTAAATGGACTTATACTGTTGCAAAGTTCACATATTTTATGTGTAGTACTATATTAACTCCAAATAGAGTGCATACTAAAAATACATGTTATAGCATATTGTAATCCCTGTAGATCAAACAAACAAAAAAATGCAGAGATATAGATAAGAAGCCAACAGAGGAATTAAAATGAAATATAATGAAATATATTAAAATGAAATATAATGAAATATAATAATCACTTACCCTAAAAGACAAAAAACAAATGAATAAAATAGCAAAATATTAACCTAAAGAAACAACTGTTGGATTTCATAAGAAAAGCTCAACCTAGCTATATGCAATGTACAAAGGACACTCTTTAAATACAAAGACACATGTAGGTTGAAAAAAAGGAAGGAAAAAGATAGCCTATGCAAACAATAACAAAGCTGAAGTGTTTATATTCAGCAGATAAAATACACAGCAATACAAGAAATATTTTCAAATAAAGAAGGACATGTGGGGACTTCCCTGGTGGTCCAGTGGTTAAGACTCTGTGCTTCCACCGCAGGGGGCCCGGGTTCCATCCCTGGTCCAGGAGCTAAGATCCCACATGCCATGCAGCATGGCCAAAAATTTTTTTAAAATAATAATAAAATAAATAAATAAAATTTAAAAAAATAATAATAAAAAAAGAAGGACATGTAATTATGATAAAAGGGCCAATTTATTAGAAAAACATAACAATTATAAATATGTGTATACCTAATAGCAGAGCTTCAAATAATTAATGCAAAAACTGGCAGAACTAAAGGAAAAAATAAATCTATAAGCATAGTTGGAGATTTAATACCCACTCTCAGTAACTGATGGAACTAGTCCAAAAAAAGAAAGCCAGGAAATAGATATAAACACTACTAGCTACCTTCACCAGAATGGCACTTAAAAAAAACTACTCCCCCAAACTGAGTAATACACTTTTTCCAAGGGCATATGAGATATTCATCAAGTTTGACCACAATAGTCTCAAATTTAGTAAGATTGATATTTTACAGTGTATATTCTCTGATCAGAACAAAATTACGTTAGGAAAAAAAATGAATAAAATCTCTAGAGAAGCCCCAAATATTTGTACTATTAAATAAAAGGAAGAGGAGAAAACATTTTGACATGAATAAAAATGAAAATGAAACACTATAACTGGCTGGATGCTAACCCAGTACTTAGGGGGTTTATAGTTTTAAATGAGAAGCAACTAAAACCCAACATAAGGAAAAGAAAGGAATATTTTTTATAAGTCAATAAAATAGACAAAAGATGAACAGATAAAAACAGTAAAATTGGGCTTCCCTGGTGGCACAGTGGTTAAGAATCCACCTGCCAATGCAGGGGACACGAGTTCAAGCCCTGGTCCAGGAAGATCCCACATGCCGGGAAGCAACTAAGCCCGTGCACCACAACTACTGAGCCTGCGCTCTAGAGCCTGGGTGCCACAACTACTGAAGCCCATGTGCCTAGAGCCCGTGCTCCACAACAAGAGAAGCCACCACAATGAGAAGCCCATGCACCCCAACAAAGAGTAGCCCCCGCGCGCCGCAACTAGAGAAAGCCTGTGTGCAGCAACAAAGACCCAGTGCAGCCAAAAATAAATAAATTAATTAATTTTTTAAAAAAAGTAAAATCAAAAGTTAACTCTCTAAAAACACTAAACAAAACTGAAAAAAACATATCAATGAAAAGAGAGTATCACTACAAATCTTACAATATTAAAAGGATAAGGGAATAAAATGAACAGCTATATGCCCAAAAAAGTCAACAACTAAGATAAAATACACAAAATCCTTTAAAAAAAAAAAAAAGCATGATACTACATTACCCTAAAGAATCTACAAATATTAAAAGGAAAAGAAAGTAGTAGCACACTTTCATTTCAACAAATTTAAAAGTAAGATGAAATGTATAAAAACCTTAAAAAATGCAACTTTCTGTAATTGACATTAAGATGACATAGAAAATCATTTATAGATGAAACTGACTTTCTTATCAAAACCTTCCCCCAGGGGACTTCCCTGGTGGTGCAGTGGATAACACTCCGTGCTCCCAATGCACAGGGCCTGGGTTCGATCCCTGGTCAGGGAACTAGATCCCACATGCATGCCGCAACTAAGAGTTTGCATGCCACAACTAAGGAGCCCACAAGCCACAACTAAGGAGCCCACCTGCCGCAACTAAGGAGCCCACCTGCCGCAACTAAGACCCAGAGCAAACAAATAATAAAAAACCAAAAAAACCCAAAACTTTACCCCCAAAGAAAACAAAAGACCTATTTAGTTTCAAGGGTAAATTCATTCGTATATTTAAGGAAGAAATAATATAATTTCTACTCAAAGGTTTAAAATAAAGGAGAGGGAAAAACATCGTACAACTCATTTTTGAGACCAGCATAAACAAGTACTAAAATCTGGCAAAGACACCATAAGAACAGAAAACTATACACCAGTATCCCTAATGAACATACATATAAAACCCTTAAAATATTAATCAAATCAAATGCAGCAATATATAAAAAGGATAATAATACTTCAGGAATACTAACATTCAAACTATTTTTTTAAAAATCAGTGTAATTCACAATACATTGTATAATTTAAAAAATGAATGACCATCTTAAATAGATGAAGAAAAAGTGCATGAAAAAATCACTCAATTTAAAAATGGGCAACATATTTGAACAGACATTTCACAAAAGGAGCTACACAAATGGCCAATAAGGACATGAAAATACACTCAGCATCTTGATCAACATGGGTTTGAACTGCACAGGTCCACTCATACACAGATTTTTTTCAATAAATACATACAGTAGTAGATGATCTGGAGCTGGCTGAATCCGAGGATGCAGAACCACAGATATGCCGGGCAGACTATAGAACTTGAGCATCTGCAATGGGTCCTAAAACCAATCTCACCGCAGATACTGAAGAATGAGGGTACAGCCATATACCAACTACAATGGTTAAAACTTTAAAAACTGCAGTTTATCAATTGTTAGCAAGGATATGGAACAAATTCTCATACTTTGCAGGTAGGACTGTAAATGGTACAACCACAAAGGAAAACAGTTTGGCAGCTTCTTATAAAGTTAAACATATACCTACTAAATGATTCAGCATTTTCATTCATATCTTTATGTAAGTAAAGGGAAAACTTATGTCCATACAAAGACTTGGAAACAGGTGTTCCTAGCAGCTTTATTCATAATAGCCAAAAACTGGAAACAACCCACATGTCCACCAATGGATAAAGAGACAAACAATTCAGTACAAACAAATGCAGTATACCCATACAGTGGAATACTACTCAGCAATGAAAAGCAACAAATTACTAATACATGCAACAACACTGGATGTATATCAAACACATTATGCTGAGCAAAGGAAACCAAACATAAGAATACAAATTATATGATTCTATTGATTTGAAACCCCAGGAAAGACAAATCTACAATGATAAGAAGCCAATCAGTGGCTGCCTAAGGTATAATGGGGGGACTGGCTGGGAAGTCTCACAAAGGAGGCTTCTGAGGTATTGAAAGTATTCTATGTATCTTGACTGAGGTACTGGGTACATGAATTTACATGTCAAAACTCACTGTACTGGAAGACAATGATGACTTCCTAGGTCACCATCTTCCAACATTTACTCCCCAAAACAATACAGAACAACAAGAAACACAGCCTCGGCATAACTTGAAGACAAAGAATACCCAAACTTCAAAACAAGAATAAGTGAAAAAGGAAAACAGTTCCCAGTGCATACTTTCTTGTCCTATTGCGATCAATTTCCCAACCCACTCACCCCCACCTCAAAGGCTTTCGGTAAAAGGAGACTGAATAAAAACTGCAGAAGAGAGACCAGAGAACTAGTGGCAGGCACAAGGATGAAATAATGGTTGTCCTGGTAGATCAAAGCATGGACTACATTCAATTAATTTCATCCAAACAAGAGATGACTGGGAAAACTTCAGAGAACAGACTGAAGGTGAGCATTTTAATATAAAAGTAGAACTACAACTAAAATACAGGTGGGGATGAGGAAGGAGGACTAATGTACAAATATTTATAAATTGTGACAAATCATGCAACTAAAAATGGGAGAAGATAGAGAAAAAAGAAAATAGGATATCCACACCCTGATTTTTAAGTAATCAACTGGTAGAAATTAAAGAATATCAATCCAAGAAGGACAAACATAAGACTGTAAAACTTCTAGAACAAAGCATAGAAGAAAATCTTTGAAACCTTGGGTTACACAAACATTTCTTAGACAAAACATGAAAAGCATAACCTAGAAGAGAAAAAATGAATGAACTAGACTTAAGCAAAATTAAAAACTTTTGCTCTGTGAAAGACACTGGTAAAAGATTGATAAAACACACCACAAAGAAAATACTTCCTAATCACTATGTAACAAAGGACTTGGATCTTGAATATATAATGAACTCTAAAAACTCAATCATAAGAAAAAAAACAACCCAAAGGAAAAATGGGCAAAAGATCTGAATACACACTTCACCAAAGAAGATAGTATAAGGATAGCAAATAAGCATAAGAACAGATGCTCAACATCTTAAGTCATTAGGAAAGTGCAAATTAAAATGACAATAATTAACAACCACTATACACTTACTGGAATGGTAAAAATCAAAAGAATTGGCAATAACAAGTACTGACAGAGTTGGAGTGCAACTGGAACTCTCATCACTGCTGGTGGGAATGCAAAATGGTACAGTCCCTTTGGTAAACAACTTTGGTAGTTTCTTAAATAGTAAAACACATACTTACCTAATGACCCAGCAATAATACTCTTAGGTATTTACTACAGAGAAATGAAACCTATGTTCACATAAAAATCTGTATGTAAATGTTTACAGCAACTTTATATAGAATCATTAAAAAACTGGGAAGAACCCAATGTCCATCAACAGGAAAACGGATAAACAAATTTACATTCAGACAATGAATACTGCTCACCAGTACAAAAGAACAATCTTCTAATAATCAAAATGATGTAGATAAATCTCAAAAAAATGCTGAGTGAAAAAAGTCAAATGCAAAAGAGTAGATAATGTAATTTTCCATTTATGTAAAGTTCAAGAATGGACAAAAATGATCTATGGTGATGGACATAAGAACAGTGGCTGCCAAAGGCAAGGGTTGGAAGTCACTGATTTGAAAGGAGCATAAAGATGATGGATATGTTCAGCATCTTGGTCTGAATTGATTACACACGCATATGTTTGTCAAAATTCATTGAGCTCTACATTTAAGATCTGTGTACTTTACTGCTTATAAATTATACTCAATAAAGTACTGTTGGCTTTTTAAAAAGGCATCATTAAATTTATTTTATATAAGTATTATTCTGTCATCCCTTTTCTGTTGTTTAAAAAATATTAATTTCTTAAACCAGACCAAGTTTTAACTATTTAATTTCTTTACCTGAAGGATGTTGTTCCATTCTCTTTTATTTTGTTTTTCTGAATAGATGATTGAAGTGACAGAACTTTATTTCCTGGCAGGGTAATTTGCTTTAGAATGGAAGCTATAAAAACAAAAGAAGAAAGAAAAGGTAAAATTTAAAAAAAGCAATCACACTACATTAGGAAAAATTCAGGACAAGTCATTTTTAATGCATATAGAATAATCAAAGAAAATTTCAAGCTGCCCTAGAACTATGTTTAAATTCAAACATGACAATGAATTTATTCCCTGCACAAGAAATCGTAAAATTAAGACCGCTCCCACTTCTTTTTATATGGTCCTCAAATTGGCTAGAGAATTACCAGCATTATAAAAATATTATACAGAAAAGGTGACAGAAACATGTTAATAATATATCCTTTATATTGGTAGATTTAAAAAATACATAAAACCTCTTTTATTTGTAAGACTGACTTCTAAACGTAGGGAAAGAAGCACATTTTAAAAAGAAATAAGACAATAGCAAATTTTAGAAGTTAAAAAAAGTACTTTATTTACTAGTAGATTGTTTTATCTAGTTACAAAACACCATGAGTGGTGCTTCTTTAATCTAAAACAACATACACCCTTAAAAAGTGGCTATGTACGAAGAATATAATAAAGTTATCTTTCAGTCTTCTCTCACAGGTCTCAACTTAAAAGAAATCTCTCTTCTCTTAACAGTGCAAAAGAAAAGTACGGAAATCCATCATGTTCCAAACCCAAGGTGATGGGGTAGGGATGAGCCAGGGTCTACCTTGAGGAAACTGACTGGTAGGTACTGCAGTGCTCACTGTCACCTTCTTCTGTCCAGATTTCTGGATGGTCAATGCTGAGGAATGGGAAAATGTGGTCACTTGTTTTGCAAGGCCTCCTGAAGGCTGCTGGACTACCTGAAACAATGAGAATTATTAATACAGTCATTCAACTAGAGCTGCTTTAGGAAAGAAGAAGCTTTCAATTGTAACAACAGAACAAATGATTAGGCTCACCTAACTAAGTATACCTTTATCGTAGCATCACAAGAAAGCCTACTTAAAATTTAAATTTGTATGTAGCAAAATTATCTTACTCAAAAGTGAAAAACATGACTATCTCACACTATAATTTTCAGAGTGTATTTCAAATTTATATTCTGCTCAATTTAAATCTCCAAATAGACCCTATTTTCATCTTTTAACTTAACACAGAAAATTTCAAACACATACAAAAGCAGAGGGAACAATAAAATGAAACCACCTATACCATTATTACCCAGCTTCAACAATGATTAATTCTTGACCAATTTTATTTCATCTATATCCTTACCCACTTCTCCCCACTCTCAATTATTTTAAAGCAAATCCCAGATATATCTTTTTATCCATAAATATTTCAAAATATACCTCTAGAAGATGATGACTTGCAATCGGTTGTTTTTTTAAAAGTGTCTGAAAGATAACAATGCTAAAGGCATTCTCCAAGGTAACAGTTCAAGAAGTCCAGAGGGTGAGGGTTGGGGATAAAGGAAGAGAAATTAAAGTAATAGCAGGGCCTTGTTTTTAGCTTCAAAGAAGAAAAAACAGAATAGCAGAGTTTCATTTTTTCACTTCAAAGAAAAAAAACAGTCACCATGTATTTGAGACAGCTATTGAGAGCGAACTATTTATAAGTCCTCAAACTCATATATGGCTAATATAAATGATCTAGGAGGTAGACTTCAAAATGGAATTCTGGAGGTATAATTTATTCTATACTCTAATTTTTTATAAATAAAATTGTCTAGTGCATATTACTAAACAAAAGTAACTTACAAGAAATCCAAAATGTCCCAACAAATAATCTTATAGGAACCAATGTTCCTAGAGAAAAAATACAAGTTGGAATAATTCAATTGCCATGATTCTATGAGAAGAGACTCTTGAAAGAGATAAACAACTCTTGAAAACACTGATGTATTTCAGTTGAGAACATACTTATGTATTGTAAAGTCCTAGGAAACAGATTTAAATTCTACAAAGTAATACACATTCAGAGTCCCATTTATGCATTCAGATTGAAACTCAAAAGAAAACAGAAACACTCCTAACAATTCTGGCATACATCCCTATTGTTCATATTTTCTTCCTTGATATCTTTTATTTGGTATTCTTTTCAGTATTTTAATTACAAAAGATAGTAATAAAATGTTATTAGAAATTTGTTTATGAGTTAGTCTTCATACCATTTTTGATGGGTACTCAAAAATATTTTAAAAAAGTAACAGCCTAGAGACCAGCCCCTGAGGTGGAAGGAGGCTCTATGCCTCCTGGGGTCCTGCGAGGAGGGGTGGGGGCATGGAGGCCAAGAGACCCCAGCATCAGCGTGTGGCCCCAGCACAGAACAAGCTGGGGAAGGCAAGCCTTGGTGCCTGCAGGAGGGCTCCCAGGCCAGGGATGTGTGTGGCTCAGCCTACAGCCCACTCCAGGGCAAGTTCATGCAGGGAGCAGGAGGCAAATGTGCCAACTGATTTAACAATCCTGGATACCCATCATTCCTCATCCTAATGAGGATGTACCAGTGAGGATGTATGCTACCAAGTGTACCTAATACACTTGGTATCATATGTGCAGTATATTCCTGCACACTTGCTGAACAAAATAAAATACCATGAGTGAGAAAGTATAAAACAGTTCAGTAGTCTTCTTTCAAAGAAAGTACCATTTTTAGACCACAATATTAGGCATCTTACGGAGACTGAAATTAGAGAGATGGAAATTGGCCCAAAGATGATATATCTGCTCCTACTTGGCAAGCAAAACAAAGAGCTATTATATTTTTTAAAACATGTCCTTTATTTATTTTCCCTCCAAAAACAACACTAGAAAAGAAGAAGAGTAAATAGTACATACCTTAGCTTTTTCTCTTGACAAGTCAAGTTCTGATGTTTTACTAGGATGTTAACATAATTAAATGTTCTATAGTTTATAGAAACTGCAGGTCTAGAGCTACACAATATTCTTCAGGTGACAGCTTTTTTTTTTTTTTACATTAATTATGATTTTTACATTAACTATGATCTGGAATATCTGACATGGAACTGTTCTTAAATTCCATAAGGAAAGGAAGCAAACAAACACAAGTACAGATTAAACTAGTAGATGAGAACACCCTTCACACTCTGCTTTCTCTATATTTCGACCCCACCAACTCCTCTGTTCATAAATACACAGCAATCAAATACTTAGCTCTAAATAACTCAAGTAGTAAATGCACACAAAGTTACTAAACGGTAATACCTCCTCTAATTTTTATATAATATTCAATATGTGATTACTGGCACACACTCACTGAGGTTGAGTTCTAGAAAACATAGGGCCCCAAATGAACAAAAACTGTAGTATAAAAAGTCAAGAAATAGGGAATCCCTGGTGGTCCAGTGGTTAGGACTCTGTGCTTTCACTGCCAAATGCCTGGGTTCAATCCCTGGTTGGGGAACTAAGACCTCGCAAGCTGTGCAGCATGGCCCACCCGCCCCCCAAAAAAGTCAGGAAATACATGTTAGTTGCCACTATTTCTTAGGAACAGCCAATGTGTGGTTCTTGTGCCACTACTCATACTCTGGGACAAGCATACACCACTAAATACCACCACTTCTATACACCCACATGCAGCCTTAGAATCTTTTTTAACACAGAGGTCCAGTAAAATCCTATAATGAGAGTTGAAATGTATTTGCCATGCCCAATCTAGATTAAAATTCAACTCTGGCAGCCTCAGAATATGCTGTTTTTTCAAAGGGCCTTCTAACCACTTTTTAAAATTTGCCCAAATGAATTCTTTATTACCAGCTTTTACAGAAATCAGTAAATGCTACTTCAAATCGAGAACCTATAAATTTCTGTTAAAAAATTTAAATGTGCTTATTTGTATGATGATTTATATGAACTTTAACAACAAGCAAAACTAATCTGTGGGAGTCATTGCTTCTGGAGGTACACAGGTGGGGACTGACTGGGAAGGGACAAAAGGGAACTGCAAGGTGATGGTAACACTCCATATCTTGAAAGGGTTTGAGTTACACAGAGGTAAGCATTGTCAAAACTTATCCAACGTTACATTTAAAATTTGTGCACATCACTGAATATAAATTTTAGCTAAAAAGAAGAAAAGAGTAAACAAATATTGATTGGTAGTTAATGATATGCATGCATTAAAATTAATGTTTAATTTTTTAGGAAGAAACTTTTGAAATGTATCAAAAATTAAGATTGATGGGTGGATAAATCAAGTATAGTAACTGTAAATAGTAGAATCTAGGTGGTTGGTATATGAGTGTTCACTATAAACTTCAACTTTGCTATGTTTGGAAATTTTCATAATAAAACATTTTCTTGAATAAGGCAAAAATAAGACAACATACACACTGTAAATATTGTCTCTAAATAGTTTATTTTCCATAAATTCTAATGTATCCTCACCAAACTAAACCCTAAAAAAAATATATTCTTCAATTAAATTTAAATGAACTGGCATTAATCAACCTATATATTAATACTATATAAACCCTGACTAAATTATAGTCCATGAAGATTTTTTGACGCAACTCCTGATTATATATGGAAAATAAAGGGTAGTAGGCCTTACTTGGATTCAGCCTCTTTACCAAATCTTTCATTAGTCCTATTTGACAATCAACAACTGAATTCTACCTCTCCTGTCACTCTTAACAGCATGCTAAGAAGAAAGAAAAAAAAGACAAACTGATTACTTAAGTCTGGATCTTAGTAGATCAGTCCAATATGAAACTGACAGTGAACTACTTGACCCAATAAAGCAATAATCTTTGTTTTGTTTCCTACTCAATTTTAATTTCAACTTCTTTAACAAAAATACTGGCCACCAGCACACTCAGAGACTGAAATTTATACCTTGAAAATATTTCTCCTTCTTCAGTGAGAAGTGAAGTCAGAGACAATCAGCAGAGTTACGCCTCACAGAGCATTTCATATAAAAATGTGTATTTTGAAATTCTTTAATGATTCCCTACTTCAAAATAATTAGGTATGAGACAAAAATATGATGCAACAACAACCAATTTTTTCTAATATTCTGGGTCAATTTATTTTAGGAGATCAGTTTTACTTCAATGAAACTGAAAATTACCACATTAATAATATACTGATAATTAGTTGTTTTTCTCTTATATCCGCAAAACAGTAATAGTTGGAGAATGATTGTTGAACGTACTTGGTCACTGACTTATCAAATGTCTACAATTCTGTTAAGAAAGAAATGCAAGTAACAGTCACCTGGGGAAATACATATCTGAAATAAGGAAAATATCTATGATAATACTACAACTTCCTGCCCTATCTCCAAATAAAAATTTTTTACACACACACACACACAAACACACACACATGATTACTAAGAGTAACAGTATTCAGTTTACTCTCTAAAACTATACACCTTTTTTCTAAAACCAGAAACCCAGAATTTTGAATTTCCTTTCTCATTCATGATTTTTGTTCACACATGCGGATTTGAGAAGCTTATTAATTTTTTGTGTTAAAATTAGTTATTAAAATTTATCAAAATTTAATTTAAAAAATGATGAGACATTAAAATTTAGCTCTTTTAAATTAAATTAACTTTTCTAATTACATTTAAACTGAATTACTATGGCAATGTTTAATTTAAATTAAATTTAGCTTTTGCTCAATTATGTGTAAAATAATTTTTTCACAAATATCCTAAGGAAAACTTTTAAGCATCAAAACTCCTGAAAGCTTCTACTTATTATCTATCCACCATTGGTAGACTCTAATCCAATTCATCCACTCTCTTTCATTAACTTTTTAAAAAAGGTAAAAATGCCAAGCTCCGCTTAGTTGTAGTATATAACATCCTATAACAGCTGCTATGCCAGAATTGGTAGACAACCAATAAGATTAATCATTTAAAAGAATTAGATTCTTAGATGAAATCCGGGAACTACTGGTTAGTCCATATTTCAACAATTCAAGCATTTGAGGACCAAGATATACAAAGCACTATGTTAAACTACTGGTACAAAATGAAAAATTTACACCTAAAGAAAGTGTGAACAATCTTAGCTAATTTACTTGATGAGAACTTTAGCAGATCCCCAGAGGGCAACATACAAAAATCCATGAGATAGAAAAGATAACATGTGGTCATAAATCTAAATTTTTTTTAAAAAATTGGGAGGAGGGTCTCTTTAATCTGGAATGAAAATATATACTTCATAAAATAATAACTGTACAAAATCTAAACTCTGCAATGGTAGATTAAGAGGATTCTCATACCTTGAAAGTGTGATATTTAAAACATCTTATCAAGAAGGCAGGAAACCTATACAACTCTTCAGGAAAACTAGTACAAGCTAGAAAAAGATAAAGTATTAACAGGGATTTTTTTTTTTTTTTTTTTAACAACAGAATTTTAAATTTATTTATTTATTTATTTATGGCTGTGTTGGGTCTTCGTTTCTGTGCGAGGGCTTCCTCCAGCTGCGGCAAGCGGGGGCCCCTCTTCATCGCGATGCGCGGGCCTCTCACTGTCGCGGCCTCTCTTGCTGCGGAGCACAGGCTCCAGACGCGCAGGCTCAGCAATTGTGGCTCACGGGCCCAGTTGCTCCGCGGCATGTGGGATCTTCCCAGACCAGGGCTCAAACCCGTGTCCCCTGCATTGGCAGGCAGATTCCCAACCACTGCGCCACCAAGGAAGCCCTTAACAGGGATTTTTAAATTCATGATTATTAAAGGAAATAAATCACACAAATTTTATACCTAACATTGAAAAACACAGGGCTTACCTGGTGGCGCAGTGGTTAAGAATCTGCCTGCCAATGCAGGGGACACGGGTTCGAGCCCTGGTCTGGGAAGATCCCACATGCCGCGGAGCAACTAGGCCCGTGAGCCACAACTACTGAGCCTGCGCGTCTGGAGCTTGTGCTCCGCAACAAGAGAGGCCGCGACAGTGAGAGGCCCGCGCACTGCGATGAAGAGTGGCCCCCGCTCGCCGGAACTGGAGAAAGCCCTCGCACAGAAATGAAGACCCAACACACCCAAAAATAAATAAATAAATAAATTCATAAAAAAAAAAAAAGAAAGAAAGAAAAACACAGCCATACTTCTACTGTTCAGACCACTTTTGGAGGTTGCATCCTGAGTTACATGGACCACAGATTTGATCTAGCGTGGCAATTCTCTTATTTTAAATAATTATTTACCATATTTCTTACAAGCTACATTGAATACTTTCTTATGTTTCTAGCACCCGGAGTGTTTTCCTCCTCACTCAGACCTAGGATTAAACTGGACTATGGTTTATAATGAACTCACTGATGATATTCTTAAATTACTTGAGTAATACTAATTCAAACTTAAGTAACATTAATTTTCTAAATTAGCTGATTTGAAAGAACGTCCTAGTTAAATCCTCTCTGTGGCATTACCATACAGAAAGAACAGCTTATGTTGTTTTGTGCCCCAGGTAAAAATCTGTTATAAAACAGATTACAATGCATCTTCAGTGTCTAGCTGCTCTGTTTCTGCCATTTTAAACAGGAAGGTATGAATACTGACATCAAATTTGTTGACTAAAATTGAAACAAAGGCCAAACAAGAAAACAGAATTCACAAGGAAAATATATTCCCCATTCTTTTAAGAATGAAAGCAGGAAGTTTAAACCCTAAAATTTACCAGTGGATTTTGTTACATGTTTTTCTTGATTGAAACTGTTTCTAATGTATAACAAGGTAAGCCTATAAAATGTAAATGCTGTCAAGATGTTATTACCTGACAGTTTTCCATTTCAGGACCCTCTAGAAACCTAGAAGTTCTTGCCATAAGTGCCAGAATCTAATGGGAAAGACGGTGGGTTCTAGGCTGAGATCTATTACTTGTTGAGTGCCAGTGGATAGGTCCCTTACAATTTCTGGGATTCTTAGTTTTCTCCCTGCCTTGCCTTCATCAAAATTATTTCAAAGTCCATACTGCATACAAGACACGTTTTAAGACTCTATGTAACTATAAAGTATTATTTCACTTAGGGGTGGATATGCTATAGATTTTCAATAAAGATTAGCATTTATTCAAGAATCAGCTATGACCCATAAAGAGGATTTCAATACTCTTAAGTGCTACCAAAAGAGACCTTTCACCAGGGCAATTACAGTTCCAATGGTTCCCAAACCTGGCTACTCAGATCGATGTTTAAGAATCACTGCTTCTGGGCTTCCCTGGTGGCGCAGTGGTTGAGAGTCTGCCTGCCAATGCAGGGGACACGGGTTCAAGCCCTGGTCTGGGAGGATCCCACGTGCCGCAGAGCAACTGGGCCCGTGAGCCACAACTACTGAGCCTGCGCGTCTGGAGCCTGTGCTCCGCCACAAGAGAGGCCGTGATAGTGAGAGGCCCGCGCACTGCGATGAAGAGTGGCCCCCGCTTGCCGCAACTAGAGAAAGCCCTCGCACAGAAACGAAGACCCAGCACAGCCATAAATAAAATAAATAAAATAAAATCAGACGCAGAGTAGGAAGGGATGAAAAAAGATCAACGCCCAGGAAATGATTATTACTTCCCACCTACCCAAGAGTTTGACTATTGTCCAAACTGATCTTTCCTCTTTCATTCTACACCTAAAGCTTGCCCTCTGCCTCAAAGACAATCATTCACAGATACTAATGTCTTCTCCTGATCATGTATACAAGGCTGGGAAGTTTACTTAGATTTTACTGTTCCAAAAAGCAGAAAAAACTAAAACAAAGAGATCCAAAACACAGCCTTTAACATGAAGGTTTTCAAAGAAGAACAAGGGCAATCACCAAAAATCAAAAGAACAGTTCTGTTACAGTATAAGGTAGGGGAGAACTTTACTTAAAAAACATGATTTTTAATTAATTCACCATGTACTATCTTCCACAGGTTAACAATACTTTCAGTCTTCCGATAAAACGTGTCTTGAGTGAAGTAGATCTAAACACTAACAGATAAACAGCTAAAATTTCAGGTTTCTTCCACCCAAGAACTTCCCAATCTATAGGGTTTAGGAAGAAACACAACTTCTTACTCCTCTACTCCCCTCACTTCTCTCTTCCCTCAGCACATTTTTAAAAGAAATGTTACCATAATATCACCTATGTAATAACCTTACCAAAAATATTTAATCTGAATCTAGTCTTGAGGAAATGATTAGACAAAACAAAATAAAGGACACTCTGCAAAACAACTAGCCCAGGCACTTAAAATATTACAACAAAATGAACAACTACAAAAGGCTGAAAACTGTTCTACATTAACGGAGCCTGAAAAAAAAAAAAAAATGACAAGTAAGTGTAATATGCAATTCTTTACTAGAAACAACATCAGAAAAAAAATTAGCTAATAAGGACATTGTTGGGACAACTGGAAATATTGTGCCAATATTAACTACCCATGTGTGATAATAAGTACGTTTGCAGTTATGCTAAAAAAAAATCCTTTTCCTTAAGAGATACACAGTACTTAATGGCACAAAGTCAATTTCTGCAACCAACTCTTAAATGGTTCAGGAAAAAATTACATGTGTGTTTGTGTATGTGAATAGAGGGGGGAGAGACAAAGCAAACATGGTACAACGTTAACAACTGGTCAACCTTGCTCAAGGGTACACAGGGGTTCATTTTACTAGTCTTGCCAGTTTTCTGAATGTCTGAAATTTTCAAAAGAAGAAATGGAGGAAGAAATGAAATGTTACTCACTAGTTGTTTGACTTTAACTGCCTGTGGAATGCTGGCTGGTTGTGTAAGCACGGGGCCCGACTGTGCAAGTTTGATTTGGACTGGAGTGCCAATGACAGGCTTGTCAGATGTGGTCCCAGCAGAAGTAACAATAGGTTTCACAGACGGAAGACATACAGCTGCTGCTGAGGTTTCTCCAAAAGTTACCGAGGGGAGGGCCAGTGTCACTGCTGTCCCAGAGACAACTGGCTTTTCAGGCTGAAGTGAGACTGCTGTCACTGTGTTCTGCAGAGATGTCACTAGCGGTTTTGGAGTCTGAAGCACAACAGTTCCAGCTGTTGTTCCTCCTGGCACAGCAGCTGGACCCACAGAAGGAAGTGTCACAACTCCAGTTTTTGCTCCCCCTGGAGCAAGTGGATTCAGAGTTTGCACTGACACAGTTCCAGATGTTGCTGCTTCAGAACCAATGATGGGCTTTTCAGGCTGGATTGAGGAAACTGCTGTTGTCACCACAGGAGAAGGCATTACTGCTGTGGTACAGGTAGCAATGAACACCTCGCTAGAAGTCTGCTGAACACACTGCTGAATAAAGCTCTGGGAGTTAGGCATCAGTTGTCGTAAGGCAATCACACTTTTCTAGAAACAGAGGACAAATAAAACACTGATAACTAAATAAATGAGCTCTAGTAAAATAGAACTACTTTGAATGTCATATCTTTACAACATAAAATTAAAAATATACCAACGTTTCAGTTGAGGAAATCTGTTATCAATCATTTACATTCCGTCAATATCCAGGATACAATTTAAAGCCCCAAAGTGCTTCATTTTTCAATTCATAATTATTATGTCTAAGTGTTAAACTTATTTTATATACCTCAGTATTAATTTGGTATCAAATATTAATTTGGTAAAATAAAACACTGTATCCTACTTATTTGTATTTATCTAAACCCCATAATAGATCACCCATAACTTCCGTATCTACAAGTTTGTTTACAGGACAGCAGAATCTAAAAAAAAAAGTTTTTGTTAAATAACTTCCAAACTTTGAGTAGAAACAGTCTTTACATCAAAATAAAATTAATAGAAACAGGTCAATTAAGGTCAATTTCCTTAACTGAGCTAGAATATTTTCTGACTGGATTTTAAGCTGGAGTCTACCTTTGTATCTTGCTAAAAAAATAAAAACAGCTTAACCTAAAAAGGAGAAGGTTCTGCCTTTTCATCCCTGGGGTTTTTATCTACTTTTGTTTCTGAGTAAGAAAAAAAGATGAAAAATGAGGTGGTTAGTAGGTTATCTTTCAGCGAATTCATGAGCTGTTTTGGAAGATTTCCTTGTCTTGATACTTAAATTCAGTCAGATTGCCTTTACTTAAGAAGCAAATGAGAACTATTGCTTCTCTTCCCTTTCCTTCTAGTTACTTCTTTTACTTTTTTTATTTAAAAAGACTGAGAAAATTTTAATCTGATGGTTTGCAATTATATATATCTATAAATAGTATCAAAGGAAAGAAACAAAAAGTCTTTCACGCTCTTTTCCCAAACTTTAAAAATGGTAGAAAACAAGCTGCTTTGGAAATACATGAACAAATGAAGTGATCTGATTAATTAAATTTAAGCAAGAAATCTAAGATGGGGGAGACCTGAGAAAAACACAACTGGAAAGAAATGTTAAAGTAATAAGACTTAAAGAGAAAACAATAAAAACACGTATGTTAAATTATCTCTTGATCACCTGGCCAGAGTTAAGTCCAAATGCCGAATCCCTTATCCTTATGCAACGTTCAACCTCCAGAGCTCTCAAGGATGTGAAAAAAATATTCTCAAGAAAAAAACATAAGGCTTAATAATAGTCCTTAGAAAACTGATACAAAATGCAAATACTTAATGGTAATATTTAGTAACTTCAAGGGAGTGTTACATAGCCAGTAGAGTCAGGCTAAATTCTAGACCTGTGTGTTTGATCAAAAGTTAAGTCAATTTAAACAATTTTCTCATCTCCAAAATGGAAAATACTATACCATCTACCACCTATTGTGAAAAGACTGATATGAAAATTAAGTCCAAACAATGCAAATTATAAGTGAAGTAGCCAGCAAAGCACAGAACACATAGTAGGTACTTTCTTATTTCCCTCCTTCTCCCCCACAGTGTCTCCAGTGAGTATGAAACATAGATACGCTAAACAGAGTTGTCAGTGTCACGTAGAGCACCTACAGCTCACAGAACTTTTACATTGAAAGGGACCCAAGAAGAACTGCAGCTAACTTCTCAATCAAGAGGGTCACCTGAAAACAGGGCTCTAGTCATTTGATGTTCAGTACTGCGCTGACCCTTCAATCTTCCCTTCCCCAGACTAAGTCTTCCCTGGCTAAAACATTCTCAGTTTTTTAGCCACATTTTATATCACATGATTGGCAACTTCCTAATCAACATGGTCAGCCTCCTAGGGACAATTTCCAGTTATTATAATAGCCTTCTGAAAATGTGGTGCCCCATCTCCTTTCCCACTCTTCTTTCATGAGGCATCAAAAGGAGTCTTCCTCTATGAAGTCTCTTTCATCTCCCCTAGACAATTAAGCCAAATTTTTCTAAAGGCAACTCTTCGTTCCATTATTTCAAAATATATGGGATGAGTGTTTGGTTCACTAAAATCTCAGGTCTTTAATAACTTTATAAATTTCAATTCAATTCCTTTTCAGCTTCAAAATATCCAAAAGGAATATATTTTTTCAGCCTGCCAAACAAAGCTCTTGTTATCAAAGTTATTGTTCTCCATCAAAATCTACTTAATTCAATAAATCTTAGAGAAGAGTGTGCCTACTAACAATATAAATTAGTTTTTAAAAATAATAGCTTCCCCTCTCCAAAAAAAATAATAATAGCTTTCACACTAAATTTGGTACCATGTGGTTTACTATTTCTAAGAGAATAAGAGTCACATCAGGACAAAGCAGAGACACTATTTTTTTTTAAAGTTAAGAATCTTTGAGAATACAAGCATCAAATAATATAATCATTAAGTTATGTTCATGAACGTTACTTCTGTTTTCTCAATGTGTTCCAACGCAAAGAATATGAATTATGAATGTGCTTTACAGATTACAACAGCCCTGAGAGATTTCTTCTACTGTTACTATCTTCACATTAAATTGCTGCCATATTGAAATATTCAGATTTTAAATTACTTTAAAGTAATCCAATCCAAACTATTTCTTCAAAGTAACACATAACTCTACCTTAAGGAAAGGAACTAGGTGAGGCTGAGGTGAAGACTTGAGTTCAACATACAGTTGTCTAGTAAATTCTTCTGCTTCAATTTTTGCATCCTGAGGAATGGAAGAAAGAAAAACACTTTTAGCTCTACAAATATTTTACAAGAGGAAAAGTCTGTGATTCATGATTGTAGACATAGCAAACTTGGAACAGTGATAAAGTCAAAGTCTATCATTAAATGGGAGCGGTTTTTTCACATCCCCTACAAAATGAATAAACATAGAGATGTTTTTTCATACAGAATACAATGAAGAGATTATTATTATTATTTTTTAAGATCCCAGTAAGCAAAGTGAGAGAAGAGCTGGCTGACTGGATAAGGTGATAGTACCACAGTCTGTCAAGAACAATTAAGAAGTAAAGACACAGGAGTCCTACGCTTCTTAGGGTAGGAAATTGGAAGTTATTTGGTGTGGGGGCCTTAGATTTTTTTTGTTTTCCTTTCTCAATTTTTAAATTACTTTAACTGAGGTTAGACTGTATTTTATTACAAGGCCACAATAATAGATATGCTGTTGTTCCAAAGGACTTAGGAACCCTTCCATACTGGCTTGGACTCTAAACACTGCAGGGGTCTATGAGGTCTAAATTATTTTCACATTAATACTAATCGTTTTTTGGCCTTTTTCACTGTGCTGAGATTTGCACTGATGGTACGAAAGCAACTTCTGGCAAGAAAGGCAATGATAACAAATTTAAATAGTTGTCGTCATACTCTGCATTGCTATGCATGTGTGGTAAAAAAAACAGAGCCAGTTCCACTTTAAAATGTCCTTCACAAAACAGTAAAATTTAATTTTACTAAATCTTAACCCTTCAGTAGACATCTTTTTAAAATATTGTGTGCAACCTAATGGGAACCATACATATAGTAGACCAAAGTAAGATACTCAAGGAAAAGCACCTTGTGATTGAGTTGCTAGCTGGGCTAGCTGCTTTTCTTGCATTTACTGGAAAGAATATCAAACCAGCTGTGGTTATTCACATTGGGGTATTTTGAGAGACACTCTCTCAAAAAACAAACAAACGAACCAAGCCTGTCACTGTAAGGAAAACAACTGATGGTTTTTGTTGCTAATGATAAAAATCAGAGCTCTCAAGCCAAAATTAGAATTTTGGAAAATTTGTAACCACAATCCTGAGCTTGATAGCTTCCCTGTACTGAAAAAATTTTCTGATGCGATTGCTAGATTACAAGTATGATTGTTTGATATCTTAAATAACAAATCTGTCAACATTTGGAAGATCTATACAGCTCAGTGAACCAATTATTTTCCAGATGACCGAATGTGAGCTGTTACATTTGGGTGAAAGATCCATTCAGGGTACAAGATAAACCAGTGGACTCTAAAGAATATCCATAACGATCAGGAGAAAAGCTCTTAAAATACTTTTCCAACCACCTCTTTTCATGAGGCCAAATATTCTCCAAACACTTATAAGTTTTTATTTGACCAAGTAGTCAACCTTCTCTCCAAAGCGCTTTTTAGGCTAAGTGAAGCAAGACTAGCAAACATAAAGTAATACAGTCGGCCCTTCGTATCCCCACATTTTGCATGAGCAGATTCAACCAACTAAGGACTGGTGTAGTACTATATTTACAATTCGCAGTTGGTTGAATCCACAGATGTGGAACCCACAGATAGGGAGGGCCAACTATGGGACTTGACCATCCGTGGATTTTGGTATCCTCGGCAGGTCCTGGGACCAACCCCCATGGATACTGAGGGACGACTGTATAGACTAGATTTACTAGTCTAAGATTTATAATCATTACAAAGCTTTCAATAAGCAAAAGCAAAGGTTATCCAAAAATGCATTTAAGATAAACCTCATTTAAAAATATTTACTTCTCATTTAAAACATGTTCTATGGCTGCTTACAGAGCTTTTACAGTCCCAACTTACCAAAAGTTGTTCCACCAACTTCTTCACATTCTGCCCCATCTCCGGGGACTGTGATCCACTACACGCTAGTTTTATTAACATTGCGAGGAAGTTCTTACATTTCTTCACATTTTCTAGCATCGTCTAAATATAGAAGTATAAACAAACACTCACAAATGTTAGCTAGAAAATATACTTGAAGAAAATTTGTAAAGAGTTCTATTTATGTAAGATACAAGGGAGAGCTTTACCGGAGAAAGATTAGTCTGAGCAGTGGCTGAGTTCTCTGCTGTGAGACTGGGCTCACTTGAGGGGGTGGGTGGCGCTCCCAAACTTGAAGGCTTCAGGGTAGCCACAGTATTCAACGGCTTCGCAGGGGTCACTGTGACAACACTGGTTGGCACAGCCACAGACTGAAAGTAAAAGCGGCAGATATCGAGATATGTATTACTATGATATGCATCATGGCGAGTGCCTCATTTCACACTTAGACTACAAATGGATCTTGACATCCTTGGTTTTATATTATGCTCTACTAGTCTAAGGCAATGTAACACCATTTACCAGCTCTGGACTCTGGCAGCTCTGGGTTTCATTCTCACCTACCTACCTATTTATCATTGACACCCAAGTGTTGACCTCAGGCAAGTTACTTTATCCTGCTAACCCTCTGATTCCTGTTTGTAAAAAACAAGGATAGCAATGGTACCTACTATCCTGGGATTGTTTTTAAAAAACGGTGCCAAGCACGTAGTCCTCAAATATTATTAATACTTCTCCAAAAAAATTTGAAATAGTAAGTTTTTGTATGAAAATATAGAATTTCTTATTTTATAATATTCTGTTATTTTTTTTTTATTATCATTTTTTTGTAATTTTAAATTTATTTATTTATTTATTTATTTTTGGCTGTGCCGGATCTTCGTTTCTGTGCGAGGGCTTTCTCCAGCTGCGGCAAGCAGGGGCCACTCTTCATCGCGGTGCGCGGGCCTCTCACCATCGCGGCCCCTCTCGCTGCCGAGCACAGGCTCCAGATGCACAGGCTCAGCAGCTGTGGCTCAAGGGCCCAACTGCTCTGCGGCATGCAGGATCTTCCCAGACCAGGGCTCGAACCCGTGTCCCCTGCATTAGCAAGCAGACTCTCAACCACTTCACCACCAGGGAAGCCCCTGTTTTTTATTAAGTATAAATCTGAGAGATCTACTGATCGTCTCATATTCAGATAAGCTGCTTTTATGTAGACTATTAGAAAAGCAGTAATAGATTTGTAATTTGTAATAACAAATATTACAAAATGTGATTATCTTATTTTCACACTGAAAAGAATTTCGGTTGTTTCTTCTAGCCTCTATTAAATGAGGTGTGATTATAGCACCACCTGCAGGATAAAAAGTTTAATATAAGAAATCACAAATTGGGTAATAATTTAGACAACCAGATTGAGATAAAGCAACAATCTTACTTTAAAGACAAACACTAAAAGTTACAGAACATGAGTAAAGTTTGAGGGTGGGTGAGAGAACAGTATTTACAATTCACACAGAAAACTGAACACTGCACCATCATTTTAATTTAAATACTTGTGTTCTACAGGCATAAAACACAAAAAGGTCAGGTTGCTATTACCCTCAAGAAAATTTCTTTCTGCAACAATCAATATAAATGAATTCAAATATACATCAAAAATTTCCACTTTAGAAAGACTGAAGCATATATTAGACAAGAATGTTTTGGGGGTAAAAAAATGGGAAAGAAATTTAAAACACTGATTAACGATGAAGATGAAAACTTATGAAATGTTAAGCAAAAAAGGTAAAATTAAAAATCATACCTAAATTAGTAGTTTTATTAAATATTAACAGATCTCAAAGACAACAATGAAAATGAAGTCTCTTTCTTAGTCTATCCCTAGTCCTGCTCTTCAAGGACAAGTACTGTACAGTTCCCTCTGAATCCTTTTGGAGATCTTCTAATAAACATTTTTAGGTTTATGTACAGTAAACACATACTCTTTTTTCAGTGAGTATATTTTATACTCTACCATTAATTCTCTGTACTACTATATTTAAGAAAGTAATGTCAAACTTTAGCTATTGACTATGATTACCTCGCAGGACTGATAGGAGGGGTTCCTCAGGGGAGTACTGTCCCTCTTCCTTATGAAGCAAAATAAGGCCCAACGAAATGTGAGCTCAGGAAAAAAGTCCTATTTTTTGTGAGTAGAAGAAGCAGCATTTGTGGCACTCCTACTTTCCTTGTCAATATTTTATTGTCTCCAGCACAAAATTTGTCCTTCATAACTTTCTAATATAGCTACTACCTGTACCTTACCAGATACCTGCAACTCTTAAGAGGCATGGAGAAGTACACAATCCTGGTCTTACTCTATGTATATAACCACACTGCAGTAATGGATGGACTGTTTTAAACTCAATCATAAATCTCAATATTCTAGACCAGGCAACGCTATTTCCATGCTTTGCAAGACTGCACTGGCACTGATTAGGCATGTATAGGGGACAGGAGAGAAAAGACCTGGGGTATATGTGAAGTAAATTGTGAAAATCAGCTATATTAATACATAAGAGTCAGTGAAATTAATTGTATACAAATTTAACAGACTAAATTGCCTTTTAAGGAGAGTCATCCAAGTTCTAGCTCCTTATTTCCAAGAAATGTCTAAAACTGAGATGCTTTACCTCTCAAAGTGGACACAGAAATTATTCACTGGGCTTCCCTGGTGGCGCAGTGGTTGAGAATCTGCCTGCCAATGCAGGGGACACGGGTTCGAGCCCTGGTCTGGGAAGATCCCACATGCCGTGGAGCAACTAGGCCCGTGAGCCACAACTACTGAGCCTGCGCGTCTGGAGCCTGTGCTCCACAACAAGAGAGGCCGTGATAGTGAGAGGCCCGCGCACCGCGATGAAGAGTGGCCCCCACTTTTGCCACAACTAGAGAAAGCCCTCGCACAGAAACGAAGACCCAACACAGCCAAAAATAAATAAATTAATTAATTAATCAAAAAAAAAGAGAAATTATTCACTAACTTCACTGATAAATTTCTACTGCCTTAGCCTACCACTAAGGAGCAACTCAGCTTAAAATATGCATCAATCTAAATTAAGAAAAGTTATACACACCCTGCATGGAAATAGCTATTGTAGACATATATATGGAAAAATAACCCAAGGAAAAGAATTAAACAACACATATATACCATTTTAGTACAACTATATGTACTAAATCTTTAATAAATAGATACAATAAAAAAATTGATTTACTCAAAATACTGTGGAAGTTGAAACCCCTTTCATAAAATAACTGTATTGTAAATTCTTCAAACTTCGTATTTTTCTGGTGCCTCAACATCCCCACAAACAGGCTGTGAACGCCTTGCCCAGGTGACCAGGTGCACCAGTGTGATAAGGCTGGTCCCTGCCACAAGTTCTCTTTCTGCTCTCCCAACTGTGACATAATGACATTCAAACACACCAATGAAATCCCCTCACGTCTTTTGCTTGTGTACTCCATACCAACCCTCAACAAAGGCACTTGCCCCCATGTCCTCATTCTCTCTCAGATCCCCACTTGTTTGGTTGCGCCTGCCCCGGGTGCGCCTCCCATATGGCCCCCTGCATGTCGTGCAGGACCTCCTCTAGGACCTGTCAGTATAGGAAGTCTCTTTCACTTTCATACACCTTCCTGTGGTGTTATTTGGTGTCCACATTTGACTGATCAAAAAAAAAAAAAATCCCATTTTAAGAAACATAATTATTTCTTACAACACATAGCGGCTATCAGTAGGCCTAAATTCATACCCTTTGGCCCAGTGATCTCCCTAGAATAACCTAAGGGCAGGGGGGCGGGGGGGAGGTGGAACCTAGAGTTTGAGACAATCAGCACAGAGGTCATTAAGAATAGAGTTTCCAGAGTCAGATAGAGACCTTGGTTCAAATGCCCCCTTTGCTACATATTAGCAGAAGTCATGCAAATTTCTTAACTTCTCTAAACCGATTTTCACATACATAAAATAGAGATAATACTTCCTTACAGAATAGTCACAGGATGAAATGAAATGAGACGAGGGATGTAAAGCACTTAAAAAGTGTCCAACACATTAAGTGCTCAATAAATGGTAGTCATTATTAGCAAAGAAAACAACAAAAACAAAACAACAACAACAAAAACTATGTTTAAAATCAGGTTCACTGATCACCATCTCTGTTAGAGGAAGTAATATGGTTAAGTAATTCTGAAACACCAAATACCATGTTTGATCCACAGCATGGGATTTCACATAACATGCTTCAAGAAGATGTATCTTCTATACAGCAAAGGAAGTACAACAGTGGTCCCATGACTATGGGATCCACTGATTATATCACATATGGCATGATCCAGAAGCTGCCTGCCTAGTAAAGTATTAGAACAGCGTGCAGAAAACACAGGTGAAGTGCAAACTCAGAGACAATACTCTATGAAGATGGAACTCCATCCTCCATCTTCTAAGACTTAGTGCATACTCACTGAATCAAAATATTCTATATGGTACTATGTCCCCAACAGGACAAATATATGAAGAACCAAGGAATCAAAGAGTAGAAGGATGAACGGATCCACTTATCATTACTCCCAAAGACCCACTGGGGGATCCTGTGCTTCCCATTCCTGCCCACAGTGGGCACACTTTCACCAAAGAACATAGCAAGAGTCCCTATAAACTAGACACCATGGCTGCCTCTTGGACATTTCAGGGTCCCTGTGTCCAGGGACCAACAGGATAGAGAAGAGTCATTATCATGACAGAGGTAACTAACCTGACAACTGGAATAGGTAGGGTAGCTTTTACACAATGAAGGCCAAGAGGAGTTTATGCAGTGAATCCAGGTGATCCACTTAAGTGCCTCTGGGTATTTCCTTGCCCAATTGTGATGATAAATGGACAAGTGACACAACTCTTGCCTCAAAAGACTGGCAATTTGGACCTTGGATCCGTCAGGCATAGAAGTCTGATCACACTACCAGTTAAGACCCAGAAGAGTTGGTAGTTGAGTGTGGGAGGAATCTAGAATGGATGGTGGAGGAGGAAATGATGGTATCAGCTGCAGCAGTGGGGACTGTAGTTCATCCTACTAACCTCCTCTTCTTTGCTTCTCCAAGGAAGAAACCTATTGAAATCCAAGGAGAGCTGGTTTCCAACACATATGAAGAAGTAGATCCCAGCAATTCAAGGAGTAGACTGTGATACACCATCACAAAGAGAGATTTGTACTATCCTAGCTGTTGGGAATGCTATTTAGACAGACGACAATTGTCAGCTCCTTCAGAGTCTGCTTCAGCTACAGAGAATTACCTGCCCATGAGCACAACTCTCCCTGGAGAGTCCACATCCAATGACTGATCACAGAGGGGAAATTATGGCTCATCCAACCATGTTGGCACACAGTGGGACAATTCTGACGGGCCACAGTTGCTCCAAAGCTCTCCATCAGGTTGGCTGAGGCTTTATTGGACCTGCATCTAGTTCAAACTCTTACTCTCCTTCCCTTCCACAGGTATCAATCCCTAATAAATATCCCATACACCAAAATTCTGTCCCAGCACCTGCTTCTAGACACCGTGACACATGAACGTTAGATGCATTTGTTTTAATTTAATACATTCGAATAAATCTGATATTCCAAGAATATACACCATGTTCATCTTGTGTTTCACATACTTCCAACAGTTCCCAGTTTAATAAGTGTCCTCATATATCACTGAATTGCTCTCTTCAGGAAATAGCTAACAATAAATAATAACGAAAGATGAGAAAATAACCAGTGCGCACATGGCCACAAGTCACAACTTACTTGCACTGGGGAAGGCTTCGGAACAGTGGTTACCACAGTAGTTCCTATTTGTGCCAGTTGTTTAACAGGTGCCACTGCCACCTTCTTGATTAACTGTGAACTAGAATTCTTGGGGGGGAGGGGGAGATAGTACAGAGTCATCAGCATTAGTAATTTAAAATTAATCGGTACTATGGCAAACATCAAAACACTTTACCACAGCAAACTTCTTTGTTATAACTGGTTTTATAACCTCATGAATTCTATGCATATTTTCTACTATTAACCTAACTGGTCAATTGGCCAGTTGACACTCATTTCTTATTCCTGAAGAGGCAACTGATTAAACAGATAAATATCACAGTATTTCTGCATTAAAATATTGCATTTTACTCTTTGGCTCACACAGAAAACATATAGATACTTTTTTTTTTTTTTGGTCATTTCTATTGCTGGTATCCTTTTAGTCTTTTTTAAAAAATAACTTTAATTAAACTTCATTTTTTGTGATATAATTGACATATAACATTGCGTAAATTTAAGGTGTACAATGTGATTTGATATAATTATATATTGCAGTGTGATTCCCACCATAACATTAGCTAACATCTATGTCATATCACATAATTATCATTTTTCTTTATTGAAGTATAGTTGATGTACAGTATTATGTAAGTTTCAGGTTTACAACATATCAATTCACAATTCTTAAAGGTTATACTCCATTTATAGTTATTATAAAAGATTGTCTATATTCCCTGTGTTGTACAATATATCCTTGTAGCTGATTTATTTTATATATAGTAGTTTGTATCTCTTAATCTTCTACCTCTATCTTGACCCTCCCCCTTAGACTCTTATTTAATATACGATTTTAAACAAAAGTCTGCTAACCTATCTCCTCAACACATAGCAAACAAGAAAGGGAAGGAGCAGCTATCATTGACAGATACTGAAATAGAGAAAATGACTGGCTGAGAACCTAGAATCAAATTATGAGAGAGTGGGTTGGGGGAAACTGGCAAAGAATGATATTACCACAGAATACAAGGAAACTTTTTATTAGGATGAGCCTGCTTCATCAAGAAAATACTATACTACATTCCACATTTTCTGTTTAACCAAAGAAAGATGCCCATAAAAATATATTTTTTTAACTCTGGCACACACAGGATAAGCTTTAGTTACCTAGAAAGATGATCATGTATGTAAAATAAATCATCTTCTAACAATGCCAAGTTAATGAAATATTACAGCAGATTTCTAATTTTTTTAAAGGTAATTCCTATATGATATGGATAAAAAATACTATAAATTGTAGTGTTAATGTTTTACCACAAGTTAAAATTGAAGCAGAATGGCTATTTTTTTCCTGTTTAGAGATGCACATAGCCCTTTGAACATCCCCTTGAGGACAATAAAATCTTTGAGTACGAAGATTAACTTATTAATTTTGCCAAACAACAAAACCAAACACCTAGATTAAATTAACATATTCAAAGAAAGTAGCTTAATTCAAAAAGTCGAGCAGAATCATCTCTTCTACTATTTTTACTGGCAAATACATACACATTTATATGAAGATAACTGCTGGAAAACTAAGGAGGATGAAAAAAACTTTAATGTATATTACCTGCATTGTACAGATTTTGACTGTTTGAGTATTCGTTGGTACAGCTGGCCTTGAAGTTATGTTACTTGTGGTCTCAGTTCTTGTTACAGCTTGCTGAGGAGATACCAACATCAACTGACCACTGTTACTTTTGATCAAAACTGTTCCTATAGTTAAAAGAAAACAAAATGTGAGCTAATAAATGAAGTATAATCATCACATATTGTTCTCCCACTTCTTTCAGTGCTGTAAAATGTTCTGAATAAGTGATTAGTTAGTACATACTGAATTCCATGTCTACTAATTAAGATATATAATATGGAAAAAATGTTGTCATTCAAAGCTATTTAAAATATTAAAAGTCTAAACGTATTAACAAGATACTCCTGAAGAAGGCAAAACACTTTTCCTCATGACATCAAACTATTTATAATGCTACAGTAAGACGGTTTGGTAACAGCACAAGACTACACAACCTGACCGATGGAATAGAATAGAAAACCCCCAAATAGACCCCAAATAGCCTGCAGATACATCATATCAAATTTTTCTAAAAGCACTGCAGATCAGTGAGAAAAAGAGCTACTATTCAATAAATAGGGCTTGTTCAATTAACTAATGGAAAAGATGAAAAGTTTCACACCATACACAAAAACCCAAGGGCATTAAGGATACAATGATGAAAAGGAAAAACTTTTAAACTTTTAGACAATGTAGAAAACTGTCATTCTGAACTTGGGATAGGGAAAAATTTCTTAAATAAGTGAAGTTTGATACATACAACTATATTTTAAAAACTTTTGCTCAGCAAAATATATCATCAGGTAAAAAGACAAACCACAAAATTGGAGAAAATTTGGGGACTTCCCTGGTGGCGCAGTGGTTAAAAATCCACCTGCCAAGGCAGGGGACACAGGTTCGATCCCCAGTCCGGGAAGATCCCACATGCTGTGGAGCAACTAAGCCCGTGCGCCACAACTACTGAGCCCACGTGCCTAGAGCCCATGCTCTGCAACAAGAGAAGCCACCACAATGAGAAGCCCATGCACCGCGACGAAGAGTAGCCCCTGCTCGCAGCGACTAGAGAAAGCCCCTGTGCAGCAACAAACACCCAACGCAGGCAAAAATAAATAAATTTTTAAAAATAACTAAAACTAATAAAAAAAAATTGGAGAAAATTTTAGTTCACGTATATTCAAAGAACAAATATCCAAAATGCAAAAAAGAAACACAGATACCAATGACAGGGAAAGGTAAATTAAGACCACAGTGAGATATCACTTTATATCTACCTAGACAGAAAAAAATTAATAAGTCCAATGACAATATTAAGTGTTAAGAGAGATGTGCAGTAACAAAAACTCTCAACATCTTTAGGCTGGTAGTGTAATTTGGTACAACTGCTTTGTTCAACTCTACATCGTTGTGCCAAACTGGTTCCCATTTGCATACCCTCTAACCCAGTATTTCTAACGTAAAGAGATAGTTGTCCATGTAAGTAGGAGGTACAAACAAGAATATTCATAGCTGGAGTTCCATGTCTGGAATGGCAGCATGAAGAGCTCAATAAAGCCACTCCCCAGCAAAACAAGCATAACTGGTGAAAATTATTTTTAAAAACAACCATTTAAAGTCTTTGGAAATGCCCTAAGGCATACAGAAAATGACTAGACAATTATTAAAGAGAATCTACTAAAACTCAGAACAGCAAGAATCTGTGGCATCTGAACCATGACCCACTCCCTCTCCCTTCTCAGTTCAGGCATTGTGGACAACACAAGGCCTCCCTCTTTCCCAAACTCCCAGTTGAGGGCTATGGTATCTTCCTGGGAGAAGCAGGCCACCAGCATTTCCCATCTCTGCCACCCCAACTTGCATACAGAAGAGAACAAATTTGAAATAAGTGCATCCAAGAGTTTCCAGGCTTCTTGTTTCACCCATCCCCACTCAGAAAGGGAAGGCTCTACCCCAGGGATGGCTCAGAGAATACTTGGGGCCCAATCACCCTCACCCCAGTTCTTTCATGGGGTTGAGGTTCCACACTGGAAGAGAAGCAGAGAAGACCAGAGGCTACCACCCATGCCCAGTACCCCACTTCTAAAACATGGATATCACTCAGAAAGAAACATGCCACAGCCCTGGGTACTTGCTCCAAACATCTCCCAAGAGAAACTGACTTTATTTCCAACAGAGTGCGGGAAAGGTCAAGGCTAAGGTCACTCTCAAGTACAACAGAACAATTAAAAGGTTTCTGGTATCTTCATGACAGATACAAGCTAAGTCACAGGCATATCTCCAGTTTACCAAAGAGAACAAGATAAAGAAACAACTAAGAAGGGCCCTTCTGGGGTCAGAACCTCAAGCAATGACCTCAAAAACTACCCTTTGTAAAGGAGTCCACATTTAATTGAATCAGACTATGGAGGAAGTTAGGCCCTAGGGCACTGTTGAAAACAAGAGAGTAACTGGCTGGCAGTGAGTGGAGCCTAACAGCTAGGCGTGACACCAGCTGAAGTAGAAAGCTTAACAGAGAGATCAGAGAAAGAAACAGTCAAAAAGAGCCCTGCTAAAACCACTGTCATCCCAGGGTGGCTGTGCTTATGCCCAAAGCTGTACCCTGTGAGGAAAACAGACTTCACTAAAATAACACAGCCATTTAAACAAACAAACAAACAACAAGAACCCACTCAGGGGAGTAAAGACCAGTATCTAGACTTGCTATAATATATTAGTTTTGCTTAACAAAGTACAAGACATACAAAGAAAAAGAAAAGTGTGACACAGAAAAAGGCAGGCAACAGAAACCACCTATGAGGGACTAGATGTTAGATTTAACAAAGACATCAAAGTAACTGTTATAAATATGTCAAGAAACTAAAGGAAATCATGCTTAAAGAAGGAAGATATGATGATGATTATCTCAACAAATAGAGAATACCATTAGAGAAATAGATATCATAAAAAAAGGAATTCTGTAGTTAAAAAGTACAATAATTGAAATAAAAATTTCACTAGAGAGGCTTAACAGCAGACTTGAATGATCAGAAGATAAGTCAGTGAACTTGAAAATAGTTCAATAGAGATTATGCAATCCAAAGAACTGAGAGAAAAAAGAATGAAGAAAAATGAACAGAGCTTCATAGAAACGCAGGACAATGATAGGCACACCAACATAGGCATAATGTGAGTACCAGAAAGAGAGGGGGGAGGGAGGGGAAGGAGGGAGGTGGGGAGGGAGCAGGGGGAGAGAAAGAGAGAGAGAGAGAGAGATAGGAACAGAAAAAATATTCAAAGAAATAATGGCTGACAATTTCCCAAATTTGATGAAAAATAATCTAAACATCCAAGTAGCTCAACAAACTCTAAGTAAGATAAATGCAAAGAGATCCACACCAAGACACAACATGATAAAAATGTACAAAGAGAAAATCTTGAGAACACCAGGAGAAAAATGTACAAGAGTACTGCATTAATAGGATTAACAGCTAACTTCTCATTAGAAACAATGGAGGCCAGACAGCAGGGGTATGACATATTCCACTTGCTGGGGAAAAAACAAAAAAACAAAAAAACCAACTATCAACCAACAATCAGATATTTCCTGAAAATAACTGTCAAAAAAGGAGACAAAATAAAGACATCCTAGACTGGGATTGACATATACACACTACTATATATAAAATAGATAACTAATAAGAACCTACTGTATAGCACAGGGAACTCTACTCGATACTCTGTAATGGCCTATATGGGAAAAGAATCTAAAAAAAGAGTGGATATATGTATATGTAAAACAGATTCACTTTGCTGTACACCTGAAACTAACACAACATTGTAAATCAAATATACCCCAATAAAAACTTAAAAAAAAAAAAAAAAAAAGACATCCTCAGATAAAAAAGACATCCTCCTTAGAGGACTGAGTGCTAGCAGACAAACCAGACAGGAAATACTAAATGAAGTTCTTCAGGCTGAAAACAAGAGACTCCAGAAAGTAACTCAAATTCACATGAAAAGGGCATTGGTAAAGTTAATTATATAATTTATATGCATATTACTGCTTTATCTTAATGGGTTTAAAAAACAACTATATAGAACAATATATATAATTGTATTCTTGAACCTATAACATATTAGAAATGTAACATATTTGTGAACAATAACACAAAGAAAGTGGTCAGGAGCAAAGTTGTACTGCACTAAGGAAATGACTTCAGATGGTAACTGGAATCTATAGGAACAAACGAAGAAAACTAGGAATGGTAAATAAGAAGGTAATAAAACAAATGCTACAAATATATCCTTGTGCTCCTTCTGTCAGCATCTTTAAAAGACATATAATTACATAAGGTAATAATTATAACAAGGTATTGCTGGGTTTGTAACATATCTAGATGCAATATGTAGAGCAATAATAGCACAAAAATAAAAAAGAGGGAAATGAGCTAAATAGGAAAAATGTTTCTACACCTCACTGAAACAAGTTAATATAAATGTGAAGTAAATTCTAAGATGTATATTGTAAGCCCAAGAGCAATCACTAAAAATACATATATATTCTTAAAAAATATTATAAAGGAATTAAAATATTACACTAGAAAATATTCACTTAATGCAAAGGAAAGAGGGAACAGAGGAAGAACAAAAAAGAGAAAATACATAGAAACAAAAGTAAATGGCAGGGGCTTCCCTGGTGGCGCAGTGGTTGAGAATCTGCCTGCTAATGCAGGGGACACGGGTTCGAGCCCTGGTCTGGGAAGATCCCACATGCTGCGGAGCAACTAGGCCCGTGAGCCACAACTACTGAGCCTGCGCATCTGGAGCCTGTGCTCCGCAACAAGAGAGGCCACGATAGTGAGAGGCCCGCGCACCGCGATGAAGAGTGGCCCCCGCTTGCCGCAACTAGAGGAAGCCCTCGCACAGAAACGAAGACCCAACACAGCCAAAAATAAATAACTAAATAACTAAAAAAACCCAAAAAAAGTAAATGGCAGGCCTAAACCCAACTATATCATTAACATTAAATGTGAATGGATTAAATAATCCAATCAAAAGGCAAAAAGTGTCAGACCCAATTATAAAATAGGATTCAATTATATGCTGCCTACAGAAGACACACTTTAGACTCAAAGACACTAAAAAGGTCAAAGTAAAAGGACAGAAAAGACATATCATCCAACAGCAACCATAAGAAAACTGGAGTGGCCATACTAATATCAGACAATAGAGTAAAACAAAATGTGTTACTGGAGATAAAGAGGGGTACTTTATAATCGATAAAACAGCCAATGGATCAGGAAGGTTTAACAATTACAAACATATATGCACCAAACAACCAAGCCCAAAATATATGAAGAAAAGTTGACATAAATGAAGGAACAAAATAGAGAATTCAACAATAATACTTGGGAGACCTCAACACTCTACTTTCAATGAAAGATAGATGTCTAGGTAGAAGATCAACTAGGAAATCAAATACTTGAACAACACTATAAACCAACCATACCTAAAACACATCAATAGTATACTCCACCCAACAACAGCATTCTTCTTAAGTGTACGTGGAACAGTCTCAGGATAGACTACATGCTAGGATATAAAACAAGTTTAAATAAATTTAAAAGGACTGAAATCATACAATGTGTGGTCTCCAACTACAATGGAATGAAATTAGAAATCTGTAACAAAAAGAAATTAGGGGACCTCATAACTATGTAGAAATTAATTACTCCTAAGTAGCCAGTTGGTCAATTAAGAAATCACAAGGGAAACTGGACTACACTTTGAGATGAATGAAAATGAAGACACAACATACCCAAATTTATGTGATGCAGCTGAAGTAGTGTCTAAGGGAAATTTATACAGCTGACCCTGAACAACGTGGGGGTGGGAGGTACTGACGCCCCACACCCCTGTTCCGTTGAAAATCTGCATGTATCTTTACAGTTGGCCCTCCATATCTGAAGTTCCGCATCCACAGATTCAACTGATTGCAGCTCATGTAGTACCATAATATGGACTTATCGAAAAAAATCTGAGTATAAGTGGACCTGTGCAGTGCAAACCTGTGTTGTTCACAGGTCGACTGTTGTTGTAAATCCCTCTATTTTAAAAGTAGGATTAGGGCTTCCCTGGTGGCACAGTGGTTAAGAATCCGCCTGCCAATGCAGGGAACATGGGTTCAAGCCCTGGTCCGGGAAGATCCCACATGCCGTGGAGCAAATAAGCCCGTGCGCCACAACTACTGAGCCTGCGCTCTAGAGTCTGCGAGCCACAACTACAGAAGCCCACGCGCCTAGAGCTCACGCTCCGCAACAAAAGAAGCCACCACAATGAGAAGCCCACGCACCACAACGAAGAGTAGCTCCTGCTCGCCGCAACTAGAGAAAGCCCGTGCGCAGCAATGAAGACCCAACACAGCCATAAATAAATAAATAAATAAATAAATAAATAAATAAATAAATAAATAAATTTATATTAAAAAAAAAAGATCTGAGGAGATGTGGGAAGCCCTGAAAGATTTCAAGTAGGAGAGACATTATTATATTTGCATTTCAAAAAAAATAAAAAATAAATAAAAGAAGGATTATTTGAATTAATAACTTAACCTTCTATCTTAAGACATTGGGGAAAAAAGCAAAATAAAAACTATAGCAAGCAGACGAAAGAAAATTAATAAAGATTAGAGCAGAGGTCAATAGAATAGAGAATAGAAGAACAACTGAGAAAAATCAAAAGTTGGTTCTCTGAACAGACCAAAAAAACTGACAAATCTTTACCTAGATTAACTAAGAGAAAAGGAGAGAAGGCTCAGTCTGCTAAAATCAGGAATGAAAAAGAGAGGATATGACCACTAATCTTACAGAAAGAAGGATTATAATAGAATACTATGGCCTATTATAAACAAATAAATTGGATAAATAATATGAAATGGGGCTTCCCTGGTGGCGCAGTGGTTGAGAATCTGCCTGCCAGTGCAGGGGACACAGGTTCGAGCCCTGGTCTGGGAAGATCCCACATGCCACGGAGCAATTGGGCCCGTGAGCCACAACTACTGAGCCTGTGCGTCTGGAGGCTGTGCTCCACAACAAGAGAGGCCGCGATAGTGAGATGCCCGCTCACCGCGATGAAGAGTGGCCCCCGCTTGCCGCAACTAGAGAAAGCCCTCGCACAGAAACGAAGACCCAACACAGCCATAAATAAAATAAATAAATAAATAAATAAAAATTTAAAAAAAAAGAAAATGGGCAACCTGAATAGATCTCTAACAAACACAGATTGAATTAATAATCAAAAATAGCATCCACAAGATAAGCTCAGTTCCAGATGGCTTCACTGATGAATTCTACCAAACATCTAAGGAAAAATAAATCCTTCACAGATTCTTCTAAACAACAGAAGAGGAAACATGTGTCAATTCATTCTGTAAGGTCGGTATTACCCTGATATTAAAACCAAACAGAGACATCACAAGAAAACTAGAGACCAAAATGTCTTATGTATACCAATGCAAAAATTCTCAACAAAGTACTACGAACTGAATCCAGCAACATTTAAAAAGTGTTATACCCCATAACCAAGTGATATTTATCTCAGTATGCAAGGTTGGTTTAAGACCCACAGCGAACACCATACTTAGTGGTGAAAGACTAAATGCTTTTCCCCTAAGATCAGGAACATTTGAGATGAAGAATGAGACAAAGATGCCTACAATCACTACCACTTTTATTTAACATTATACTGAGAGTTCTAACCAGGGCAATTAAGCAAGAAAATAAAATAAAAGGCATCCAGAATAGAAAGTAAAACTATCTATTCACATATATTATGATCTTCTATATAAAAATCCAAACAAATCCACGAAAAAAAGCCATTAAAATTAATAAACGAGTTCAGCTAGGAAGAAGGATACAAGATCAATTAAAAAAAAAACTGTATTTCTATACATTTCCAATGACTAACTATAAATGGAATTAAGGAAAAAAAATTCCATTTACAATAGCATCAAAAATAACATACTTTAGGAATAAATTTAACAAAATAAGTGCAAAAGCAATACTCTGGAAACTACAAACTTGCTGAAAGAAATTAAACATCTAAATAAATGGAAAGACATCCCATGTTTGTGGACTGAGAGACTTATACTTACTTTGCAGGACTGTTAAAGGGATCAAATGAGACAATATGAGCAAATTTATGAATTTTAAAGTTATTGGTGGTAGTTGTTATTAATGCCTTAAGGTCCACAACCTTTGAGTCTTTCTAACTCAAATATGAGTTAAAGTGACTTCACAGCCTTTGAAATCCAAACAGTGGATGGCGCATATGGTGAGCACTGAAGACAACTGTCTCTCATTTCATGACGTCCAGGAGCACTGTTACAACTGTGGAGCAGATGATCATGTAATATTCCTTTGATAAAGCTAGGGTGGAAACAAGAACCACGAAGATTATCCAGGAACTAATTCAGGAATTTGAGAAATGCAAAACCTATACCACGTCTCAGCATGAAGGAGTTGATGAAAAAGGACCCGAACCATTTCACAAGCAACTTTCACAAACTTCTGTACAGTAAGACTGAGAAGCAGAATTTATGAAGCACAGTCTATGACATAAAAGAAGCAATCAAGTCCTTACTCATCACTCTGAAATACATGATAGAAGAGACACAGAATACCAAAACCGGAAAGAGCCACAGTCTGGTCTAAATCCCACAAATTCATAAAAAAGAAGACTGAAGAGATTACCAAAAATATTCAACAGAATAATCTTCAGGGCTTTGCTACAGTTTCTTTCATTTCCTCACAATGCCCCCCTTTTTGTTTCCAGCTCCTGCTCCCTAGAAAAACCTGTGGTGCATATGCATATTTTTTAAAAACTAGTTCTGTTCACAGAGGAAATTCTGAAGTAAAGAGAAATCAAATACTTAAAGTATTCATTACCTTGGGAAAATGAGAGCTGACTCCTATGTAATTTAAGCATCCTTGAGTAATCCTCTGCTAATCCTCAGTATATAAAAGTAGAACAAGACCTTTTTAAAACGTTATTTTAATCAGTGTTTCTATGTCATTCCTCAAGTATCGGTTATCTTATTGTGCATCTGTGAGAGCACAAATATGAGTATGTTCTTCTGCCACCCCTCAGCAGAAATTCCAAAAGCTGCTCTTCAAGGTACCTTCTCACCTCCTCTCTAAATAACAACTCCTAAAGGCAACTTATCTCCTCTCTTTTGTGGGAGTTTATCCATGGTCGACAGCATAACAAGTTTTAGTGCAGTGCATACTTAGGCTGTGGTCCTGGTTTGCTGCTGTTTTGCTCTAGCAAGTTTCAGTTTTGGTTTCTCTGTGTAATAAAAAGATCAGGCTCTAAAATTCTATAAATCGCCTTTTAACATTGCTACGCAAGGAGGCATATTGTACACACACCAAGTGGTAAGCACAGTGTTTCGGAAAGAGTAGAGTTAAACAGACCTGAATTCAAATTCCCTCTGACATCTATGACTTGTCTGGCATTGGGCAAATTCTTTACCCTCAGAGACCTTTTTCCTTATTTGCTATCTATCTATTATGACCAGCAAACAAAAGAATATAAATAATGTATAAAAATAATAATGGATAAAAAGTGCCCAGCAATATAATGTTGTACGTCAACTGTAGGTCAATTTTTTTAAAAAGTGCTTAGCACAGTACACCCTCAATAAGTGATCCGTTCCCACTTACCAGCAAGTTTCCACTCCTGAAAGTTCTTCTCTCTTAATACTTTTTTGATTGTTTCTAGACAAACTTCACTGACTAGATAGGAATTTTGTTTTTAACAAATTAGGAGTAATTTCATTCAAACACATTCATAGCTACTTTATAAGAGTGCATGTAGGATGACAATTTAGAACCAGCATAAAATGTATCCAGTGGTGCACACAGCCTTAAGTGTATGTACGTCCTGTACCATACAAAACTAAAACACAGCTACAACACAACATTAGCTACAAAAGAGGCGCTCTCATTTTGCTAGGGGAAACTGACATCACGTGAACCAAATGCTTCCACTTCTTTACCACCTTTGGGGGTCAGAGTTCCCATTGCTGCTCAGCAAAATACATAGAAAACAATCAAATTATGAATAGAGTTTTTTCCCAAAGAAGATAACATGTGCTTTTTTTCCCCACTGAAATTCCAAGTGACTTTCATTTGAGGAAAGAAAACAAGGTAGAACACTCAAACACCATTCTGCATATTTACAATATGCAAATGATCACAAAGCAAAACCTTTGTCTCAGTCATAAAAAACAGCCCCACAGAGTAAACTCTAGTATATAAAGTAGTCACAGGCTCATTAACGGTAGCACTCACACAATGCTTCACAAATAACCACCTCATGGCTCTGACCTGTCAACTCCGGCATCTGCTCCCTGTGAGACGGATCCTTCTAACTCAAAGTTACTTACAATCATCACACATCTGAAAATTGTGCGGGAAGCAATATTATTCATTTCTAAGCAGTAAACTTACTTAGGCTTGTTTAAATTTAAAATTCACTTTCGGTCTTAACACACAAGAGGCTTTTAAAAACACTTTTTTTTTTTTAACATAGTAATCTAAGCGTGTGGATATAAAAATTGATCCTTTCTCCATATGAAAACAAACTTTAGCGATACTCTTTATCTTCCCGCACCTAAGAGCCAGTGCCTCAAAGGCCCTCCTGAATATGCTGCTCCAGCTTTTCCTGTGTCACTTAAGGGAAAAGATGCTCTCTTTAAATAGAAAAAGAAAAACTATGCAGTAAGGACTCAAAGAGGCTATCTTGATTGCAACGCCAAATCACTGCCCCGCAAAGTCAAGATTATGAAAGGTTCTCCTGGCTGAGTTGTTTAGAACTCCCAGCGAGAAGGCGCAATCCCGGGCTGCGACGTTTCCCGTGTCACCGCTGGCTGGCCCGAGAGATAAGCCGGAAAAGGTGAGCGACATACCTGGAGGAAGCTGCAAATTAGCAGGCAACTGGATTGTTGTGGTGTTGGGGGCTTTCACAGCGACAATCTGAGGAGCTGGCAGACGAGGGCCGCTGCTGAGTTTAGGAAGAGCACTGACAGGAGCCACTTTTGTCACCAGGGTCCCCACGGGGGACCGCAGCGGCTGGGACGCCGTGGACTCCACGCAGACACTGACAGGAGCCTTAGTCACGGCGCCCAAGGCCACCGGAGTGCTCTCCACCCGGACGGGCAGAGCCGCGGCGGGGGCCATGGTCACGGTCCCGGAGGCGCCCACACCGGCGGGGGGAGCGGCGCCGGCCGGTTCTGTGAGGCCCGCGGGCATCCCCAGGTGGATCAGCGGCAGCTGAGGCGCCGCCGTTCCGGGAGCACAGGCGAGGGGACGCTTGACAAGCGGCAGCCGACTCCAGTGCAGTTCCGGCTCCACAGCATCGCTAGGGAGAGGCGCCGGGGCCGCCACACGAGTCAGTGACCGGCGCCGGCTGGACAGCGGGACCCCGGCGTCCCGGACCTTCCTCCAGTCCGCGCGGCCCCGCCGGCAGCCACACCTGCTCGGCCGCTCGCCGCTTCCTCAGCGGCGCTCACACGTGCGCCGGATCAACCCGGCCCCTCAGCCTCGGGACCAGATACAGCGGAGCCCGGCTGCGCGGCTCCCGGAAGGGCGTCACTTCGGCTCCCACCTTCCACCAAAACTCTGCGCGGCGGATTCCCCCGCCAGAAATTTCAAAACTACAAACCCAGAGCGGCCCAAAGCCCCCTACACGCGCTCCGCACAGCCCCTCAGCGCGGCCACGCCAGCCATGTTTATATAGCCACGCGGAGACCTCGCGCACGCGCACCAGCCGCCGCCGCTGCACCGGGCTTCCCCCAGACTCCGGCCGCGTGATTGGCCACAGACTGGAATCGCGCTCGTGACGTCAGTAGGGACGGCTTCAGAGGGCCTTAGAATCCGCCTCTGAATCCTGAAGAAGGAGGGGTGAGTTGCCAAAAATCTACCACGTGGGGAGGCCAGACAGTACTTGGAAAACTGCGGCATCCGCGTTCTGCTCTCTCCTTGGTATCCCCAGTTGCGTGTTTCTTGAAGAGCCCGGACTATACTTTCCACAGGCTTCTACTTTTTAAGGAAACAGTGTGGAGGACCGATTTCAGAGAACGGTAACAAAGTAAGAACTCAATCACGCTTCCTCACTGTTTTTCTGCGGGCTTGGCTGTATAGCGTCGTTAGAATGAGCATTGCATTTGACACTGTGAAAAAAAAACTTCCATTTCTTTCTTTTAAATGTTTAAGCATGGCGTATAATTTTACAGTCCGTAAAATGTGCCTATTTTCGAATAATTAATTTAGGGTTGAGCTGCCCCAGGGGAAAATCTCTCCCTTCCTCGGCGTTGCTGTAGATGTCTCTGTCACCTTTGAGCTTATTTAAGTTGTTTACGTGTCTGTCTGCTTGAAAACTGGGACAGTGTCTTTTGATTCCTACATCCTCAGATTCTAGCGCTTAGATTTTAAGTGCAATGCTAGATATTCTTTGAATAAGTGAAAAGAGTGTGGCAAATGAATCAATAATACAAGTCAAATATGGGAAAACATGCCCCTTAGAGATCTAATCAGAGAGGATGCCTTGATTTCAGGCTGTTGTCCTAATATTATATATTTGTAGGAACCGACACTATACTGAATGAGATAGATTATGCAGGTAGGCAGGCAACGTGACGTTTACAGCTTCTAGGTCTCTCCCTGCCTGTCTGTTCCAGCGGACAGGATCTCCTCACAGTCCTCACACGTCACTGCGTTTGCCATCTCCCACATCTCAGCCAGTCCAAATCAAGAACCCATCTCATGACCCAAATCAATCGCAACATTCCCCATTTTATGAAGACTTACTTGATCACTTACCTGACAGAAAACCCCTCCAAGTGAAGTTGAAGAGAGGAAAACTAAATTTATTGAGCACCTTTTGCGTGCTGGTCTTAGGAGCTACCTTTCTTTCTCCTTCTTCCTTTCTTTCTTTCTTTTTTTTCTTTCTTTCTTTCTTTCTCTCTCTTTCTTTCTCTCCCTCCCTCTCTTTCTTTCTTTACCACCTCATTTTACTGACTTAAAAACTGTAAAAGTAATTTATCCATGAAGCTGGGAATCTAACCAGTCTGTGTGAAGCCAAAGTACATCTCTTTCTACTACTCCACAAATGTCTGATTCATCTTATATCCTCCATTGCCACTGGCAAAATGCCTTGCACAGAAAAGGTATTTAATAAATATTTGCTAAGTGAATGAATTAAATGGAGCCACGCAACATTTTCAGCGAAGCAAAACCATCTAGTGGGTTTGAATCTTAGACCTGCTCTTTACTAGATGGGCAAATTGTTGAGCCTTGGTTTTTCTCTCTCCGTGTAGTATAGTTCAGTGAATGCTAGAGGAAGGAAGGCTCAGAAGTTTGCTCTGAGAACTACCCTTTTCTAAACTTCCATTAAACCACACCTCCAACTCACATACTTTATTTAGGTATGTAAATAACCTCTATCAAGTTACTAAGAGGCTTGACTTGAGGAAGTATACTTTCTCTTTAAGGTGACCTTGAACATCTTTCTCTTATGTTTGCTTTATAATTTGCCTTGCTAATGGGAACTTTAATTTTCTAGTTGAAAAAAATATACTCCTCCTTACCCAGCACTTGTCCTGATATTTGGAGTTTAGCAATAATTATGTTTATTACATTTCCTTCCTATAGAAACTTATAATAATAAAATAGGATACATAGGAAGGCAAAATGCGTTCTGTCTCTATGTAAGAAAAGAAAAAATGTAGGGGGAAGATTATATCTTGATTTTATTAGATTTATCTGTTAAAATATTTGTAAAATTAAAGATGTTGAAAAATACTTATTCATTTACCTTCTGTCTTAGTCCAGAGTACTAATCCCATTCATGAGGGTTCCACTGTCATGATTTAACACCTCCCAAAAACCCCACCTACTAATACCATCACCTTTGGGAATTAGGATTTCAAAATACGAATTTTGGGGAGACACAAACATTCAGATTACAGCTCCTTCTAAATGAGGGACTAAGTCATTAATTGTCCAACTATTCTGCTTATCAACTCAGGTAATAAAACAAAACTGAACAAATAAAAAATTTATGTTCTGAATATTTTACTATTTTACATACAAACACACATAAACATAATTTAACTAGGGTACAGTTATCGAGTGGACAATGTAAGTTACTCTTATTGTCCATTTGATTTTCCAAGTACATACAGTCTCTTCACAAAATGAATAAAAGTTTACTACTCTAGAATTTAAGTAGGAAGCCTTCTTTATCAGTGAAATGAGACCAGCTGAAAAATCTGCCGGAGAAAACATAACTGTTTGACTAAGATGGCTATGGCCTCAGCTTCAAAGCGAGCCAGGAACAACTGTGTGCCTTCAAGTTCTATACCTTGAACCTAGTCCAGTATCTGTGTTTTGCATCAGAGCATTTAAATACTTTCTGCAACAGAACACCACTCTGTCATTCCTTTCCTCTTAAAGGAATGTGACTCAAACTTTTTTTTGCCGCGCCATGTGGCTTGCAGGATCTTAGTTCCCCAGTCAGGGATCGAACCTGGGCTCCTGGCACAGAGTCCTAACCACTAGACCACCAGGGAATTCCTGTGGTCCAGACTCTTAAAGAGTTTTGACTTTATGAATGATTTCCATTTTTGGTGGCTTCATTAAAGATTCAGTGAAGTTTGAGACACTTTTTAAAATTTTTAGTGTTTGAAATCTTGCTGTTAGAAAAAGTGAATACAGCTGAATGATCCTAACATAAGAGATCCATTCACACTATGGAATATTAATTAGCGTTAAGGTTTACACATTTAGGGACTTCCCTAGTGGCTCAGTGGTTAAGAAACCGCCTGCCAACACAGGGGACACTGGTTCAAGCCCTGGTCCGGGAAGATCCCACATGCTGCAGAGCAACTAGGCCCATGTGCCACAACTACTGAGCCTGCGCGCTAGAGCCCGTGAGCCACAACTATTGAGCCCGTGTGCTACAACTACAGATGCCTAGAGCCCGTGGTCTGCAACAAGAGAGGCCCCTGCAATGAGAAGCCCACGCACCGCAACGAAGCGTTGCCCCCGCTCGCCACAAGTAGAGAAGGCCTGCGCGCAGCAACAAAGATCCAGCTCAACCAAAAATAAATAAATAAATAAAATTTATTAAAAAAAAAAAAGATTTACACATTTAGAGGTACATTTATGGAAAAATGATCATGGTATATTGTTAAATTTAAAAAAGGAAGTTATAAAATAGTATGCAAAGTATGACTCCATTTTTTTGTAAATTAAAACAAATTTTTAACCAATAAGCAGATTAGATATATACTCAGAAGAAAATCTAGATTATACACCAAACCCTTAACAGAGGACATCTCTGTTTGGAGATACTCTAAGTGATCCTTTTTTTTTTTTTTTTTTTAATTTTTATTGAAGTATAGTTGCTTTACAATATTGTGTTAGTTTCTGCTGTACAGCAAATTGAATCAGCTATACGTATACATATATCCCCTCGTTTTTGGATTTCCTTCCCATTTAGGTCACCATGGAGCATTGAGTAGAGTTCCCTGTGCTATGCAGTAGGTTCTCATTAGTTAACTAAGTGATCCTTTTTAAAAAAAATTCTGTGTATTTTCTAATTCTTTTAACAATGAATGAATAGTATTTACATAGTCAAAAATTAACACAAGCTTTTTCTTAAAATATGTATTCTTAGTAACAATTGAAATCTGTAAACACAGCTAAGTACTCCCTAGTCTCCTTCACATAGCATCCAAGAAACTTCACTGAACTTCACCAAGCTGGGAACCTTCCACTGGCCCATAGGTAACTACGGGAATTTCCCAAATACCCCAAACTTTCTCTCAACTTTATGCCTTTTCATACATTGGTTCACATCCCTTCAAAGACCTTCCCCATCTGAAACATGTTCTACCTGGCCAATTCCTGTTTGGCCTTCAACAGGCTACAGCCTACACTGGATGAATTCAGTGCCTCTTTCGTCTCCCATAGCACATTGTACTATCTGAGTTGTTTTTCTTGTCTATCCTCTCTCACTAAATTGTGAACTTCCTGATAGCTGAGACTGTGTCATGTTCATCTCAGAACCAGAAGAGAGAATCTAATACATAGTAGAGAGACAAAGAGTACTTCTCCGACTCCTATTCCAGTCCCAACCTCTAGACTGGCTACCAGGGGCAGGAATTCTGTCTTGTCTGTGTATTCCTGGTGTCTAATAGGAGGGTAATATTTCAGCATTCTGTTCTCAGTCTATACTTTCCTTGGGTGATAACATTCACTTCCATGGCTTAATTTCTATCTATATGTTTATGACTTCCAGATCTATCTATCTTTGGCCCAGTTTCTCTCCTGGTTTCCAGACTTATGTAGACAGCTGCCTACTGTCTTCACCTGGATGTCCCACAGGTTCAAACTAAACTTATTCTGCCATCATCTTCAAACCTGCTTTTTCTTCGATGAACCTATTTCAGTGAACCAATGAACCCCTTTCCAGTTGCCTAAGATGTAAAATTAGGAACTGACCTTGAGTTTTCCCTCCTTTTCACCCCTGTTTCAATCAGTCTTAGATCCATCCTGTCAATCCCAGCATCATATCTGTAATATCTCTGTAATCCATCGACTTCTCTCATTCCCACCATCACTCTTCTAGTTCAAACCCAAGTGCGCGCGCTTAAATTATACTAACTGTGCTGTGTCCATGCTTCTAGCCTTGCCCCTCCATTCTATTCTGCAGTCTGCGATTAGAGAGACTTTTTTTTTTTTCCAAAATGTTCCTTTAAGCACTAACATGGTAGTTATTATCATCATTCTTTGATTTAGGATTATTTTTCTTTCTTAATGAAAGGAACCTAAAAAGAAAACAATTTCTATATTTAACCGTTTGTAATTCTGTCATTCTGGCTGAATTCTAATTTTTGCATATTACTTTCTAATCCTTGTCCATTGTTTGCTTGTGAAGTATGATTTTGCATATAACTTATAGAACTTACCTTTGCTGAAATAATTTTCCATGCCTAAACATTTAAAGCAAGTCACTTGCATAGTTCCATACTTCTAAAATGTCTTCATAATGATCATTTTACACGTTTATGAAATACAAACACATAATTGTTTGCATGTATAATTACAAATTATGATAAATGTTATGAAAGAAAAGAACAAGGTGCTTCAAAACAGGGTAATGGATAGGATCTAATTTCGCTATGGAGATAGGGGAGTGGTCCGGGAATTAAAAGAATGCCTGTGAGACAACTAGGGGAAGGGTGGCCTAAATGACCTTTGGAGAGGCCAAAAGGGACTTGACCACCTTCAGGGCTTAAAGGCCATGTGATGTGCAAATGAAAGCAATTGAAATATTTTAAGCAGAGGAGTAAAAATGAATTAATTTACGTTTGAAAACTTTTTATTTGGAAATAATTTCAAATTTAGAGAAGAGCTGCAAGAAATAGTACTTAAAATTCCCATATCCTCTCCATCCAGATTCACCAATTTTAACATTTTGATTTGTTCATCACTTGCTCTCTCTCTTTGTGTGTAAGTGTGTGTGTATGCATATATAGTAAACATACTCACTCGATGCTCACATGTTCTGTATTTGCAAATTCAAATTCAAACCCCCTACCTGCCAAAATTTATTTGTTCCTCCCCTCCTGCCCTGTGGTACTTGCAAGGTCTTTTGCAGACATTTGCAGAGCAGGGAAAATTTTAGTTGCCAAATGTGCACATTCCCAGGTGAGCTCAAACAAGGCTCTGCCTTCTTGTTTTAGCTCTCATACTGTAAACAAGTATCCTTTTTGCAGCCTGTTTAGTGCCATGTTTTTCATATTTTTATACTTTTTGTTGATGATGTCACTGTTTAAAATGGTGCTCAGGCACAGTGCTGAAGTGCTGTCTAGTGTTCCTAGGTTACATGCCTTACAGAGAATATATGTGTTAGATACGCTTCTTTCAGGCATGAGTTATAGTGCTATTGGTTGTGAGTTCAATGTTAATGAATCAACAATATATATTAAATAAGGTATCTTTAAACAGAAACACATAAGACATGTTGATAGATTGAAGGGTGGGAAAAAAAAACCATGTTATGACCAGAGGCTTACAGGAACCTAACTCTGTATTTCCCCTAGTCACGATTTTTTAGTATTTGCTAATTCAGTGTCCTGTGACTTCATAGAACACAATCACCACAGATAATGAGAATCAATTCTATATACACTTTTCCCCTAAACTACTTGAAAGTAAGTTGCAGACTTACCCCATTACCCTCCAAACTTCAGTTTATATTTCCTAAAAACAAGAACTTACATAACCACAGTACAATTAACAAAAGTAGGAAATTTAACACTGATACAACTATTTAGTCAGCAGATCTTTAATCAACAGATCTTTTTCAATTTTGTCCCAATAATGTTTTTTATAGCAAATTTTTTTCTAATCCAGGATCCAATCCAGAATCATTCATTGCATAGTTTTATATCTCTTCAGTCTCCTTCAGTGTAGAACAGTTCTCTGCCTTTCTTTTTCATGATATTGCCATTTTTGAAAAAAACAGGCCCTTTATTTTGTAGAATGTCCTCAGTTGGGTTTGGTTGTTGTTTCCTCATGATCAGATTCAGGTTATGCATTTTGACAGGAATACTGCATGAGTGATGTTATGTCCTCTGTGTCACATTAAGAGATACATTATGTAAGTTTGCGTTATTACTGTTTACCTTAAATTTGATCACTTGTTTATGTTGGTATACGCCAAGTTTCTCACCATAGAGTTAACTATTTTTCCTCTTTGTATTTAATAAGCAGTGTGGTGGGACATATTTTAAGACTATATAAATATCTTGTTCTTCATCAAGCTTTGCCTTATTAATTTTAGCATCCATTAATGACTTGGCTGAATCAATTATTACTACGATGGCCGCAAAATAGTGATTTTTTAAAACTCATTTCTTCTACATTATTGTTTGACATTCTACTGAAAGAAATAGTTTTCCCATTTCTCTTATGTATGTATCAGCATGGATTCATGCATTCTTTTTTAGTCAATGGGCTATGATCAGTAATTGCCATGACTTATTTTGATTCTCAAATTGTCCGAGATTTGGACAGTAAGAACTCCTTTTTAAGTTGTTTCCTGTATCCTTTTGATGTACCCCCATCATTTTCTGCATAATGTACATTCTTAAAAGACCATTCTAGTTATTATATGGAGAATGGACTTGGGGAAGGCAAAAGAAGCAACAAAGAAACTAGTTGGATGGCTCTTGCAGGTGAGAGATGATGGCGGCTTGAAATAAGTTGGTAGCAGTGGACAGATTTGAAGTATATCTTGGAGGTAAAAATCTGTGGGTGTTAGTGGTTAATTGAGTAAAGTAGCTTAGGGAGTAGAAGGTGTTAAGAATGACTCACATTTCTAGCTTGAGAAATTGGGTGGATGGTGATTGCATTCACAGTCATGGGGAAGATTGGAGATGGAGCAGCTCTGATGGAAAAGATCAAGAGTTCAAGAAAGATCAAATGGAACTTGAAAGTGAAACAAAAACTAGGCTTTATATTACCTTTCTACCTGCATTTCTTGACAGTATAGATTATACTTGAAGTAATGGGAGTAAATGTTATCATGGAAGGAGAGCAGGTGCAGTAAAGAGAGAAGAACCCATATCAAACCTCAGCATTTCATGGTAGCATAGAAAAAGAAGCCAATAAAAGGAACTAGAGAAGGAGGAGAGGCTGGAGAGATAGGGGGGAAAACCAAAAAGGGTAAAGTCAGGAAGCCAAGGCAAAAAAAATCAAAACAGGTGAAGTCAGGAAGCGAAGATAAAAGTGTTGAACTAGGTGAAATGCTGAGAGTCACATTTCAATTTGTCTCTTCTAGAATGATGCTTGATGAAGACAGGGATCTTTTGTTGTTGTTCACTGCTATACCCATATATATGGGCCAATGCCTGGCCCATAGTAGGTGTTTCATAAATATTTTTGACTGAATGAATGAATTTGTAGATCATGTGTTTCTGTAGTGTTATCACATTGATTAGATATAATGTCCAGGAAAATGTTGAATAATAACAAGGATATGCCTCCTAGTCTTGTTCTTTTTTTTGGCCATGCAGCATGCCAGATCTGTAGGATCCTAGTTTCCCAATCAGGGATCGAACCTGTGCCCCTTGCAGTGGAAGCATGGAGTCCTATCCACTGGACTGCCAGGAAAGTCCCAAGATGAAGGCTTTGACACCACGTCAGCTCAGGGCCATGTTTTGTTTTTTTGTTTTGCTGCCATCAAACATGGAGGTGCTGGGAGTTGAAACCAGGGCCTTGTGCATGCTAAGCACGCATTCTACCACTGAGCTACACCTCCCCTTGAGTTCCTAGTCTTGTTCTTGATGTAATATTTCCTCAAGTGGTTTAATTGTTTGATGTTTGCCTCTCCAAAAGAAAAATTTTTGGTTTCTTGCATCATTAATAACTTTCCATGCCCCCCACCCCATCACCATATGCCCCTCCTCTCCCCCAGTGTCTCCGGAGTAAAACTCAAATGTAGAATAGAAGTCCCATCGTGATGTGACCTCTGGTTGGCATCACTTCTGGCTACCACCTCCCTTTTCCCACATCTTCTTGTGGTGCCATGCTCCTCTTGCCAGGCAAAGAGGTGGGGGAAGAACTTTCCCAAGGAAGTCTTCTTTGACCCTCTCCGCAGCAAAACCCCCCATTATGTTTGTTTTCCTCTTGGTTGATCCTCCTAGTAGATTCTCCTAGTATATTCCTTACTTCCCTGTTTCTCTTGAGACTCTAAGTTTCTTTCAGAAAGGTCTGTTATTTTACTGTTTAACCTGCAGTTTCTGACACAGTATCGTGAGGTTTTGTGGTAGGAAGGAAGGAAGTCAAGGTCCCAGGCAAAACAGCTAAAACCTTTCGCCCACCATCACCTCTCTGTTTCCAGGTATTCTTCCCACAGACTCTGTCTTCTAAGTTTCAACAAATTCTTCGTTATATCTTTCCTATACTGTCAAGTAATCCCAGCTAATGTATTTCATTTTAATTACATTGTTAACTGATAAGGTGTGATTCTTTTCTTTTTTTATTTTTTAAGAAACTTCTGAATGAGAAAAAAGTTTCAAGTTTTCAGGACTTAAAAGTTGTCGACCTCACCATCTCCTAAAGCTTTATGTACGTTAGATCTGGGTTTAAATTCAGATTTGTGATGTGCATTTGATATCAAAACTCTGAGAAGACTTGCAGTAAAGCAACTGTTTTCAAACTTTTTCATCTCATGAAACTTTAATAATATTAAAACTTACTGAGGACCCTGAAAATCTTTTGTCTGTGTGGATTGTATCTATCAATATTTACCATGTTAGAAATTAAACCTGAAAAAAGTATAAATTATTTATTTATGGGTCCATTTTAAAATACCAATAAAAGCCTCACTACATGTTATATTAGCCAGGGTCCATTCAGGGGACAGATATCACATCAATTTTTTGAAGAGGGAAAATTTAATATAAAAAATTGTTAGCTACTAGAAGGTGGTTAGATACTGAAAGGAGTAGAAGAGGACTGACTCTAAGGCATCCTTAGAGTAGCAGATGCAAAAAAGCATCTATACCCTCCAGCTAGAGGGAGAGTGGGCATTAAAAGAACCAGGGATTAGGAGAGGAACAGTCCCCATGGCTGAGATTCAGACCTCCTCCAAGGGGGCATGGAGCACACAGCCTGGCAGTGATGAAGGAACTTGCCAGATGAAATGGGCCATTGCTGGTCTATAAAGCCACTGAAGGTGGGGAAAGCATGGCCTGCGGGTGTAACTGGAGTTACCTGTACTTCATAACAGCGGAGTACCAGAATCCATAAGCCAAATAGTTACCTGTTGCTGTGGCTCTGCAGTGTGACTTCAGTGCCCTCTATTGGCGAAGTTTAGCATTTCATTAGCTGGCAAAGGAGAAATGTTACCAGGGTCCAACTCTGCTATCACAAAATAGGGCAAAGAAAGGCAGATTTGTAGCTGAGAGTCAAGAAATTGATAATTAGCACACATAATACCATAAATATTTTATAATATTTCATAAATATTTTAAATGAAAAATAACTATAGTTTTCTCAGCCAGAGATGCCCACATTCTAGTAGGAGATACAAGTGTGAAACAATTATAGACAGTATGAGACAGGTCGCAACAAAGAGCTTTGGAGACACAGAGGTTGGGCCTCTAATCAAGCCCGAGGAAAGGCTTCTTGGAGAGGGCTACCTGTGGTGAGTCATAAGAAGTTTCCAGAGTCAGCTCAATCAATGAAAAGGAGGAGGAAAAAAGTCTTCTCAGCCAGAGATGCCCACATTCTAGTAGGAGGTACAAGTGTGAAACAATTATAAACAGTATGAGACAGGTCGCAACAAAGAGCTTTGGAGACACAGAGGTTGGGCCTCTAATCAACCCCGAGGAAAGGCTTCTTGGAGAGGGCTACCTGTGGTGAGTCATAAGAAGTTTCCAGAGTCAGCTCAATCGATGAAATGGAGGAGAAAAGTCTTTTCTGTGAGAGGAAGCATGTGTGTGCTCCCAGGTCAGTCACATACGCAGCCCCTTGCAAGAGAGCTGCTTTACTGACAAAAAGGGCATCATGGGGTGGAACCACTTGACCCCAAGCCGCTGGCCACCACAGACTGGACAAGCAACAGGAAGCTGGCCCAAGGGCAGCCACTCCTTTGGCCACAATGACCCTACCCAAGCCTGATGCAAAAATATCAGCTGGTCCAAACACATTTACTCATGCAGCATTGCAGTTGGGAACCTTGGAAAGAGAAGGGAAGTTAACTGTGGAAGCTGAAGCTACATGATTGTAATGGAAAGAGAGGGTAGAGAGGCCATAATGCACATGCATGAGCTAGAAGGTTATAAGGGAAAAGAAACCATGAGTTAGCATAAGCCGTGAGTTAAAGAAAGAAAATGAGACTGAGAAAGTCAGACAGTAAAGAGAGAAGAACAGATGTGCTGAAAGGAACTGATCCTGTTACTGCTTCAACATTAGAGTTAAGATCCAAAAGCTCCTGATGCTGACATTTCTAACGCGGCCATTCCTAGGAGGCAAAATGATGTTATTGTTCTCAGCTTTGTAATTCCCCATGAGGGCCCTTGTTTCTTTGAATCCTTACTGGAGTGAACCTTTGTTTCTTTTAACCAAAAGATCTCAACTGAAGTGGGCATAGAGAAAACATGACACAATGAGCAAAATGCAAATATCGTGTCTGAAAAAAGGTGGCCTTGAATTGTCCCTGAATTCCTAGTGCAGGTGGGCCAGCCTTATATATATGATCCACTCACATGTTATATGTATTTCAAAGACAGAATTATAATTCACCAAACACATCATTTGGAGAACTTTTCAAAACCTCTTTCCTATTACTTTATCCATTATCAACAAATATGATATTATGCTAGAATAAGATAAGCAAAGAACAATCTCATCTTAGCCAGTAATTTTAAGTAAGAAACATGGAAACAACTGGTATCTGATTTTAGATTTTTAAGTTGTAATATAAATGAATGGCTCGCTAATATTCATTCAGTAAGTATTTATGAACTACCTACTATAAGCTCAGACTGTTCTAGGCACTGGCCATACACCAACGAATAAAATAGACATGGAACTTACAATTCTAATGGGGGGGGGCCAGTCAGTAAACACATACAAACACATATTTCAGGTGTGTTAGGTGTTTGGGGCGCGGGAGTCCTATTTTATAAATGATGGTCAGAGAAGACCTCTCTGATAGGGTGACGTTTGTGCAGCAAATGGAAGGAAGTAGAAGAGCAAGCCATGCCCACACAGAGTATGGGTAGAGTGCTGCAGGCAGAGGACAGTTAGTTTCAAAGCTCTGAGACAGGAGCCTGCTTAGTGTTTATGAGGAACAGCAGGGAGGCCAGTGTGGCTTGAGGTGAATGAAGGATGGCAGAAATGGCAGGAATGGCAAGAGATGAAGCAAAGAGGTATGGGGAAGGTGGGGGAAGGGAGATCACTTAGGTAGGGGCTACACGTAGATGTCTCCTAAATACTTAGCTAATGAGATCTAACAAGTACTTAGGTGATGCCAGTGCATCCTAAGCATCTGTCATCTGGGAGCTTGACAGAAAAGACTCATGGGCTCTACCTCAGACTGACTGAATCACAACCTGCATTTTAAAAAGATCCGCAGAGATTCATATATACATTAAAGTATGAGAAACACTAGTTTAGCTTATGTTAGTCAGCAAAGACATAGGAAACCACAATCAGCACTTTTTCTTTAATTTTCAGTTTAGGATGGATTTTTCTACTTCTGCAAAAAACATCACTGGGATTTGGATAGGGATTGCATTGCATCTGTAGACGGCTTTGGGTAGTATTGACATCTTAACAATATTAAGTCTTCCAATCTATGAAAACAGGGTGTCTCTCCATTTATTTATGTCTTCTTTTATTTCTTCCAGCAATGTTTTGCAGTTTTCAGTGCACAAGTCTTTTGCCTCCTTGGTTAAGTTTATTCCTAAGAATTTTATTCTTTTTGATGCTGTTGTAAATGGAATTTCTTAATTTTCTTTTTGGATTGTTCATTGTTAGTGTATAAAATGCATCTAATTTTTGTTTGTTGATTTTTTTATCCTGCAACTTTGTTTTCTACTCCAAAGATTCCATTTAAAAAATGTTAGAACTAATAAACATCAGTGAACAAAGATGATTTTACTTCTTCCTTTCTAAATTGGATGCCTTTTATTTCTTTTTCTTGCTCAGTTTTTCTGGCTAGAATGTCCAATATACTGGTGAATAGAAGTGGTGAGAGTAGGTGTCCTTGTCTTGTTCCTGATTTTAGAGAAAAAGCTTTCTGTCTTTCACCATTGAATACGATGTTAGCTTTGGGTTCTTATCATGTTGAGGAAGTTCCCTCCTGTTTCTAGTATACTGAGTATTTTTTTTTTTAATCACAATTGATACTTTAGATTCTTTCCCATTTGGTAGCTTAAATGGACACAGAAGTCTTGGGAGTGTTTGAAAATGGCATGCTGAAGATGGCAGAGCCACAAAATGGGAGGAGTCTTGGCTCCTAGGTTTTTTTTTTTTTTTTTAGTTCCTAGATTTTCGCTTGGAGGATTGCAATCAACAATGGGATTTGTTATTGGGAACCAAACGGGGGAATTCCCTGGTGGTCCAGTGGCTAAGGCTCTGCGCTTCTAATGCTGGGGGCTCGGGTTTGATCCCTGGTCAGGGAACTAGATCCCACATGTCTCAACTAAAGATCCCCCCACATGGCAACAAAGATCCCACTTGCTGCAACTAAGACCCAGCACAGCCAAATACATAAATAAATTTAATTTAATTTAATTTAAAAAGAGAAGCAAACTGTGTGGGCTCATCCACTATAGTAGCTAGCATTGCTTTAACATGTTAGCAAAAAGTAATTTCCCAAATATAGTAAATGCTCTTACAAATTGATGTGGGAAATAACCAAAACCTATTGGAAGAATTAGGCAAAGGATATGAACAATCAATGGGAGGAAAATTCAAAAGGCTTTTAAACAAACATAAAGATGTTCTACATCATTCATAAGAGAAATGCAAATCAAAATTATTTGGGTATATTTTTAAAAATACAAAGTAAATAGCTATGAAATTATATATTGAGATTTCACCTATTTATTGGCAAAAAAGTTTGAAGCACTGTTGTATTAGTTTGAGTTCAATTAGGGAAGCAGAACCACTGTGGTATCAAGTAAGCAATTTTCTTCCTCTAGGAATTAGACCTCACACAATTGTGGGAGTTGACGGAGAAGTCTGTGCAAGGTTGTTGCCTCTGGTGTCAGCTCATTCTAGTAGTCAGGAAGGGAAGTTGGATGTGAAGTGGGGAGGGTGAGAATAAACTGTAACCCATGAAGACAAACAGTGCCCTCGTGTATCTTTCACCATCTGCAGCCTTGGCAATGCTGGTGACCTGCAGGAAAAGCTGGTGTCCTTTGCCATGAAGCTGCATGCAAAGAATCTGTTAGCAAAGAATATGAAGGAGGGGATCCGGTAGGATCTGGAGGAACTAGAGTAGCTATGGGCCTGGATGCCTTCCCACACCAATAAAGTGAGCCAGCAAACCAACATCCTTTGCGAGCTGCTACAGTGCTGGTGCCCTGCATGGAGCTACTTCTCTTCTGCCTTTCAAATACTGTACAAATTTCTCTTGTGGCCAACTCAAACTTGCAGCCATATAGGAAAGAAAATACTGGGGAATAGTTCCAAGGTTAGCTGAGTTGATGTCATACAAAGCCAATGCAACTACAATGGGAAAGGTATAGAAGAGGGACCCTCACTCACTGTTAGGAGAAACATAAATTTGTATAATTGTATAACATACTTTTCACCCTGAAATTCTAATTCTAGTGATTTATCCTGTAAATATACTTCTAAATATGGGAAATGACAGACAAAAGTTTATTCATCGCAACATTATTTGCAGTAGCAACACCGTGAACAGTAATGATCATCAATAGAAGACTGGTTAAGAATTTAACCTTACATCTGTACGTTGGAAAGAATGATCCTCTTGTGGGAAGATCCTCAAAGATATGTTAAGTGAAAAAATCAAGATACAAAACAGTGTACAGTATGCTACCACTTGCATTAAAGGATATATTCATGTTTGTATATGTATAGAATATCAATAGAAGTATACTGAAAATATCAGTAGAAACATACTAATAACATCCGTTACCTTCAAGAAGAGAAACTTAGTTACTGGGGGACCAAAATGAGGTGGAGTATTTATACAACTTTTTTAAAAGTTGTGTACCACGTGAATGTATCAGATATTAAAAATAAGAGTCTCCTTTAAATGAGACTGTTACATGCATTTCTTCTGTTGTTTATTTCTGATATATGCTTCTTGAAATCAAGATCTTACAGAAAACATTCTTGTTTTCTCTATGATAGGTAAAGCACAGTAGACCTTTATAACTCTCTATTAAAAATACAGTGAAAAACCTTCTTATAATTTTTAATTAGATGAGGCATTTTTATGACCCCTCAATAACCAATGAAAATTTATATGGAGTTATGATAAAGTAACTGCTTAATTTCTTTCTAAAGGAATGTCAATGTATGAAATATATATATACACATATAGATATATTTATATATATATTCAATTAAACAAGACAAAGCATGGGAATACTTGGAATGAAGAGCCCTAAGGAAATATGAAATATGAGATTAAGTGGGTTTTTTTGAAAACTTGGAGAGTATTTATTTCAATCACTTACTTTTCCAAAGATCAAGTAGAAATTTACTTGCTTCCAAGTGTCTTTTAAAACTTACTGTGCAAACTGCAGATCTGCTTCCTAGGAGAATTAGTCATGACTTCACTTCAGATGATGGTGAGATTGTCATGTCTTTCATTACATCACTCACCTGGTCATCATCCTCAAGATGACCAGGAATGAGGGAAAAAAAACTTTTAGAAAGGATTAAGTACTGACCTTAGTAATGAAGCGAAGCTGTCTTTGGCTCTGTTAGACAAGGGAATATTGTAATGACCACGCTTATACCATCCACTATTCAAGAAATAAAGAAATACGATGTGTCAAGTGCAGTTGAAGCCCCATGTGTTCCCTTCTTTTCCAACCATCCTGATTTTGCTTTTTATTTTTACTACATATGGATACATACATAGACAACACAATATATTATAGTTACGCATGCTTTTAAGTTTTCTTAAGCAGTGGGCTTCTTGAGGGCAAGGTATGCATGTTTAAACTTTCTTAAACTTTTTCTGCATTGAATGTTTTTTGGATTTATAATTGTAAGATACATAATAAAGTATAGATAATTGACATGTACAGTTTAGAGAATAATGAAGTAAATATGCACATGCTCACCACCCAGCTTTATAAAAGCCTTACCTTTCTTGTGCATTTCTCTCCCCGGCTCCCAACAGAAGTACTCACTGTCCTGACTTTTGCAACAGCTATTCCCTTGCTTTTCTTCAGTTTTACCTCACTGTATCTGTTAAACACTATATTTAGCTTTGTAGGTCTTTAAGCTTTCTATAAACATTCCTTTGTGTATACTCTCTCACAGTTGGCTTTAGTTTTTGCTCAGTGTTTTGGAGACATACACCTGTGGTGTACATGTAACTGTAGTGCCTTCTTTTTCCCTGCTATATGGTATGCTACTGTATGAATAAATCACAATTTATTCAGTGATTTTCCTGTTGATGAATATTAGGTTACTTCTAATTTTTTTTTTTTTTTGCTATCACAAGCAATGCCTTTATAGGTGATTGTTTTTATGCACATATACTAGAGTTTCTGTAGGCTGTATACCTCAGAGTGGAATTACTGGCTGAAGGCCACTTGCCTCTTTGACTTTCTAGATCTCTCTACCTTGTTTTTTTTTTAAATTAATTTATTTATTTATTCATTTCTGGCTGTGTTGGGTCTTCATTTCTATGCGCGGGCTTTCTCTAGTCGCGGCAAGTGAGGGCTACTCTCTAGTTGCGGTGCGCGGGCTTCTCACTGTGGTGGCTTCTCTTGCTGTGGACACGGGCTCTAGGGCTTGCGGGCTTCAGTAGTTGTGGCATGTGGGCTCAGTAGTTGTGGCTCGCGGCCTCTAGAGCACAGGCTCAGTAGTTGTGACACACGGGCTTAGTTGCTCTGCGGCATGTGGGATCTTTCCGGACCAGGGCTTGAACCTGTGTCCCTTGCAATGGCAGGCAGATTCTTAACCACTGCGCCACCAGGGAAGTCCCCTCTCTACCTTGTTGCCCACAGCAGGTGTCCTAAAGTCCAATAGCAGTAGACAGGAGTTTCTTGGGTACCAATTGCTCACCAACATTTTATATAGTCTAAAAAAATTTTTATACAGTCATTTTTAATTTTTGCCAGCTTGATGGCTGTGAAGTAGTGTCTCATCATAGTTATAATGTGTGTTTCCTGGATTAGTGTGGAAGAGCATTATTTAATAAGCTCCTCATAAAGAGAAAATCATTCAGGTGTTCTCTTCTGTGAACTGCCTGTTTAAATGGTCCATCCATTTTTCTGTTGCATTGTGTTTTTTATTCCTTTGAACCAACAGTCCTATATAAACTCCAGACACGCACCTTTTATCAGTTATATGTTACAGATGTCTTCTCCCATTTGTGGCCCGTCTTTTCACTTTCATTATGGTATCTTTTGATGTAGAGAAGCTTACATTTTCAGAGTTGAATTATCAATCTCTTCCTTAAGTGTTAGCACTTTTTGTAGCTTGTTTAGATACAAGGTCTTAAAGATATTTTCCTGTATTGTCTTCTAAACGTTTTACCTTTTATGTTTGGGTCTTTAATTCATCTGACACTGACTTTTTAAAAAATGGTGTGAAGTAGAGGTTCCATTTTCTTTCTTTCCAAATGGATAACCAGTTGTCCTATCACCATTTATTGAAGCACTTATTCTTTACCCACTGATACGCAATGCTAGCTGCCATAACCAAGTATCCCCATGAGGGTGGCTGTGTTTCTGGGCTTTTCATCGTCTCATTCTTAGTTTGGTTATCGTGCCAGTACAGCTTTCTCCTGGGCAGCACCGGCATCTGCTCAAGTGCCTTCTCTGATTCTCAACCCCTTTCTGTTTTTGGCCTCTGGGGATTTCCCTTACTTCTTGTGAGTCCAGTTATGCATTTAAAGGGCATATGTTATGTTTATTAGATCTTATCCAGCATTTCTTTGCCTGTAGTGAGAGATTTTTTTCAGACTATACAGTAAATGATAACCTAATGATGGAAAGAGAAGTTGTTTAGCTGATTCCCAAAGACAAATGTTTGTGATCATCTCACCTTGATACAAGGGAGGAAAAGCACAAAGTGCTTGCATATTGCATTTTTCCAGTAAAAGAGGTAAAACTGACATTTTAAATAGCAATAATGTTTGAATATATTTTGGCTAAAACTTCACATTAAATAAAAAATCACTTTGTATAGATCAGCGAAACATGACCAAAACAATCCTTAGATTTCCAAAGTAAAACAAAGCAATTGAGTCAAAAATAATCTGATTCTCATGCCAGTTACAGGAAGAATAAAACCAATGAGGTATAAAAGCTTCTGCCTCCTATGATACAGCCTTGTGAGGAAGATTTGGGAGAAATGTGTCCGTTTCGATGGAGAGCAGTGGTGTAAAGCACTATAAGCGTCAGCACTTCGGGCATAAACTATACACTGTGTCTCGTAAGAATTAAGTGAGTTAATGTGTATAAAGAACTCAAAACAGTGTCTGGCATGTAGTAAGCACCATGTGAGTGGTTGTTTAATAAAAATAAGGGGTGGAATTACAACTATATCATTTGGATGGTGTGTCCCTATTTCCCCCCATATAGGAAACATGTCTTCAAGACAAGGACCATATCGTTCATTTCTGGTACTTAGCACGAAAAGAACGTTCAACGAGGATGAGGAGCAGGTGAATGCACCTTCATGAGAAGGCTTCCCAGGGCCATGTGTGGTATAGCAGCACATCCCTCTCTTCCTGGAGGTCCCCCCATTTTTACTTAACCAGGGTCTGAATCCACTTTCAGGGACCCTGCATGCAGTATATATTCAACAATTATGTGGCGCCTTTCCATCACTATAATGTTCAACAAGGGCCAAAGACATTAGGGAAGACATACAGATTGAAAACAGGCACGTGACAAGATGCTCAACATCACTAATCACCAGGGAAATGCAAATCAAAACCACAATGAGATACCGCCTCACACCTGTTAGAATGGCTATTATCCAAAAGACAACAAATAACAAGTGTTGGCGAGAATGTGGAGAAAAGAGAACCCTGTGTACTGATGGTGGGAATGTAAATTGGTTCAGCCACTATGGAAAACAGTATGGAAATTCCTCAACAAAATTAAAAATTGAAGTACCATATGACTCAGCAATTCCACTCCTGGGTATTTTCGTTTCTTTTTTGGCCACACTGCACGGCCTGTGGGATCTTAGTTCCCTGACCAGGGATTGAACCTGGACCCCCTGGAGTGAAAGTCCTAACCACTAGACTGCCAGGGAATTCCCCACTCCTGGGTATTTATCCTAAGAAAATAAAAATGCTAATTAGAAAAGATATATGCACCCCTGTGCTCACTTCAGCATTATTTACAGTAGCTAAGACATGGAAGCAACCAAAGTGTCCATCAGTAGATGAATGGATAAGGAAAATATATACACACACACGTGTGTGTGTGTGTGTGTGTGTGTGTGTGTGTGTAATGGAATATTACTCAGCCGTAAAAAAGAATTAAATCCTGCCATTTGTAACAACATGGATGGACATAGAGGGTATTATGCTAAGTGAAATAAGTCAGACAGAAGAGACAAATACTGCATTTTACTTATATATGTAATCTACAAAACAAAACAAATGAACAAAAAATAAGGAAACAGAAAGAGTTATAAATACAGAGAACAAACAGGTGATTGTCAGAGGGGAGGGCGGGTACAAGGAGGAAAGAAATAGATGAGAGAGATTAAGAAGTACAAGCTTCCAGGGGCTTCCCTGCTGGCACAGTGGTTGAGAATCTGCCTGCCAATGCAGGGGACACGGGTTCGATCCCTGGTCCGGGAAGATCCCACATGCCGCGGAGCAACTAAGCCCGTGTGCCACAACTACTGAGCCTGTGCTCTAGAGCCCGTGAGCCACAACTACTGAGCCCATGCGCCTAGAGCCCATGCTCCGCAACAAGAGAAGCCACCGCAATGAGAAGCCCGTGCACCACGACGAAGTGTAGCCCCCGCTCGCTGCAACTAGAGAAAGCCCGTGCACAGCAACAAAGACCCAACGCAGCCAAAAATAAAATAAATAAATTTAAAAAAAAAAAGAAAGAAAAACAAACTCACTCATATAAAAAGAGATCAGGGCTTCCCTGGTGGCACAGTGGTTGAGAATCTGCCTGCCAATGCAGGGGACACAGGTTCGAGCTCTGGTCTGGGAAGATCCCACATGCCGCGGAGCAACTGGGCCCGTGAGCCACAACTACTGAGCCTGCGCGTCTGGAGCCTGTGCTCTGCAACAAGAGAGGCCACGATAGTGACAGGCCCGTGCACCGCGATGAAGAGTGGCCCCCGCTTGCCACAACTAGAGAAAGCCCTCGCACAGAAACGAAGACCCAACACAGCCATAAATAAATAAATAAATAAAATTTAAAAAAAAAAAAAAAAAGATGACTTTCCTCTTAAAAAAAAAAAAAGAGATCAGATTTGTGGTTCCCAGAGGCAGAGGTTGGAGGAAGGGGCAATTGGATGAAGGCAGTCAAAAGGCACAAACTTCCAGGCATAAGATAAATAAGTATTAGGGATATAACGTACAACATGGTAAATATAATTCATGCTGCTGTATGTTATATATGAAAGTTGTTAAGAGAGTAAATCCTAAGAGTTCTCCACAAGAAAAAGAATTTTTTTCTGTTTATTTCATTTTGCATATATATGAGGTGATGTTCACTAAACTTATTGTGATAATCACTTCATGATGTTTCTAAATCAAATCATTATGCTGTACTCCTTAAACTTATACAGTGCTGTATAAGTTGTGTCTCAATAAAAGTGGAAGAAAAAATAAAGCATACAAGAGGATGTGTGTAGGTTAATGCAAATACTGTGCCATTTTGTATAAGGGACTTGAGCATCTGCATATTTCGGTATCCACAAGGGGTGCTGGAACCAATCCCCCTTGGATACCAAGGGATGACTGTACTGCAATGTATAAAATAACAAAGGTAAAATAAATATAACAAAATATTTAAAAATTTTTTAAAAAGGCTCTGACAAAATTTTGGCAATTCACCAACACAAGGATGTTTTTATCATTCATCTAGAAATGCAAGTCAATAGTATACTCAGTTTATTTTGGAATAGCTATCTTTACCTGACAGTCTATGCTCAAATGGCACCAAATTATTAATTTTTAATTAAACATTTTTATTAATTAAATTTGCATGTATGAAAAAGTAACATACTAGGCAAGTTATAAAGTATAGTCTCAGGCTTATGTAAAATCTTGACTGCTTTCAACAATTACTGAACTCTCTTTTCAAAGAAAATCTTCATACTAATGTATGTTTGTCCCTGTAATAGACTGAAGACAGCCACAAATATGGCATTCTCAAAACAACATGTAACTACTGAATGTAATGTTGCAAATTAACTTATTTCCTTAAAATTTCACTAAATAATTCTAAGGAGCCCATCAAAATATTAAAAGCTCCCAGTGTTTATCCTAAGAATTAGGCAGTCTTCTTTGATTTTTTCTTCTCTGCTTCTTCTTTTTCCTTTCCTGTTTCATTTACTTGTAATTCAATTTCTTTGGCACTAAACATCTGAAAAGAGAAAAAAATTTAAAAAGCAAATTTCAATTATAGCAATAATTTCTAAATATTTATAATGTGAAGGAACCCAATTATATTTTATAAATTTTTATGTTCTATTTATAACATATTTTATAACTTCAAATACATAATGAAATATTTCACAAGGTTCAAAAGCAACATACTTGTAACAATTATGGACAAAACCAGAACTCTATGACATTTCCACTCTCGTGTGCTAATATACAAAGCTGGGCAAATGCAACATTGCATTACATATCCTGTATATGATAACTCTGAAAACATTTTTATGAGAGGCTTATTCTATTCATGAGCAAATAACTCATTACTGAACTCCTATCCCTACCCCACTGTGTGATTCTTGAAAAGGTTTGTCTATTTTATCAGCTCATGGACTAGCCAAAGGCAGGAAAATGATTTACACTGTGCTTTGTTTACAGCTACTGAGTAGAGAGCAAAACAGTTTTTATTTTATTTAAATCAACTTTATTTTATTTAAAATCAAAGTTGGGAGCAACTTGCTCAAGATCATATGGTTAAACAAATGTATCTGCTGGAAATTAAACCCAGATCTATCCAATTCCAAAGCACAGGCTCTATTCACTACACAGCCTATTGTGAAATATGTGGAAGGATAGTGTAACTTTGCTGCCAGTACACATACCATTCTACCACTCATAAATAAAACTATATGTATATCTGTGTGTGTGTCTGTCCAGGTGTGTACCTATGTATGTGATGGGGCTGGAGAGGTGACTCTGGACTCAGTGGTTCTGTGTCCCTGTGGTGTTGGCACATCTGTCCCTGAGTCCTTGGCAGCAGGGGTGACAACCTGACCCGGTTCCTATCTCCATACTCTGTGCTCGGCACCCTGGTTATTTACGTGGAGCCTTGCAGAGGCAGACCCAACTACGCTGTCCCCATTTCTCTTATTCATTGAAACTTGCTTCTGCACTCTCCTTGCATCCCCATCCATTGGTGTCAAAACAACAATAACAACAAAAAAAAAACTGTCAAGAAAACAAAAACCACTGCTACACACAGCACTGATTTTAACATTATTTCCCCTTGAAATATTTTCTTTAAAGCAAAAGAAAAGTTATATGTAAAATAATCCTTTTTAGCGCACTTTTCATATAGTTTCCCATGCAAGTGCTTTTTTACACTCTCAGCTAAAGTACAGCTAGTTAGCAAACAGTGTGAAGCTCTACCTAATGAACAATAGTGAACCACATTTCAAATGCTCTTTGGCCAATGAGTCCTCTATCACAATATTTGGAACAATTTATCACAGCGTTCTGAATATTTTGCAGTCTAGCAGTTTTAACACATAATGGCTGACAAAAGGTGTACAAATAATAATGCTAGACTTGCCATAAAGAAATATGGAAAGATTATCACACTAGATATTAAAATGCAAGTCTTACATAAGCTCAAGGCACTCATAAGTGAAAAGTAGAGAAAATAGATAAAAACCAGTAGGCAATCAAGAAAGGGTGGTTTTTTGACATAATGAAGGATAACATTATGTTAGAAGCCTAGAGGGCCAACAATTATATAAATGGCAGCTGAATGACACTGGCTAGAAGCTAATCTTGATTTCAGAAGATGTAAAGACAGGAAGAGTAACTGTTCTCTATATGGTGCCAGGAATGAATCTCTGTAAGGAATATGCTACACTGACCCTATACAGGACTGACTCAGTAGGGGTTCCTACTTATAAGAACATATACTAAATGGGGTAGGCCTATATATAGATCTCAGCACATCTAGGTCTTCCCAGAGGGCTAGGAATAGATAACTGCTTGTGTAATAAGCATGTACAAATTAGTGACTACTAGGCTACAGAAACAAAACAGAAGTCATCATAGTGTCAATGGATGCTAATGGATGTTTCAGGCTTATAATAGAAGATTCACAGGTGTCAACAACATATTAAATTTTGTCAAAATACTTTATACTACAGATATTTTTTCCTCTTTGGCTAATGACTTACCTTCAAAGGTTGGTTTCTTCTTATTATAGCAAGTTCAATGTTTTTTCCACCAGATTGGACAACCTAATGTAAAACAAGTGCAATTTTAGAATTACTTCAGGAAAGTCTCTGTTTTAATAAACGACTGAGTGAGGGGAAAAAACATGCTTTTCTGTATATGCTTTATTAGATCACTTACTTCCAGCAAAGCTCTTATTGCTAATTTGATAGCTTCACTGTCGTTTGCTATAGCATCCTCTGTGTAATTCTTTTCTAGAAATTCTTGGACAGTTTTAGCACTTCGACCTATTGCATTTGCCTTGAAAGATAGAAGATAATTATTAATATCACTGCAATATGAATGAACTTATGGTTACTAAGTGAGGTTCAGAGTTTACTCCAATATTTCTTAGCATAATTACTAAATGAAAATTGTAGGTTCGAAGATCTAGCAAACATTTCAACAGCTCATTTGATTACTATATGAATAATCTGTGGTGATGGCATGACTGACTTTCAAATATACCAATGCTTTCCTGGCCAGTGCTTTCTATTTCCTTAATGGCTCCCAAGTCCTTAGGAGTCAGAAAAGATTACAAGAGTTGAAACTCAAAAAGATGTGAAGAGGAAAGGAGACATAACTTTGCAATATGATGCAAAAAGAAGAAAAGAAAAAAAAAGGACATCGCTGTGAAGAAGAAAGTTGTTTCTGTGGATAGGACTGTGCATCATTTTCTTAGAATATAAGTATACTAATTACTGATTCATTATATCCTTTGACTATAAGCAAGAAGGGCTGCTTCTGTTCCATTCCCCATTTTTCTTTGTTCTTTAGAAATTTTCATCAGATGAAGGGAAGAGGTAAATGCATTTTCCTGGCTGCATGACTACAGGTAGTATATGGCGTGTTCTTTCCATTTGGTCTCAAAATCCAGTACTAGTAATGATAATGAGGATGATAACAGTAATTTATATTAACAGAGCACTTAATGTGCCAGGCACTATGTTAAGCATTTTACATGGATTATCTCATCTTAACCATCACAGAAACAATTAAATAGGTACTGTTACTAACTCTGATTCATTGAGGAAGAAATGAAGGGTTGACAGGGTTAGAAGAGCCTTCTCAACCTCAGCACTGTTGGCATCCTGGGCTGGATAGCTCTGCCCTTGTGAGCGCTGTCCTGTGTACTGTAGGATGTTTAGCAGCCTTTATCCGCTAGATGCCAGCAGCACCCTGACCTCAGCCGTGACAACCAAATGTGTCTCTAGATATTGCCAAATGTCCCTTAGGTGGGACAAAATCACCCCCATTGTGAACCACTGGCTTAAGTAATCTTGCCCAAGATCATATAGGGGGTAAGTAGAAGATCTGAGCTTTGAAACCAAGTAGACGGAATCACCAATCCAAGCTTTGAACTCTATACGCCATGCTGCCACATGCCCCTTGCTGTGATGTCTCTAGAGAGAGAAAAGAGCCAGCAGAAAGGCCCATCCTTTCACTGAAGGATTCTGGCACGAAATGGGGGATGTCTCAGTTCCAACTGGTAGGTATTATGATTACTGGAAAGAGATCTCAAAGGAGTCTTTTAGGAAGTAATTATGAAAACACACCTTTTGTACTACATGAGTATATAGTTCTGCTACTTGACAGAACTTTTTTGATACCTTTATATTTCAGAAGATTAAAATAAATAGCTGTGAAATTTTAAATCAGATTTTGTGGCCTTGAAATTTCATTAAGATCAAAGGTAAAGCCTTCAGCCTGGTATGACTTTGGAGTTTATCAGCTTCTAGTTTGTTTTGGTTAACTAATGGGTTGCTGCCCAGAGAGGAAGTACACAAGGTAGTGGTTTATCCAAAAATCTCACTGAGCCTTTAAAAGTCACCTTGTAAATTCCTGGTGACGTTCCTGTCCACCTCTTCCAGTTGCTGATGTCAAAATTCTTTAACTCTTAACCTATTTGACTGGTTTCTTAAAATCTAGCTGCTTCTTGCCACACTTATGCCCCCACCCTCCCTATAACCCCATCACCCACTCCAGGTCACTTCAACAGACTGATGGTTTTGCAGCGTTTTTCCTGCCTGCCTATCCAGATTAATGACGATTTTCTGTGGCAAACAATATTAGCTGCCAACCCCAATATCCATTCTTCCTTTGTGACAGAACTCTAGGCAATGTGCCTGCTGAAAAATGTCATGTCCTACCCTCTGTTACCAAAAGGTATATACAAGTGGAAGTAACTGGGTGAAACTTCTAGGAATCCTTGCTGCCTGTAATGCAGACATGTTGGCTGGAGGTCTAGTAACTGCCTTGAGAGCATGAGAAAAGACTAAGATAATAAAAGAGACAAACACCAGCAACTGCCTACTTCAACCTTCTCATTATGTGGGAAAAATAAATCCTTCTGTGTTAAGAATCATCGCATCTCTGTTGTTAGGAGCCAAGAACAATAACTCACGAATACACCTTTGAGTAGATCCTGTGACATACTGCCCCACCCCCCTTCAGAAATGAAAGCCTTATTCCTACAGTTGCTGGAAGTGCCAATGGCACACAGCCCTCAGCTCCTAACTTTCTTTGAGAGGTGCTTTTGTTAACAAGAGCTGCCTCACCTAAGGTCTTGTACTATCTAGGGCTGGCCCAAGTCCAATGACTGATTGATGAAGAGCTATTAATGTCCAGTCCCCTCACCCCAACTTGGAACAACTTTGAAGAGCTACCCCAGACCCAGGGCTTCCCACGGGATTGATGAGGCTTTCATTGAGATTCAACTGCAGTCCAACGTTTCCCTCAGCCTAATCTGGTTCCCTTCCCTTCAACAAATGCTGATCCCCAAAGCACTTCCTAATATACTTCCTAAAAATGACGGTTAAATGGCCTTTAAAATATTTTCCAAAGAATACCAGAGTGGAGAGAGGATCTAGAATAAAAGGGTTCCAAATTCAAGTAATCTTGGAGACTACTACTTTAACTGCTTCTAGAATGTTTATAATGCCTTTTAGAAGATGCAGAAGGTAACAACATTTACTAAATTTCTTTAGAAAAACATCTCTCAAAGTTAATTAGCTTTAAAGAGCTTGTTTACATTACACCTATTAACATCAAAAGAAATACACTTTGAGAAACACTGCTCTGAAATATACAACATATTAACTTTGTTCCTGTTTTAAAGTGTTACCTACAACAGCAAAACACTTGGCCTTATAAGCTCTTCACCATCGCTCCATCCAAGCTGTCCTTGCCGAAGTCACCAGTGACTTGCCTGTTACCAAATTCAGTCATTTCACAGTCCTCTTCTTACTTGATCCATCAGTGGCACTGACTCAGCTGATCAGCTCTTCTTAGAATACTGTTTTCACTTAGGATCCAGGATATTGCTTTCTGGGTTCTCCTCCTTTACAGACTAGGCTGGATCTATCCCCACCTTTCACTGGCCACTGCCCCGATCTAAATCTGGTCTTGCCTGAATTATTATTAAGAGTCCCCTAATTTGTTTGCCTGCTTCTACCTACAATCTGTTCTCAATAAGAGAGATACTTTTAAAATATAAATCAGATCATGTTACTCTAATAAGCAAAAATCTCTACTATCTATTTCACGTGTCCTCTATGTGTACCCTGTAAGACTACAACCTAGTGCTGCAGTGTTGTCTCACGGTACCAGAGCTGTGTTCTCAAGTCCTCTATACCATCCTGTCAGGCTACGTGGTATAGTAGGTCAGAGTAAAAAAACAAAACATAGAAACAAACAAACAAAAAAACTTGATCTTATGTTTAAAGTGCCATAGCGCCCCCCCCCCCAAATAAAAATAAAACCGGAAGATTTTACTCCACCTTTAAAGACTGAATATCAGAATTTATATAAAATGTATAGAGAATCCTTTGGCCTAGGGAAGTAGCATGAAGTAGTGGACAGAATACTGGACTAACAAGCAGAAGACCCTGAGTTCTAATTCCAGTTTTGCTATTAACTAGTGAACTTAAAAAAAAAAAATCGCTTAACTCCTGAGTCTTACTTACCAAATACGTAAAATTAAAGTTTCCAGGACTTTTTTGTTATAGATGATTTTTTTAAGCTGCATAGTGCTTCCTTCAGCCAAAATCTTATAAGAAAGTACAACATGTAAACTCAGTAAAATGATGATAACGGGGTGTACGTGTGTGTGTGCACATGCTCACGCTGTTCACACCCTCCCCACCTCCACCACGTGGCCTTGCAGCACCACAGCAGCAGTTTCAGACCTGAGTGATAAATGAAATCCCCAACAATTAAAAAAATTTCCATAATTTTCCTGACTGAACTTGAAATAAAAATGCTTCTCCGTGTAACCCCCAGGGAGCAACCAAATTAAAACAGAAAATTATGTAAACTTGGAAATTGTTATGATATTGAAATTAAAGGTCAGGATGTAATGATAAATGTAAACAGAAGATGGCAGACTTCAAAATATTTAGAGAAAGATTGAGTGTAATAATTTGTTTTGTTTAGGGCATAGATTTGGGAGGCACATGAAATCTAGTACCTGTAAAAGATTTCTAACCAGCAGAAAAAACGTCTGGCATTTGCATCAGGTAAATTCATAGTTTCTGGTTACCAATTAGATTGTCCAGATAGCTTTTTAAGATGTGCAGTTAATAACACAAGTATTCAGATCTTTGTGGCAAGAATATAATCCACTGTTTTACTGGCCTGGTTAACCCATAACTGTCTTATGAGTATGGTCAGCTAAATTCAAATCCTTTAGTTAATACAGGTTTAAAGACCAAGGCAGTATTTCCCATGAATTTATTTGGCCCTTAATAATAGTAAAATAAGCTCTTTATAAAATTATTTAAAGCCTGAGTGTTTAAACTTTTAATAAAGTCAAAATCACTTAGATTCTATAGTATATAGTCTTATTCTTATATATGAGAATATAAAAAAATTCACTTCTGGAGGCTGTCACTAGTTTCCCTAAGCCCTAGACTTTTGTATTAGATTTGAGTTTACCATTAAACAAAGTTAGCAGTTGGGTACTAAAACAAAAGTAACAACTTTTATCTGGAAAACAAACTATGTTCCAGGAATTATGTGGATACAACTGCCATGTACTGACACATAAGTATAGATTCATAGTTTGGGGTGCTTTGACTCTCCTAGAATAGAGGATATATTAAAGGTTTCACCATGAGATTTAAAAGCTCCTTTAATTCTTTACTGAAAACAAAAAGACTGTTTCTACTCAAAGCAAGCATCCTACTAATATGGAGGAATGAATGATGAAAAGAAACTCGGTATTTATCTTACTTTGCCATCTATATACATTTTGGTTTGTCACATTTTTCAAAAGTAAAGATCCTGTGATTAACAAACCGAAGTGTTTCTTTAACCATCAAAAACCATCATAGTTTCTGACTAGCTAAATTGTTACATAAAGTTTATACTACCATCAATATTTTAGTACAACACAATTTGTTGTCATGTCCCTGAAAGTGATAAAGCACCTACTCAAATTCTAAAATACATTAACAAATTCATGACTCACCTTCCAAGCATGGTAAGTACCAGAGGGATCAGTCTGATATAATCTTGGGATACCATCATCATCAAAACCTACAATTAAGGCAGAAATACCAAAAGGTCTTCGTCCATTGCTTTGTGTATATTTCTGAAAAATAAAATGTTTTCATGACTACTTTCTATATGAGGCCTTTTAAAGAAAGGACAACACTATTATTTATCAAATAACAAATTCTAATAGTAAAGTATTCCTGATAAAATGATCTTTATTAATCCCTATTGCGTATAACTTCAAGATCCTCTTCATTTTTCTGTACTAACCACAATCCATGATGAAAATTTTAAGAAATAACTGTACACAGTATGTAAAATAAAATCGTAAGTTTCTTATGTATGGTCTTAAATTTGTTTTCTCGTTGCCTTATGTAAGTTTGGTAACATAACTACACTGTAATCTTTTTCTTACTTCAGAGAACTGTGCATGTCATACCATTTTGGTTCCCAATAAAGCTGATTTCAATGAGCTGTGCTTTGGAAGCATGTCCTTGGTTTACTTTGAGGGACACTTTGTTATTATCAAGTATTCTTACTTGATACCATTACTATCAAGTATATTCTGTTCACTATACCAAGTTATCTCTACATAAAAACCCAACTAAGACATTTCTTTCAGTACCAAGACAAGGAACTTCTGTTTCTCTTGAAGAAAAAATATGTTTTTTCCTGACTGACAATGGGGCACTGGAAACCAGTGGTATTTCTTTTTATTTTAGTGCCAGGAACTTTCTGAATTTGTGCTCTAGGGAGTGGAATTCACGCTTATTCTGAGACTGGCGTCCACAGAAGTTGTGCAGAGAGGCAGCTCTGGCAGAAAACTCAGGACTACATTTGTAGGCAGCTGTAAGAACTGTATATAACTCTATGGCTTGAGATAGCTTTATACCAGCTTTCTTCTTGGACTCGTCTACATATCTATTTTTAAATTTTAATTGTATTATATCTATATTTGTAGGCCACTTTAAGTTTTGTGTTTTTTTGTTTGTTTGGGTTTTTTTTTTTGGCTTCATGGCTTGTCGGATCTTAGTTCCCAGACCAGGGATTGAACCCAGGAAGCATGGAGTCCTAACCACTGGACCGCCAGGGAATCCCAAACCACTTTAAATTTTGAATGCAAATAGTGAGTTAAAACATAAACTCTTTTTTTTTTAATAACATACTTTTATTTTTTATAAATTTATTTATTTTTATTTTTGGCTGCGTTGGGTCTTCGTTGCTGCGCGGTCTTTCTCTAGCTGTGGTGAGCAGTGGCTACTCTTCGTCGTGGTGCGTGGGCTTCTCATTACAGTGGCTTTTCTTGTTGCGGAGCACAGGCTCTAGGCACGTGGGCTTTAGTAGTTGTGGTACGCAGGCTTAGTAGTTGTGGCTCACAGACTCTATAGAGCACAGGCTCAGTAGTTGTGTTGCATGGGCTTAGTTGCTCCGCAGTATGTGGGATCTTCCCGGATGAGGGATCGAACCCATGTCCCCTGCATTGGCAGGCGGATTCTTAACCACTGCACCACCAGGGAAGTCCACAATATAAACTCTTAAAGAATAGGGTTTGTCTTTTCTCTCTGTGTTTCCTAATGTTCCTAGTTCACACCTAGGTATGAAGTAGATGTTTTGTAAATATACTTTAGAGGAGAGAAACTTTTACTTTATTTGCTTAATTAACCACTTTTTTTGTTTTGTTTTGTTTTGGCTGCGCCGCGCTGCATGTGGGATCTTAGTTCCCCCACCAAGGATCAAATCCGCGCCCGCTGCACTGGAAGCGTGGAGTCGTAACCACTGGGCCTCAAGGGAAGTCCTAATCAACCACTTTTTAATGAAAAAGTAACACATGCACAGCTTAAAATAATTTAAAAGGACAAAAGGTGTACATGGGGATAACTCTTTTGTCCCAGAGCCTCAGGCTCCTGCTCAGGAGCAACCCCACTGTTACAGATTCACAATGTATATTTCTATAAATGTTCCACGCATAATAGCTTTTGTATTTCCAAAAGAAAACCTAAAAACCACAATTGGGAACCTTGTATACACAATGTTCCACACCTTGTTTTTTGGTGAGTACCTTTTAACTACTGGGAAAATCAAAGCAAAGAAAAAAGAAAAACAGAACAATATAAAAATGTTGAACTTTCTTGAAACATGAATTAAATTTTTAAAAAATGTATGTAATCTAAAACTTTAATATCTAGAATATATAGAACCTATTAAAACATCTCTATGTAGACAAATGGTAAAATCCATGCCAGGAAGCATTCTAAATGCTTTAAAATATACTAAATCACTTAATCCATACTGCAATTCAACAAACATTATTGTAACATTCATTTTATAAATAAGAAAATTGAGGCGAAACAGGCTAAATAGTTTGCCCAAGGCATTAACTAGGAAGTAGCAAAGCCAGGATTTAAATCCCAAAATTCTGGCTCCTGGGAGCACATTCTTAACTACTAGAGTGCCTGTCAAAAGGAAAGATAGTTTACACTGGCAAGCCAACATGTGGAAAAAAATTGACCTTACTACTAATTATAAAATACAAATTAAAACAACTATTACAGTACTGTGTTATACTTATTTGCAAAATAAAAGAAAAATGGAAAACCCAATGCTGATGATTCTTCAGGGATGTATTTATGCATTGCTAGTTGTACAATAAAAATTTGTTCAATCTTTTTAGAAAGCAATTTAGCTACATATAACAAGAGTCTTAAAACTAATTACAATCTCTAATCTAGTAATTCCATACTGAAAATTAATTTAACAATATAATTCAAAAAAGAAAAAAAAGCTGTGACAAAGATAGAGTAATGTTATTAAAGCAGCAGATTGAGAGAGAGACAGAGAGAAAGGCAGAGAGAGAGAGAGAGAGAAGGAGAAAAGGAAAGAAACTGGAAACAACCTAAATAATTACCAGATAACAACTAGAAACAGTACTATATAGTTCATAAGGATGGTAAGTATAAGGAGATGTTGCCATATTTAAAGAACAAAGAAAATGATAATAAATGAAATAATACTTGTATGCATCATGATTATACTAAATGTCAAATCAGGTATCTACACATGGACTCAGAAGAAGTCATATCTAAACCTGATCAGTTGTGTTTAGCTTTGTAGGTGAAAAACTCATGGGTATTTCTTTGGAAAACTTTAAAACATGTGTTTTACTACTACATCTCTGATGTAGAAATCTGTACAACTGTAGAAATCTCCTTAAAAGGTTACTCGTTTTTTAAAATTTAATATAATTCTCAGAGTTGACATTGATTGAGATTTCTGATGATCAAATCAATCCACTCCACTGGAATAAGAATGTGAGTTTGAAGTTAAGTGTGAGAAATAATAAGGAATTTAGGACATTTTAATAGACTAAATGGTTGGAGTGACTGTAGTATTCCCATGACAGGACCCATAATGATGGAAAAGAAGAAAACTTGAAGAAATCTGTTGGAATACTGGCTTACCTGCTTTAAGGTTGCTATGAAGCGAGTTATATATTCTACAGTGACTGGGTCCTCAACTGTAAGCTTATGACTCTGGCACTCCACACGAGCTCTGCTTATTACTACTCTTGCATCAGCAGTCAGTCCTATAAAAGTAGTCGATACATTACAAAAAAAGGATGACATTTTTTCTTGTCAAAAGGGTTTTGGCCACCATGATATTTTTCTTGTAACATCCTTTGTTTTTTCCAATATATGTTCTTAATAAAGGATTTATAAAATAGACTATAACTCATCCTAAATTAGTTTCCTTCATTTGATACATTCTTATTTACTTTTTAAAGAAAATTGTTTTGAAGAATAATGTTTAAACACTAATGTTAAGTCACCTATTTCCCAAAGATCAAAATGGTTTAATTCACAGGACAGTAAGTCCCCTACATACGAACGAGTTTTGTTCCGAAAGTGCATTCATAAGTCCAATTTGTTCCTAAGTCCAACAAAGTTAGCCTAGGTACCCAACAAACACAATTGGCTATATAGTACTGTACTGTAATAGGTTTATAATACTTTTCACACAAATAATACATAAAAAACAAAAATAAAGAAAACATTTTTAATCTTACAGTACAGTACCTTGAAAAGTACAGTAGTACAGTACAACAGCAGACATCCAGGGGCTGGCATCAAGTGAACAGGCAAGAAGAGTTACCAACTGGAGGAGGGAGAGGAGGTGAGAGATGGTAGAGCTGAAGGATCGTCGGCAATAGGAGATGGAGCACAAGCTCCAATTTCACTCACGCCTGATGTTGATGGCACAGGTTCTGGCTCCTTGCTGGATTCAATTCTATCTACATGCTTGAAAAAACGATCCAGTGATGTCTGGGTAGTATCTCTTTTTTTCTCGTCATAGATGACACGGTAGCACTGGACTGCATTCTGAATGGCTGCTGCAACCTTTGTGTACCATTCTATGTTCGGGTCCTGTCCTCAAAAACTAACAGCGCCTCGTCAAAGAAAATCCCCTTGTCATTTCCTGCGTTGAGAATCTCTTCAGGTCTTCAGCAGTACCACCTACATCACTGCTGCTTTTACCCTTGCTTCCGGATATCCTGGGCTTGAAATAAAGACACTGTACTACTGTACTCTATACAGTACTGTAAAGTACATAAAACCATAACCACTTGTAGAGGATGCACGCACATGACAATGTACACCAGACACGTGAACTAACTTATGTGATTGGACATGTGAAGACCCGTTTGCATCTTTGAAAGTTCTCAACTCGAAGGTTCGTATGTAGGGGACTTACTATAGCTGGTTTGATTATTAGGTTTTATTAAATTAAAAAAAAAAATCTCTGTAGTCATATTTTTTTTTAACTTTTTTGAGAAGATATCAGTGGCAGATTGTTCAAAGGTTGATGGTCTGTCCTAATTCCAGAACCAAGATACTTATTACCTAAACCATGAAGTAAGCTGGATTTCTTCTGATGAAAACAATGAGTATTACTTCATTATCAAACAGAATTCAGTCTGCATTCAGTATAACTGTGACATGTCACTTCTCAGCTTTTTGTCTAAGATTAGGGGTTTGAAAATCAGGAATGTTAAAACAGAAAAAGAAGGGAATTCCCTGGTGGTCCAGTGGTTAGGACTCTGTGCTTCCACTGCCGATGGCCTGGGTTCAATCCCTGGTCGGGGAACTAAGATCCCACAAGCCATGCGGCCAAAAAAGAGAAAGAGAGAAAGAGAAAGAAAGAAAGAAAAAACTTCATCTTGCTTTTGTCATACCAAAACATCATGTGATGAATTCTCAACACTTCTAATAAGGAGATAGAAGGTGTTTCTATCAAAAGAAAAACAAACTGACCAAAAACTTAAATGGATTCTAATAATTACAAACATTTCTACTAAAGACTTTTTTGGCATTTGACCTTTCCATCACCATTTTCTTTCTTTCTCCACTCTCTTAATATCATATTGCCCAAAAAATTCTTTCACAAAATCTCTGAAACAGCCGTTTCCCACATAACCATCAATCTTTTGCAGTCAGAGACTCTTGTTTCCCTTCCACACCATTTCAAAACGTGTTTCTACAAACCTGGAAGAACTGTCAGCTCCTGAAGATAGTTAACAGTAACCAATGTTGTCAGAATATGCCGCTGTTAAGAACACTCTAACATTCATGAGTAGGGTGTGAATTATAATCAGATACTCAGTTAAAGAAGAGAAACTGATTCTCTTCTCTTTGCAAAGGTTATCTGAGAGAAAGAAATGGGAACAGATTGACTTAGCCTACCCTATAGACTAAAAGCTTCACTCAACTTAAAAATATGATCAGAAAGGAGATTTTGAAGTACAGTTTTCCCCTTTACATGTAAATATGGTCCAAAACTACAGAAAAATAAAAGTATCATACTTAGAAAGTAGTAATGTAACTACTTCAAGGAAAAAAATAAGTGATAAATTTGTCAAACCATACGAGTAACACAGTTGTGTATATGTGTCTGTTTTTAAATAAGAACTAGCAATTATACAAATCAATACTAAATGGCTAGGAAAAAGAGAACCACTTCTATTTAAAGATACATTGAAAATTGCAATTTCACTTTATTTATAAATAGGCAACTTATAGAAGAAATGAGTCCTCAGTCTGTTGCTTTTAAATTTATACAACTTTAACTTGAAAATACTATCATAATGTTGATCTTTTCAAAGAACCAAATCTCGGGTCCATTGCTTTTTCTCTATTGTTTTTCTGTTCTCTATTTTACATATCTCTGCTCTAATCTTTATTATTTCCTTCCTTCTGCTGGCTTTGGGTTTATAGTTTGTTCTTTTACTAGTTCTTAATGTAAAGTTAGATTGCTAAATTGAAATCTTTCTTTTTTTTAATGTAAGCATTTATAGCTATAAATTTTCCTCTTAGCAATCCTTTTGCTGCATCCCGTAAGTTTTGTATGTTGTGTTTTCATCTTCATTTGTCTCAAGATATTCTCTAATTTCTCTTGTGATTTCTTCTTTGATTCATGGGGTTTTTTTAGGCATACTCTTTAATTTCCACATATTGTGGATTTTTCAACTTTTCTTCTGCTCTTGATTTCTAGTTTTATTCAATTTTGGTCAGAAAAAATACTTTGTATGATTTCAACCTTTTAAAATTTATTAAGACTTGTTCTGTGGCAAGATGATTCCTTTTATAAGACAGTAAGGTAAAGGCTATTTTTTGCTCAATAAAGTTTTTAAACTTCAATACAAAATTTTGGTTTTGAAAAAACACAATTAGAAAATGAGCAAAAAGAAAAAAAAGACAAGAAATATGTCTTGTTTGCTATACAGTGGCAAATAAACACATGAAAATATGTTCAACATCATTAGCTATGAGGCAAATGCAAATTAAATCCAACGAGATTTCACGACACACCTATACAAATGTCTAAAATAAAAAATAGTAACAACACCAAATGCTAATGAGGAGGCAGAGAAAATGAATCATTCATACATTGTTAGCAAGAATGCAAAATAGTACAGCCTCTCTGGAAAACAATTTGGTGGTCTTCTATTAAACTAAACATGCATTATTATATGACCCAGAAACTGTGCTCAAGCATTTATCCCAGAAAAATGAAAACCTACGTTCACGCAAAAACCTGTACACGAATGTTCACACCAGCTTTATCTGTAATAGGCAAAAATTGGAAATAATCCAAATGTCCTTTAATTGGTGAGTTGTTAGCAAAGTGTGGTATATCCCGTACCATGGAATACTATTCAGCAATAAAAAGCAATGGAGTAATGACGTATGCAATAACTTGGATGAACTGCAAGGGAATTATGCTGAACAAGAAAAGTCAATATGAAAAGGTTATATACCACATGATTTTATTCATACAACATTCTCATGCAAAATTACACAGACAGAGAATAGATTAGTAGTTGCCAGATGCCAGAGACAAGAAGGAGTAGCATGATGTAGCCCTGTGATGACCAAAGAGTTGTATATCTTGATTTTGGTGATGGCTACATGAATGTACACATGTTAAATCTATTAAACCTACACACACACACACGCACACACACACACACATACAAATGCACGCAAATGAATGCACGTAGAACTGGTGAAATCTCGATAAGCTCTGTGGCTTGTACCAATGTCAATTTACTGGTTTTTAAAGATGTTACCTTTGGAGGAAACTGGGCAAAGGGGACTTCCCTGTGTTTTTTTGTAACTTCCTAAGTATAATTATTTCAAAGTAAAAAGTTTAAAAAGAAAACAGCTACCTAAAGTTATAATTAAGGTAATATATTTCTTTTAACATTTATATTTTATTAAAGTTCATTATCAGAAATGCTGGTTTAGAGTTGTGATCTCCCAAAAAATATAAGGCGTACTGTTTATGTTTAATAAGAAATGGAGTTTAGCTCTACATGTTGTATAAATATTGCATAACAGCTACAGAGGGGCCAACTGTTACCCTACTACACCAAGATACTCTATCATTACTGTAGGTCCCTAAGTACCTGCAAAAGCCATGCAGACATGGTCATCAAGGGCACAAATTTTCCTCACAGTTCTTTCATCTTGAAGCTTGGCAACAGATTTTTTTTCGACCCCAAGCACAACTATATCAGTACCTCGAATTCCAACCTGTTGAGTCATTAAAAAAACATAACGAGTTGTCAGTTTTAACACTAAAATCAAATTATTCTAACATATGACTTATGGAGAAAGGCTTTTCCTTAACCTTCAATAAAAATGAGAAAAGGAGTCTTCTAAGAAAATAGATGCATAGGTGTAGGCTTACTGGAAGTTCATTTCCCAAACTCAAAGCAAAGACAAATAGGTATAAACTAGAAGAATATACCACCAATGCTGAAACTACATGAGTGTTGTCCTAATCTCATACAGTACACCTAAAGAAGTACTATCTCAATATAGAAAAATTTTAACCCAAATGAAAGATGCTGGAAATACATGTAAATTCCTTATAGAATGGGTAGTCCTAGTGCTGGTGGTAGGAGAAGTAGTATAGAAAGTCAAGTAGAAAAAATCCTGAAAGCTCTCCCATGAATCTCACAATTTGGAGGGATAAGGAATAGGGGCCGTAAGCAGCCAAGAGAAAGACCAAATGCCCTCACGCTACATCAGTGATAAGGAAAACCTCAATGCAAACATGAATATAATAAGAAGAATCACTATTGCTCCACTCTCCACTCCTTCATTTGGGAAGGAAGTGGGAAAAAGTTTAAAGAATAATGTATAAGGGTAGTAACTCTCAGATAGGGACTTCTGGGAAACATGACCCTTTTCTCAGGGGTTCAAGAGTAATCTATGAAAATTTTAATTCTGTACTACAATGTAATGTAAATATTTTGAGAGGCATTTGTGTTTTATGATTGCCTTGTGACCAAATGTGGTATTAGTACTGTTTTATACAACATAATTATGCAAAAAGGTGTGCTTGAATTAGTATTACTGAAGTAAAAATATAGAACAAGTTAAATATATAGAACTAGATCTGAGACTACATCTTCCAGTTAAGTAAAACACAGACAATTTATCAAGGCTTTTGCTCTTATTCCCTTACTTCAAGTCTGTCAGTTTATCCAATATTCCTTCTCTTACCATTCTATCCAACATCAGCTACCCTCCCCCCACATCCCACCATCACTTAATACACACATGTCGAACTTTATACCCTACAGGGAATATGCCTTTCTACCAAGCCGTGGGACATTATAACACTTTAACATATATTAGGACTCAAAAAAAATCTCAATATTTTCCCAAAATTGAAATAAATCAAATTCAATTCATTGATCACAAGAGAACACAATAATTTATGTAGCTCTCACCTAAATAATTTTTGACTTGATAAAGTGATTAAAACTGTCAAAACAGACTCTTTAGAAAATGTTTATAATGAAAATCCTAATATTAAAGTCTTCTGTGGATGAAGTTAGGCTCAGAAGAAAATTCAGAATCTCACTTTATAAAATCAAATAAAAATTAAGAATTCATTCAAGAAGATCAAAAAGGAATAAAAATACTTAAGCTAAACTTAAGAGGCGAAGTAAGGCAAAAGCAGAAATTAATGGTTAGGGAGAAAACAATACAATTGATAAATAATACTAAGATTAAAAAAAAATTTTTTTTTTAAATTTTTGGCAGCGCTGAGCAGCTTGCGGGATCTCAGTTCCCTGACCAGGGGTTGAACCTGGACCACGGCAGTGAAAGCCCAGAATCCTAACCAATAGGTCACCAGCGGACTCCCCAAGATATGTTTTTTAAAAGAAATAATTAAAAGCAGTATTTCAGTTAATATAGCCAAGAGGAGGAAAGGATAAAATAAATATATGCAAGTGTGAAAAGTAGGAATTTAAAAATTCTAAGTTAATAAATTTGAAAATCTGACTGGAAAAAAGATGACAGATTAGAAAAATTAAAAATTGCTCATACTTACTCAAGAAAAGATAGAAGTCTCACTCTCACTAACCAACATGGGATAATGTCAGGAAAGAACTATTTCTCAAAAGCAAGTGTCAGACCTAGAAGGTTCATGGATAAATTCTTTCTAATCTTCTGTTATAGGTACTTCCTATGCTATTTAAATTATTCTACGGTGCAGATCAAAATTGAAATATTCCTAATGCTTTTTTAAAATTATTTTTATTGACTGATTGATTTTTGGCTGCGTTGGGTCTTCGTTGCTGTGCGCGGGCTTTCTCTAGTTGCGGCGAGCGGGGGCTACACTTCATTGTGGTGCGTGGGCTTCTTATTTCTGTGGCTTCTTTTGTTGCGGAGCATGGGCTCTAGGTGCCCGGGCTTCAGTAGTTGGAGCACGTGGGCTCATTATTTGTGGCACACGGGCTTAGTTGCTCCGCAGCATGTGGGATCTTCCTGGACCAGGGATCGAACCCGTGTCCCCTGCATTGTCAGGCGGATTCTTAACCACTGCGCCACCAGAGAAGTCCCCCTAATGCTTTCGGGGAAAGCTACGTAACAATGTTAAAATCTGGCAAAAAGTACTAATGATTTTCACTTAGGAAACCTGATGCCCATTCAAAATGATATTCATAAATAGAATCTAGAGGTACAGAAAAATAACAATATACCATAAATAGTATGGTTCATTCCAGGAGTTTTAGGAACATCAATAAAAGTAAATCTTTTAATATAAATGTTACACTGGGTAAGTGGAGATCTGTTATTTTTGGCCTTCTGATAAAAACAGAACTTCAATTGTTCTTGAAAAAATACTGAGTCTTCAGGTGGGGCTATAATGTAACCCAGCCTAGCCAAATGATAAATCCTTAAAGTTTTATTGGAAGTGTTTGGAAGACAAGATAATTCCTTCTGCTGTACCTAGAGCTGGGAGCCTGAAGCCTAGGGCTCTCTGGGAGCCACCACGTAGAGATGTTATGTCTGAGGGTGAAAGTAATAGGGAGAGGAAGCAAGAGATAGAAGGGGAGAGAGAAGGAGAGAAAGGGAGGAAGAGACACACCAGTTCTGCTGTCATCGTTTAATACCCTAGCAGCCATATAGTTGAACCTGAAAGGAAGGTTTACCGCTGCTCCCTTTGGATACTTGACTCAATAGATTTACTTTTTTTGCTTAAATTAGTTTGATTTGAATTTCTGATACCGGCAACTGAAGTAGTACAAACTAAAACAATCAAATTGTAAAAATAAAAAGTAAATGATAAAACTACAAAGACGTGATAAAATTCAACATCCATACCTAAATTAAAAATAACACTAGAAAAGCAGGAAGAAGATTATTTGTGAAAACTATTTCACAGCTTGTTAAAAGTATCACAAACCAGCAGCCAGGTTCGTCTCAGAGTATGAATCACCGTCCATTCAACTGTTCAAGCCAAAAATCTGGTTGACATCCTTTATCATTCCTTCTTCCACACTACCCATTTCCAATCAATCACTAAGTTTCTGTCCATTTTACCTGCAAAAGCTATCCACTTCTTCCTTTCACCACTCTAGTAAAAACAACCATCATTTCTTGCCTGGACTACATACTACTGCATATCCTAATAGGTTTTCCAGTTTCTTCTCTTGCTCCCCACCTTCCTCCTTCCATCCTCCCCCTTCACTGTACCCTCATCTAGTCTCCACAAAGCAGCCAGCATGAGCATTTAAAAACATCAACAAGGTCAGATTACTCTCCAGTTGAATATCCTTCCGCTGCCCTTAGAAACTTTTTTCAAACTCCTTAGTCTTACCAGTAGAGCTGGGTATGATCTGGCCCCTGCCTACTTCTCCAATAGTATGTCACTGCTGTTAACCAAGCACCAGCTACACTACCTCTTTCAAGACTTCTCAAACACAATTCTGTTTCCCTCCCCTGAGCCTTCACATGTGGTATTCCCACTGTCTGGAATGCTTCTCCTCTTATTTCAGGTCTCAATTTAAATCTCACCTCAAGGAATCCTTCTGTATTATTCTCTAAACAATCTATCTGTTCATGCAATCAACACATTTATAATTATTTATTCATTATACTTATCTCTCCAAATCGTTAAATCTATGAGGGCCAAAAAAACAATCAGGCAAATCTAGATGGGGGATACTACTGAACAATTAATCCAGTCTCTTCAAAAAGTCCAAGGCATGAAAATAAGGGGGGATGCTGTTCAAGAATAAAAGAGATATCTAACAGCTTACTGCAATGCATGGACTTTAGATTCAGACGCAAACAAAAGAACTATAAAAAGATATTTTGTAAGCAATAAGGAAAATTAGAATGTAGACTATTACAAAATATTAAGGAGTTTTTGTTAATTTCATTGGGAGTGATCATGGTTTTAAAAAAACATCCTTTTTGGGACTTCCCTGGTGGTCCAGTGGGTAGGACTCCATGCTCCCAATGCAGGGGGCCCAGGTTCGATCCCTGGCTGGGGAACTAGATCCTGCATGCGTGCCACAACGAAGAGTTCTCATGCCACAACGAAGAGTTCGCATGCCACAACTAAGAAGTCCGCATGCTGCTACTGAGGAGTCCACATGCCGCAACTAAAGATCCTGCATGCTGCAACAAAGATCCCCTGTGCTGCAACTAAGACCCGGCGCAGCCAAAGTAAATAAATAATAAATAAATATTAAAATAAATAAATAAAAATAAAAAACATCCTTTTTAATCGAGATAAATACTGAAATATTTACAGGGGAAATATCATAATATCTGGGATTTATTTTAAAATACTCCATTGAAAAATGAATTTCAACTTCAGCCTCATACCATATACAAAAATTAACTCAATATGGATCATAGAATTTGCCTGGGGACTTCCCTGGTGGTGCAGTGGTTAAGAATCCGCCTGCCAATGCAGGGGACATGGGTTCGAGCTCTGGTCTGGGAAGATCCCACATGCTGTGGAACAACTAAGCCTGTGCACCACAACTACTAAGCCTGCACTCTAGAGCCCAAAAGCCCACAACTACTGAGCCCACGTGTCACAAAAACTGAAGCCCTCGCACCTAAAGCCCATGCTCCGCAACAAGAGAAGCCACTGCAATGAGAAGTCCACGCACCGCAACAAAGAGTAGCCCCCACTCACCACAACTAGAGAAAAGCCCACACGCAGCAACGAAGACCCAACACAGCCAAAAAAAATAAATAAATAAATAAATAAATTTATTTAAAAAAAAAAGAATTTGCCTGTGAAGCCATCACATCCTGAACTTTTGTTTGTTGGAAGATTTTAAATCATAGTTTCAATTTCAGTACTTGTAATTTGTCTGTTCATATTTTCTATTTCTTCCTGGTTCATTCTTGGAAGGTTGTACCTTCTAAGAATTTGTCCATTTCTTCTAGATTGTCCATTTTAATGGCGTATAGTTGCTTGTAGCAGTCTCTTAGGAGCCTTTGTATTTCTGTGGTATCCATTGTAACCTCTCCTTTTTCATTTCTAATTTTATTAATTTGAGCCCTCTCCCTTTTTTTCTTGTTGAGTCTGGCTAAAGGTTTATCAATTTTGTTTATCTTCTCAAAGAACCAGCTTTTAGTTTCATTGATCTTTGCTATTGTTTTCTTTGTTTCTATTTCATTTATTTCTCCTCTGATCTTTATGATTTCTTTCCTTCTACTAATCTGGGTTTTGTTTGTTCTTCTTTCTCTAGTTGCTTTAGGTGTAAGGTTAGGTTGTTTATTTGAGATTTTTCTTGTTTCTTGAGGTAGGATTGTATTGCTATAAACTTCCTTCTTAGAATTGCTTTTGCTGCATCCCATAGGTTTTCATTGTCATTTATCTCTAGGGATTTTTTTGATTTCCTCTTTGATTTCTTCAGTGATGCATTGGTCCTCTAGTAACATTGTTTAGCCTCCATGTGTGTGTGGTTTTTACAGTTTTTTTTCTGTAATTGATTTCTAATCTCAGAGCATTGTGGTTGGAAAAGATGCTTGACGTGATTTCAATTTTCTTAAATTTATCGAGGCTTGATTTGTGACCCAAGATGTGATCTATCCTGGAGAATGTTCCGTGTGCACTTGAGAAGTGTATTCTGCTGCTTTTGGATGGAATTTCCTATAAATATCAATTAAGTCTATCTGGTCTAATGTGCCATTTAATGCTTGTGTTTCCTTATTAGTTTTCTGTCTGGATGATTTACACATTGGCATAAGTGGGGTGTTAAAGTCTCCCACTGTTATTGTTTCCCCTTTTATGCCTGTTAGCATTTGCCTTATATATTGAGGTGCTCCTATGTTGGGTGCATATATATATTTACAATTGTTATATCTTCTTCTTGGATTGATCCCTTGATCATTATGTAGTGTCCTTCCTTGTCTCTTGTAACAGTCTTTATCTTAAAGTTTATTTTGTCTGATATGAGTATTGCTACTCCAGCTTTGTTTTGATTTGCATTTGCATGGAATATCTTTTTCCATCCCCTCACTTTCAGTCTGTATGTGTCCCTAGGTCTGAAGTGGGTCTCTTGTAGACAGCATATATATGGGTCTTGTTTTTGTATCCATTCAGCCAGTCTGTATCTTTCAGTTGGAGCATTTAATCCATTTACATTTAAGGTAATCATCGATATGTATGCTCCTATTGCCATTTTCTTAATTGTTTTGGGCTTGTTTTTGTAGGTCTTTTTTCTTCCCTTCCTCTTTTGTTCTCTTCTCTTGTGTTTCCCTCCTAGAGAAGTTCCTTTAGCATTTGTTGCAAAGCTGGTCTGGTGGTGCTGAATTCTCTTAGCTTTTGCTTGTCTGTAAAGCTTTTGATTTCTCCGTTGAATCTGAATGACAGCCTTGCTGGGTAGAATATTCTTCATTGCAGGTTTTTCCCGTTCATCACTTTAAATATATCATGCCACTCCCTTCTGGCCTGCAGAGTTTCTGCTGAAAAATCAGCTGATAACCTTATGGGGATTCCCTTGTATATTATTTGTTGCTTTTCCCTTGTTGCTTTTAATATTTTTCTTTGTTTTTAATTTTTGTTAGAAAAATATGGAATGCTATGAATTTGCATGTAATCCTTGAGCAGGGGCCACATTAATCTTCACTGTATCGTTCCAATTTTAGTATATGTACTGCCAAAGTGAGCACTTAATATGGATCATAGACTCAAATGTAAAACTATAAACTCTTAAAAAAAAAAAGGAGAAAATTTTTGGGATCTAGCCAAAGAGTTCTTTGACTTGACACCAAAAACATGAACCATAAAAAGGAAAAAAATTATAAATTTGGCCTCATTACAATTACAAACTTTTGCTCTGTGGATGTCCATGTGAAGAGGATGAAAAGACAAGGTACAGAGTGAGAGAAAATATTTGCAAACCACTTAACTGACAAAGTACCAGAATCTAGAATACATAAAGAACTGTCAAAACTCAACAGTAAAAAAACTAAACAGTCTAGTTAGAAAATGGACAAAAGACATGAAAGACATTTCATGAAGAAGATATACAGATGGCAAATAAGCACATGAAAATATGTTCAACATTATTAGCCATTAATGGCTAATTTAATTAAAACCACACTTAGGTATCACTACACACTTATCAGAATGGCTAAAATGAAAGACAGTAACACCAAATGCTGGCAAGGATGTGTAGAAACTGGATCACTAACATATTGCTGGTAGGAATGTAAAATGGTACAGCCACTCTGGGAAACAATTTGGCGGCTTCTTGTAAAACATGCAATTACCATACAATCTAGTAATTGTACACTTGGGAGATTTATATCAGAGAAATAAAAACTTACGTTCATACAAAAGCCTGCTATGAATGCAGCTTTATTCATAACAGCTCCAAACTGGAAACAACTCAAATGTTCTCCAACACATGAATAGTTAAACACTGTGGTACATCCATACCATGGAACACTACTTGCAATAATATGCAACAACTTGGATGAATCTCAAGGGAAGAAACCAAATTCCAAAAGGTTGCATATTGTATGATGCCATTTAAATAACCTTTTGAAGTTAAAACAAATCAACCTCAACTTTCTCTCCAGGCTTTTTCTCACCAACATTTAAACGTATGCTGAAGTCTCTCTTATCTTAAACAAAATCGTAAAGACCACTTAAGTTCAATTCTGCCTCTCTCTCTCAACTTCAAGGCCAAATACTGTCATCAACTCTCAGCTTGTAGTAACCTGCTTTCTACCCCACTCCTCCCAGTGTTTAGCCAAGGTAGACTACACATAGGGTCATTAAGGTCCCTTGAGGTTGCAGTCTACCCTAGTCTACATAGTCTAAATTTTGTCTTCTCTAGTGAAGAAGAGTACTCAAGAATACTCATTTACTTGACCTTCAACGTAGGTTTTAAGCAAGGGAGAGAAAGGATACGCTTCAAAATACCGATAACTATCTCCAGCCCAGATCAATATCCTGAGTTCCAAATGTGTACATTCAGCTGCCTCACCGTCTCTGTGGATCAGGAATCCGGACACAGTTTAGCAAAGTTCTCTGGCTCAGGGTCTCTCACAAAGCTGCAACCAAGTTGTCCCCCAGGACTGCACTCATCTCAAGGTTCATGGGGGAGAATCCATTTACAAGTTCACTCGCATGGTTTTTAACAAGATTCAGTTCCTTGTGGATTGTTGGACTAAGGACCTCAGTTCCATACTGGGTTTTGCTCCACACTGGGTTTTTAACAGAAGCTTCCCTCAGTTCCTTGCTACATAGGACCCTCCAAATGACAAATCACAACATGCCAACTGTGTTCCACCAGAGTAAACAAATGAGAGGGTGAGTGAGGATGAACAAGACGCAAGTCACCATCTGTAACCTAATATCTGAAGTGATGGTCCATCACTTTTGCCTATCCCATTCCTTAGAAGCAAGTCACTAGGTTCAGCCTACATCCAGGGGAGAGGGTTACTTAAGGGCATGAACACCAGAAGGTGGGGATCATTAGAGGCCATTTTAGAGGCTGCCTACTACAGATTCTATAAGCATCTCAATCTCAAAAAGTCCAAACCTCAGTTATCTTCTCCTCATACTTAGTGCTTCATATTCCCTAAAAAAGTGGCAGTGCCATATACTAAGAGGCTAAATCCAGAAATGGAGGCACCCTCTCTAACTCCTCCCTCTTCAGTACCTCCTCTTCTCCTTCCCCCACCCCCAGTACCAGCCAAATAATCATCAAATGTATCAACTATGCTGCTTAAGTTTCTCCAGAATCTGCCTTATTTCCATTTTTGCCCCAACCCTAGTGAGAACTATTATCATCTTTCATCTAGACTACTTCCATAGACTCCTATGTGGTCTCCCTGCTTCCAGTCTTGATTTCATCTAATCCACTGACCACGATGCAGTCTGAGAAGTCTTTGAAAAATAAGAATATGAAGAAAAAAGAAAAGAAAATCTGAATGTGGCATTCCTCTACTTAAAACCTGTATTAGTAGGGAACATTTCTCACTAGGCAAACCAAGACAACACAGAGATGGATTAGGGACAAAAGGATCTAGGGACTATAATACTTACTTCTGCATATCAGCCTTCCTGCTCTCTTGATGCAGAGAGGCTTTATCTGTACAGAAAAAAAGATGGCCACCAGCAACCTTGGACTCATATCCCAACAGTTCTCCCAGAGGAAAAAAGCTACCACTATCTCTAGCTAGAAAAGTCCTGAGGATGGACTTATATTGGCCAGATTTCTGTCACTTGCTCATCGCAGGAGGACAGAAACTATGAATGATCCTGCTCGGGTCATGTGAGTACCTCTTTGGTGGGACAAATGCAGTCTGTTATTAGAAAGACAGAATGGCAGTAGTCACATCAAAACCCTTCAAGGCTTCTTATTCCTTTAAAAGTATTCCGTGATCTGGCTCCTGTATCTAGTTTCATCTCTTCCCATTTTTCCACTGCTTCAGCAATCCTGAATGCCTTCCAGTTTGTGAACCATAGTCATATTTTCCTGCTTGGTCTTCCCATATGCTATTTCTTTTGTCTAAAATACTCTTCTCTTTCCCCCTCCACTTTTTCACCTGGCTAACTTTCATCTTTCAGGTGTCTACTTAAATATTACATACTTCTTCATGGGGACCTAACACCTAGAGTTCCCACAATGCCTCATATTCTCCCATTATGATACTCAGATAGGCCTTGTTAGGACTATCTACTCATAGTCATCTAACGTTCCTGCAAGAGAGTAAGCTCTCTGAGGCCATTGACTGAGTCTGTTTTGTCCACTGTGAAATCCTAGGACCTAGCACCACATTTGGCAGATGTAAGCGTTCAACAAAAATGTCTTGAAATAATAAATGAAAGTGCTAGAAGAACTACAGATCAAATTGAAGAAAAAGGAGAAAACAAAGGGATAGTAAAGAATAATACCTACCATTTATTAAGTACTTGCTGTGAACCAGACACTGTGCAAGATGCTGAACATGTATTATTGCCTCATTCATTTATCACATCAACACTATGAAGCAGGCACTATTTCGAGGCCTATTTTACTGTTAAAAAAAACCCTGAAGCTTAGAGAAGTTAATTGCTTTACATGATACATATCTAGCTTCCACACTCATGATGTTTTTTTTTTTTTTTTTAAAGAAATTCACGTTCTTTTATTTATTTATTTATTTATTTATGACTGTGTTGGGTCTTCGTTTCTGTGCGAGGGCCCTCTCCAGTCGCGGCAAGCGGGGACCACTCTTCATCGCGGTGCGCGGGCCTCTCACCATCGCGGTCTCTCTTGTTGCGGAGCACAGGCTCCAGACGCACAGGCTCAGCAATTGTGGCTCACGGGCCCAGTCGCTCCGCGGCATGTGGGATCCTCCCAGACCAGGGCTCGAACCCGTGTCCCCTGCATCGGCAGGCAGACTCTCAACCACTGTGCCACGAGGGAAGCCCCACACACTCATGATGTTGACAGATAAGTAATATACAAAATTTATGAAATAAATTGCATGGTGCAATGCAAAGAGCAGAGGCTTTGGAACTAGAAAAACTTAAGTGAGAATACGGGCTCTATCACTTTCTAGTTGGGTACCTTCACCAAGCTATGAAAGCATCCTAATCATGATTTCCACATACATTAAAAAGGGGATTAAATACTGTTCCTAACGTTAGATAATGTACATGAAATACATGGTATAAAATAGGTATTACTTAAATGGTAGTTTACTTCCTTGCCAGTTCATCCACTATATATCTTGCAGTAGAAGCACAAAAGGAATTACACCATCTAGATTCTCAAAGATCTTACTAACCAGTTGGTATGAGAAGACTATTAAGAATACCTGAAGTTAAAGAGAATATGAGGCTAAATAGTAAATACACTGCTCTGTGGTACAGATGATAAATTCAGAAGAAGAAAGAGATCCATGATGACTGGACTGGATCAGAGACAGGGCCACAAAGGAAAGAAATGTGCAGACGACTCTTAGAGGATAAGTAAGATGGAGAGTGACAGAGAGGTGTTTTCCACTCTCCCCACCTACAAGGCAGAAGCATATATTGGTAAAACCATGAAACTGCTCCCTTAATTAAAGAGTGTGGATGTGGATCGTGGAAGACTTTCATGGCCAGACTGTGGAGCTGAGATTTGATAAAATAGGAAATATGGAGCTAATAACATTTCGGGGTCAGGGAAAGGACAGAATGAGGAAGGATAATAAATCTTAACTTTTTCATGGGAATATTGTGAAGGATTCATTTTTTTCTTCCCTAAAAAGAAAGTATTACCTCTTTGAAATGTTATTCAAACATATTTTTCATTTATATAATAGGGAACTAAAGCAAAAAGAAAACAGGCCTCTTGCCTCACTTCATGCTGTAAGATAATCATCAAGAAAGAAGCAGAACCCAAGGACTCTAATTGTGGCCCATATAACTTTTTGTATTACCAAATAATATCGTATCTACATACTGGTCACAACTGGCCAACCTCAGCTTATTTATAACTCATCATATCAACTGTCATTTATAGACGGAATATTTTGTGACATATTTTAATAAACAATGCCATTATAAACTTTACCCCACGTAAAAGGTCATAGTGCCCTCAAGGAAACACAATGAATAACTCCATACAAAGATGCAAATTATAATTTCAGAATCCTGAGACAAAACTGTCTCATCCTTCCAATGTGTCTTTAAAAATGCCCACTATAGGTATTTTTATATCCTTACCCTTTTACAGTTCATTACAAAGGAGCCATCAATCAGTTCTATAGCATTCTTAAAACATTTTAAATGGCCAATGCGGTTTCTTATTACACCTCAGTCTTCTCCCATTACTCCCTTTATTTTAGGTTCTAAAACTCGGGCATTATTTTCTAACCATATGCTTCATGGAATGCTGGGGATTATATAATTTTTGTTTTTATCAAAATGGTACCCTTTTGGTTTAAGCTACATCAGGCTTTTCTTAAATTTACAATTCCAAAAGAATTACTTACAAAACAGAAGTAAAACTAGAGGGCCCAATTAAATAGAAAAATACTTTAAAAAATGATAAGAGTCTTTCTAGTGTTATTTTTTTTACCACTTTACATTTGATAGATTTATGATAAAAGTGAATTAATTCCTTTCATAACTAAGTTGGTATGGAAAGTGAGAGAAAATACAGATACTACTAGAATTAGAAATGCACTGCGTATTGTCATTGTCTCAATTTCCAAGATACACAACAAACATGCTCATGAAATTTGAAAGATTTAAAAAAAATTGGATCCTCCTGAATTCAAAGGCTAGGATCTGGACGATTTGGGGTAATATATCTTTGGTCACCAGGGCACTTTTGTCCTTTTAAATTTTTATAAATCACCAAGATTATTAAATATAATTAAAACTTGGCAGGAGCATTACTGCTGCCCTGAATATTTTAAAGTTTTTCAGAAATGTGGGTATATCAATTTAAAGGAGGGTATAATCTCTCAAGGAATTCCAGTATTATTTAAAAACCAAACCAAGGGCTTCCCTGGTGGCGCAGTGGTTGAGAGTCTGCCTGCTAATGCAGGGGACGCGGGTTCGAGCCCTGGTCTGGGAAGATCCCACATGCCGCGGAGCGACTAGGCCCGTGAGCCACAATTACTGAGCCTGCGCGTCTGGAGCCTGTGCTCCGCAACAAGAGAGGCCGCGATAGTGAGAGGCCCGCGCACTGCGATGAAGAGTGGCCCCCACTTGCCGCAACTAGAGAAAGCCCTCGCACAGAAACGAAGACCCAACACAGCCATAAATAAATAAATAAATAAATAAATTAAAAAAAACAAAAACAAAAAAAACCAAACCAAAAGAAGTGGAAATGGCAAAAGAGCAGAGATTCTTGGGCTTAAAACCTCTAGAAGGCTGCTAAATATTCAGGAGTAAATTTTTGGACAATTATTTTTAAAAGGTGAAAGTGTTGGAGTAGATTAGCATTTTCAACCGTTCCCTCAACAAAGATTTAATTTTACATCGATTTAAGCCACATTTCAGGGACAGCCATGTTTGATTTTTGATTTTTACTGTAATTATTACTTTTCCATGTGTCTGCCAAATCCTGAGGAAGTGGGGAGTGTGCATTCAGGCAGGCTGTTACAGGCTGAAAGAAGTCTTTTCTTTCCTGTCAGACACAGCATTAATATCTCTTCTACAGTCAAGGCTACAACACACACACACACACACACACGTACACACACCCTAGTTAAACGTTTACAGCGACTGTTAAAGGCAGTTGCACAACGGAAACCTATGAAATCTACCAACTTTTAACTCCACCGCTTCCATCCCACATTTCAGAACAGCAACTCCCTCAATAAAGGAAGGAGGCAATTTTCACACGTGGGAGACTCTTTTCTTGTCCCCCTACACTGAGTGATGCGCTGGGGCAGCGGGATAAGGAAGGCCTGACACAGGGCAGGGACCGGTGGTCAAGAAGAGTTGCTCGCTCACCACGGTGGATCCTTTCTGTACCGCTTCCTGGGCATATTCCACTTGGAATAGGTGTCCGTCCGGGGAGAAGACAGTGATTGCCCGGTCATACTGAGACGCCATCGGCGCAGGGCTACCGCAATATCCGCTGTGAGTTCCACGCTGCCTCAGTCGAGGGGGCAGAGAAGTCACACCTGTGGTCACATGCTACCCGGAAGTGCTTGCGCATGCTCAAGACGCCATCGGAAGTGATCATGGGGACAGCTCAGGGGGTCCTCGTGGCCTTCCGCTGGTTCGAGGCTGTGCCTGCGAGTCGACTGTGTTCCTCTGCTATCCTTAGTGCCTGGCGCGTGTGTCCCAATTTTCCCACGCTGGTGTTGCTCCAGGAGTGGGGTTGTTAAAATGACCCTAAAAGATTAGGGCTTAATAGTGAGAACTTCAAAGATCAGGTGTTTTTGTTTTCGCAAACCTATTAGAGAACCAGTGGTAAGTTAATTTTCAACCTCTTATTTTTGGATTCAAATTCTAAAATGTCCTTCTCTCTCTTTCTCTTCCCCTCCATCCTTCGTTATCTTACATTATTTTAACCCAAAGAAATAAGTTATAATTTTCGAATTTTCATTTGTCCTTGCGCTTGCTCGCGCTCTTTCTCTCTTTTCATTTCTTTCATCCATTTCTGCCTTGTGATCAAAATAGAGCAAATGAGCGAATAGTCCATCAAACTAATGCTAATGATAGGAATTAAGATAATACTATTTTAACCAAAGAAATTTTCTAAAAGCCCAAATTATGCTAACTTGAAAGATATCTGCAAATTTAACTGTTGTAGAAAGTCTGTATAATCTGGTACAACATTACTACCTGTGAAACAACTCTTGTCTCTTTGTCCTCATCAATAAAATGCGAATATTTAAAAATTGGTAGAAAAGTGTTCGTCTGAGGTTTAATGTATTTATAGGTATAAATAACTTAAAATGGTGCCTAGTGGATAGTAATAGCCAGGTAAGTTTAAGTATTGTTATTACTTTCCATGTTTGTTGTTTTCCATCGGGGAGGATCTGAAGCTTGGTGAAACCAACCTTAACTAAAAAAAGAAAAAAGCCTACCCACAAAAGAGGAGAACTCTATACCCTCAATTCCAAATACTTAATTCAGAGTTTTAGTTGACTACTAAAAGCAGTTTGTATTTAGCCCCCCATGCCCCCCATCTTTTTTTTAATATTAGAAACTCTTGAAAAGTCTGGTTTTACTAAAAAAGAAAAAAATTCCTAACCAAACCAATTCACTCTAACGTTTCAAGAGTTTCTGAAATTTACAACGTTATGGTAAACCAACATTTGCAAGAAGCTGTTATTTAAGAAGTGTCTTGCTGTCATTGTTGAATAATATGATTTTTTTCTTTTTCTTTTTACATGATTATAGATCACAAGAAATTTCAAAAATAGTGCAGAGAGGTCCCCTGTACCTTTCACCCAGCTTCCCCCAATGGTAATATTTTAACATAACTATAGTACAATATCAAAACCAGGAAAATGACATTGATGCAAACTTATTCAGCTTTAACCAGTTTTACATGTACTCATTTGTGTATGTGTACATAGTTCTATGCAATTTATCATGTGTAGATTGGTATACGCACTACCACAATCAAATACAGAACTGTTCCGTGACCATAAAGGTCCCTTGTGCTGTTCACTTACAGTCATACCCATCCTACTCCCCTCCCCCAACCCTGGAAACCACAAATCTGTCCTTCATCTCTATAATTTTGTCGTTTCAAAAATTTTATATAAATAAAATCATACAGTATGTAACTTTTTGTGACATTTTATTTTAAGATAATTGTAGATTCACAGGAAGTTACGATGATAATACAGAATGGTCTCTTGTACCCTTCACTTAGTTAACCCAATATGTTACATTTTATTGACTATAGTACAATATCAGAACCAGGAAATTGATGTTGGTAGAAAATATGTATATAGCTTTGACTGAAAGACATTTTGCAAGTGTTATGATGTATTTTAGCATTTATTTCACAAATATGATAGCATTAAAATGTTGACAAGGATTAATTGACACATTTGGGATTCACATTGACACTGCAGCTTAACAGTGTGGCTTTGGGTAGGTATATTTCACTTCACAGAAAACTAGTTTCCTGATCTGTAAAACAAGGGTAATAATACTTACTTCATAAGCTTGTTGTGAAGAGCAAATGACATAATGTGTTATTGCACATAGGGCAGTGCCTGACACAGATAAGCACTTGAAAAATGTTAACTATTGTTATTAATCACTGAGTTAACTAAAAAGTTAAGATTATTCTGTAAGAGAGAAATTAGGAAAGTAAAAATGTAGCATGAACCCATTTATATATTTTTAACATGTATATATATATAAATATACATTTGTAAATATACAGAAAAAAAAAAAAGAGTGAAAGAACATACACCAATTTGACAAAAGTGGTTTTCTTTGCAGGAGGCCAGGGATTGGAAAGAGAATGGGGAGACATGGTAAGGAAAGAGAAGTTACTGTTCTAAACTTTATGTGTATATCTGTATTATTTAAAAATTTTTACAGCAAGCATAGTTTATACTTAAACAATAAAAACAACATTGAGAAAGTTTAATGCTTAGAGGCTTCCAGCAATGACAGCCTTGATGGTTTGAGCCAAATATCCTATTGAGAACAATTAGAAATATTGAACAAAATATTTTTTAAAAAATATGTATGCTGACTGCAACTAGGGTTTGTGGTGCCAAGATTCAGAGAAGGAAAACTTGTAGAGTTTTAGCATCTTCCCTTGGAGGTATTTGCCTATTTCCAAAGCACTCACTAGATGAGAAGTAAAGGAGACCTCTGATAAACAAAAACTGGAGTTCAAAGTCTGTCAGGGTATAGAGGTCATGAAAAACACCTAGGCTTTTGTTTGGGACTCAGGGGGCCACAGCCCCGAAGTAAGAGTGAAACAAAAATAGACCTGTTCTCACAGGGACTAACACTGAGCTTTGAATCATCTCAATCCATGATTAGAATAAAGCAGTGTTTCTCAGACTGTGGTTCAGAGATCTTGGAGGTACCCAGAAACCTTTCAAGGGATTCACAGTGTCAAGCCTATAGTGATAACACTAAAACAGTATTTGCCCTTTCACCGTGTGGATATTTACATTCACAGTGCAAAAGAAATGGGTAAAACTGCTAGAGCCTTAGAATAAATCAAGGCAGTAGTACCAAACCGTGCTAGTAAACATTGTATTTTTTACCACTAAGCACCTATGGAAAAAAATGCCAATTTTATTTTAGATTATCATTGAATAAGCAGTAAATTATTAATTTTATTAAATCTTGTCTCTTGAGTACCTGTCTTTTTAATATTCAGAATGACATAATGGGCAGTACTCATAAAGCACCTCTGCTGCCTTCAAAGTAAGATAGTTAGCTTGAGAAAAAGCACTTTTTAAAATATTTGAGTTGCTAACTGAACCAGCCCCCTTTCTTGTGGAACACCATTTATACTTGAAAGAATGACTGACACACTGTGGTTATTCAGAGTTATAATTTGGGCAGGCATTTCTTGAAAATGAACAAAATTAGCCTGTCATTTCAAAAAAACAACAGTATGTGTTTCAAAAGATAAAATTCAAGCTTTTAAGCAAAAATTAGAATTTTGGAAGACTTGTATACATCACCATGAACTTGACAACTTTCCCATAATTAAAAACTTTACCAGGACTTCCCTGGTGGCGCAGTGGTTAAGAATCCGCCTGCCAATTCAGGGGACACGGGTTTGATCCCTGGTCCGGGAGGATCCCACATGGCCACAGAGCAACTAAGCCCCAGCGCCACAACTACTGAGCCTGTGCTCTAGAGCCCGCGAGCCACAACTACTGAGCCCATGTACCGCAACTACTGAAGCCCATGTGCCTAGAGCCCACGCTCCACAACAAGAGAAACCACCACAAGGAGAAGCCCACACACCGCAATGAAGAGTAGCCCCCGCTTGCCACAACTAGAGAAAGCCCGCATGCAGCAACGAAGACCCAGTGCAGCCATAAATAAGTAAATAAATAAAATTTATTAGGAAAAAAGACATTCAAATTGCTGTAGACCAATGGATTTTAATGTAATAATCAAAGTTCACTCATAGGATTCTAAATTGTGTTTCAACCAACTTTAAGAAACTATCACCTTCTGAGCACTGGTCTAGTATCAAAGGAGACCCAATGATTGAAATTCACTGAATGATTGATGTGCAGTGATTTAAAAAGGCTATAAAAAATACTCCTCTATTTTCTAATATGTATGTTTGTGAGTTTTTTCTCTATATTTCAACCAAAATAACATATTGCAACAGTTTGCATGTAGAAAGAGATATAAGAATCCAACTATATTTTATTAAGCCAGACATGAATGAGATTTACAATCTCATTCTTCTCACTAATTTTTCAAATTTGGGAAAATATAGTTTTTTTAATAGAAGTATATAAAACATATCAATATGTAATGAGTTTAATATTTTAAATGAATTAATAAGTAAAATGTTTTAATTTCTTATAGGATCAATATTGGTAGATATAACCCCCATAAACAAAAGCTCTTTGAGATCTTCAATAATTTTTAAGAGGGTAAAGTGTTCCTAAGGCCAAAAAGTTGGGAAGCACTGGGATAAAGCTTTGCTAGTGCCCCTAGATGATTAGCTACCTGCCAGAAGCAAAAGTAAATCCTTTGTAGAGGAGGATAAGATCATGCAGAAGCTCAAATAATTACTACACTTTCTCATTTGCAATATCATGTACTCAATCAAAAATAACCGGGCACACACAAAAAATGGTGTGACCAAAGAACAAGAGAAACAGCAGACAATATAGGATCTAGATAATGGAGTTATCAGATGCAGATTTTTAAAACAAATAAGATAAATATGTTCAAGGGGTTAAAGACAAGATCAAGATTTTCAGCAGGGATTAGAACTATCAATAAAGCACATATTGGAAATTGTAGAAATGAAAACTAAATTAACTACATTAATTGAGATTAAGAGTTCAGTAAATGGATTTAAAATCAGAGTAGATATAGTTGAAGAGAGAAGTGGAGAACTAGAAGATAGTTTTATATGTATATAAAATCTCCATATATTGGAAATTCAGAGTTTTCTCTGTGAATTACTAGTAAGAATGATTAAAAATAAAAACTAATGGATGCACCGAAAAAGAAAAATACAAAAAAACCCCCTCCATATCAAAGCAGAGAGAGGTAAAAGGATAGAGAACACTGAAAAAGAATTTAAAACATTTTGGATATGCTGAAAAACCTAATGTTTGTATAGTTTCAGTACCAGAACAATAGCAGATAGAAAAATAGGGCAGAAACATGTAAAGATAGTTTGTTTAGAAATTTTCAAAACTGACAAAAGAATCAAGCAACAGATTCAGGAAAAACTATTAACAACAAGCAGGATAAATGAAAGAAATTCAGCTTAGAAAACCCATAATAAACCTGCATGTATGTATTGGCCACTTCATTACTGTGAAGTCTTTAAATCTTTTGTCCATTTCTGTTAATAGGGTTGTTTGTCTTCTTACTGAGTTGTAAGGGTTCTTTAAATATTCTAGATACAGATTCTTTGTTTTCATACATTTTCTCATGAAGTATAGCTTGCCTTTACATTTTCTTACAATCCTTTGAAGAGCAGATTTTTTAATTTTATTGAAATCCAATTTATCAATCTTTCTCTTATGCTTCTTGCTTTTGGTTATGTCTAAGAAATATTTAATCTAAGGTCATGAAGATTTTCTCCAATTTTTTGTTTCAGAAATTTTATAGTTTTATTTTTTACGTTTAGGTCCACAATCTCTTTCAAGTTAACTTTTGTGTCTATGTGAGGAAAAGGTCAAAGTTCATTTTTTAAAACATGGATTGTTGTTCCAAAACAATCTTTTCTCTGTTGAATTACCTTGGCATCTGTATTAGTTTCCTATAGCTGCCATAATAAATTCCCACAAACCTGGTGGCTTAAAACAGAAATTTATTCTGTCACAATTCTGGAGGCCAGAAGGCTGAAATCATGGTGTCTACAGGACTGCACTATAATATTATGCTATTATTTTTCTTTTATAGAAAATATACAATAAATGTGATTGATAATTTAGCTTAGTATATAATTAGGATAGTAGTTTGTAACATATTGAATAACATCAATATTTTAGTGCACATTGCGTAATTCAACCATAAATGTTAGATGGGGAATAAACATTGTATTAGTTTCCTATTGCTACAAATTATCACAAACTTACAGCTTAAAACAACACAAATTTATTACTTTACAGTTTTAGAGGTCAGATGTCCAAAAGGGTCTCACTGGGCTATAATTAAGGTGTCAGCAGGGTTTTGTTACTTCTGGAGGCTCTAGGGGAGAATCTGCTTCCTTGCCTTTTCCAGCATCTCGAGGTCACCCACATTCCTTGGCTTATGACCCCCTTCTATCTTCAAAACCAGCAATGTCCAGTCAATTCTTTCTCAAGATGCCATCTGTCTGATTACGACTCTTCAGCCTCACTGTTCTCCTTTTAGGGATATCTGTGATTACACTGGGCTCACTCAAATAATTCAGGTTAATCTTTGTATTTTAAGGTCAGCTGGTAAACCACTTTAATTCCATCTGGAAACTTAATTCCATGTTGCCATGTAACCTATCATATTCACAGGTTCTGAAGATTGGGAAGTAGTCATCTTTGTGAGGATGAAATTATGGTGCCTATCATATCCATTCATAGGGAAAGTAGCTATGAATTCATAGGGAAATTATAAATCCTATGAATTGTGAAGTAGTTCAACAGTTATTATATTCTTTTACTGAAGGTAAAGTAACTGCACATCATGGACAAGGTCAGGAAACATGTTAAACAGGAAAAAAAATCATATGATCTCTAAATTATTGCCAGAAACTATCTCAAGGGTAGACTGCACTACCAAGTATTTTGGACCATTTCTAGTCTTGAAGTATGTATTTCTCTTCTTATTAGGTTATTAAGTACAAATTTTATCCTTGTTTAGTAATTTACAATATCACGTGTTTTTGCATATTTTACCTGTTAAAATTGACACAATCTTAAAGAATCTAAGGTAAGACTATCACTTAGCACAGTGGCTGTGCATAATAAATGCTAACTAAATGATTAACAACTTATTATTTCTAATAGCCTTTTAAATAGGGCGGCTGTTTTTCAGAAAGGTGAATGAGATACAGAAATGCCCTGTGCAGTATCATGCCACAGGTGGACGAACTGGGAACTCCAAACTTGGGCATCCATCACAGTGAGTTACGATTGCATAGAGCTTCCCATAGAAAGTAATTTTTTTGAAGCAATACTTTCTTATAACATTAAATCCCCAAATATAATTGATTCAGCTCCTTCTTAATTCATTAAATATTTGATACTATAAGAAGAAATGGAAATGCGCCAGAGATGCTAAGTTATAGTCTACTTTGAATGAAATCTTTTGGAGTATTGAAAATAAAGTCTTTTATGAAGAATTGGGAAAGATGATTTGTTCTTGCCTGGAATAATGATTATATATATAGATGTATGCTCTTCGCCTTATAGTCTTGAAATCTGTGGAAGCCACAACTCAAAATGACTCATCAAATGCCATGGTGACAGTGAGCAGAGAAATATTTTGAAAGATATTACCTGAGGGGTTTTGCTCTGAGCCCAATTACAAGCAGACAGGCTTGGTCTGTGCCTTCCCAATGTATTATAAGAATTTATGGCAGCACTGGGGCTTAAAATATCAGCTAATTTGATAGTACAGAGATTCTACTAATTATAAAACAGTAAGTATTAAAGAAATGTTTGTATGAAAGTAATCTCAATTATCTGCAAATTCATGATTTTTTTGTGGATTAAGGTAATTTTAATGCCATGATTATATAGTTTCACTAAATATTGAGCGTATTCCTACAGCACTTCAAGCTATCACTTCAGTGAAATACATTTAAGGAATACAGATTCATGTAAAACAAATAAAAAATTGAAGCATATTTGAAAATCAAGCATGGATAATTTCCTTATTACCTTTTTTTGCTTAAGTGTACCTACGTTCATTAGTGTGAATAATCAACATTTAATTGTTCATCCAGATTATTTTATTTACTCTGAGCTATTGTATATTCTAAAAAACCTTTCACATCTTCATTATGTGATCTCAATTCCTTTTTCAGATGTCTCAACCCAAGAACAATTTAAATAATGGGACTGATTTTTCTGGTTGGGGAGATGGTTGCCTGGGTAGCTCATTTTTAAGTTCCCAGGGTCATTTATCAAACTTGGGCCAACTGCCCATATTCATTCTCTGTTTTATCCTTAACTAAATGCTGAGGACTCTATTCTTTTCTTTCCAGCTCTGCTACCACTCAATCTGTACCCTGGGATTCCTCTCTCTTAATGGCGAAGTGAGACAGGATTTACTAGATGCTTCTATCTTTTTTCTAACTCAGGGCTTTTACAGGTACAAAGACTCCAAAATTCTAAGAAAGTTCCTCCAGGCTACAACGTTCCTTATCACTTTCTGAATTTTTCCACTTTTCCAGGTCAAGCTGACTGATTGGTTTACAATGGACGCTTAAGAGTAAGATAAAGTCCCTTTTAAAAAGTGTCTTCTCGGGCTTCCCTGGTGGCGCAGTGGTTGAGAATCTGCCTGCCAATGCAGGGGACACAGGTTCGAGCCCTGGTCTGGGAAGATCCCACATGCCACAGAGCAACTGGGCCCATGAGCCACAACTACTGAGCCTGCGCATCTGGAGCCTGTGCTCCACAACAAGAGAGGCCGCGACAGTGAGAGGCCAGCGCACCGCGATGAAGAGTGGCCCCTGCTTGCCACAACTAGAGAGAGCCCTCGCACAGAAATGAAGACCCAACACAGCCATAAATAAATAAATTAAAAAAAAAAAAAGTGTCTTCTCTTGGGGAGACCATTTGTATTTTTGGATGGATCTTTACACCAGTGCTACCCCTCTGATTTCATGTGATGGACACATAGAAAATACTGGTATTTTTATGGCACACATGGTATCAGAGAAAACTGTGGTCCATGCCTAGAGGCTCGGGGTGCCCTAGGCTCTACCGTGCTACTCTGAAGGAATAAACACCTTAAGCAGATCTCTTACCTATTCGCAGTTGATTTCCTTTCCTGCTGCTGGGAAACTGTAATTTAGACAAAAAACGTACCCATCTCTGGGTACCTCCTTGGAATAGGAGTCCCCTTGGCACATTTTTTTTTTCTGGGATATAGTAATTCAGACAGTGTTCCTACTGGTTCATGTCGTTCTTCTAAAATTTCCGTGCTATCTGCCTAGCAGACAGAACTGGAGCAGTTAAGAGTATTTATTTCTCCTACTGAAATATTGTTCTTAACTACTAAGGCACGTTTGTGTAAACATCAAGACAAGATGATGGCAGCCAGGCTTTCATCTTGAAAGACTTAGTGATGGATTTTGTTTCTCTTCTGAATTCAATAGGTTTTCTAAATTGATGTGTTACATTATGTCCAAATATACCAGAGTATTTTTGTCAAGGCTTAGGGTAGTGAAAGACAATTACATTCCTAAGAGTAACTACTATTTGTAGGAGTACGAATCATCTTCCTTTTATTCTTAGGATGGCTTGAGCCTTTTCATCCTTTAGGCCTCAGTTTAAATATAACCGAGGGGACTTCCCACCCTAATCCACACGAGTGCCTCTGTCACTCTCTCTCAGTCCCCTGTTTGCTAGTCTCTTAGTACTTTAATTTTTTTTTTTAGCTGTGCCATGTGGCATGTGGGATCTTATTTCCCCAACCAGGAATAGAACCCGTGCCCCTTGCAGTGGAAGGGCAGAATCCTCACTACTGGACCACCAGGGAAGTCCCTCTTAGTACTTTACATACGTACATATTTGTTTATTTGTTTCTGGTCTCTCAACCCTATCACAGCTGTATCCTAGGTGCCTAGCATAAAGCCTAGCACATAAAATGCACCCGAATTTGCTGAATGAACGAAACTCATGACCTTTTTGTGAAGAGCATTTATTTGAAACATAAATTTTAAAATATTAAATTTTCCTTTATTTTTTCCGATTTAGTTTATACATAAACTGAGGGATTGTTTTTTGATCCTCATTAATGTTGGGTGACACTTTATATAAACTTTTCCTTTGTGTTACATGGAAGTCTAAATTTACACCATAATAGTAAACCCCACACCAACACATTACACACATTTGCCCATGTCCCTTACAAAATTTGAAAGCTATGGCTTTTTGCCTCACACTGATTGGAAGCCTGGTAGCTTGGGCCTAATTTACAAGCCACTAAATATTGCAAAAGAAAAGAGCAAGGGTGCCCTATTTCAAAAGTTAATTCCGAAGATGCAAGTCAAATGAAATCGACCCACATTTCTGCCAAGGGTTTATCCTAAGAGGTGAACTCTTCAACTCTGGCCTTTCCAGCCAACTTGGCCGACTGCCCCCAAGTGCAGGACACAGCTTTCGTTTCCCGATTTTGGGTCGCGCTTACTTTCCAATTGTTAAGAACGACTGTGTGTGCGCGAGGGACCGTGGACTCGGAGGTGCGCACTTGGGGCGTAGCCGAGCCGTTCAAACCAGCGAATCCGCGTTCCCCTCATCCTCCCAACTCTGTCTCATCTTGGCAGATGCCCCACGGGTTTGCACGAACTCCCGGGTCCTGGCCTCCCTCCTCCCATCTCCGGGGTACCCGGACAGCTCGGGGAGGCCACTTCTTCCCCGGAGGGGGTAAGGATGAACTTGGAAAAACTGAACTGGGTCTACAGCAGAGCGCCGAAACGCACCCGGGGAGACGCTCCAGTGCGCGGAGAGGGAGGAAAGCGGCCCCGCGCGAAAGGGGCGGGCCGGCTCAGGCGCTCGCATTTCCTGTGACTGGGGCTGCCCTAGCCGCTCCCTCTCCCGCGGCGGCGGGACCATTTCCTGAATCGCTGAAACGGAGGGAGGGCTGGGGCGCGGCCCTACCACAAGCGCAGAGGGCTGGGGGGTGGCGGGGAAGGAAAGGTGGAGGAACGGGAGGGCGATCAAGAGCAGGGAAGTTCTGCCGGGGCTGTGGTTCCAAAGTACCGCGCAGAAACTGGACTAATATGGGCCAGAGTTCCCCGTCCAGGCTGGGCCGGCCGGCTGCCCGTCGGGCGCTGGAGCATCCCCCCTCCCCGCGTTCTCGACGTGGTTCGGCCCGAGAGGCCGGCGTCTTTCCCCCAGTTTGCTGTTCACCCGGAGCGCTCGGGACTTGCCGATAGTGGTGACGGCGGCAACATGTCCGTGGCGTTCGCGGCCCCGAGGCAGCGCGGCAAGGGGGAGATCACTCCCGCTGCGATTCAGAAGGTGAAACCGCGCGGGGTCGGAGATGCCAGGCCCGGCCAGCGTTTGGGAGGGACCCGGGGGCCGGGCCGGGAGTCGGCCGGGCTGGGGGCGGAGGCGGGCCTGCTGGGAGGCGGGTGGGTGTGGGAACCCGAGCCGCGGGCTGCGCCCGAGTGGGTGGCGGAAGGGGGCGAACCGGTTCTCTCGCGGAGTTCTGCGCGCGTTTGGGCTCCTTCCTACAGGCACAAAAGCCCGAGCAACTGGCGCCCGATTTCTCTAGGGATGGGGCGGCGTTCGCGCGGCGGGGCGCGTGCGCCCGGCGGTGGCGGCCGCGCGGGGAAGGGCTGTTTTCCGCGGCTCGCGCCCCGCGCGTTGCCCCGGAGTTACTTTGGCGTCGCCCCGCCCCGCGCGCCGCGGTGGCTCAGTGCAGACCCCACCTAGGGTCGCCGGCGGGCCGAGGGGAAGCCGGAGCGTTACTCTCTCCCCGCTCAGAGCTGCAAACTCCGGCCGAGTTGGGGAGCTCTCACCAGAACTTGGGGGACGCGGCAGGGAACCTTAGTCGAGGCTCAGGGGCGGACGAGGGAGAACCCTCTGGATTTCGGGGTTCACTCGGAGTCCCTCCTCCCTTCCGGATCCACCCCTTACCCCTTTACAGCTGCAGCGAATACTCATTGAGCGCCTATTGCAGGCGCCGAGGCTGCAGTGGTGAGCATGGTCTCTGCCTTCACGGAGCTTACAGTCGAGTAGTGGAGACGGTCTGATCCTCGTGACCAATTGCAGAAGTAGTGATAAATACACAGGGAGCTGTGCTGTCGTTGCTGTTACTTGCCAGTTGGGGACACAAAGGTTCTTTATTCTGTACCCCTTGTTGCCTATGAACAAGGCAGCGTTCTGAGTTTTAGTTAACCAGACTTTGAAAAGTTACTTGCAGACTTTTGCAGTTTACCTTAAATATTTCGGTTTTGTCTTATGCACCGGAACAAAGGTGAAAATTGAAGAGAAGTCAGCTTTTAGTACCACTCAGGATACCATTGTACGCCCGGTAGATTATGTTAATTGGCTTCTGTTGACTCTCAGGTTCTTTGTAGTGTGGCATTTGACATTTGCCCAACTGTTGCTTTATTTTTATGAACAAACCGGCTTGGCAGTGCCTGAAAATGCAGTGCTTTTCGTGTAGCGTACTGGGCTAAGTCTGCGGCCTGGCAAACGGCTCCAAGTACACACAGGCAAAACGTGTTTCTGGAAGGCTTCGCTTTTTATTTTTGGACTGTAGAAAAGTTGAGTTTTTCTTTTTTTTTTTCTGTAAAGAGTTTTTCTTACATACATCTTAAGATATTTATCATGCGTGATTAATTCAGGAGATGCTGATCAGTTAAAGATTTCATCCTCATCTGAGGAGAGAAAAAGGATTCCAAATTAAGTGCCTCATTCTATAGTGTGAGGGACTGATGTTAGGTATGAGACAAATATTCTAATGGTGAAGTTTATTAGGTTGAAGAATCCGAGAAGATAGGTTGTGAAATCGTTAGATTGGAGATTGTATTAACACATTTTAAAGACAAATTTTTTGGCATCTGATGATTAAGAAGAAAACTACATTTTTTAGAAGAGCATGTTAATATTTTTTTCCAGCGATATGAATCATATGCACAATATTTTTTTCTGCATATGATTCATATGCAGAAAAAAAGTCATACTGTTCAATGAGTTTTCGTGTTTAACTAAAAGAATTACATTAAATTAGTGAGAAAGAGTGGTTATGGTATTATACTTCATGCTTTCATTGAATCCTGGAAGGGTGGGGCAGTTTTAGGAGGAACATCTACTCCTGTCACTTGATAAATCTGAGACCCTGAAATCTTAAGTGGTTTGCACAGGATAGCAAAGCTGGCACTAAAACTAACTGGCCCTTTAGTTGCTACATCAGTGCTTTTTCCTCAGTGCCACTTTTCTTAGATGAATTATTTAACCCTTAAAGCCAGTTTTGCTTTGAATTGTTATAAGATGATAGTATGATAAATTGATATGCTTCTTATTTTTAAACTTTTGGGACAGTTAAATTATAAGGTGGGCTCATAGAGTCTGCGATAAATATTACAGTATTTACCTAGAAATTACTGTCATTGATTATTGCATATTTGGAGAATCATAAAACCATGCTGTATAAAACTTGGAAACTAGCCAGCTATCCCCTTAAGCCTCCTGAGCTGAAGTTTTCATGAGCTTATTCTGGATAAGGACAGATTTTTTTTTCACTAAGACAAAGCATTACAGTGATGCAAAGCCAACTTGGACTCTTAACTTTTAGTCTTTTTTGTTTGTTTTTTTTTTTTGGCTGTACTCCGCGGCTTGGGAGCTCTTAGTTCCCCTGCCAGGGATTGAACCCATGCTCTCTGCAGTGGAAGCTCAGAGTCCTAACCACTGGACCATCAGGAAATTCCCTCTTAACTTTTAGTCTTAGTAGGCTAAAACTTCTATTTCAGATAGTAGAGGTAATTAAATGTTTGAACAGAAAAGAAACTCCAAATTTTCTGTGCTGAGCTTCAGGTAATAATTCAGAGGGAGAATAATTGAAATAGAAATATTAGGGAATTCCCTGGTGGTCCAATGGTTAAGACTCCACGCTTCCACTGCAGGGGGCGCGGGTTCGATCCCTGGTCAGGGAATAAGATCCTGCAAGCCGGGCGGCACTGCCAAAAAAAAAAAAAATTAAAAAATGTTGATTAAACATGATTAACATTCCAAAGGTATAAAATAAGATCCTTTGTGCTGAGCTATATAGTATGTATAAAAAAAGACCTGTGTGGATTCAGTTCCTGTAGAGATAAATGTTTCTAGAAATCTGAATTTTTTATTAATTTTACTTGTTGCACTAGATTTACAATAAACTTTTTCTCATTTCATTTCAGATGTTGGATGAAAATAACCATCTTATTCAGTGTATAATGGACTATCAGAATAAAGGAAAGACCTCAGAGTGTTCTCAGTAAGATTGATATGAATTTTTTTTGTATTTCTTTTTCTGTGTTAGTTAGTTTTTTACTTTTCTTTTTAAGAACAGCTTTATTGAGATATAATTCACATACCATATAATTCACCTGTTTTAAAGTGTACAATTCAGTGGTTTTTAGTATATTCATAGAGTTGTACTATTACTTTAATCAATTTTAGAACATTTTCATCATTCCCAAAAGAAACCGTATCCCATTAGCAGTCACTCCCCATTCTCACCTCCCAATCCCACACCCCCTGTTAACCACTAATTTGTTTTCTGTTTGTGTAGATTTGCTTATTGTGGACACTTCATATTAATGGATTCATTCAATACATGGGTTTTTTTTGACCGACTTCTTTCCCTTAGCATAGTGTTTTCAGGATTCATCCATGTTGAAGCTTGTATCAGTATTTCCTTCCTTTTTATTGCTGAATAATCTTCCATGGGTATACCACATTTTATTTATTCATCAGTGATGTTGTTTGGGTTGGTTCCAATTCTTGACTATGATGAATAATGCTGCTGTGAACATGCGTGTACAATTTTTTGTGTGACTTTTCTTGATTTTTTATAAAAAAAATTTGTTCTTTGGGATGGAGTGGATATCAGTGTTTTTCTAATACTTCTTATCCTGCATTATAAAATAAGGACTCCAAATTTGCATAGTCTGATTTGTGGAAAAGTTAGATCTTCACATTTATAAGGTATTTAGTTACATCCATGTACAGTTGACTCTTGAACAACATGGGTTTAAACTACACAGGTGTACTTCCATATGGATTTTTTCCAGTAAAGATGTACTGCAGTGCTACATGATCTGCGGTTGGTTGAATATGTGGATGTGGAACCATGGATACTGGGGGCAGACTGTAGAGTTATACTCAGATTTTCAACTGCGCCGGGCGCAGTCCCTCCTACCACTGTGTTCAAAGGTCACCTGTATGTGATTGAGAATGCAAAGTTTATGTCTAGTAGAGAACTGATTATCACTCATAAGAACCGAACTTCTTACTTTGAAGTGATGATGTGTCTGAAGTAAACAGTATCCCCTAATAGAATCTGGTATAGTGGAACAAATTGAATATTTTATCAAAAGTCTCTAGAACAACACTATCAGTAGGAATATATTGGGAGCCACATAAGTAATTCTACATTTGCTAGTAGGCACATTAAACCAGTAAAAAGAAACATATGAAATTAATTTTTATAATATATTTTATTTAACTCACTGTTTCTAAAATAATATCTCTTCAATATGTAATCAGTATAAAAATACTAATGAGTTATTTTCGTTCTTTTGTTTCATAATAAGTCTTCGAAATCCATTGTGCATCTTACCCTACTAACACGTCATTTTGTACCAGCCACAAGTTCAGTGTGTCTAGTGGCTACCGTATTGGACAACTCAGCTCTGAATATTTTACTCTCACCATTGTTTTGGGACACATCTATCTTTCCTAGACATCTCATTGGTCTGCTCTCAGGAAGATTTTTTCAGCAACCCTGGCTCTTTCTCTGCGTGGCTGTCATGCTGTGCTGGTCGCCTGCTATCATCCGATTAACTCGTTACCTAGTTTTGAGTCCCTCTCCATGACTTTGTCTCTTTCCCCTTTGTTTAAAATTGTTTTTGAATTAAGAAAATTATAAACCATAAAAGTTTGTAGTCGCTTTTTTACTTCTCACTCTTATATCTCTCTTCTCTCCACAGAGGTAATTACTTACAATGGTTTAGTACCTATCTTTCAAAACATTTTTCTGTGCATTTACAAATATGTGCTCACATTTATATAAACACATTTAGACAGATATTTTAGTTTTCATAGATTAGGGTTTTCTAAATGGAATGGCTGGGTCAAAGACGGTTCTAAATCTCCAAATTACCCTGCAAGGAGAGTGTATTGGTTTGCTTTCCTCCCACTAGGTTTCAGAGTCCTGGTTTTCAACCACATCTGCCAGCAACGGATACTGGCCATCTTTTAAAATTTTTTTACACATCTGGTTGGTGAAAAGTGGTATCTCTTTCTAAAACTTTTTATTTTTAAATAATTTCACTCTTATAAAAAAGTTTCAAAGATAGTAGAAGAAATTACTGTATACCCTTCACTGAAATGCCTCAAATGTTAACATATTAGTCCACTATGTCATTCACTTCTTCCCCATGTCGTTTTTCTGAAATATTTGAGAAAAAAGTTGCAGGCATGATTCTCTCTTACCTTTATAACATCCATCTGTATTTCATAAAAACAAGCACAAATTCTTAGAGTCTAATTGTTGAAATCAAGAATTCAGGGACTTTCCTGGTGCTCCAGTGATTAAATACTGTTATCAAATTTTCAGACCTTTCAAAAATTTTGCCAATTGTCCCGTTAGTGTATTTTTTCAGTTCCATGATCCAGTGCAGGATCAGATGTTATATTTAAGTCTGTGTCTTCAGAATGCTTTAATCTGGAACTGTTCTTCAGTTTTTCTGTTATCTTTCATGATGTTGACATTGTTGAAGAGTACAGACCAGTTGTTGTGTGATATGTCCCTCATTTTGGGTTGACTGGTGTTTCTCCTTGATTAGACTCATGTTATACACTTTTGGCAGGAGTACCACAGACATGATGTTGTGTCCTTCTCAGTGCATCCTCAGTAGCCGTGTGATAGCAGTTTGTCCCAATATTCATGGTAACCTTGGCTACTTTATTAAGGTGGTGCCTGCCAGGATCTCTACTGTAAAGTTACTATTTCTTCCTTTGTTATTTCTGTGTATGTGTTGGGGAGATACCTTGAGACACACATAACCCTGTTTCTTAGCCTATTTCCACACATTTGTTTTAACATCCACCAGTGATTCTTGACTAAAACAGTTATTACTGTGGCAGTTGCCAAAAGGTGACTGAACCCATCTTTCCTCTACAGTTATTTGGAATCCTACTGTAAGGAACAAATTTCCCAGCCCCTGTCCCATTCATTCATTCATTGATTTATATCTGAATGAACTTATGGATTCTTACTGTATTCTCTGGGTTTTAATTTGTTAGTCTATTATTTATTTATTTTCTTTTTCAAATTGTCCCAGATGTTGGCCACTGGGAGCCCCTCATGCTGGCTTCTTGACTTGTCTCTATTATTTTTTGAGCATTTAAAAAATTTCTTGTATGACAAAATGTTCCAGGCTCCTCTTGTACTTTTTTCTGCCCCAGTCTGGAATCATTTCTCCAAGCCCTAGTTCTTTTTTTTGAGAATAATATTTAGAAATTAAGATCTGGATGCTAGGATATCTTAATTTCTAATCACTTGTGCATTTTGCATTTTATGTGACCATTGCCACTTCTTTTATGTATATTTTCTTTGATGAATCTTGTCTGTTTATATGTGAAAATTTCTTTTAAGAAATTACAACTGTGGATAATCATCAGTGGTTAGAAGATCACTACCTCAAGTCAGCCATGGATTGATAACAACTGAGAGGCACTGATTAGAATAATTATTTTCACTTACGGCTTTTTTTTTTCTTCTTTTTACTACCTTCATCCAGCTCCTCCTCTCCCCCACCCCCCCACCTCTGGTAACTACAAATCTGATCTCTCTTTGAGTTTGTCTGTCTGTTTTTGTTATTCTTTTTTTGGGGGCTGTGCTGTGCAGCATGTGGGATCTTAGTTTCCTGACCAGGGCTCGAACCCGTGTCCCCTGCATTGGCAGGCAGATTCTCAACCACTGCGCCACGAGGGAAGCCCCTGTCTGTTTGTTTTTGAAGTATAACTGACCTACATCACTATGCTAGTTCCTGGTGCACAACATAGTGATTTGACATTTCTATATGTTACAAAATGATCACCACACCTCTGGTGTTTTAAAATGCCAGGTAAAGCCACGGGCATAGGACTGGTTCAATTTCCTGTAGGCCCTAGCAGTACGTGACAGGGATAAGACGTGTTCAGGTGTAGAACCCACTCTTCCAACTTGTCGGCAAAAGTTTATACTGTCTTATTCTTTATAGTCTTAGCTTTTTTGTGTATGTGATCATTTTCCCCTTCTCTGCCTATTGGCATAGACCTCATTTGCTCACATATATGTATTTGGTATAAATGGGGCTTATATTGATTTAGGTAGAATCTTAAATTCTGTCCTTTCTGTTGTATTTAATTTCATTCTTAGAGTTCTTTATATACTCTTTCTTTCTCAAGTTGTCAGAATTGGTTTGTGAGTGAAGAAAAAAAATTTCTCCTCTCAACATTAATAAATGTTCTTGTTTCTCATAGGAGAAGTGAAAGGAAAATAAAGAGAAACATCAGTGACAGCCATCTGGGAATTGATAGTTCAATTTTAATTAAACAGTTCCTTAAGATGTGATAACTGCCTGAAGCAGTGTTTTTTAAAATCGAAAATAACTTTATTTTTATGAAAGCAGTATAGGCATTGTAGAAAATTAGAAAACACAGATATTTAAAATTTAGAGAACGAACACCATATTCTCACCACCCAAAGATTTTTCACTGGTAACATCTTTGGATATATTACTCTACCCTTACCTACACACACACACACACACACTCACTCACTCACTCACTCATATAAGTCAGTGAATCACTTGTAGAGCTCATATGCCCAGATCCTCTTCCCTTTAAATTCTGACAACTTATATGTAAGAATATATTATTGCTCTCTTGTGGTGTTTGGTTTGAGCATTTTCTAAATCATCCCATGTATTTGCTTAAATCAGCCCTTATTTTTTGTATTTCAGGGTGAGTGCACCTATTTCAGAGTGTATTATAAACAGTTGTCAAGTGAAAAATTTTTGTTCATCATAGTGTAAATGAATTTAGTTTTAAATCTCTAGTTAGGAAGATAACTTTTATTCTATAAATTGTATTTCTTTTGACCTAAAAATACACTGTTCATAGCTTCTAGGTAAAAGTTTCTTTTTCAAAATGAAATCTGACTATTTTGGATTCATTTTGTAATTATATCAATAAATTTAATGGTGGTTATTTTACTTTATTCGAGGTAACTCATGTAGTGGCTCTTAGTGGAATCTTTGGGAAGTGAACTGTCTCTTATTTAATAGGTTAATAATTAAGGGTATCTGGAAGTATCTGCCAGTATTTATGAGGAAGTTACCATCATCAAATATAAAATGTTGAATATATTTTATATCTTCCCTTTGCTTACATACTCTGTTTTCTTTTATTAATGTATACTATTTTAGAAATAATAAGCATATACATTAAAAACTGCTTCAGTGACAAATTAATAGTATTTATAGAATTTTTAAAAAGTTTCTCAGGAAAATGTTTCTTTAATATTTGTAGAAGAATCTTAGAATAAGCTTATTTGATGAGTGCTGTAAAAAGAATGCAGTTTTTACAAAAAGAAAACCTACTGAAGTTATAGAAGACCCATTAAAAATGATCATTTTTACTTACCCCCTTACATTAGGTAAAAAGATTTGGGGCTATTGGGACAACTGTAGAAATTTGACTGGGTTCTGTGGATTCAATGGTAATATTGTATCAGTATTCATTTCCTTGTCATGATGGTTGTATTTTAGTTATATAGGGGAATGTCCTTGTTTTTGGGAAACTGACACTGAAGTGTTAGGAGTAATGGGGTATTATGCTGGTAACTGACTCTCGATGGTTTTGGAAAAAAGTGTGTCGTTGCATGCACATGTATGTTGGTGCAGGTGTTTAGAGACAGTATAAGACAGATGTAAGATGCTGACAATTGGGGAGCGTGGGAGAAGAATATTTGGGAGTTCTTCATACTATTCTTGAAACTGTAAGTTTGAGATTATTTCAAGATTAAAAATTAAGATTTGATAGTTGGGGAAATGTCTTTAAAGTATTTCATAAAAGTTGCTGTATTTATAGATATTTAGAACCACAAGGACTTTAGAGATCTACCCTCACTGCCATTATTTTATTTTATTTTGTTATTTTTTAAAATAAATTTATTTATTTCTGTCTGCGTTGGGTCTTCATTGCTGTGCGTGGGCTTTCTCTACTTGCGGTGAGTGGCGGCTGCTCTTTGTTGCAGTGCACGTGCTTCTCATTGCGGTGGCTTCTCTTGTGGAGCACGGGCTCTAGGCGCGCAGGCTTCAGTAGTTGCAGCACGCGGACTCAGTAGTTGTGGCTCGCGGGCTCTAGAGTGCAGGCTCAGTAGTTGTGGCGCAGGGGCTTAGTTGCTCCATGGCATGTAGGATCTTCCTGGGCCAGGGCTCGAACTTGTGTTCCCTGCATTGGGAGTCGGATTCTTAACCACTGTGCCACCAGGGAAGTCCCTGCCATTATTTTATAAATGAGGCCTCAAGCGTGTGGCAGATTAAACAGTATTTTAACACTGGCTTACTGAGGACCAATAAGCATGACTAGAATTTTTCTTAAAGGATCATGAGTAGGCCATAGTCTCTGAGTAAAGTTGGTATTTTTATTTTTGATAGGGCAGTCAGCAAATCTCATATCTGAGTACATGTGATAGAGCCATACTAATATTCAGAAGAAAAGAAAAACTTGAAAGAGCAGCCTTTGAAATGAGTTACATGTTCTAATTAAAAATGGCTGGTTGGTTTTTAAAAAATGGCAAGATTGTAGAATCCTGTATCTTAAATTCCATTCAAGATGTCTATGGAATAATGAAGTAGTTCCAGCTACTGGTGCCTGTTAGTGCTGTTTGAAGAATTTCAATGACATAATTAACCATTATGAATAATTCAGTGCAAAATAATGATTTTTGGTCCTTGTATGTTTAAGGATCCCTATAACAATATATCATGTCTGATTGAGCAACATAGTGTATATGTGAGGAGGAGCATTAAGAACTTAGACTTGTTTTTAAATAACAACAAAAAAACAAGAACAAAGAGAAACAAGGAAACCTTGGGAAGTGTTGGATATATCTGTTACCTCCATGGTGGTGATGTTTTCACTGGTGTTCGTGTACGTCCAAACTCATCAAATTGTACACATTAAATACGTGAAGTTCTTTGTATATATTAGTTATATCTCAATAAATTTATAAAAAAACAAACAAGCAAACTATAAAAGTATGATCTTGTTAGTGAAGAAACTTTAAGTTCAGTGAGAAATAAGTTTTTTCCCCCCTAATAAGAAAACAGTAGTGAAACCAGTTTTTCCAGCAGGAAAAAAATAATGCAGCAAAGAATTTACTAGGATTCCTCTTAATGGTGTCTGTTTTAGAAAATTACTTCATTTGGGATCTGTATTAGAAGACTTTATTTAGCTGAATAAAGTTCTTTTGACTTATTTTCATTATTTTAATTGGTACAGTATTTATTAGTAAATGAAATTCTAAAAGCTTAATTTGATGCACGTTTTACGTTTGTATTATTTTGTGGGTTTACCAGCACTAGTAATTGGATCACTACTAATTTCAGTCTGGTTTCATCTGAGTTAATTTTTTAAATTATGAAGAGAGGCTTAGCAAAGCTAATAGGTAAGTAAGATCACAGTAAACATGTTTAACCACTTGACTCCGATAATGAGAATTTGCTTTATTTTTTAAAGTTAATTTGCAGTGGTGTTGGTGTTGGTGTCCTATTATTTCCTCCATCCCGGTGCTTTAGCCTGTAACTTTTTTTTTTTTTTTTGTAATTGGAGATGCCTCTTTATTGTCCTCTCTATATGTCCTGATAGATGGGCAGCATAACCACAGCAGGTATAAATTGTTGGTCACTGCTGCAGGAATGAGAAGGGAAAAAATGTGTGGTTTCCACCTCCTGTCTGACATTTTAGCAGAGCGTGTTGACTGTGCTTGGCTTTGAGGTTTTCGGCAACACGAAAATGGCAGAGGGAAGGGAATAAGCGTATCAGTTTTGTTGATTACTTCATTCTAGGTCTCTTTGCGTATGTTATATGTGTGGAGCCAGTACCTGTCTCAGTTATTCCATTTACTACGCTGTACAATCTTGTACAAGTTATTAACCTTTCTAAACCTCAATTTCTTCATCTGTGAAATGGAGAAAATAAGAATCTTCACCTCATAGTGTTGGTTTGAGGATTAAATCAGATGTTTAAGTATGTAGAACAACTATAGCAATATCTAGCACATAGTAAGAGCTCCGTGTTTATTATTGTTTTTGAATATACTTATTTGGAATTATTTTGCAGAGGAACTAGGAAAAATTGCAGTGCTGTTGATGTTCAGGTAACAGAAATCGCTCATTAAACTTGAGAAATAAAATGCTGTTTGTATAATATGTAAGCAGATAAGAAGAAAATTATTTTTAATATTGATATTTGTTTTGTTTTAATAGGTATCAACAGATGCTGCATACAAACTTGGTCTACCTTGCTACAATAGCAGATTCTAATCAAAACATGCAGTCTCTTTTACCAGCAGTAAGTACCTTTAAAATAGTGTGAAGTAGATAATTTTTATAGAGTTCTTTACAGAATAACACATTTTTGTTTGGTGATTCTGAGTTTTGTTTAGCAAATCCTGCCCTCTTTTGAGAACATGAAGATATTCTCCTATATGATCTACAAGCTTTATTATTTTGCCTTCATATTTAATTTGAATTAATTCACCTGGAATTGATTCCCTGACTGAGGAAGTTATATCCATCCATCTATTCACTAGCCCACCTATTTATTTATTTATTTAAATGTGTAATTGCACAGATTATTTAGGAACAAATCTGTAATATTTTAAAGCAGATCCCCAGCCATCATATATATAATTTAATATGCATCTCTGGCAGATAAGGACTATTATCCCACGCCACAAAATTAACCAGAATCTCTTAATGTCTTATGATACCCAGGATGTTTTCAATTTTCACCAATTATCTAAAAAAACTCGCATGTTTTAATGATTGTTTGCCGCAGAATCCAAACAAGGTCCACCTGTTGCATTGGTTGATCTGTGTCTTAAGTTTTTTTTAATCTGTATCACTTTATCTTTTTTATTCTCCATTTATTTGTTGAAGAAACTGGGTCATATATTTTGCAGAATTTCTCACATTTTGGATTTGGCTGATTGTATCCTGTTGGTTCTTTAACGTGTTCCTCCATCTCATCTCTATTTCCTCTAAACTGATAATTTATAGATTGAGAGGCTCCATTAGAATTAGGTATAGTTTTATGTTATTTCGTTGGTGGCACCGTGTGTGGTGCCTGTTGTATTTTATTAGCAGGGACACATTTTGTTGTCCCGTTTTTAGTGATTGATTGATTGATCAGTGCACACAGTTGGTATCGGTCTGATCAGTCCATTATAAAGTTCCCCATCTACCTTTCAGTTAGTGGTTTTAGCAGTTATTGGTGCTTGTTGACCAGGTTCGTTGTTTCATTTTGGGATCTAAGAACAATGAGTTTCTAATTTTACAGTTCCTCCTGGATTGTACTTCTTTTAAAAAGGAAAATTTCCTTTCATCAAATATTTGGTTATCCTGAAATAGAGAGTTCCTATAGGAAAGTCATGATAAAGGCTTGATTCTATTCCTTTATCAATTTTCAGAATAACAAGTTGGTCTCTAGTAACCTGTGAAAGATGACCAAGGATTTTGTCTTTGTTTTTATTATCTGAACTTATACATTTTTATATTTTTAATGTGTTTAAATCCATTGAGTCATTCTTCGTGATACTCAAGTTTTCTCACCTTTGGTCAGTGGGAACCCCTTCATTTGGCTCCTGTGTCCTTCTGACATGATTTCGGTATTGTATAGCTTCTTTGCTTCAGAATTTGTGAGAGAGATCAGACTAATTATATTTTCTGCCCCAACTATTTTTCCAACCAGCCTTTTTCCTATGGGAATTGGTGTTTAGAAACCACAATTTGGATGTTTGGGGCATTCGTTATTACTGAGTTTCCATTTTTTCTTGGCATTTTCAGCGGACAGAGGTAGGAAACATGCTTTTTAAAAAGAAAGAAAATATTAAATTAGTGATATTGCCACTTCAGGATAAGTTTTTTTACCCAGATTTGATTTTATGTATTAGTATCTCTTCTGTCTTACTCCAAAAATCTTGATACCTCAATGACATTATTATAGTCAGTTGTTTGCTTTATACTACTGTATATGTAACATAATTTCAATATAACAATACCAAGATTGCCGCTAACAATAACATGCTTGTCCTTAGATATACCTCACTAGGGATATACAATGAATAAATTTAGTTTTGAATCTGAAAGAATGTTAATGTGATTTTTGCCATGGACTTCATTACCAGCTAGTATGAGGAACAGATTTGATTTCATTTGTTTCCAGGTAGATAATTCTCTCCCAGCATTATCTGTTGGAAAAATAAAACAAAATATCTTTTCTCTATTTTGTCATGCCACCTCTATTATATATCAAGTGTCCATATATGTGCGGGTCTGTGTCTAATCTCTCTATTCTGTTCCATTGGCCAGTTTTTATAAATTCCACTATCTTGTCACAGTTGTCATAGTCCAATAAGTCTTGATGTATATTAGAGAAGTTCTTTACTTATTCCTTATATTCCTTATTTTTTTCAAGAATATCTTGGGTACTGGTCCTTTGCATTTCCATATACACTTAAACATCAGCATGTCCAACATAATCCGCTTGTGATTTTCATTGAGGTGAACTTGACTATAAATCAATTTGGGGAGAATTGATGTCTCTACAATACTGAGTCTTTCAAATCATAATCATTGCATGTATTTTGATTTATTTAGTCCTTTACTATCTGTCAATAAAGTTTTGTGATTTTCCTGCAGAGGAAATTTACACATCTCTCTCCTGCAGAGAGATTTACACATCTCTCATTGGATTTATTGCTAAGTACCTCGTATTTTTTGAGGCAATTTGAAATGGAATCGTTGTTTTTTAAGTTTTATTTTGTAACTGTGATTGCAGTTTACATAGAAACGCAATTGATTTTGAATCTCACAGCCTTGTTCAACTCTTATTTCTAACAATTTTTCTGTAGATACTTCCAGTTTTCTATATTCACCAACATATTTGTGAATAATGAGTTTTGTTTTTTCTTGCCAATCCTTACACCTTTTATTTCTTTCTCTTGCCTTACTTCTCTGGCTAGGACCTCCAGTACATTCCTGAATAGAAGTGGTGATAGAGGACATCTTAATCTTGTTCCTGATCACAAAGGGAAAGCTTTCACTGTTTGACCATTACGGATGATGCTTGCTGTAGTTTTTTTTGTAGATAGCTTTTATCAGATTGAGGAAGTTCGCTTTCGTTTCTGTTGTGCTAATAGTTTATATATTGAATGGATGTTAAATTTTGTTAAATACTTTTATTACATCTAATGAGGTGATCATAGTTTTTTCTTTAATCTGTTAATGTGGTGAATTACATTGATTTACTTCTCAATGCTCAATCAGTCTTGGATTTTTGTAATTAACCTACTTTTTCATGACCCACTTGGTCATGGTCTTTTTAAAAAAATTGCTGTATTCAGTTAAATTTTTGATCAAGATTTTTATGGCTGTTCATGAGTGTCATTGACTTTTAATTTTCTTTTCTTATAATGCCTTTGTCTGTTTTTTATTTTGAGGTTATGCTGGCTTCATAAAATGACCTGCAGAATTTTCCCACTTTTTCTTATCTGGAAGAATTTGCAGAGTATAGCCATTTCCTAAATGACTGGTCTAATTCTTTAGAAAAGCCATCTGGATCTGAAGTTTTCTTTGTGAGGCTTTTATTTACTGACTCAATTTCTTTATGGTTATAGGATAGTTTATACATTTCTATATTTTATGAGATAGCTATTTTGGTAAATTGTGCTTTTTAGCATTTTATCCAAATTTTCAAATTTATTGACATAAAGTTTGTGAAATAATCTTTTTTCTAATGTCTGTGGGATCTGTAGTGATAGTTTATTTTATTCTTAACGTGGTTCATTTGTGTCTCCTTGTTAAAAATTTTTTTTGATCACTGTTGCCAAGTATTTATTGTATTTTCTTCTTTTAGTCTTTTTAAAGCATCAGTTTTTGACTTTGATCTTTCTCTGTTGCAGCATTTCTCAAACTTTTTGTTCTCAGAACCCCATTATATTATACGTAAACATTACTGAGCACTGTGAGGAGTTTCATGTCAGTTTTATACACTGATATCATTGATTATATTTTACTTATTATGCTAATATTCATTTAAAATGAGCAACAATAAACCCATTGCATGTTAATATAAATAACATTCTTTAAAGGAAAAATAACTGTATCTTTGAAAACAAATTTAGTGAGGTAAATGACACTGTTTAATAATTTTGCAAATTTCTTTTAAATGTCTGGCTTAATAGAAAACATCTGTATTCTCATATCTACTTCTGAATTCAATCTAGCATATGTTTTGGTTGAAGTAGAAGAAAATCCAGTCCCACACAGATGTGAAATTTGAAAAGGGAAGAATATTTTTAGCCTTTTTAGGTTGTGGATAATCTGTGAGGGTATAGCAGATCTCAGCAAGTGTTTTTTAAAGGTTAGTTGCAGTATGGAATCTGAAATTATATCAGTACATTTTTCTTATTCTGGTACATTAAAGTTCATTGGTCTGTCTTGCATTCTGGATGGATCTTTTACTCATGCGTGATTTCATAACATCATGCTTTGGTCATTTGGAAAATAATAAGTTCACTTAGTTATGCACCTTTTCCAAATACTGATATATTTCATTATATGATACCAAAAAATTGGTGATTTGTTGAAATCACCACCAATCTAATCAGAAAGGTCTCTTAAGTACTGGGATGCTGTCAAGCTGAAGACAGTAAATATAAGTTTGCCAAATTCCCAGTTCTTCCTTGAAAAGTCAAATTTGATCATTCACAGAAAATGCCATCAGTTGTTTTCCAGGCTCACGGTGTTCAGTTTTGAGGAAATGTCTGCCAGATACCCAAGCCTGGATAAGTATAATTTGTCTAGATATTGTTCTTTTACGTAAAATTGGTGTTCCATGAAAAAAGTGCTTAAATCAGCATGCAGCACAATCACAAAGTGTTTTCATTTTACTTTGATTTGCAGCAGATATGTTTATTATTTTCACATTTTGTCACACAGAATATTTAACTGACATGGCGAATTTAATAAATGAATAATTTTTACTGCTTCATCAAGGACATTCTTAAGTGAAAATGACTTTTTCTTTCTTTAACTGCTAGTCTGGGGCAGTCAATAGTACGATGATTTACAGTAGAGTTTGATACCTTGATATATGCCAAGGCTCCATCAGTTACATCCACTTTTGCTTTTGTACCATGATGTTGTAAATATCAACATAGTCTAAAAGGCAAACATCATCTTAGTATTATTATGGAAATAGTTTTGACCTTTTGGATTCCCTACAAGAATCTTGAGAAGCAGACTTTGTGACCATTACTCTTTTGTATGTTTTTGGATATGATTAATTTCTGATATTATCTTTATTATTTCATTTTATTTTCCTTCAGTGTATTTTGCTGTCCTTTTTCTGAGTTTTAAGATGAATGCCTGCTTCATCAGTTTTAATCCTTCCATACTAATACATGCATTTAAGGGTGTAAATTTCTGTCTAATTAGTTCTGTTATGTAGTATATTCATATTTATTCTGTTCCAAATATTTTATAATTTCCATTGTTATTTCTTCTTTTTACATGGGTTGATAAATATATTTCTTAGTTTGCAAACATAGGGAGATTTTATTGTTTTCTTTTTCTTAATGATTTCTGACTTCATTGCATTGTGGGTAGGTAACACTTTGTATGATTTCAGTTCTTGGGAATTCTTTGAGATTTGTTTTACGGTCCAGCATACGGTCAGTTTTTACAAATGTTCCGTGTATTCTTTAGCCCCTGAGTGCAGAGTCCTGTATATGTTCACTAGTTCAAGTGTGTTAATCTTGTTTGAATCTTCTGCATAGCCTTACTGATTTTTTTTTTTTTAATCTTTGTGATGTTTCATTTGTGTGTTTGTTCTGTCAGTTACTGAGAGGTGTATGTTTAAAATGTCCAAGTATAGTTGTGGATTGACTGTTTTTCCTTGTAACTCTTTCGAGTTTATTACATTTTGAGGCACTGCAGTGGATGCATGTATGTTTAGAAATGTTATAGCTTTCTGGTTCTTTGTAACGTGTCATTATGAAGTATCCCTCCTTATCTCTAATTATGCTTTTGGTGTTAATGTCTACTTGTCTGGTTTTTGTGTAGCTGAGTCAGCTTTCTTTTATCATTTGCATGGTGTATCTACCTTTCCATTTCTTTGTGTTAGAGATATGTGTCTTATGAACAGCATGTTGTTGTTTTAAAAAAAATCCAATCCAGCAATCTTTGTTATTTACTTGAAACATCAAATCCATTTACAGTGAACGTAATTGCTCATATATCTTAATTTAAACCTACCATCGTAGAATGCACTTTATTTTTGTCTCATCTGTTTATATTCCTTTTCTTCTGTTCTTTTTGTCTTGATAATTTTTTTTTTTTCTGCTAGTTTGGAAATTATATACTTCCATACTTACTATTATTTTAGAGGTTACTGTATAGTTAACAATTCAAGGACCCTCAGATACTTTATTTCAATTCATTCCCTCAGTGACTTATCCATTGTGTTACACATTTTAAATCTGTGGATGTTTACTCACAAGTGATTTTTACTTTTTTTTAAAGTTAGTCTTCATTAGAAGACGATTATCATTGTTACCGTTTTTGATGCTTTTCATTCCTCCCTTCATTTACAACCTTTTCTCTCAGATCATTTCTTTTTTCCTCCCTAGAGAACATATTTCAGTATTTCCTTTTAGCATTGGTTTGGTGGTGACAAATACCTTCAGGTCTTTTTTTGTTTGTTTGTTTTTGGTTTTTTGGTGATCTGAAAATGCCTTTTCACTATCATTCTTAAAAGATGTTTTTGCCAGGGACAGATTTTAGGTTGGCATGTGAGCACATTAAATTAATCATTCTACTGTTTTCTGGCTTTTATCTATTGACAGTTGAGTGCCGTTGCAAACGTTACTATTTTGAAGGCAGCTTGACTATTTTCTTTGACTGTGTTGAAGATTTTTTGCTTTGTCTAGAGTTTTTTGCAGTTTTACTATGATCTCTCTAGGTGTGTGTTTCTTTTTATTTATCCTGCTTGGTGTTTGTTGAGATTTCTGAAATCTGTGGATTGATATCTTTTATCAGTTTTGGAAAATTCTCAACTGGCTTTCTATATTGGCTAACATGCCCACAGAAAATGTAGCCCCCAAGTTTGGGCCCATGTCTCTGGATTTTTTTTTCTTCTGGATCTTGGCCTGTTCATTTTTTTTTTTTTTTAATTTTTTTTAAATTAAATTTTATTTTTTTTAATGCTATTCTTGTCTGCTTACATTCTTTTTTTTATGTATGTATGTATGTATGTATGTATGGCTGTGTTGGGTCTTCGTCTCTGTGCGAGGGCCCTCTCCAGTTGCGGCAAGCGGGGGCCACTCTTCACTGCGGTGCGCGGGCCTCTCACCATCGCGGCCTCTCGTTGCCGAGCACAGGCTCCAGACGCGCAGGCCCAGCAACTGTGGCTCATGGGCCGAGTTGCTCCGCGGCACGCGGGATCCTCCCAGACCAGGGCTCGAACCCACGTCCCCTGCATTGGCAGGCAAACTCTCAACCACCGCACCGCCAGGGAAGCCCGGCCTGTTCATTTTTAACTACTTTGTCTGCTCTTCCATATCTTTAAGCATATTTTAAAAGCATTTTCTCCAGCTTTTTTTGTTGTCTGCAGTGGAGGGTTTGAATGACCTAATTTGCTGATAACCTATGTGATTCCTAAGTATTGGAATAGAATTCTGTTTTGCTATCCATAGAATATTAGTTATTTTTGAGGCTTCTTAGATATGACTGTTTCACTGGAGAGAGAACAAACACTTGCAGAAGGACTACTAAGTATTGGGTCCTTTCAGTACTTTATTTCATCCTCAGAGTCTTTTAAGATATTAGTCCCATTCTGTGGTTGAGGAAACTGAGTCTCAGGGTGATTAATGTGTCTAGGGACTTGTAGTTGGTAAGTGGTAGCATGGCATTTGAACCCAGGCCTTACTGAAAGCAGTTCATGCATTATGATACCAAGTCATGTTGCTATTAGGATGGAATGGAAATTAAAGTCTGACCCATTTGCTCTTAAGTTTGTGTATCAGGGTAGGATGTGGCTAGATTTTTCTAGAGCTTGAATCTAGATTTTACAACCTGCAGTGTCTTGATTGTTCTACTGTGTTGTTATGGAAATGAATGCCTTGATCATTTTTGTTTCTTTCTTGTCTAGCATTATTCCTGTACTCAGGTGTTAAGTTTAAAAAAAAAGTTAAATGAATGAGTCTGCTTATAGTTTGGGGACTGTACTATAGATTTAAGAGGCAGGTTAAGAATTTAGCTTATTAGTGGGAAGCAGCCGCATAGCCCAGGGAGGTCAGCTCGGTGCTTTTTGTCCACCTAGGGGGGTGGGATGGGGAAGGTGGGAGGGAGACGCAAGAGGGAGGAGATATGGGGATATATGTATAAGTATAGCTGATTCACTTTGTTATACAGCAGAAACTAACACACCATTGTAAAGCAATTATACTCCAATAAAGATGTTAAAAAAAAAAGAATTTAGCTTATCATCACCATGGTGGCCTATAACTCAGTGATTCTTTTTTCTTTTTTTTTCTCCTGTTCTAGTACATCTGAAAGATGTGACACATTCTGAACATGTTCTCATCAAAACAGTAACGCGTTGCGCACAGGTTCTCAAGTCAGGGCATTGAGTGTGGAGAGGGGTCATTCTCCTCCAGGTAGTCTTATTAGAGTCTCGTGTGTGGTTGGGGAATGAGGGTAGTTTGCAAAGTGTTCTCAGGTGATTCTGTTAACCCTTCCATATCCCTTCTACCCAATCAATTGAGAGTCTCTGTGTGACTTATGATACTGTGCAATTCTGGATTTTGTCAGTTTGTCTTGATTTGAAATATTGTCTTCATAAAATATGGAAATGTCTTAAAGTCTTAAACATTACAGTTTCTCAGATATGTTCCATATTCTCTCTAGCTTTTATGCAGAACACAAAAATGTTGGGTCATACCACACATCTTGAGATTTAGTTACTCATTTCTCTTGCCCTTCCTCAAGGAGGTAGTAATTATTGAGAAGCCAATGTGGTAAAATTTAGCTTCCCATAGATATTCATTAAGGTACTGCAAAATCTCTAACTCAGAATTTACTATTCCATTCTCATCTGTTGCTAAGTTATACACTGTTATTGAATTTTTTTTCATTTGTTTTTTTATAGAGTTTACATTGTTCCCTACAAATCACATAGGACAGTAAAAATTATTACTATTTATATTCAGGGAAAGTATTATGTTATTTTACCGTCACCTGGTTAAGAACCATCACAAAGGAAAGACACACATTTCATTACAAACCTACCATTGTTTCAGATTCATTTAACACAGTCACTATTTTACATCATATTTTACTAAAGAATATAGTTATTGCCATTTGTGTATTTTGAAATAAAATTTTTCCCTCTTAATATTGGTCAAAGTTTTATTTAAAATATGTGATCAAATTTTCATTTTAAAAAAAGGGTATTTTGAAGGTTAGGTTGCTTGGGAAGCTAAGTTAACAAAGGAAGAGGGGTTTTAGAAAGCCTAGAAATAAATAGATCCTCATAGTAGGGGGAACAACAGAGAGTTGGACCAATAATAAAAGCGGGGCTAAAGAGGGGAAAAATCAGCAAGAAGGAAAGCAGTTGGATTAGAGATGAAATAGGAAGAAAGGTGAATTTGAGAAAACTAGAATAGTAGAATACATACAACCAATCTGCCAAAAGGGATAGAATATACTACTTACTAACTGTAGTTTGAGAAATTTTGACCCTGAAAAAGGACTGTATGTTTTAGGGTGATTTTACTGAAGTTTTCCAGAACGGAGTTTTTCACTTTATTTAACTGGTTAGAAATGTGCTCATAATTATACGTATGCTCAGCTTTTAAGTTTTTTAATGTCCTCCCAAAAGCGGAATTATGTATTTATAGTAATATTTCATGTATCTGGAACAAGACTAGATCTAGCAAACTTCTCCTATTTGAAAGAAAGTCAAAATTAAAAAACCAGGAATAAATGGAAAAAGACCTAAAAGGAGAAAAACAACTTATAAAGCCAGTGTACTATAACACTTAGGCATTTTGCTTCTTAGTTTGGGCCCTGGGTATTCTTTTCTTATTTCAAAGGCATTGTAAGTTTGTAACAGAAACTATTCTTAGCCTTACACATATTTGAACAAGTTTGCTTTTTCAATTTTAAGCCCATAGCCAAAAAGCAGCAAATCACAAATCAGAACTTGGAGAGTGTATTCCATAGGCAGGCATACTTACAAGCAGTGTACCTGACAGCTGAGGTGGCATTGAAAGAGTCCAAATATTTGTACAAAACTGACATAATTCAAAATTTACACTATTCTGACTCCATTTAGTAGAGGTATATAGGGTCCTATCTACCTTGGTAAATGTTGGAGGCATCATTAGAATGTTGGTTTTCAGAGTTGGTATTTACTTTCTGAAACAACATAAACTATTGACATAATTATTTTCATTATATGAACTAGGAACAATTTCACCAGTAGAAAATATGACTATATTATGTGTATGTAAGTCCTTCCTACAAATGTACTTTGAAGAAATTGCATTTCTAAGTTTCAGGCTAGTATTAGTTATTGTTAGTTTATTTTTGTCATCTGCTAGTATTATGAAGTAGTAAGCACCATTGATTTAAGAAAGAATTATGAGAGAACAATTTAAATTTAAAAAAAAGCTTTTATCCATTGATTTAATTTTTCTTTGGGAAAAACTTGGGGAGAAAATAGTCTTTTTATTGTGGTAGTTCATTTTGAAGGCATACAGTCTAGAAATATTTCTACAGAATTAAAAGTTTTAGAACTGGAAGGAGCTTGGATAATCACATAGTCTAGTGTTTCTTTACCTTGGCTGCACATTTTAAAAGCTTTTCAGGTGATTCTATTGTGTAACTAGGAATTCAGGATTTTATATTGCTATGCATTTTAAATGGAATATCCAGTGATGTTTGAGGATATGCAAAATTTGGAAAAATATGATTCCTATTTCTGTAGTATCACCTTCATTTGATGTGTACCATGGCCATTTTTACAATATGAGAAAGATAATACTTATTCTATAATGCTATTAAATGAAGGATTAATTCAGACAATTCATGGTGTCCAGTATGTAGGAGGTACTCAGTAAATATTGATGGTGATGAAGATGAAGGTAGTACGCAATTGGAACGTGTGAATGGAAAGAGAAGTCAGATTAAGGAGAATTTGAAAGAAAATTAGCAGGATTCAGTTACTGAATACATATGCAGGATAAGGGAAGGAGTTTGGAGACGCAACTGACATTAATGCCATTCCCTAAGATTGAGTGTGTATGCATTTAATTTTCTTTTGTCAGTATGGAAGAAGGCAAAGCATATATTTGTAGAATCAAGTTTTTTTTTTTTTTTAACATCTTTATTGGATTATAATTGCTTTACAATGGTGTGTTAGTTTCTGCTGTATAACAAAGTGAATCAGCTATATGTATACATATATCCTCATATCCCCTCCCTCTTGCGTCTCCCTCCCACCCTCCCTATCTCACCCGTGTAGGTGGACACAAAGCACCGAGCTGATCTCCCTGTGCTATGCGGCTGCTTCCCACTAGCTATCTGTTTTACTTTAGGTAGTGTATATATGTCCATGGCATTCTCTCACTTCATCCCAGCTTACCCTTCCCCCTCCCCGTGTCCTCAAGTCCATTCTCTACGTCTGCGTCTTTATTCCTGTCCTGCCCAAAGGTTCTTCAGAACCTTTTTTTTTTTAAGATTCCATATATATGTGTTAACATACGGTATTTGTTTTTCTCTTTCTGACTTACTTCACTCTGTGTGACAGACTCTAGGTCCATCCACCTCACTACAAATAACTCAATTTCCTTTCTTTTTATGGTATGCATTTAATTTTAAAAGAAGGCTAAAAGTTGATTGGAATTACTTGTCTTGCTTTTCACTTAATTCATTATGAGCATTGTTTAAAGAAATCTCTGATTTAATCAGATACACTTGAATTTTAGAAGTATTAAAGATCATTTTTGTTTAATAGGTGTTCTGTACAAAAAATAAAAGTCTTAACTATTAATGAAAATTGGTTAGAGGAAGTAGCCTTACATTTTATATATATTTTTTTATTTCCTAAATTTCATTTTTTGGTGATACCACACTTGATGTTTTGAGTTAGCATTGGGCACTTGATCAGCCTTTCCTTACACAAGTGTCAGTAAAAACAATAATATATTTGTCTTCAGGTTCAGTGACTGTGCTGGCAGAGCATCCATCTGTTAAGGTATTTCACTGACTAAAATTTGATATTATAGGATTTACTCTTTACAGGTGTGATCCAAGTGAAGTGAAGGAACACGTGGGAACATGTGGTTAGAGTTGTGGAACATTTTAAAGATTAGCAGAGTTTATTTCATTTATAAATTTTAACTTAATTTTTAGCACAGGTAATACTTTGATGTGGTTAGAACATTAAAAACTACAAAAAGTCATACAGAAGCCTACTCCTACCTCTGTCTTATACCTGCTTTTTATGCAAATAAAAGCCAATGTAAATACATACTTTCCCCTTCCTTTCTAGGCAGGTAGAACCTTGCCATACACACTGTTCTGTACCTTGTTTTTTTATTACAGTTTTTTTAATGAAAGGGTTTAAGTTCTTATTTAGAAGTATGGAAAGAACTTTTCTTCAATATTGTGATCATTTTCAGAATGTTTTAAGTGTTTGATGAACATGATCATAGTTATATTTGGTCAGTGTGATAATGTTGAAACTTGTATTCTTTAACTTCTGTGATAGTTTTCTTTTTTACCTTTCTAGCTGCTCAGCTCCCTATCTTTCACCTGCCTATCAAATGTTGATGTTCTGTACTTGAACAACTTTTTACTATACACACCCTTCCTGGGAGATTTCACCCACACTCCTGGTTTTTTATATTCTTGACTTGATGTTCCCCTCCATATTCTTGGCTCCCAAATATGTATCTTCTTGCCCAAGTGTGCCCCATGAATCTAGCTTCCACTTGACACAACCAGTTTGGATATTTTACAGGCCTCTCCACACAATGTAGGCAAAAGTCATCCGTCTCAGTTCCCCCTCTGTTCCCCGCTGTTAAAGGGAAAAAAAGTGCACAGCCATTTTGCTATTTCCTATCTCAAGTGAGTAGTATAAACACTGAGTTCTTTTAGGCAGAAACATAGTGATCATCTCAGACTACTCCCCTTTCTTTCACCAGCCACAGCTGTCTTCTTTCTCTTCTACCTAATAAAGTGCTGCAAAATAAAAGGTGTCTAATTAAGACATTTTGGTATTAAAAACAGAAGCAAGACTACAAGTGAAATGGTCTTTTGAAATGTGTATGTGTATTTTATATGCCAAAAAGTTCTATAAATGATATTAACAGATAGTAATTCTATAGTATACTTATATGCTATTTTAGAATTATGTATATTTAAAGTACATTTGAAACATAGAAGTAATTAGTTCTGCTGTTGAGGATTAGGGAAGGTTTCATAAAGGAGGTAACCCTGTATTTCATAGAGAATTGATTTATGGGGGCACATTTCTCTACATTAATGTATTATAGGGAGCATTTTGCCAACATTGTTGCCTGTCTTGTCCTTTTAGAATCCTAGGAAAAATCATGTTAACTATTTGCTGGATAGCATATATAAAATTCAGAAGACTGTCTAACTGAGTCCAAATATGTAAAGAAATTGGATATATCTTACTGCGAGAAATACAAATGGGTGTGTAATTTTCTTGCAGAACTATATTAGTGAATGAAGCTTATAAATGTACTAGAGAACCTAAAGGTTGTCCCTTTGTCATTAATTAAAAATGATGTATCTAGCTCACCTCTATAAAGCGCAGAATTTGTTTGCCATATAGCTAAGAAAGTAAAGAACCTGAATGTTGGAAATTAAGTAATTTACTCTTATTTGCACAGAATAAGTACAGAAAAGTATTTGTACAAGGTTGTTTAAGCCTTATTTTTATTGGCAAAATAATAAAACAATACAAGGAAAAACTGTCAGTAGTGAGCATGGGTTAAAAACTGTTATATCTTATTCAGTTGAGTTCTGTACTTTTGCATGAGATTGAATTATATACTGATATAGAATAATACCTACAGTAGAATTAATAACAGGATAGTGTGACCCTACTTTTAAAAATTAAATGTATGTTTATATATATGAATTTTGAAAAAGATTCTGGAGATGTACATACCAAGCTTTTAGCAGTGGTTCCTGTGTGTATTGTTTCTATTTTTATAATGATTACACATTATTTTTGTAATTTAGCCAGACTGGTATAGATACAAAAATAATATTGAAAAAATCCAAGATCAAGCAAATATATATTTATTCTTCTTTTTAAATGTATTTATTTATTTATTAGTTTTGGTTGTGCTGGGTCTTCATTGCTGCACACAGGCTTTGTTCTCTAGTTGCGGTGAGCTGGGGTTACTCTCCGTTGCGGTGTGCGGGCTTCTCATTGCGGTGGCTTCTCTTGTTGCGGAGCACGGACTCTAGGTGCGCAGGCTTCGGTAGTTGTGGCTCGCGGGCTCTAGAGCGCAGGCTCAGTAGTTGTGGCACACGGGCTTAGTTGCTCCGCAGCATGTGGGATCTTCCCGGTCCGGGGCTTGAACCCGTGTCCCCTGCATTGGCACTGCGCCACCAGGGAAGTCCCAAGCCAAATATATATTTCTTAATGGGTGGTATTATTACAACTTTAAGAAAGGCTTAGAGTCCTGTCTCCCAGTGTTTCAGGAGTAGATTATTTATTCTTTTCTTTTCTTTTGAAAGAATACTCTAGAGAAATCTTCTGGTCTGTGAAGAAAAAGACATTTTACTTTGTGTTCTTTAGATTATATGGCTCTGGAGTGATTGTTTAGTAGTTAACATCATCAGGGTCCGGAAGACTTGGTTTTTCAGAGCTGAGACAAAGTGTAATGTTGGATTTGTTATGGTAGGAATGTTTGCTGTTTCATAAAGTTGAATTTAGTGGAGAACCTAGTACTAAAACTGGGGAGAGTATTGTTAGTAGGTCAGTCATTCTGGGGCCTAAGCCTTTAGGACATTTGGAGAATCAGCATGCTGTGAAAATAACTGGGAGATATTATTAGTTATGAAAGTTAAACTGATCACATTTTACACTAGGACTGAATATTAGCTATCTTTTTTGGAACAAGGTGCCATATGACAATTTATGAGATTGTTAAATTAAATCAATTGGTGAGGTTGAAAGGCAGCATAAATTCAAGGCTACCCATGGTGGCATCCTGAAATTTCTTGTAGGCACGAATGAGGAATCGAGGAGACCTTCCTAAACTGTTTCAGATATGTGTAAAATTCATTCTGGGGACACTGATTTTAGAACTAGGAAGTAAGGCAAATATGATACAGATGGGGCTTTTGGATCCAGTCTTGGTTGACTAATCAAGAGTCTTTTGTGTGTATAGGGATCATCTCTTTATCAACTTTTGGAAGTATTTTATCTGTGTATATGTATCTATATATGTAAAATATGTATAGCCTGTTTTGAATAATTTATTTTTAAATCTCCTATTTCTACATGTCACTTTAGTGCCTCCTTTGGGGAACTTTTTTTTTTTAAATTAATTAATTAATTAATTAATTTTTGGCTGTGTTGGGTCTTTGTTTCTGTGCGAGGGCATTCTCTAGTTGTGGCAAGCGGGGGCCACTCTTCATCGCGGTGTGCGGGCCTCTCACTGTCGCGGCCTCTCTTGTTATGGAGCACAGACTCCAGACGCGCAGGCTCAGTAGTTGTGGCTCACGGGCCCAGTTGCTCCGCGGCATGTGGGATCTTCCCAGACCAGGGCTCGAACCCGTGTCCCCTGCATTGGCAGGCAGACTCTCAACCACTGTGCCACCAGGGAAGCCCCGGGGAACTATTTTAATGACAGCTATACTAATGATAGTTAAACAGATGAAGAATTGTTAAACTAAAATTTGTATTTTTCAGTTTTTTTATATTCTAAAGAAATATTGAAGATAATTTTATAGTCAGAATTATTTTTAGTTTTATAGTAAATCATTTAAATTTGATGGTTTCTTCATTTATTTACTAAGTATTAAGTGCCTACTGTGTGTCAGGCAATAGTTAGTTTTTGAAACATCAGTGAGCAAAACACAAATATTCCTGCTCTCTTGGGTTTTATATTCTAGCAAATGAGGCAGGCATAACAAATAATTAAATCATGTAGTCTGTTGGACAATGGAAAGAGCTAAGGAAAAGGAAAACAAATAGAGGGAGAGGTGTATTGAGAATACTGGAGGCCGGGGATGGAATTTGTAATATGAAATAGAGTGGTCAGGGTAGACCTCTTTGAGAAGGTGACATCTGAGCTAAGACTTGAGGAAGAGTGTTTTAGGCAGAGGAAAGAAGCAGTGGAAAGCTCCTGAAGTGAAACTGTGCCTGGCTTGTTGAAGGAACAACATGAAGGCTGTTGTGGCTGGGACAGAATAAGGAGTTTGTATGAACAGAACCTATTGTGTAGGCTATTGTAAGGACTTTTTCACTCTGAAATCGGAAGCCCTTGGAGGATTTTGAGCCGAAGAGTGAATTGGTATATTTTAATAAGCTCATTCTGCTTACTGTGTGGAGAATTTTCTATGGAGAAGTGTGGGTCGGAGCAGGAAATCGAGTAAGGAGGCCCTTGCAGTAATCAACATGAGAGAGGTGATGGTGGCTGGTAGCAGGGTGGTAGCAGAAGAGGTAGTGGTAGAAGTGGTCAAACTGTGAGTATATGTTAAAGGTAGAGCTCAAAGGATATGTTGAAAATTGGACGTAGGGGGCAGAGTGTAGGAAGAAGAGAAGTGTCAAAGATGACCCCATGGTTTTCAGAGCAACTGGAAGGATGAAATTGCCATCAGCTGATACTGTTGGGTAAAGGGATTTGAGGCTGAGGCAGAGATATCAGGGAGTCAGTGTTGTAGATTTTAAGTTGAGATGTCTGATAGACTTCCAGATGGAGATGTGGAGGTAGAATAGGCAATTTTGACAATTAAAAAACATGAAAATTACCACAAAGATACTGGCCCCTGATTTAATTTTGAAATGCTGTATTTTAAAATCATTTTTTCATTTAACAAATCCTTATTGAGTACCATATTTGACACTAGATGATTGGGGGCTACAGTGATAGGCAAATATAATTATGGACTCAGTCCTAACAGAGTTAACATATAGTGTGGTCGGCAGACATTAATTAATTACACAAACATTTTAAGTGCCAATTGTAAATGCTATGAAGGAAGGGCATCTAGGACTAAGGGAGCAGATAATGGGGGCTGATGATTCTGGTGGTCTTCCTTGAGGAAATGACATTTGAGGTATAATTTACAGAGAATAAAATTCATTGATTTAAATTGTATAGATGGATGAATTTTGACAAATCCATGTAACCACCACTACAATCAGGATATAGAACAATGCTGCCATTCCAGAAAAGTTTTCTGATGCCTGTTCTTTGCCCATTTTCCATTGGGTTTTCTTTTTTAAAATTGATTTCTAGGGGTTCTTTATTCTAGATACAAATCTTTTATTGGCTATATATATTGCAGATACCTTCCTCCAGTTCGAAAGTTGCTTTTTTATTCTCTTTATGATGTCTTTGGATGAACAGAGTTTTTAATTTAAATGAAATCCAATTTATCAATCTTTTTTATTTCTTTTCTGTATCTTGTTTAAGAAATATTTTCTTGTATCAGGGTCATGAAGATATGCCTATGCATTCTTCTAAAAGTTTGTCTATCCATGATTCATTGCAAATTAAATTTGTTTATGATCTGAGCTAGGAGTCAGGGTTCATTTTTGTTCATATGATATTCAACTTATCCAGTACCATTTATTGGAAAGATCAGTTTTTACCCATTGAATATGTCGTTTTGTTGTAGGGTGACTGTATGTTACACTGTTCCTCAACTCTATTCTGTTGGTCTTTTTATTCTATTGGTCTGTTTATCTGTCCTTGCACCAACCAATATCTTAATTATAACAGCAGGTAGTGTTGTTCTTCGAGTGTCCTGGCTATGTTGTCTTTTGTATTTCCATATAAATTTTACAGTCAGCTTGTTAATTTCTACAGAATGCCTGTTGGGATTTTGATTGAGATTACATGGAATCTCTAAGTCAACATTGGAGAAACTGATACCTCCACAATATTTAGTCTTCCAGTCAATGAAGATGGCATATCCCTCTGTTTAGTAAACTCCTTAATTTCTCTCAACAATGTCGCAGTGTAGAAGTATTGCACATCTCTTGCTAGATTTGTTCCTAGCTATTCAGTTTTTTTGGATGCTGTTATACATGATATCATTTTTTAAATTTTAATTTTCTAGTTTATTGGCAATATACAGAAATACAGTTGATTTTTATATATTGACCTTGTCTCTAGTTACCTTAGTAATTCTCATAGTTTGTTACAGATTTTCTTGGGGTTTTCTATGCATTCAGTCATGTCATCTTTGAATAATAATTATATGTCTTTTCCAATCTTTTATTCCTTCTTATTTTTTTCCTACTTTATATTTTTTTTATACTACTGATTTGTTTATTGGTTTATTTATTTTGTTGAATAGACTTGGTGTTAATGGATATTCTTGTCTTGTTCCTGAATTCTTGTTTTCTTTCCTGAAAGTCCAGTATTTCATCAGTAAGATGATATTGAGTATACATTTTTTTTGTAAACTAGACTTGTTAGATTAAGGATGCTCCTATTAATTTTTTAAAGTCTTTAGTGGGTGTTGAATTTTATCAGCTAATTTTCCTTTATTGAGATGATTATATGAATTTTATTTTGGTAATTTGGTGAGTTACAATGATTAATTTCCAAAAGTTAAATCAGCCTGCACTCCTGGAATAAATTCCATTGGTTATATAATGCATCATCTTTTAATACAGCCTGTATTTGATTTGCAAAATTTTGTTTAGGATTTTTGCGTCTGTTCATGAGAAATATCGGCCTGTAAATTTCTTTCTTGTAATGTCATTGTGAGGTTTTGGTGTCAGAGTTTTGGTGACCTCATTAAGGATTGGGAATTGTTCTGCATTTTTGTGTTCTCTGGAAGATTGCATATGGTTCATTGAGTACTTGTCTATTTTATTTCCCTCATTATACTACTTTGGGTTTGACTGATGTCTTTTCCTAGCTACTGCAGGTAGAAGGTTATATCATTAATTTTTCAACTTTTCTTAAAAATGAATTTTAAATATGCATTTTTAAAGCTATAAATTTTCCTTTTAGCATAGCTGTAGCTGCGTCTCACAAATTTTGATGTTGCATTTTCATTACCATTCAGTTAAACGTATTTTCTAATTTCCATTGTTATTTCTTCATTAACTAACAGGTTATTGGTTTTCTGTTATTCATTTCTAGTTTAATTTCACTGTGCTCAAAACATACAGCATAAGATTTCAATCATTTGTTATTTGTTGACTTGCTCTGTGGTCCTGTATATGACCTAGTTTGGTCTATATTCCTTGAGTACTTGAGAAGAATGTGTATTATGCAATTGTTGCATATAGTAGTCTATGCATGTTAATTACATTGAGTTGTTAATAATGATGTCAAATCTTTCATATTCTCAGGGATTTTTTTTCCATTTGTTTGTTGTTTTTTTGGTCTCCTTGTTCTGTCAGTTACTAGAAGGAGTATATTAAAATCTCCAACCATTATTATGGATTATTCCATTTTTCCTTTTACGTTATAGATTTTGAAACTGCAATTATGAGTTGTATGCAAATTTATGATTGTTACATTTCTGTTGAATTGATCCTTTTATTATAATAAACTATCCCTTTAGTATTTCTAGTAGTATTTCTTTTTATTTTATTTATTTGTTTATTTGGTCACACCACATGGCTTGTGGGATCTTAGTTCCCCAACCAGGGACCAGGGATTGAACCTGTGCCCCCTGCAGTGGAAGCACAGAGTCCTAACTGGACTGCCAGGGTATTCCCCCAGTAATATTTCTTGATTTAAGTCAACTATCTAATATATAGTGACATCACCATACTTTTGATTAGTGTTTACATAGTATTCTTTTTCTTTTAACACATATGTGTCCTTAAGTTTAAAGTGGATCTCTTGTGAACAGAATATAGTTGAGCATTTTAAAAATTTAAAAATTCTGTTATTTTATTGAAATGAGGGGTCTATATACATTTAACGTTGAACATGATATAGTAGGCTTTCCATCTATCAACCTGATACTAGTTTCCTATTTGTCTCTTTCTGGTCCTTCTTTGAATTAATCAAGCATTATTTGTTCCTCTCTACTAGTTTTTTAGTTATATATTTTTTATATGTGCATATGCATTTTTAAGTAGTTGCCTAACAGATTACAGTATGCATCCTTGGTTTATTAGTTTCTGCTCTAAATTTGTACTTTTAACAGTTGCTGAAAAATACAAGAAATTTGCAACAATATAACTTCATGTATTCTGCTGTCCTTTATGTTAGTCTTGTCATATTTTATACTTCTACATATGTTTAAACTATACTATTCATTGTTACTATTACTTAATTATTTAATTAATTAATTAATAGTTGGCTGCATTGGGTCTTTGTTGCTGCACGTGGGCTTTCTCTAGTTGTGGCGAGCGGGGGCTACTCTTTGTTGCCGTGTGCGTGCTTCTCATTGCGGTAGCTTCTCTTGTTGCGGAGCACAGGCTCTCGGCGCACGGGCTTCAGTAGTTGTGGCACATGGGCTCAGTAGTTGTGGCTCACGGGCTCTAGAGTGCAGGCTCAGTAGTTGTGGCGCATGGGCTTTGTTGCTCCACGGCATGTGGGATCTTCCCAGACCAGGGCTCGAACCTATGTCCCCTGCACTGGCAGGTGGATTCTTAATCACTGTGCCACCACTATTATTTTAAATGTTAATGTTTTTATTTATCTACATATTACCTTTCCATTCTTATTAATCCCTCTAGTTCTGTGCCATTTTCATTTAGCTGGATGAATTCTCTTCACTTGTTACAGGTTATCTTAGCTTTTGTTCGTCTGAAACTATTTTTGTTTCATTTTTGTGTTTGGAGGTTATTTTCTCTTAGTATAGAATTCTAGGTTGGTTGTTGATTATTTTCTTTTTCTGTCTTAGCACTTTAAAGATGTCATTTTTTAAATATTCTATTTCCATTATTTCTGATAAAAAATAGGTTTTTAGTCTAATTGCCATTCACCTGAAGGTAATGTGTCTTATTTTCCCTGGCTACTTTTAAGATTTTCACTTTGACTTTGGTTTTTAGGACTTTGACTCTGAAGTATCTAGCCATGGTTTTCTTCATATCCTGCTGAGGTTTGTAGCGCTTCATACGTTTGCTAGAGACTCATGTCTTTTGTTAGCTTTGGAAAATTCTTGAGCAGTATTCTTATTGCTTATGTGTTATTTTCTCTTCTCTACTTTTTTTTTCTTTTTTTGGCCGCACTGCATGGCTTGTGGGATTTTAGTTCCCCGACCAGGTATCAAACCCATGCCCTTGGCAGTGAGAGCATGGAGTCCTAACCTCTGGACCTCCAGGGAATTCCCTGTCTTCTACTTTTGTAACTCCAGTTAGATGTGTTTTAGGCCTTTTCACCATGACGTACATGTCTTCACACTTTCTGTTCATATTTTCTCTCCTTTGTATCTTTCTGATGTGTCGTATTTTCTATACGTTTGTTGCTCCCTTTGACTTAAGAATTCTAGGCTTTGCTGAAATTCTCCATTTGTCCTGTTTGGTTTTTGCCTTGAATATATCAATCAGTCATTTTTAAAGTCTCTCAGATAACTAAAATGTGAATGACCTATGTGTCTTCTCCTGTTTTCTATTATTTCTATTTGTTGTCCATCTATTCTTTTTTTTTTTTTTTTTTTTAAATGGAGATGAAACTCGCATAACATGAGGTTCATCATTTTAACCTTTTAGAGTACAGGCACCCCTCAGAGATATTGTGGATTCAGTTCCAGACCACCACAGTACAGTGAATATGGCAATAAAGCTAGTCACAGACATTTTTCAGTTTCCCAGAGCATATAAAAGTTATGTTTAGACTGTACTGTAGTCTATGAAGTATGCAGTAGCACTGTGTCTAAAAATCAATGTACATACCTTAATTAAAAAATATTTTATTGCTAAAAAATGCTAACCATAATCTGAACCTTCAGTGAGTTATAATCTTTTTGCAGTAGTAACATTAAAGAGCGCTGCTCACAGACCACCATAACATATATAATAATCATGAAAAAGTTTGAAGTATTGTGAAAATTACCAAAATGTGGCACAAAGACACGAAATGAGCAGATGCGGTTGGAAAAATGGTGCCGATGCACTCGTTCCGCACAGGGTTGCCACAGGCCTCTGATTTGTAGACAAACATGGCATCTGTGAAGCACAGTAACATGAGGGATCCCTGTATGCAGTTCAGTGGGTGCTGGTATATTCACAGTGCTGTGCAGCCATCGCCATCATCTAATTCTAGGACACCATCACCCCGAAAAAGAAGACTCATGGCCATTGACAGTCAGCCCCAATTCTCCACTCTGCCCGTCCCCTGGCAAAGACTGATCAGTCTACTTTCTGTCTCTCCGGCTTTGCCTATTCTGGACAGTTCATATAAATGGAATCATACTATGTATGGCCTTTTGAGTCTGACTTCTTCACCTAGCATAGTGTTTTCAAGATTTATCCATGTTGTAGTGTGTATCAGTACTTCATTCCACTTTGTGGCTGAATAATATTGCATTATGTGGATATTTACGACATTTTGTTTATCAGTTCATCAGCTGAAGGACATTTAGATGTTTTTCTACTGTTTGGCTATTATGAATAGTGCTGCTGTGAACAGTCACGTGTAAGTTTTGTGTGAATGTATGCCTTCAGTTCTCTTGGGTCTGTACCAGGAGTGGAATTGCTAGGTCATATGATAACTCTATGTTTAACTCTTTGAGAAACTGCTAAAGCGTTCTCCACAGTGGTTGCACCCTTTTACAATCCCATCAGCATGTACGAGAGTTTTTGCTCTGCATTCTTGCCAACACGTTACTTTCTGTAGTTTTTTTTTTTTTTTTTTAATTATTATAGCCATCCTAATGGGTGTTGGCCATTTATTCTTATTTTTTTAGAATGCCTTGTAACTTTTTATTGAGGACTTAATAGACTTGTTAGGGCTGATCTATTTCTTTTTTTTTTTTTTTTAAACGCATTGTTTACTTTGTTTATTTATTTATTTATTTTTGGCTGTGTTGGGTCTTTGTTTCTGTGCGAGGGCTTTCTCTAGTTGTGGCAAGCGGGGGCCACTCTTCATCGCAGTGCGCGGGCCTCTCACTATCGTGGCCTCTCTTGTTGTGGAGCACAGGCTCCAGATGCGCAGGCTTCAGTAGTTGTGGCTCGTGGGCTCAGTAGTTGTGGCTCACGGGCTCTAGAGCGCAGGCTCAGTAGCTGTGGTGCACGGGCTTAGTTGCTCCGCGGCATGTGGGATTTTCCCAGACCAGGGCTTGAACCCGTGTCCCCTGCATTGGCAGGCAGATTCTCAACCACTGCGCCACCAGGGAAGCCCCAGAGAGGCTTTTCTGAAGTCTCAACAGAGAGACTGAATTGTTTATAAAGGCCCTTCTGATTTGGTGGGGCCTACACTCCAATCTTTGTCTCCCTCGAACTGGGCAGAAGCTGAAATCTCTTCTCAGCTCTTTTGCCTCCTAACTGCTGTTTTCTGCTAGTTTTCTTGAATTTACCCCTCTTTGTGTTTCTTCCTCTCTGGAACTTGGTTCTTTAGTTTCCAGCTCTCTATTAGCCAAAAACTCTGCCTTCTCTCAGTCTAGTAGGACTGCCACTTTCTACTTGGACTCTACTTTCCTGTTATACAGCAAAGTAAAGGAAAAGCCGAGTTGATTATGGGGCTGATTTTCTGTTTTTCCCTTCTTTCAAGAGTTGTATCCCCTCTTGTTCCTCTCTGTGTACATTACTCTTCAGTGCCTTCAAATGGTTTCTACATTTGTCTAGATTTTATAACTTTTATTAGCAAGAGGGTTGGTTTGGTACAAGCTATTCTATTATGATGGGAACCACGCATACTGATGTTTCATGAATTGAATCACAAGAAAATGAAAAACTGATACCTATTGAGAGTGAGAGCATGAATTTTCAAGAGAAAATCTGGACAGGGATGTAGGAGAAAGGAATTTTATTTTCAAGCATGAGAGCCAAGTCAGCCATATTGAAGGATGATAAAGGATGATTTAAAGTGAGATATGTGACACTAAGTTGATATTTAGTAAGTTTTTTGAAAACGGAACAAAGTGTTTAAAGAATACAAATTGGATGAAGAATTTAAGATAAGAATTGAAGAGAAAATATTTAATGAGCAATTATTGGATTGGATTTAGTAGTGAAGAAATTATGAGCTGGGCACGAGTGCTATTAGAGTAGTACTTGGTTCATTTTGTAAATGTTAGTGGTTATTAGGTGGTTGGAGATTTGAGTGTTTACTGTGATGTCTAAAGAACAATGTATATCTGGTAAGTATGCCGGGGAGGATTGTGTTTGCAAAATCTGGGTGGTACAGACACAGTAAACATATTGGAGGAAGAGAATGACTGAAGTTCTAGGAATGGACATTATGTTTAAAACGTAGACAAGTAGAGAAAGAAGGCAGAAATAGATTTGTAAAGAACAATACTTCCCTATCCTCTTGCAGGATTAAAAAACTGGGGTTTGGAAAGAAACTAACTGTGTGCTTTCTCTACCCAAATTTCCCAAGAAGGGAGCCAGGTGTTATAGAGCACCTTGTATCTGTGTTTTTCCTTTCGCCCTTTTGTGAACTCTCAAGGTTAGTCAGTGATTTTTTTCACACTTTCATTAGGAAATTTGCCAAAGGCATCCTTTTGAGGCAGCTGTCTCTGTACCCTTGGAGGCCATCAGTAATGTTTCCAATCCATAGGAGTAGTCGGCACAAAAATGTTGGGCTGAGCTGAGTCTTTGCAGTTTAAAACATTCCCCCTCCAAAACCACTCCCCCTCCTCAAACAGTATAAAATATATCACATTTTGAAGCTTCTGGTCCTTAGTCTTTTGTTACTATATCTTTTCAGGTAAAATTCATCATTAACAGTAAATATATCCAAATATATTAATAATGAAAGGAGACTTAATTTTTAAAACATAATTTAAACAATAGTGGGCACATTAGAAATCCTTATATATAAATAAGAATTCTTTTTGTATAGAATGTTATAATTTTTAATTTTCACTGTAACGTAGAATATACTTGAATCGTGGTGTTCTTATGGTCTAAGGTGGTCGGATGACATATTCATGCTAATGATCTTGTGAAGTCTTTGGAGCATATAAAATATGATGTTGATAAGTCCATGATTAAAATGCATTAGAATAAGTTGAAATGCATTTGTGTTTTTGTCCCTATTCAACTGAATAGTATAGGCAACTGTTATACCATATGCATCTTTAGTATATTAGTCTGACTGTTTTTCTTGTTTTACTAAACTGTCTTCTTTCAGCCACCCACACAGAATATGCCTATGGGTCCTGGAGGGATGAATCAGAGCGGCCCTCCCCCACCTCCACGCTCACACAACATGCCTTCAGATGGAATGGTAGCTGGGGGTCCTCCTGCACCACACATGCAGAACCAGATGAACGGCCAGATGCCTGGTAAGTGTTTCTCCTCTAAGACATTAACACCGGAGTTGCTTAGCAACTGAAACGACGTGGGGGCTCAAGGGATACTAGATTGTTGATGACAAAACTGCTTTGAATGCCCCCGAGTCCAAGCTCTCTTAGAGTTTGTTAGCTACAGAGCTACGTGACCTGTATTCAGTGTTTATCAGGCTGCCCTTGGGCTTTGATGTAGCTGACACACAGCATTCCTCTGATGAACAGAACTGGCTAAATTTAGTCTGTCTGAAACTATGCAATACAGCTGGCTTCAGAAGCTTTTGGGGGAAAAAAGGCATTGCACCATGGCTTAAGAATTAAGATCTGTTTATAAAAATGTGTGCCATTTCTCTGAGTTTTGTATTTACTTAAAAATTTATTGGTCTCAGAAACAGTATTGCTGGAAAAGACACATGGGGAGAAAAAACAAAACAGGCTCTAAAGTGCGCGTGTACTTAGTCTTTCCTCATTGGTCTTTTGAAACTGAGTATGCATTTTTATGAATACATATGTTTATAGTATAATAGAAATATGGAAATTGATACTGAAGCAAAATTAAAAGCTGAAAAGTGTCAGCTTTCTTATATAATGAACCATTTACTATTTATCCATTTTAAGTTTAGAGCCACTTAAAATATCTTTCAGACCATTGGATGCTTATTTAGTTACCTTTTGCTGGTTTGAATTTTTAATCTGAAAAGTATCACTGTCTTTAAGCTATTTTGTTTTTGTAACATCAGTCACACCCATACCTATAATCCTTGGTGGGGCATATTTTTACTTTCTAAAGACAAAGGTTGTTTTCATTAACAAAAAGAAAGTATTAACCAAATAGCAATAAAGAGAGTAAATTAAAATAACAGAGCAATTTATTTTTAAAATTAGTAATATTAGCATCCTTGGGATAGTGTTGTCTTAACTGATTATGTTGGTTGGTAGCATTGGTGTCCAGGGACTGTGGGTGTAAAAAATGAAGCAAAAGAGAGCACAGAGCAAAAGAGGCCAGATAGCCTGGCTTATAGGAGATTGATGTGTGATGGGTCATGCAGGAGGGCTGTGGTGTCTTGGTGGCAACCTTCTCTTTCCTGCCAAGGCTTCCATGGTCATGGCCCAGTGGCCCTCCACCATGTGGAGGTAGGAATAAAGAGGTAACTACTTGTCTGGTTGTGGTCAGAAGCAAACTTCTTGCTTAATCCACATCTAGCTCATTAGGACACATTGCTTTTAAAACTGGTGGGGTAGTGCTAATGCAGGTTAGCAAGTTAGAGGAGTTTTGTGACTTTTTATGGTGGTACCTTTAATTAGGATTTTGACTCAACTTCTCCAGATAACATTCAAGCCTAAGGCTGAGGAAGCAAGCGAGCAGCAATATAATTATTGTTAACGTGACATTTTCGTTTTTGTGTAAGGCCGTCTGGAGTAAGATATACTTTTTGTGATCCAGAGATTTTCAACCACTTAACGACCTAGATTGTCCAGAATACCGTAGAGCTTCTAAAACAATTTATAGTTAGAGAGTTTACAGTTAGGTGTAGGAGAAATTGGAAGTCCAGTTACTTATATTGTCTTTATTTAATAAGTTTTGTATAGCATTTAGCCAACCTTTTTTTTTTTTTAATTTTTATTTATTTATTTATTTATTTATTTATTTATTTATTTATTTATTTATTTATTTATTTATTTATTTATTTATTTATTTATTTATTTATGGCTGTGTTGGGTCTTCGTTTCTGTGCGAGGGCTTTCTCCAGTTGCGGCAAGTGGGGGCCGCTCTTCATCGCGGTGTGCGGGCCTCTCACTGTCGCGGCCTCTCCTGTTGCGGAGCACAGGCTCCAGACGCGCAGGCTCAGTAATTGTGGCTCTCGGGCCTAGTTGCTCCGCGGCATGTGGGATCTTCCCAGACCAGGGCTCGAACCCGTGTTCCCTGCATTGGCAGGCAGATTCTCAACCACTGTGCCACCAGGGAAGCTCTAGCCAACCTTTTTACGCACACAAATTTGTAACTAGGTTTTTAATTTCCGATTTTAGTTTTGTTTTTAATATTTTATAATGTAAGTTGTAGTGCTTCTTATATGCTGTTTGGTCTTGGTCGTATATCCTCGTAGTCTTAGGTTCCTTTTAAAAAAAATTAGATAATACGTATCTAATAAAAATAAAAAGGTACAAAAAGGCATACAGCCCCTACCTACCCAGACTCTTTGCTCCAGACAGGCATTGGTATCCAGTTATCCTTGAAAAACATATGCATGTATACATTCTATTTTCTTTCTTCTTATTCTTTTTTTAAAAACACAAATGGTAGCATACAGTAGATATTACTATATATCATTTTTTTACCTCTTAAAGGTTTCTCTTGGAGACCATGAGTATATAAACATATATTTTGGAGACCACTTGGTATATAAAGAGCTGCCTCATTCCTTTTGATGACTGCATTACATTCTTTTTTATGGATGCCTCTAATTTATTTGGACAGTTCCCTTCTGACAGAAATATAGGTTATTTCTAGTCTTTTGGTGTTAAAAATTATGCTCTTGTGACTCTGTAAAATATAAATAAATAAGTAAACAGATAAACTTACAATTTTGCATCCATATACGTGCACACACAAAAACGTGTATGTTTATAGGATAAGTTCCTAGAACTGAAATTGCTAGGTTAAAGGTATATGCATTTTATTTTTATTCACTCATTCATTCATTCATTCATTCATTTATTTATGGCTGCGTTGGGTCCTTGTTGCTGCATGTGGGCTTACTTTAGTTTCGGGGGGCTACTCTTTGTTTTGGTGTGTGGGCTTCTCATTGCGGTGGCTTCTCTTGTTGCGGAGCACGGGCTTTAGGCGCGCGGGCTTCAGTAGTTATGACATGCGGGCTCAGTAGTTATGACATGCGGGCTCAGTAGTTGTGGCATGCAGGCTCAGTAGTTGTGGTGCATGGGCTTAGTTCCTCCGCAGCATGTGGGATCTTCCTGGACCAGGGCTCGAACCCGTGTCCCCTGTATTAGCACCACTTCCCCTGCACTGTGCCACCAGGGAAGCCCTAAAGGTATATTCATTTTAAAATATGGTAGTTATTGCCATATTGGTCTACATAAAAATAGTACTTATTTATACATTTATATTCTCTCAACGAAGTATGAAAGTGCTTCTTTCTTCATAATATAATTGAAACAAAACTTTTGATCTTTGCAAATCTAAAAGGTGAAAAATGGATCTCATAGTTTTAATTTGCCTTTTTATTATATTAAATAAAGCAAGCAATTTTCTCATGTTTTATGACCCCTTTTGTAGTTTTCGTGTGAAGTGATCATTCGTATACTTGGCCCTTTTACTGCTGGTGGTCTTTTACTTGCTTTATATGTTAAGTAAGTAGTTTGGTCTGTGATAGTTCTTGTAAATAATTTTTTCCCAGTTTATCTTTTTATTACTTAATTTTGTTTTATTGGTCATGTGCAAATGTTTTATTTTTATGTACTCTACTTTATAACTCTTTTATGGTTCTGGGTTTTTTGGCATACTTAAAAAGGCCCTTACAGTCCAAGATTATTTTTAAAATTCTCCGTTTTGAAATACTCTGTAATGATTTCTTTGCTTTTTCTTCTTTTTTAATGTTTAATTTTTTTATTCATCTGGACTTAGTTTTGGTAGAAGGAATGTGGTAGGGACCTAACCTGTATTTTTCCAGATATCTACTCAGTTGTTAAACATCATTTATTGAATTATTTTTTCTTTTGCTCACTGATACTTAATGTCAGCACCATTGTCATTTACCAAATTATGCATTTCGGTCACTTTCAGACTGTGCTCTAGGTTTATTGATCGGTTAATCAGTTCATTTATGTGTTAATACTACATACTTTTAATTCAGCTTTATATGTTTTTGTCTCTTATAAAGCAAGTCCTCCTTCATTACTCTTTTTTTTTTTCCAGAATGTTCCTGGCTTTTCAAAAGCAACAGTTTCTTAATCTGTAAAATGATAATAATGTCCACCTCACAGTATTTGCTGTCATTCGTGTAAAGCATTCACTTTGTTTGCTACTGATTAAATACTCAAGTTATTGTTTGTGCTATTGTTACATTAATACAAAAAAAATAAATAAGCTTTTTAAGGTACTTTTGTATAGATCATCTGTTTAACTTTCATATTTTGGTTCTGATCACTTTTCTTCAAAGGGCCTAACCATATGCCTATGCAGGGACCTGGACCCAATCAACTGAATATGACAAACAGTTCCATGAATATGCCTTCAAGTAGCCACGGGTCCATGGGAGGTTACAGCCATTCTGTGCCATCGTCCCAGAGCATGCCGGTACAGAACCAGATGACCATGAGTCAAGGGCAGCCGATGGGAAACTATGGCCCCAGACCAAATATGAATATTCAACCAAACCAAGGTAAGTAAGCTTTATAAAATTCTTGAGTAGGATGCTCCATTAGCCTTCGAAAATCAAACAGTTTTTTCAGAATGTTAGCTGATTTGCAAAATTACAAGTTTGAAGTGAGGAACGATCATACCCATAGAAAAGGAACATCAAGTTCGAAACCAGCTTAAAATAATTTTTTCCTTTTACATTTAGAAATTAAGATGCTCAATTTAGCTTTTTAAGCTTATTTATTTTTATGTCTTTTGGACAGTTTATTTGAGATTTTATATTTTTGGATTTTTAAGCTAATCAATGAATAACCAAACATTTGGTTAGAGCTAGAAAACTGAGAAAATATAATTTTATCTTTATAAGTACACTCCTTAAAAAACATCTGTTCTGTGGTTCATTTTACTTGTGAAGAATATATTAATTTCTGTGAATTTCCCTTGATTTAATGTTTTCTGATGCTGTGTTTCAGCATTAAAGGTAATTTTAACATAATTTGTTATTAGAATGTTCAGTGGAGGTGCTGCTGTATTCTTATATTCTTAGAGCGGTGTGAAGTCTATTAAAGTTTATTACCAGTCTCAGAGAATCAAATTGTTATCATGTTTCTCTTTTAAGTATTCTTGTGAATAATAACTAAAAACCAGTAAGTGGCGCTCTGTTCTGCTAATTGCCTGGGAAAACATTTGGCCTGTTGCCAGCCTAAAGCTATTTCAATTATGAAATGTGGTGAGGTTAAGAGTCTAAGAATTAAATGTATTTGCAATAAAATTTTCTAGATTTTGCTTATGAAAAACGCATCACCAAAGTACACCCAGAAAAAGGAAGTTAATGTTAATCTGTTGATCATGATTTTTGATGAAATAATATATTGTAATTTAAAAATATTAATACAGATATTTTCTGTAATTTAGATAAAATACACCGGAAACAAAGGGAGATAATAGAACAAATTGTCAATGAATGCAGCTTCACAAAACTGGCACTTGCTCCATTTTTCCCCGCAAAAGTTGTTCAGTGCCCATTGTGTGGAGTATTTTCTTTTTTTTTTTATTCTATCAATTAAAGGTTCAAAACAACAGCAAGATCCAGTCAGTGCTAGATCAGAAGGGGGTTCAGATGTTTCTCTGTACAGTTTGGTTACCAGGAAAAAGCAGAATAATTGATAGTGATTCTTTACAGCAACCGCCGTAGTTATGGTACACTTCTTAGAAACTGTAGTTAAGGAAAGGTAGGATGTGCGCAAAAATGGATGTTGCTGCAGTGTGGTTTGATAAGACATCATAAGATCTGAAGAAGAAAAAATAATGCATGCAGCAGTGTGTATGTAGAAAATAGTTAACTGTTTTTGGAGAAAGGACTTGAAGTGTTTATAGGAATTTTTTGTTCAAAACATAGGGACCAACTATTCTTTGTATTTTTTTTTAACTAAAATTATTTTTCTTTTATTGAGTTATAATTAACATACAATATTAGTTTCAGGTGTACAACATCATGATTCGATATTTTCACACATTATGAAATGATCACCACAATAAGTCCTGTTACCAACTGTCATTGAACAAAATTGTTAAATATTATTGACTGTATTCCGTATGTGAAAAATTTAAAAAAAAACCATATTAATGCAAAGGCTAATATAATAAAAACATGTAGACCTACCACACAAAACATGTCATTTCAAAAAGCTGCACAAAAAGTTGGCCCTATTAAATTTA